>NC_080069.1:55704819-56335781 GCF_949987535.1 Balaenoptera acutorostrata | reverse complement strand
AGGGGAAATAGAGAGGTAAGAACAGGGGAGATATTAACAACCCTCTTCCCCAGGACTGTCTCATTTGATGTTACCAGTGAAGGCTTGTGAACTCTGATTTAGCTGAGTTAATTTCATGCATAAAAATGAGTTGTAGTGCTTGTTAAAAAATCACAGATTACTGGATCCTTCTCTAGCGATCATGATTCCTTAACCTTCGTGATTCTAATGTAGGTGGCCCTCAGGCCACACTTGGGGAAACAATGACTTAAACCTGGCCAAGAAAAACTGCAAAAAACTATCAGGACATGTGGTCTCTTTTGAAATCAAGAGGTTGGCTACTGAATATTGACAGCTTTGTTTTCCTGATTAGTGAAAATTATCCCTGCTGGAAGGAATTGATTCATTTTGGAAAGAGTGTGTTCAGTAATCTTTAAAGCACGGAAACATTTTTTCCATTCTTTGTGTGCAGATTGTTGGCCTTCTTCAGGGATGCAGGCCCAGACAACATCTCAGCAGTCCCTTTCGGACAGAATTTTTCCACAGATGAAACTAGGTCAAGGAGAAAATTCAGAGCTGTTTGAGACAGAAAAAAAAAAAAAATCCAGAAATGCAACATAAAGCTGAGGGGCGGGGGTGGGGGGCGTGGGGGTGGATGACACCCACCTGCTTTGTTGGCCCTGGTGAAGGCCAATGGTTTGTCACATGAATCTCAGGCCTTCCTGTTCTCTGCAGCTGCCTCTGAGTCACTGCGGGTGGCCAGGGAGGACCCTCTAACTGTCAGGGAACAGAAGACCAACGGACAGACTGACTGACCCTATGACTTTTAGGTGAGGCCACTGTGCCAGGCCAATTTCAAAATTAAAGAGCGACTGCATTGTTGCCTATTCTCATTTATCTTAAGAAGATCTTGAGTCTAGTTTTGCCTATGACCGCAAATCAGCAGAAGGCACAAAAAACAAGCTGGAAAGTGGAATTTGCATCTGGTAAATGAGAACTGGTTCCAGTTCTATTAGTCACTAAGATCACTTAAGGGTGGAGTGCACAAGCAGGGATAAACATTAAACCAAAAGCAACACTTCCTTGTAACAGCTGGGGTTTCCTAAGAAATCTTTAAAATGAAAACCCAGATGCCTAGGCAGGCAAATACTATAGTTAGAAAAGCCAGCATTTACTTTTCTCTTTCCTCTGGCCTCAGCTCTTGCAGAATAGTGCTGGGTATATTATACTCATGAATTAAGATTTCCCTGTTAATCATGCTTACATTGTATGAAAACCTCCCCCAAATTATAAAATGTTCAGTCTTTCGCACTGAAGCATTCAAGAACCACTCCAAGTAATAGAAACAGCATCGAGGTATAATGCATTTGAACGTGGCATCCTATCTCTATCCCTCAGCCCAGTGACTGGATGCAAGAGGTGCTTAATAAAGATCTGACTATGTGATCAAATTATTAGTTGTAGAACAGAGTTATAATAACTGATTTACTTCTCTGAGCCTGCATTTTCATTTCTGTGATCGGGAAGAAAACCTCTTCTGTCTACCTTACAGAATTTTTGTAAGGATCAAATAAAATAATGTGTATTGAAGTTTTGCTTTCTTATAGCAGAAAAATGCATTAAATACCTCTGAAAGGATAGATAAGAAACTGGGACGAGTTGTCATCTCTGGGTAGGGGAACCCAGAGACAGGAGTCAAGGCTAGACAAAAGATTTCCTTTTCATTGTATATACAGTACTTTCCATCATATGAAAATAATGCATATGTAAGAATATTAGTATGAAATTTAGGCTTTAATAAAATCTTCATGAAAATTCAGAAGCATGTTATTTCATTTACATTCAGATCTGTTGTGTTGACTGCAATGCCTTGTAACAGAGTCTGAACTCGGTGTGTTCTACATGAGAATTAAAATTACACAGTAGAGGAACTTCCCTGGTGGTCCAGTGGTTGAGACTTCGTACTTCCAATGCAGAGAATGCGGGTTTGATCCCTGGTCGGGATCAAAGAGATCCCCGCATGCCGCGCAATGCAGCCAAAAAAATAATAAATAAATAAATAATAAATTTAAAAAAATTACACAGTAGAAAGCTGCATATCTTTTAGAGTTACATTTCTTTCTCTCTCTCTTTTTTTTTCAATTGATGTATAGTTGATTTACAGTATTGTGTTAGATTCAGGTATACAGCAGTGATTCAGATATACATTTTTTCAGATTCTTTTCCATTAAAGATTATTACAAGATATTGAATATAGTTCCCTGTGCTATACAGTAGGTCCTATTGTTTATCTTTTATATATAGTGGTGTGTATCTGTTAATCCCATACTCCTAATTTATCTGCCCCCCCTCCACTTTGGTAAACATAAATTTGTTTTCCGCGTCTGTGGGTCTGTTTCCGTTTGTTTTTTTTCTTTAATTTCTTTAATTTCTTTATTTTTTGCTGCATTGGGTCTTTGTTGCTGCACGCAGGTTTTCTCTAGTTGTGGTGAGCAGGGGCTACCCTTCGTTGCGGTGCGCGGGCTTCTCATTGCGGTGGCTTCTCTTGTTGCAGAGCACGGACTCTAGGCGTCCAGGCTTCAGGAGTTGTGGCTCGCGGGCTCTGGAGTGCAGGCTCAGTAGTTGTGGCTTAGTTGCTCCGTGGCATGTGGGAATCTTCCCGGACCATGGCTCGAACCCATTTCCCTTGCATTGGCAGGGGGATTCTTAACCACTACGCCACCAGGGAAGCCCCTGTTTCTGTTTTGTAAATAAATTCATTTGTATTATTTTTTAGATTCCACATTTAAGTGATATCATATAATATTTACCTTTTTCTGTCTGACTTATTTCACTAAGCATAATATTCTCTAGGTCCATGTTGCTGTAAATGGCAATATTTCACTCTTTTATGACTAATATTCCATTTTATATATATATATATATATATATATATATATATATATATATATATATATAAACCACATCTTCTTAAGCCAATAATCTGTTGATGGGCAGTTGGGTTGATGGGCACTCAATTATTGTAAATAGTGCTGCTATGAACATTGGGGTGGAGTTACATTTCTCATCTGATGAAAATCAATGCCCTTTAACTTTTTTATACAATGGAAACATTAGTTCAAAGACACTTGAAAAGGCAAAAGAGAAAGAACAGTATGGAATTTTTATACTGGAATCTGATACAGTCAGTACATGTAAATCTAAACACTTTTTATCTGGAGAAAGTCTGAAAACAAGACTATTGTAATAATTAGTCCAATAGAAAATATATCATAAGCTTATTGTACACCCCTTTGGTAACTGTAATTTGTTTTCTATGTCTGTGAGTCTATTTCTGTTTTGTAAATAAGTTCATTTGTATCATTTTTTTAGATTCCACATATAAGTGCTATCATATATTTGTCTTTCTCTGACTTCACTCAGTATCATAATCTCTAAGTTCATCCATGTTGCTACAAATGACATTATTTCATTCCTTTTTATAAAAGGCTGAGTAATATTCCATTGTATATGTATATACCACATCTTCTTTATCCATTCATCTGGGTTTTTTTAAGATTTTTTTTTTGATGTGGACCATTTTTAAAGTCTTTTATTGAATTTGTTACAATATTTCTTCTTTTTTATGCTTTGGTTTTTCTGGCTGCCAGGCATGTGGGATCTTTGCTCCCTGACCAGGGATCAAACACTGCAGCCCCTGCATTGGAAGTCGAAGTCTTAACCACTGAACCACCAGGGAAGTCCTCTATTCATCTGTTGATGGACATTTAGGTAGCTTCCTGGTCTTGGCTATTGTAAATAGTGCTGCTATGAACATTGGGATGCATGTATCTTTTCAAATTAGAGTTTTTGTCTTTTCCAGATATATACCCAGTGGTGGGATTGCTGGGTCACATGGCAACTCTATTTTTAGTTTTTTAAGTTTTTTTGGTTTTTATGCTGTTCTCCATAGTGGCTGTATCAATTAATATTTCCACCAAAAGTGTAGGAGGGTTCCCTTTTCTCCACACCCTAAGATCGATTTAATAGATAAGAAAAGTAAGGCAAGAGAAAATAAGTAAATTGCCCAAGGTCACATAGTTACTATGTTGTCTTCCTAGGTTTCAATTACTTCATCTGTAAGGAGCTGGATAATTTCTGAAACGCAGGCTGGTGTGCACCTCTAAAATTCTATAGTCTTAGGATTCCAAGTTGTGAGACAGGTTTTTCCACCATAAATTGTTCCTTCAGAACCAGTTGCATTCCTCTGAGACTTAAATATTTGAGGTCTACAGAGGGAGATTTTAAGATGCAATTGTTTCAATTCACCAGTCAGGTGAGTCTGATTACCTTCCACCTGTGATCAAGTACTGACATTGACCCAGCGTCTGTTGATGCAATAAATGTTGTGGTGGTGGGTGAGTGCTTTTTTTTTTTCTTTTGTAGAGCTTTTTTACTCTTTTTATTTATTTATTTATTTATTGGCTGTGTTGGGTCTTTGCTGCTGCACTCCGGCTTTTGTCTATTTGCAGTGAGTGAGGACTACTCTTCGTTGCGGTGCCCGGGCTTCTCATTGCGGTGGCTTCTCTTGCTGCAGAGCACGGGCTCTAGGCTTGCGGACTTCAGAAGTTGTGGCACATGGGCTTAGTTGCTCCACGGCATGTGGGATCTTCCCCGAGCAAGGATCGAACCCATGTCCCCTGCATTGGCAGGCGGATTCTTAACCACTGCACCACCAGGGAAGCCCCTGGGTGAGTGCTTTGTAGTTAGAGAACAATAAGGTGGTGGGAAGAGGTGAGACAAAAAACGTTGAGAAGATTATTTAGTAGTAGAAGTAGCAAAAAGGTGTTGATTTTGCCTGTTAAACTCCTATAAGAAGAGGTTAAAAACAGGCCAGTGATAGCAACAGTGTAGTATGATAATGGTAAATTTGGAGCAATTTTTATTATGCAAATAGCATAAATCTATTAACAATATGCAAATTTTTGTTTTACAATCAACTTGGTTAAAAGCATAACTTTCTGCATGAGAAACAAAACATTAGCCAAATAATTCTAGAACTGTTGAGAAGACCTTGTAAACAGAAGAGCAATATCTTTATAAAGATAACCAGTTCTTGAACTTTGACCAATGTATCATACATAGAGATGATTGTATCTGACATCAAAGTACCGTGACCCATGAATCTTCCTTATTTTATTGTTTCAAATAACATTTAAACTCAAGGATAGTTCACTACTTCCCTTGGTTTGAATTTCCTACACACAGGGTTAGATTTCTTATTTCTCTGTGTACACATGCCAACCTAAAGAACCTGTTTTTCACTCAAAGAGTAAAATTACTGTGATTTTTAAAAATATGAATTATAATTTTGTTCTGCCTCTGACATTTTCCTCCCTTTCAGCCTCATCCTCTCCCCCATTCACAGTGTATCCTTTGCTCCAATAATTCCCAATTTCTTAAAGTTCTCCAATACCAAAACTGTCACATCTTTATACCTTGGTACATGCTGTTTCCCCTAAATGGAACAGCTTGTCTTCTTTCTATTCTTGGCCCAAAGGGCCTGGTTAATTCGTATTCACCTTTTAATGTTCAACTCACATACCTCTTCTTCTCGGAGTACTTTTTTTTTTTTTTTTTTTTTTTTTCTTCTCGGAGTACTTTAGTTTTATAAAACTGCAATGAATATCCTTGTATATATCTTTTTTTTCTTTGCACACATTTGTGATTGTATCCTTAGTGGAAATTATTAGAAGTGGAATTACTGTGACAAAGATTATTTCCTTGAGAGTTCCCTGGTGGTCTAGTGGTTAGGATTCTGGGTTTTCACTGCCGTGGCCTGGGTTCGATCCCTGGTCAGGGAACTGAGATCCTGCAAGCTGTGCTGTGTGGCAAAAAAAAAAAAAAAAAAAAAAAAAAAAAGATTATTCACTTGTACAAGGATCTTAATATACACAAAAACTCTTTCTCTTAGAATAGTCAGGTATAATAAAATGTATATGAAGTCTATCAGTTCCTGACTTGCAAATGACAGCACAAACAACTGGCCCCTTTTGTTTCACCCTTCTTGCCCCTGAGCTCTCCTGGTGCTGATACTGCTTCCTTTTCATAAATGGCCCTGTTCCTGTTTCAGGGAGAGCCTGTAAAGATCTGGCCCAGCTTCTTTTCTTGTTCTAGAACCCTCCTCTTCTACCCCTCCGTTGCCCTGGAGCTGTCCACCTGCCTTACCCATCTCCTGCCACTCATGCCAGGTGGAGGCTCCAGGCTATAGAATATAAGTTTAAAAGGAGCCAAATGATCAGATTTCAGGGACTTCAAGAGGCCCTGGAGCTATGATTTGCTACATCAGTGGCTTTCAAGGTAATGCCCTAGGATTTTTCGGAGATGCTCTAAGGGCCTCTAAAGGGAGAGAGGGAAGGAAAAAAAAGGCCAAAGTCAAAGCTCTAGGTGCCCTGTCCTTCACGTCAACCAGGGCCCAGTTTGTCTGTTTTATATGTACTGTGCTCAAGTAAGTTTTCATATAAAGAAAAACAAACAAACCAAAAAACTCCAATGCTTAAAAAAAGTTTTAACATGATTTATGAGTTTGCCAAGCTTTGGTGGACTGGCCTAAGTAACCTCACTCCACCATTAAGTTTCAACTTTGGTCTCTTTTGAAAAATGCATTCATTCATTTATTCCTAATGTGACCCATCTGCCCTGGTTTCCCTGAGATTTTCTTGGTTTTAGCGCTGAAAGTTCTATGTCCTGGAAACCCCACTGATCCCAGGCAATGTTACCATATTCCATTCATTCTTTCCATCCATTTATTATAAAAAAAAAAAAAATCACTGAGCAGTTATCATGTGCTGGGCACTGTACTAAGCACTGGAGAATAAAAAATACTTTGACAAAGTCCCTGACCTTGAGGAATTCACACAGTATTACGTTCAGAAGGACACTAATACGCAACAAAAAAACTTGGTAAATGATATCTCAGAGCAGTCCTCAAATGTTATATGTCTTCCATCATAAAAAAGAAAATTGAATATACAACCAAATATATTACATCTATCAATTACACTCATGTTCATAATAATAAAGAGCTAAAACTATATGACACTGCTAAGTGCCAAGCATTATTCTAAGCACTTTGCAAACATTAACTCAATTAATCCTCATAACAACCTTGAAGTAGGCACTATTGGCACTATTATTATATTCACGATGGATTTTAAATGGCTGCAAATTCTTTGACATACTTCCCATCAAGATATCTAATTCCTCGTCCTTTGAAGCTGACCTGACTTTAGTCACTTACTTGGTTAATATAATGAAGCAGAAGTAACGTTCTGGGACTTCTGATGTTCTATTATTAAATGCTGTGTTCTGGGGGAAGCCAGATGCTAAGAGAAGAAGCCCAAGTTAGACACGTGGAGAGAGAAATACCAGAGGAGCCCCAGCTATTACAGCCCTCCTAGCCCAGATGTGAGATTCAAGAGTGAAGAAGCCTACAGATAATTCCATTCCCAGTCACCATATGACTACAAGCATATGACAGATTCCCAAATGAGAACCACCCAGTGAGTTCAGTCATCCCCCTAGACTTTGGAAGATAATAATGAAGAGGTGTTTTAAGTTACCAACCTTTAGAGTGGTTGGTAATGCAGCGATCAGTGATTGGAACGATATTCACTTTACAGATGAGAAAACTGAGACACAGAATTTTGGGGGGGGGGGGCCACGTCTCGCAGCATGTGGGATCTTAGTTCCCCGACCAGGGATCTAATCCGCGCTGCCTGCAGTGGAAGTGCGAAATCTTAACCACTGGACTGCCAGGGAAGTCCCCAAGACACAGAATAGTTAAGTAATTTGTCCAAATCAAAGACAGCTAGCAAGTAGCAGAATCAGGATTTAAGCCCAGGCAGTTTAGCTCCAGAACCTGTTTTCTTAACCACTGAACTGCTCTGCCTTTGCATTTAAAAACTTACACACACACACACACACACACACACACACAGATACATTTTAAAATTTCTAATTTTTTCTTTCTGTATCTATCAGGGATCACATTGGTCATTCTGCAGGCACTGTTATAGTTACAAAGGAATAAGTTAGTAAGTCAATGAGGACCATTGGGGGCAACATCACAGAGAAGGACGTCTAAGCTGGATCTTGAAGGATGTCAGAGATTATTGTGCAAGAAATGGGGACGAAGAAGTCAGTAGTAATGAAATACTGTGGGGTACAAGGAGAAAGGTGTCATGAGCTGATGTTGGGAAAGTGTGCTAGAGTCAGGTAGTGAAGGGTCTTTACAGCAAACAAAGGAGTCTGGATTTCATCTTATCACCACAGGGAGCAATTAAAGGTTTTTCAACAAAGATATAATGTGATAGATAAGAGATAATTTTGGTGGCAGCGCGGAGACAGCTACAGAGAAAAAATAGAGAACAAATAGATAAACCGATATAGACCAGGTACAAGAGGATGAATATCTTAAGAAGTGGGAAAATTGGAGGAGGTGGGCTTGAGAGATATTCCTGAAGTGTGACTGACAAGACTGGGCAACGAATTAGATAACAGGGATATGAGAAAGGCCATCCTCTTAGATGACTTCAATGACTCCATAGTTTGGCTGACTGGGTGAAACTTCACCTGCAACTCAGTAATGCTTCAAGAGTCAGTGTATTACCACCTCTCTGAAGACAAACAGGTTTTCAAAGCAAAATGATTAGTGAGAACAGAGGTACAGATCAAAGGGATCAGAGAACCAAATTACTACAATTTCTAAAAACACAGATGCCAAGGACAAACCCTCTTCAATCAGAATTCCTTGGGATAGCACTTGGGAATTTGTATTTTTATAAAGTTCCCCAGATAACTCTGCTTGGCCAAGCTGAAGAACTACCACTCTAAGGGCTCTTCTTAGCTTCTCAGTTCATTGAAGGTTAATATTTCCCAAAAGGTCTATCCCCAATTGTCTTCTCATCCTATGCACTCTGTCTGGACTATGTCATTAGTTTCAACAACTTCAACTATCATCTGAATACTAAGGACTTCCAAATGAAATCCAGGTCTTTCTTCTGAGCTTTATCCTATATTTCTACCCTCAGCCTGAACATCTCTACTGGGATATGCATTGGTATTATAGAAAGAGCTAAAACCCCAAATAACATCATACTTAATGGTAAACGACTGCTTTTCCCCTAACACCAGGAGCAAAACAAGAATTTCCACTTTTGCCCCTGCTATTCTTTCACACTGTGCAGCTTGCAGGATCTTAGTTCCCCGACCAGGGATTGAACCCAGGGCCTTAGCAGTGAAAGCATGGAGTCCTAACTACTGGACCACCAGGGAATTCCCTTGCCACTGCTATTCAACATTGAATTGGAGGTTCCAGCAAGGGCAATTAGGCAATAAAAAGAAAAAAATTAACACAATTTCTATTTGCAGATGACATGATCTTGCATATAGAAAATCCTAAGAAATCCACAGAAACTATTAGAACTAATAAATAAGTTCATCAAGGTTGTAGGGGACAAAATAAATTTTAAAAATCATATTTCTATACACTAGTAAGGAATAAGCCAAAAATGAAATTAAGAAAACAATTGCATTTATCATAGCATCAAAAAATAAAATAGTTAGGAATACATTTAACAAAGGAAATGCAAATTGTGTACTCTGAAAACTACAAACATTGTTGAAAGAAATGTTAAAAGACCCAAATAAATGGAAAGACATCCCATGTTCATAGACTGGAAGACTTAATATTGTCAAGATGGCAATACTCCCCAAACTGATCTACACATTCAAGACAACTCCTATCAAAATCCCAGCTGTCTTCTTTGTAGAAATCAAAAAGATGATCCTGGGCTTCCCTGGTGGTGCAGTGGTTGAGAATCTGCCTGCTAATGCAGGGGACACGGGTTTGAGCCCTGGCCTGGGAAGATCCTGCATGCTGCGGAGGAACTAGGCCCGTGAGCCACAACTACTGAGCCTGCGCATCTGGAGCCTGTGCTCCGCAACAAGAGAGGCCACGATAGTGAGAGACCCGTGCACCGCGATGAAAAGTGGCCCCCGCTTATCGCAACTAGAGAAAGCCCTGGCACAGAAACGAAGACCCAACATAGCAATCAATCAATCAATCAATCAATCTTTAAAAAAAAAAAAAAAGATGATCCTAAAAATAATATGGAAATGCATAGGATCCAGAATAGCCAAAATAATCTGGAAAAAGAAGAAAAAAGTTGGATGACTCATACATCCTGATTTCAAAACTTAGTACAAAGCTATAATAATCCAGACAGTGGGGTACTGGCATAAGGATAGACACATAAATCAATGAAATAAAATTGAGAGTCTAGAAACCCTGACATTTACAGTGAACTGACTTTCAACAAGGATGCCAGACAATTCAATGGCAAAAGAAAAGTCTTTTCAACAAGTGATGTTGGGACAAATGGATGTCACAGGCAAAAGAGTAAAGTTGGACCCCTACCTTACAACATATACAATAATTAACTCAAGATGGATTATAGACCTAAACGTAAGAGCTAAATAAAACTCTTAGAAGAAAACATAGGTGTAAATTTTCAGGACCTTGGATTAGGCTATGGTTTTTAGATATGACACCAAAAGCACAAACAACTAAAGAAAAAAATAGATATATTGGATATTACAAAATGTATAACTTTTTTGCTTCAAAAGACACCTCCAAGAAAGTGAAAAGACATAGATAAGCAACAGGGATTATACTGTATAGCACAGGGAATTATAGCCATTATCTTGTAATAACCTATAGTGGAGTATAATCTGCAAAAATACTGAATCACTATGCTGTACACCTGAAACTAATATAATATTGTAAATTGACTATACTTCAATTTAAAAAAGAAAGAAAGGAAGAAAGTGAAAAGACAAACCATAGAAAGAAAGAAAATATTTGCAAATCTTATTATCTGATAAGGGCATTCTTCATATATTCTAGATATATGGCAAGAATGTAGAAAATTGGAAATCTTGTACACTGTTACTGGGAATGTAAAATGGTGCAGCCACTATGGAAAACAGTTTGGTAGTTCCTTCAAAAGTTAAACATAGAATTATCATATGACCTGGCAATTCTACTCCTGGGTATATACCCAAGAGAATTGAAAACTAGTACTCACACAAATACTTATATGCCATTGTTCATAGCAGTAGTATTCACATTAGCCAAAAGGTGGAAACAACTCAAATGTCCATCAGCAGATGAAGAGATAAATAAAATGTGGTATATCCATACAACAGAATACTATTCAGCCACCAAAAGGAATGAAACACTGATAAATGCTACAACATGGATGAACCTTGAAAACATGCTAAGTGAAAGAAGCCAGACACAAAAGGCCACATATTGTATGATTCCACTTATATGAAATATCCAAAATAGGCAATCCACAGAGACAGGAAGTAGATTCGTAGTTTCCAGGGGTTGGGGGAAAGGGGCATGGAGAATACAGCATTTCTTTTTGGGGTGATGAAAATGTTCTGAAATTACATAGTGATGATGGTTGCACAACTCTGTGAATACACTAAAAGGCATGAGTTGTATACTTTGAATTGGTGAATTATATGGTGTATTAATCAGGATTTTCCAGAGAAACAGAATAGGATATATATGTAGATACACATAAGAGGCAATTTATTATAGGAATTGGCTCACAAGGGCTGAGAAGTCCCATAATCTGCTCTCTGCAAGCTGGAGAAACAGGAAAGCCAGTGGTATAATTCAGTCTGAGTCTGAAGGCCTGACAATCAGGGGAGTCAATGTTGTAGGTCCTAGTCTGGACATCCCAGCTCAAGACAAAGGGAATTCACCCTTTCCTCTTTTTTGTGTTTTATTCTGGCCCTCAATGGTTTGGGCGATGCCCACCCACGTTCCTCATTCTACTGAATCTCTGCTAATCTCTTCCAGAAACACCCTCACAGACACACCCAGAAATATTTTGCCAGCTATCTAGGCATCCTTTATCCCAGTCAAGTTGATGCATAAGTTTAACCATATGGTGAATGAATTATAGCTCAATAAAGCTGTTAAATTTAACAAGATTCAAGAGAAAATCAGTCAATGGCTATGTATGATTTCCAGTTTAAGGGTTGGAAAAGTATCATGAAAATATAACGGAGATTGAATGGGATAATGCAAGTTCTGTCTTTCTAAGTGTAAATTTTATAGTTTCATACCATGAGTTGATGACTAACATAAAATTCCACTACTAAGGAGTATTTAATATTATATTTAAATGTTCTAAGTGTCAGACTTCCTTTCCTTAGCTTTTCTACAGATGTAGAATTTTAGATCTGGCTCACACTCTACAGTTAAATGAAAATAGAAAGATATGACTGTGAATTAAGATAAATTTGCAGGCAGCATGGTGAAATAAAATGGTTTAAATTTTTTTATATATAAAACTCATTCTTCAAGTAAGAAAGCAGCTGGAAGTCTAGCATGTGGAACAGATGAAAGTATCATAAATAGAGCTCCTTCGGTTAAGGTATGGAGGGAATAAAGCCTTTGCCTCCACTGCTCCAAACAAAAGCAACTCAGCACAGCCACGTCTAAGTACCACGGAGCACAATTTAAATGGTGTGCGGATTCAGCATCCCAGTCTTTGGTAAGGTACAGAAACTCGATGGGCTTCTGTTTCCTATCTGTCACATGAAGGGGTTGAACTAAAACTTGAAAGCGCCTTCCTATTCTCAAAGTTTATAATTATGTGACCCTAAAACAGCTAACACAAAGTCTAGTAGCTATTGGCTTCTGAAATGTTTACCAATCACTCAAGAGCTTAAGGATTTCCAACCGAGATCAAAACAAGGCTTGAACTATACCCACCTTTCCCAAACCTATAAAATAAACAGCAAACTTTGGCTGAAAATAGAGAGCAGGGGAAAGGCTTCTATCAGTCAGTGAAATATAGTCTGAACAAAGGGCAGCTGGTTTCCATTGATCTTTCTTATCTCTTAGGTAAAAGTAGTTAATGGGCCATAAATACAGAGGATCTGCGTCTCCCAGGAAGAAGGAAGGAAAGGAGGGAGGCGGTACAGTCCTCTCTTCCAGGTGGCAGCACCTCAAGGAAAAGCAGAACAAAGGGGTTCCTACTGAGACTAGGAACTGGCCTCTAGTCAGACAGCTGTGGGACAGGTAAGTACTTGAAGTCCTAAGAACAAGAAACCAGTTGCGGAGTTGGCAGGGGTGGGGTCGGGGTGGTAGATGGAGCAGGGATTGTGGGGCTAAGGTGCTGCCAAGAAGGGGAGAGACTGTGTTGAATGAGGAACATGGCAGCCCTCAGACGGAAACACCCGAGGAAGAGGCTCAGCAGATCTAGCCCTAGAAATGTGGTCTAAGTCCTTGGTACTCAAAGTGGGGTCCACGGACCAGCAGTGTGGGCAGCACCAGTGCACTTACTAGAAATGCAGAATCTCAGGTCCAACCCACATCTACTGAATCACAATCTAAATTTTAATAAGATCCCTGGTGACTGTGCCTTAAAGCTTGGGTATAGCTGGAATACTAGCTTCACAAAGACATCAACCATACTGGCTATACCTAGTGACAGGGAAAGCTGCGGAGCACTCAAACTTTTGGATCTGAGTTCCATCAATCTTAAGAAAGAAAAGGCTAAAAGTTAAAAAAAACAAAAAAAACAAACAAACAACTTCATGCTAAAAATGACGAAAATCATCTCCATCAATTCTGGGGAAAGTCAGTATAAGCATAGATTAATTCTAATTAATCCTGGTATGTGATAGGTAAAGATGATATAAGATGAACCAATCCTAAGAGTTCTCATCATAAGGAAAAACTTCTTTTTTTCTTTTTTTTTTTTTTGCTTTCTCCTTTTATTGTATCTATATGAGATGATAGATGCTAACTAAACTTACTGCAGTTATCATTTCACGGTATGCCTAAGTCAAATCATTATGCCATACACCTTAAATTGATGCAGTGATTTATGTCAGTATCTCAGTAAAACTGGGGGGTAAAAGATTAATCACTGTAAATGAAGAAGTGGAATTCTAGCATTCTTACTATCTAGTAAATCTTCCCTGTAAGACTCTTGAGGGTTGGGTCTATATCTATTTCACTTATCTATCATGCTGCCTTACATGAAACTAGCACTAAATAAATAGTTGAATAAATGAATGAAGACACAATCAGTACTTTAAAGATAAATTTTATGAAATGTGAATTATATCTCAAAACCCCCCACAAAAAACTCAAGATACAATTGGTAAGAGTGGCATGCCAGAAACACCAGACTATAAACTCCGTGAGAGCAGGGCCCACGTCTGGTTTGTTCACCACAATATCCCTAGCACAAATTTAGCATATGCCAAGCACATTGCGGGAAATACATGAGTAAATGAATGGATGAATAAGTGAATGGAAGACAAATAAATTTTCCATGAATATATGTGAAAATGCAATAGACAATTAGCTACCCTTGGAGGAAACTACCCCTTCTTTAATCCTTGGATTCCCATGAAATCAAGGATCTATTTACCTGACATTGAAAAGGAGAATTAATCTGATGTGAGTAAATATCATATGATGCTTATCATCACAACTTTAAGTTGAATTTCAATTGTTTAAACTTTACCATAAAATGGGGTAAATTTTAGCCTAATATGGGTCTGTCTTACACATTCTAAAGCATTTTTATAAATGCTACTTATATAGCAGCATTATCTATAAAGAAGTCCATCTGCATGAATCCTGCCATGGCAGTCCTGGGCCATACTGGGAAAATAAGTTTATATTTGACCCTTTCAGAATTTTTTTTAACTTAAAAAATATTTTAGTGTGACATTTGATACATACCAAAGAATGTGTTATAAGAATATGTGTTCCGCTTAAAAACAAGAACATTATCAATATCAAGATTTACTTCCTTTGGGATCTTATACCAATTTATGAAGGAGTCTGGTTCCTAGCTACCTGGCATTAATGTAGAAGGTTTGAGAAATACATATTCAATTGGGTGCTACCTGCTGAGAGTAGCTTTAGATTTTTACCATCCTTGGATGTATAAACATTTTTATAGCTTTTTTTTTCTGATAATAAAAGTGTACATATTCAATATAGAAATTTTTGAAAATAGGGAAACATATGACGAAAATAAGAACAACCAATAATAATCCTACTGTCTCCAGATAATTGTTAACATTTTGAAATACACAGGCACGCACACACACATACACACACAAATACATTTTATTAGGTGTCTTGAGTTCCTTTCAAAGACAAAGAAATGAGTCCCCCCAATGGAATTTCATGCCTTGTGACAGGCTGGTGGGAAACTTAAGGCCTTAAGGTTTTCTCAAATTGTACCAAAGAAAACATTTACATTTACAATATGATAGCATTATAGTGATACTCTCAGATATTCAGTTATTAAGTAACCCAAACAGCTCTAGGCCCATGTTATGGGTGTTAATAATTTAACATTATAATTCAAACAAATTGGCATTAAATTCATATACTCACAATAAGCTAAGAGTGATTCAGCCAAATTCATGCCAAGTAACCATGTACCTGATGCTTCATTATTCACGTGTTCACAGATATAAATTTCTCTGGAGTGATGGGTGGTGATAAAATCAGAAGACTATTAACAGTGAAATGACACCAGAACAGAGCCAAGGTACAAGGAAACCTTAGTTCCTTTCAATAAACGGAGAACCAGACAAGCTGTGTGGGCCAGTGTGTCTGTATCAGGAGAGTAAACGAGGAGATGAGCGTTGAATGAACGACAGACAGGTTTCAAGTGTGTATTGTGAATGTCTTTTCTAATTGAGCGATGGCAACTAGTCTAGCAGGTTCTTCTTGTCTCCCTGGGGGAAAAGCCTGGACAAACAGATAATTCTTGCACAATGTTTTTTGGATTAACAAATTTTGGTTTTTTTGTGAGGACCCTCCACCTAAGAAGAGATCATATCTAGAGACTAAGAAATATGCTTTCCTAGCTGAGCTAATATTTCCCCTGTGGTTTTAGTCTCTAGGACTTAGGAAATAATATCTCAGTTTAAGAGGTGTGTCGGTGGAGTTTGTGGAGAGTGTCAAGTTCAGGAATTTGAATTAAGATACCAGGTCAGGAAGGAACAAAAGTGAAAAAGTATGACAAAGGTAGGATCCAAAATATGAGGAGCCAAAATAAACTAAAATCAGAATCCAAAGCTAAAGTCATAAATCACAGTGCCAAGGCTAAAAACGCCAACAGTAAGATTCAGACTACAAGGAAAGTACAGGAAGACTGGTGTCAAATAGTAAACTTCTGTATATTTTTCTAAAGAGAGTTAAAAATGTAAACAATTGCCTATGTGAGTGGATCTGGCAAGTTTAGAGGGAGATGAGGTCACTTCATCTCTCATGAAGCCAAAGTTTCCTATCTGGCAGCCAACCTTGACATCTGACTATGTTATGGATATTATGGATTACATCAGCCAGTATAGGTATTTAGCAAACAGTGTTAAGCAAATAAATTAGTAGACCTTGCATTTGTTTACATTATTATATTGAGGAGGAAGTCCTGGGAATTAATTTTCAATTGTGATGTCTGTAGGTAGAAAACACTGCGTGACGCACTTGAAAGAGGTCATCATTGTAGATTTATCAAACAGAGAATTACCATTTGTATGCTATAACAAGCTATAGCCAAAAATCTAAAAATAACAGCCCAACTTGCAAAAGACACTTGCCCATTAATTATGTATGTGCTTAATAGTTTTGCTGGGTTTGATGTAGCTTTAGGTTTCAAATTCAGCATTCTGGTCATTGTTCCTCTGCTTCATGGCTATAAATAATGTTTCGTGTTATGTTGATTAGGGCCACACAATCCAAAAACTGGACTTCAGGAGAAGGGATGGTTAACCAAGAGGTAGATTAACACATTTTTACATCCCTCTTCTCTCTAATATGAAACATAGAGGGGCTATTGTTAAATACTCTGTTTAGATAATACCCCTATCAAGCAAGATTTTACTGAAAGCATACACATAAGCTAAGTATAATACTTTTACCACATTTCAAAATATATTATATTTTGGTTTACGCCCAGACCAAGTGGGAAGGTTTCTTTCTAATTGACCCTGAATATAAGTCGTATAAAAGGTCTCCTGCCAAGATGGTCCCCACACTTCAGGCCAAACTAGTCTCAAATTTCCTCTGGTAACAAGAGCTCAGTGAGGTTTTTCTCTAGCTTAATGAAGTCTATACTATTCTGCTACACAAAATTACTTCAAGAGTTAATTGAGGTTTAATTTTCTTACTACCCCTTACCCTCCAGATCAGTGAAAGGCCCTTACCAGTTTCTTCCTATTGCTTTGTTCTCTTTTCACTTGGTTTGAGAATAAAGAATAAAAGAGATGATAGTCTCAAAGAGAATAAAGAGATAATAGTCTCAAAAACACATCCTTATATGGCAGGGAGTCATTTGCTGTTCTCTTAAAAAGTAAGCAAACCTCTCTTACCAATAGCAATCCTGCTGTTCTCTGTTTGCTTTTGTTTCCTTCACAGTCTACTTCTGATAGACTGTCTTATTTTTTAACATAGCCTTCATTTAAACATTTTAAGCTTTTGTTAGATGATTATAATATGTGTTCACTGAAAATACAGTTAAGCAAATCGAAGAAAATAAATTCTCCATGACCTCACCAATCTCAGCGGCAGTGTTTTTCTATGTATATGTGTATGCATATGGATATTCCCACTAATTTAAAAAGCAATCAACCGTGCATACTATTTTTTAGCCTGCACTTTTCCATATAAAAATATATTTTCAACATCATTCTTAATATGATGCATAGGAGTCCATCTCATAGACGTTTTACAATTAAGTTGTTGAATATTTACTGTTTTAAATTATTTTTAAACTATTGGATTTAAACAATCCTGTAATTACCTTAACTAAAAACTAAGATGTAGCCTTACTTTTTTCGTTAAAATTTCTGCAAATAGACTCATAGGATAAAAGTTATGCATAGTTTTAAGCCATTTAATAAACACTGCCAAATTGCCCTGCTAAAAGTACTACGAATTAACACTTCTCTTTTAGTTTATAAAAGTGCCTTTTTCCCAACACCACTACTTCCTCTTTTTTTATTCCTTTTCCTCCCCTCCTCTTTGCTGATCTGCTGGATGAAAGGCAATATCTCACTGTTTTAATTTGTGTTTTTCCCTATTACCGGTAAATGCAAATATTTATTTGCCATATATTTGTATATATTTATTTGCTGTTTGTATTCATCTGAATTGTCCTGCATTGTTTTTGTCCATTTTTCCTATATAAATATCATATTTTACGCTATTTCTTATGTAAATGTGCTGCTTATATTTTTATTATTGATTTGAAAAAACTGGTTATATTAATAATAGTATACCTTCATATATTTATTACAACCCTTTGTGTAAGGAAGTTTCCCAAGCTAGAAAAATCCAAAATATACATTAGTAAGTGATTGATTAAATACATTATTGTTCATTCATATAATGGAATATACAAGGCAGATGTTAAAAACAGTAAAGTAGCTCTATATATGCTGACAAAGAAAGATGTCCATGATACAGTGCTCAGGGAGAAAGACTAGATGCAAAATATTACTAAGAACGATTCTTGTTTTGAAAAAGTTATGTATTTAGGTACACACACTATATGTATATATATGTATTGATAAAGGTCTGGAAATACATAATCCACATTATTAAAAGTAGTTACCTATGAAGTGAGGGATTGAAGAAAAGAAGGAGACGCTATTTATTTTATACAACTCTGGATTGCTTGATGTTTTTATGTTTTACAATGAATTCACAATGAATATATACTACTTTCACAATTGAAAAATGTTAAACAAGAAAAATGGAACACATTTTAATGTAATCATATCTTTTCCTGTATGGTTTTTACCTTTTGCATCAGGCCTAGAAAGATCTTTCTTGTGCCAGGATTGTAAAGTTATTTTATTTTTCATTTTAGCATTTTTATGGCTTTACTTGTTGACATTTACACCTTTAATCAATTGCAATTTATTTTGCTGTGGTATAAGTCACAAAGCAACACTAATAAAAATTCATCGTTTTTCAACTTTATCTTAATGTAAATTATTTTCTATCCTTAAATCTGTCTCTTGAGTTAAGTATTCTGTTTCACTGATGCATCTTCCTAGTTGAACACTAATACCACACTTGTTTTAATCTTCATAACTTTAAATAGATTTTAATGTCTGATAGGTAAACAAAAGATAATCTATGGTCTGAAGTGAAAATATTTACAACACATATAATGAAAAGGTGGTAAAGATCCCTAACATGTCAAGAATTCCTTTAAGATGCTTTAGCTGCAAGTATCAGAAATTTATCTCAAAAGGCTTTAAAAAGAAGGAATTTTACTGACTCACACAAATGGAAGTCCAGAGGTGGATAGGGCTCTAGGTTCAGTTCAGTCACACTCTGGCTCCATTTCCTTGTGAATTTCTCTGCTCTTCCCCCACGTAAGTTGGCTCTGTCATCAGAGACTGGCTTCCCTTATGATCACAAGACAGCTTCTAGCAGACACTAGGGCATGTTTCCTCCCAAACCCTTCCCTGCAGTCCACTTGTACCAATTTTGGTAATTTGCCAGCCCTGGGCCAAAAACCGTGTCCAGGGTTAATGCTTTGTGCTGATGATTTGTACATGAATGATTCCCTGGCCCTTCGGTCCACATCCCTAATTACTTCCCTACAGAATTCTTATATCTTAGACACTTAAGACACAGCTCTTCTTTCATGCAATACTTTTGTGAGAATTCCCTTCTATGCGGAAATAATCTCTCACTGTGACTTACTTGATTTGGAACTCTATAGAAAAGCCAAACATGGCTCAGTTTCATGATAGAGCTGCTTTATTTTACTGTACTATTTTTATAACACTTTTGTTTCTATGGCTAAATTACACTAATGTGATCTACCGACATCAAGAAAGCAGATATATTAATTGACAATTTCCTTTTGTATACTGTAGTCAATGTCTAAAAACATATCTTTATTTAAAGGCCCAAGTTGAGGGAACATGAATTAATACTGGCCAACATACTATAATTTTGAATCATGAGTGACTATTAAATGAAATCTATTCAGCATATTACTTGAAATTT
The DNA here is from genome assembly GCF_949987535.1 of Balaenoptera acutorostrata. Lineage (NCBI taxonomy): Eukaryota > Metazoa > Chordata > Mammalia > Artiodactyla > Balaenopteridae > Balaenoptera > Balaenoptera acutorostrata. Next base: position 56,315,668 of record NC_080069.1, on the reverse strand, counting down.
AACTGTGGGTAAAAAAACACTTCTTAGACTAATTGAAACTGACAGTGAAAATTTTTAAATTATAGGATATCTCATGCAATGTTAGAATTTTTCTCTGTGTTCAGTAACCTGGAACTAACAAATTGTTATTTAATAATGACTTGCAAGAGAAAAGATAAGTACCTTTATATACAAAAACACTAAGTGATACATAAATCCAAATGAAATAGATTGGAATATGGTTATCAAAAGTGCTTTAGGCATAATATTCTTGGACCATATTGTAAAGGCAAAAAGCTATGTTACAATAAAGTTGAGTTTTAGTTTTTTTGATAGCAGTTTGCATGTACTATTTGAATAGGCTTATAATGAATGATCTTCTGAGATCAGAAGGACATATTGAGGATTCTCGTGCAAATAAAAACACAAATGTCAGGATTAATGGATATTCATTTGTTACATAAGTTACAACAAATAATATTTTAAATTTAAGTAAGAAATGGCAGCTCCAGGTGTACAAACTTTGGGATAGATGGGAATCACTTGAGGTAATCTGCTCAAGATCCCTGCTTTCACACAAAATGCACCAAACTCTCCCCAAATCTCTTGCCAATTTCTTCTGCCAGTGTTTAGCCACCTCATATGAGAATGTTCTTCCCTAGGAAAGCAATACTGATAATGAGCCAGGCAGAGTCAGGTAGACCTGGGATCAAATTTAGGCTCAAGGACTTGAGCAAGTTATTTAATCTCTCTGAATTCCAGATTCCTTATCTATAAAATGGAGGAAATAATAGTACCTACTTCATGGGGTGCTTGTAAGTCTTAACTGAGTTAATGTATAAAACGCACTTATCAAACTGCCTGGCAGCTATTATAATTAATTATCATTACTTACCAAGTTCTTATTCATGTATAATGCTGTGGTCAAAAAGCAAAAAAAAACAGTTTCCCTAAATTGATCTTAAATAAATATTCTAGTTTTCTAAAGCTATTCAAATTTTAATCAAAATTGATATTAACTTATGCAAATTAAACTTTTCTACACTTAAAAATCCACTTCGATGTAAATTATAAATATACGCAAAGAATTTGATACATGCTCCTAATGAAAAACATTCCTGGAGACCAAAGAGTCATGTAACTCAGTCATAACATCCATATTCTGTTTAATTCATGCACAAAACCCAGTTTAATCATCTTAGCCACGAATATTTACTTCCTGAAACAAAAAGGGAAGCTATATTTCATCTAGGTTTATGTAATTAATGACTTGAATTGATTAAAAAGAAGAAGAATCACGGCGCTTTAGAGTTTCTCAGCTGAGGACCTGATTCCGGTTGCCTAGGTAGGTAGTGGCATACCTGGTACCCAAAACCCAAAACTCTTGACTCATTTCCTTCTAGGACACTGTGCTATATCTCAAATGGAAAGAAATTCTAGGGTGGATTCAGTGATCAGTTTACCTGCAATAGCAAATGCTATGGGAATTTAGCTCTTATACGGCTTCCATTTCTAGAACTCATCAGAATTTATATTTTTTAAAAAATGCATCAGGCTCAAAATGCAAGCAAAAATAGTTCTAACACTTTTTTTCCCCCTCTTTTCACTTTAATTGGGTAAATTAAAAGCAAGTGGGGGGGAGAAGTGGTAGTGGAGGTGAAGAAGATAGGGAAGGCTGGGGATGAAATAATGTTCTGCCTATGCATAAGGTCTTAAGTAATCAGATAATTGAGCAAGTTACCACCAGTCCCAATTCCTGTCTCTTGGAACCCTCTTCAAGCTTCCAGCTAAGTGTCTTATAAGCCCCAAAGCATTTTACTTTTTTTAAAAAATTTATTTATTTATTTATTTATGGATGCGTTGGGTCTTCGTTGCTGTGCGCGGGCTTTCTCTAGTTGCAGCGAGCGGGGGCTATGCTTCTTTGTGGTGTGCAGGCTTCTCAATGCAGTGGCTTCTCTTGTTGCGGAGCACGGGCTCTAGGTGCGCGGGCTTCAGTAGTTGTGGCATGTGGGCTCAGTAGTCGCGGCGCACAGGCTTACTTGCTCCGCGGCACGTGGGATCTTCCCGGACCAGGGCTTGAACCTGTGTTCCCTGCATTGGCAGGCGGATTCTTAACCACTGTGCCACCGGGGAAGCCCCCCGGGGAAGCCCCCCCCCAAAGCATTTTATATTAGAGTGTTCACAGCTGACTGGAGTCCCTGTTAACAATTGTAAATACCCTATCCGCAACAGCCCCCTTTCCCCTTTCCAGCATAATTTTTCTTCTAACATTTACCACCCTCTACCATATTATTTATTTTCCTATTTACCTTGTTTATTGTCTATCTTCCCCCACTAGAATACGCAGGAATTTTTGTAAGTTTTGTCTTGCTGTATCCTCGGTGCCCAGAACAGTGCAGGCATACAGTAGATATTCAATAAATACTTACTGCATGAGTGAAAAATTACTAGCCCTTTGCCTTTTCTTTACTTAATATGAATGGTAATTTAGACAGGTTTTCTGGCTGAATTATATACATAATTGTGGGCCTTTCTCTAAAAGTAAACCCCTTTTCTAATATTTCGGCTCAAAAACCTTATTTTCAGCACACCAGAACAACATTACTAATAGTGCTGTGATTTAAGTGCCTTCTGAGCAAACCAGTCTATAAGTCCAGTTCTAAAATAACTTTCATGTGTTTAAAAAATTAAAGAGCTGAAGAATATTGGGATCAAAGTGAAAAAGAAAATAAGCTGTCATTGAACTTAATCTAAATAGGTAAAGTTTAAAATGCTTCTGAGCTTTGTCCCCTAATAGGATAGAATCTTCAGAAGAGTTACCCTAAGATATTGACTCTATCAATATGAAACAAGTTTGAACTCTGCCTAAAAATTCTGGAGATGCCATGACTGGCAAAATGCACAGTAAAAAAAAAGCTTATAAACCCTGAATGATAAAAAAAACCTAGTAGAGATGAGAGTACATATTAATGAGTCAGAACTCCCCTGAAACAACACTGCAGGTGGTTCCTTGTTTATTTTTTACACTTTCCAGAAATCATTATCCTTTTACATGACTCTTCTGAAATTAAAAAAGCATTTTAAAAGATGGTGCTATCTTAAAAAAAAAAAAAAAAGCAAGAGCATATCGAAAAACAAGATTAAGAACTTCTGACAGTATGGTTTCACTTTCTTTTTTCTTTTTAACCACTTAAATATTTCAAATTACCTTTCTAAAATCTGATGTTCTGATTGTCGTAATTCCAACAGGTTAAAGAATGAACACGACTTGATTGGTAAACACTGCTGACTACCTATAGTTAAAGGACTAATGTTGTAAGGCTTGTTCACTTCTGGCCTACAAAGTTTACAGATCAGACCATCATCTTTATCAGGCTACTGATTCTCCTACAACCTGAGCTTCCACCCAAGCTAAAGCAAGTGTATAATAAGAATCCTTTTGAAAGTCGTGAAGCCAGATGATACCACCATGTTTATCATTCCTGTCGTCATCCTCAGTCACTTTTCAAAACATAAGTCCTTTTTGTAACGGCTTTTTGTGCTGCCCACACTTTTGCTTCCTTTTCCCACTCCCAACCTCCCAATAGTGGGGAGGTTGAGAGTGCCTATGGGATGTTAGGGAGCAGCTTCAGATTTCCTAGGATCTCCTTCAGTTACACCCATTCTTTGGTATGGATAAGTGACATTTTTTTCAACCAGTGACATTCCTAAGTTCCTTCTGTTATAAACATTCTAGAGCCACCACTGCTCTTGCTCTTCCTTTACAAATCTTTCCACTCTGCCTCCTGAGATTTTCCATGATAAACAGACTTCTGCTCTACATCCTTAACCTATTCACTGAGTACTTGCTACCTGGCTCTCTCCAGAGAATTCTAATTCTTCTATGAGCATGTTGCTCGCCCCTCTCTGTATTGGAGGCTGCTCACTCTGCAGTAGGCAATGTAGCTGGAAGTCACAAATTAGGGTCTCTACTTACATCCATTTCTGTTATTCTTCCTTTGTTTTATTTTTATTTTTTGGTAAAAATCTTTTCACCCTTGGAACTAGTCATTCGTGACCCACTATCTAGCCCTGCTCGTGTGCTTTATTTTTCTGGCCTCCTGTTTGGATAAAAAGTACATCAAACTTGGGGACTTCCCTGGTGGTCCAGTGGTTAGGGCTCCAGGCTTCCACTGCAGGGGGCCCGGGTTTGATCCCTGGTCGGGGAACTAAGATCCCGCATGCTGCGAGGCATGGCCAAAAAAAAGTACATCCAGGGCTTCCCTGGTGGCGCAGTGGTTGAGAATCTGCCTGCTAATGCAGGGGACACGGGTTCGAGCCCTGGTCTGGGAAGATCCCACATGCCACGGAGCAGCTGGGCCCGTGAGCCACAATTGCTGAGCCTGCGCGTCTGGAGCCTGTGCCCCGCGACGGGAGGGGCCGCGATAGAGAAAGGCCCGCGCACCGCGATGAAGAGCGGTCCCCGCACCGCGATGAGGAGTGGCCCCCGCTTGCCGCAACTGGAGAAAGCCCTCGCACGAACCGAAGACCCAACACAGCCAAAAATAAATAAATAAATAAATAAATAAATAAATAAAATCAAGTAAAACTTAAAAAAAAAAAAAAAAAAAAAAAAAAAAGTACATCCAAGTAACTTTTGTTGGTCTCCTACTATAAGAGTTGGTGAATTTTTTCTGTAAAGGATCAGATAGCAAATATTTTTCTCTTTGCGGGCCATATGGTCTCTGTCACAACTCTTCAGTGCTGCCCTTATAGTGCAAAAGCAGCCACAGAAAAGAGTAAACAAATGGGCATGGCTGTGTTCCAACAAAACTTAACTTATAAAAATAGGCATCAGACTGGATTTGGCCCAAGGGCTGCAGTCTGCCAACCCCTGTCCAAGTATACGCCAGTCACTATGACAGAGGCTTTACATACATTATCTCATGAGACAGTACAATGACAATTCACCTGTATGGTTGGAGTAGTAGACAATGAAAGTTCTTAGCATAGTGACTGGCCTATAGTAGATGCTTGATAAATAGTTGTGGCAAATGATAATTAATCTTAAATGACTCTGCAAGATGGATATTTTATGCATGAGAAAATACGGACATTAAATAACTTGCCCAGGGAGTAAGTAAAAATACTAGGAACTTATTTACAAAACAGAATAGACACACGGAGGGCCCAGAGGCACGTGTGAAGCCTCGGTTCTGCCCACCGAGGGGTCCTGGTAGCTTCCGGGTAGAGAACAGTGTTCTGGCAGAGATGACAAGGGTCGCACATCAGCACAGAGAGGACCTGGGCCTGCATGGGCAGGGTGGGGTGACCCATCTTGCCAGCAAAGCCCAGCTCATTCTCTCTGGCCAGCTCCCCACATTCCTGCTTCCCACTTCAGGCAAAAAGGCTTTGGCTCTCCCTATCTCTACCCTCAACAAAAGGATGTGCCTCCCTGACTTGCCCCCAAATGGGCAAGGGCAGAGAGAGGGGGCCAGGAGTTCTGGACAGGCTGACTGCACTGGGGGAGCGGCCATGGTCAAGGAACTTCAAATGCCAGCTCTGCCTGTGCTGCTGAGACAGCCCCGGTGGGAGGGGGATCCAGGGTGCTGTCAGTGGGGCGGTGATGACATCTCATCCTGGAGCTCTGAGCGCCCAGGGCCTTCCCTCCCCTTCCCCTCCTGGCTGCTGGCTGGCAGTCGGTCCTGTCCACCCATCTAGGTCGATGTGGCTGGGGACCCGCCATGTGTGCCCCGTGGTCACGTGTAACTTCCTCAAGGATGTTTTGCTGCCGTGGCTACTATACCTGTGTCCCTCCTGTGCCAACTTCATGCAGCCGTCCATGCAACTGCCTGTCTTCCTTTTGCAGTTTCTGATGTTTGTAACCAGACCCAGTCATGTCATTAAACAGACTCTTTCTTCCTGAAAAAAAAAAAGGAGAAAGAAAGAAAGAAATAGACTTACAGACATAGAAAACAAACTTAGGGTACCAAAGGCGGGGATGGGGGTGAGGTGGGGGAGGGATAAATTAAGGATTTGGGATTAACAGATACACATTACTATACATAAAGTATATAAACAACAAGGACCTATTGTATAGCATAGGGAACTATATTCAATAGCTTGCAAAAACCCATAATGTAAAAGAATCTGAAAAAGAATATATATATATATATAACTGAATCACTTTGCTGTACACCTGAAACACTGTAAATCAACTATACTTCAATTAAAAAAAAAATACTGGGATTCAAAAGCCTAACTGTCTGCTCTATTCTTTCCCAATGAATGCAGTTTTGACTGAGTTTGATTTGACTGTAGAAACCTATGTGGAATGATTAGTAAGTCCTAGGAAATATGGATCTGAAGTTTAGGGGAGTAGTGGGAATAGATGTAAATTTTCTGCAGAATCTTGCCTTCTCCTTTTACTTTCTTAATTAATGACCCTCGTTAGGAGATATTAGCACATCAAAAGAGTATTAAAATAGCAAATAAACTTACAACTAAAGTAAACACAATATAATTTTCCTTTTGACATGCTCAAAATGCTATTATTATTATTATTATTTTGGCCACACTGCACAGCTTGCAGGATCTTAGTTCCCCTACCAGGGATCGAACCTGGGCCCACAGCAGTGGAAGCATGGAGTCCTAACCACTGGATCGCCAGGGAATTCCTTCTAATAATTCTTGAAGGCAGCAGTCATCAGTAAATAAACCATTTAGTTGAGAATTAACATGTCATTCAAGTCAGTTAAGACAGAATTTGGTAACTTGCTCTTCTCTTTTAGGCATTAGTCAGTTAATGGTTATTGCTATCATAGAATTGTTTACAATCATATTGAAAGCTCTGGACCCAACTCAAAGAACCTTCTTACATAGATTGCACAGGGAAGAAATATGGATAATAAGAGTCCCAGAGATTTCAGACATGCTCAGGCATATCTGCAGGATTGGAGATGTGGGACCAGCTGGGGTTTACCTGTGCTAGGGCTTCAGCAATCCTAAGGACAGAAAAACGACCAGAAACATGAAGGTTGAAAATTGGTGGAGAGAACAGATTCCTAAAAGGGCTGCTTAATTATCTGAATGATTCAGCATCAAATATTTATGGAGTATTACTATTGTTCTAGGTACCAGGAAAATAAAATAAAATAAAAGTTTTATGAAATAGAAGTTCCTATACTTATGGAATTTACATACTGGTAGGGGAGATAGTAAACACATAAACAGACAATAAATGTCAGTGACCAGTATGGGGAAGACAGGGCAAGATGATATAATGTGAGCGCTGTTTTAAATAGGGTAGGCAGAGAATACTGAATTAGCAAACACTAAGCCATTGTTCCTAGTGGAAATAACGGTTAGGTTTCTGAGAGCCTCTGTTCACAACATTTGTGTCAACCAATCAACACATCACCTAGTTTTATGTGTGTTTTTGCTTAAAGACACCGTATTTAATATCATCAATTCATTAACGTTGAACTCATGGTCAACAGCACTGTAACGCATGCCGGAACACAGCTTAGCTAACATGTTTTCTCTGCAAGGTGGTGGTTTCATCTTTGCCCAGTCCCTCCCAAGTGTTAGTGCTAAGGCTTTTCCTTCTGTACTACCACTGTTCCTGTGGGTGTCAAGTCACCCTGGCCTGTATCCTAAAAATGTAAAAAGGGGTGGTTGTTTACATGGACACTGTGGTTAGGGGTTCAAGTCTCAGGACACAGGCTTACGTTACACTCTCTTAGTCAAGAACCACAGCTATGTGCAGGCTGCTCTCAACGGAAGGACCACACCAATCAACCACCAAACACACAGCTAAGGCGACAACTTCACATGACTGCATGTTGCACACCGCTGAATGGCAATCAATGCTCTATAGATGCTGGTCCTTGTGTGGCTCCCTGGCACTGGCCCTGAACGTGCTGGACAGTTCTCCCCGTGCTGACCCCTGCTCCACTTCTCCTCTAGCTTGCCAAATGATGTCTTCAGTTCAGTTGATCCACCTTTGAATCTGGTGATTGAGGAGGACATCATTTGGTAGGAGAGGAGATGATGGTATCATGAAATGAGGTAGCTTAAAAATAGGAATAGTTTTTTTGTGGGGGGAGAGGCAAGACAGGGAGGGAACTAAGAGTTGTGTTTTGACATGTAAAGTGTGAGATGCCATTTAGACATTGGAGGTAGTCTGATGGTTGAATCTATAGCTTAGGGAAAACTAGAGCTAGAGCAGTAAATTTGGGAGTGAACAACACACGGATAGTATTAATGTCATTGAGTTGAATGAGATCACTTAAGGATGAAGAAGAGCTTAAACCTGGAACAAAAAGGGGTTGAAATAATTGTTTTCTATTGATCCCTTTAAGAGACAGCTTCTAGAATTGACTTTAGTTCATTTTCTCCTTTTCTGTGTGAAAGGAACTATAAAACTAGGGGGAAATTTGAATAGGTATTAAAGGGTATCAGCATCAGATCCCAATTCCTTTTTTGTTAGGGCATGTCAAGCGTTATTTTGCCTATTGCACTCAGATTAAATGTAAGTTGGAAGTAGAGTATCACTTTTGAGATTTTTAGGCAGTCTCTGATTCTTATGTATTATGGAGTTTTTGAACTGACTAATGAACCATCTTTAGAGGGGGGAACTTGAAAGGAAAGAATCCCTACCCTATATTCTCTGAAGCATGCAGGAAACTAGAAAAAAGTTGGGAATGGGACAGTAACATTCTAGTAACATTCTAGTTACTAGTTCACCAATTAAAGAGGTGTACAGCAAACTCAAACCCTCTGGGCAGGAGTTGTATCCAAGGGAATAGATCCATAAGGAGTGGGAAGGGATGAGAGAGGACACAATATCAATATTTCTAGGTTCTTTGTCACTAAAAAAATTAACAAAGTATTTACTAAAATAAAATGTTGATTAAAAAATTTTTTTAATGGCAAGAATGGCCTTGTGGGTATGGTTTTTAAAAAGTCCTTATCTTTTAGAGATAGATGCTGAAATACTTACAGATGAAATGAGATGCTGAGTATTCGCTTCAAAATACTCAAAGAAAGAAGTCAGAAGGGCACACATGAAACAAGATTAACTATGAGTTGAACCTGGTTGATGGATACAGAAGAGTTCATTATACTGCTATTTTTGTTTATATTTTATTATTTTTATTGTTTTCTATAATAAAATGTTTTTAAAAATTAATCTTTGAAATAAAGAATATAACTATTTTTTGATCAGTGCTCAGGACAATTTGCTATGATGTAAGGAATATCATAACTGAGGCCCAGAAAAAAAGGGGTTTGGAGGAAGCAGATAAGTGTTGAGCTCAGGATAAGTGACAGTCCTGTGGCCTTTGGGAAACTAGGAACATGTCTGGATGGATGGATATGGACCAGTGCCAGTTAGGGCAGATGGCCACATTTGGACTTGGTAGGTGCTAAAGTGGTATTCAAGTTAGCACAGACACTGGTTTCCAACAGTGGGGAAAGACTGAGTGAGGGCGGAGGACTATTTCCTCCACTTGAAATACTGCAGGGAGCTCATAAAAGCCAGTCAAGGGCAGCAGGTTTTGTGACTCAGATATTCATATAGACTACCTTCTTGTTCAGCCTCTCTGCCCAGTATCTTTCTCTGTTTCTCTCCCCCTGCTAAGAGTTTAGTTTCTCTAAACTCTTCTTTATGATCTGTTGGGACATTGTTCTCGGGAACACTTACTCTCCTCTGACCAAGAGCCTTGTGTCAGTCCTTCCCACTCCTACTCCAGCCATGTTTGGAGAGAGCTGGATAAAGAATGTGCTGAGTAACTCTGAAAGACTCTAGAAGAGCCTGTTCTGATAAAGTTGAGACAGAGTCCCCAGCCAGATAAGATACTGGAGTGCAGCACAAAGAGAAGAGTGTCCTAGGGCCCCCTGTGGAGAGCAGAGCACACTGAGTCATTTAGACTTAAGAGATAATAACTCTCTCCCACATGCCGTGGAGCAACTAGGCCCGTGAGCCACAACTACTGAGCCTGCGCGTCTGTTTTAAATAGGTTAAAACAGTTAAAACAGTTAGTTAGAGAATAACTAAGAATGCCTACAGGTATGAAGCACCGGGCCTTCAAAGGCTATGTTTTTGAAAACTGATTATGAGGGGCTGGAACCAGTAACTTGTTAGTCTACAAGGTGTGGATTATAGGAAATCTGGAGCAAGTTATTCTGTTTGGGAAAATAAAGAGCCATGAACTTAGTACAGTTGACCCCTGAACAACACATGGGTTAGGGGTGCAAATCCCCTCATGCAGCCGAAAATCTGCATATAACTTTATAGTCAGCCCTCCATATCTGCAACTCCACATCCAACGATTCAGCCAACTGCAGATGGTGTAGCACTGTAGCATGCATTTATTGAAAAAAACGCACGTATAAGTGGACCTGCGCAGTTCAAACCCATGTTGTTCAAGTGTCAACTGTAGTTTCTACTCAATACTCAATTATGAAATCACCAAAACTGAGACTGGGAGACTCTAGGTAAGTCAATAAACTTTGCTGGGCCTTAATTTCCCCATCTATTAAATGAGTTAATTAGACTAGATAATCTCTAAAGATTCCCCTCAGCTCTAAACTTACAATTTCATGGAATACTTAAAACAACTTTTTAATATGGAAAATTTCAAAAAGACATTAAAAGTAGAGAATAACATAAGGAACCCTCAAGTACCAAACACTCCGCTTCAACATATTTCCAATTTTATTTTACCTAAACCCCTGCTTACTCACCTTCCTGCTCCCACTGCATTATTCTGAAGCAAGTCCTAGACATCATATGAAATACATTTTAATGATTCTCTTGAAGCAAAGATAGTTTACAAATAACATATCAGGCAAGTTAGTCTCTCCACTTTTCCTGGATACCTTCTCTTACTGCAACTGTAAACACTGTCATTTAACTTGGCATCATAGGATGCTAAGTATCACATGCTGAACCCAGATATAATCAATAAAGGAGGACCTACATTTTTTTTTTTTTTGGCCATGCCACATGGCTTGTGGGATCTTAGTTCCCTGACCAGGGATTGAACCCAGGTCCTCAGCAGTGAAAGCATGGGTTCCTAACCACTGGACCGCCAGGGAATTCCCAGGAAGAGCTACCATTAATGAGTACTTGCTATCTTCTAGGTATTACTGTGCTGTTTTATTTATCTATTGCTGTGCAACAATTACACCAATATTTTGCAGTTGGAAACAAGAAACATTTATTATCTCAGAGTTTCTGTGAGTAAAGAATCCGGGAGCAGTTTAGCTGGATTTTGGTTCAGGGTCTGTCAAGAGGCTGCAATCAATGTGTTGGCTGTGGCTGCAGTCATTTCAAAGCTCATCTTGGGGAGGATCCACTTCTGAAATCACTTACAAGGCTGCCTGATGACATGCTAGCTGGCTTCCCCCAGAGTGACCAACCCAAGAAGATGAGAGAGAGAATCCAAGACTGAAACCCCAGTCTTTTTTATAACCTCATTTTTTAGAGACATCTCATTGCTTCTGATGTATTCTGCGTGTTAAAGCCAGTCAATAAGACCACCCCACAGTCAGTGGAAGGGGATTACACAAGGGCATAAACCAGGAGGCAGGGATCATTACCAGGGTAAGCTATAATGAATGAGAGGCCATCTATCACATATGCTAAGTATTGATTACTGAACTGGCCTCTTTGATAATTAAAGCTTATTATAAATTAATAAATGAGCTTATTTATGAATATCATTCCACACACCTGAAAGATGAGTAAAATTATGTAACCTGTCTAAGGACAGAGTAGAAGAAAGTGAGGGAACCATAGTCTGATTTATTTCAGTCATTCATCAAGTACTTTTTGAGAGCCTATCATGTACTTGATACTCTGCTAGGTACTGGGGATTTGGAAGAGAACGTGATGTGAATACATGTAAGCTATCACAGGGCTGTTCATGAGAATGTAAATTGGTGCAGCCACTGTGGAAACAGTATGGAGGTTCCTCAACAAACTAAAAGTAGGATTACCATATGATCCAGCAATCCCACTGCTGGTTATGTATCTGAAGAAAACAAAAACACTAATTCAAAAGATACATGTACCCCAATGTTCAAAGCATCACTATGTACAATTGCCAGGATATGGAAGCAACCTAAGTGGCCATCAACAGCTGAATGGATAAAGACATGATACACACACACACATGCACACACACACACACACACACACACACACACACACACACACAGTGGAATACTACTCAGCCATAAAAAAGAATGAAAATTTGCCATTTGCAGGAACGTGGATGGACGTAGAGGGTATTATGCTTAGTGAATTAAGTCAGATAGAGAAATCTGACTTAATAGATAGTGATAACAAATGCTATATGTTATCACTTATATGTGGAATCTAAAAAATAAAACTAGTGAGCATAACAAAAAAAGCATAGTAGTATAAAGGTCTTTGAATATTTCTATGAAAAGCAGTGTTTAGGAGTTTTTGAAGACAACAACTAGGAAGATGAAAATAACGTGGCTGCTGCAGCATCTTGCTTATTTTAAGAAAAATTTCAACATTTCCATTCAACTCTTTTGCACTGCTGATCTGCAGAAGTCTGCAGAAATTGACCATGTCCAATCTGACGTCTGTATGCCCCTCTTCAGTGGGCTGATTCTTCTAAGCATTCTTGTATCTATACAGACTCAATGGAAACTGTGATACCATCACGAAAACAATTATGCTATATGTTATGCTATGTTGGGCTCTCCAGCTCCCTTCCCACTTTTTAGACAGTAAATATTTATGTGTTAAAAATTAAGATGAACTTATTTTAGCCCTGGGTCCATAAGAGTGCAGTTGAAAAGGCTGCTGCTGACTCAAGGACTTTCAGACTTAATAGCTACCTTAGACAAAAAATTAGACCCCAAACATACAAGTTCATTCTATGAAATTTTGGGTAGAATATGGCAATGGAAATGTATGGTAAATCTATAGGACAATTAAAATAGTGGAAAAAAAAATTAAAGACATCCTTAAATCCTACATTGCAAATTGAGAAAAACTTGTCAATCAAATGGAAGAGATATACTGGTTTCTTCCATTTTTCATTTCTGTGGGTGCAAAAAACTGTGAAAAGAGGGGAAAAACCCTTGATCTATGAGTGTTAATAAAATGTACCCATTACAAAATCTTGTAAATGATTTTAAACTATTAATTAATTTGCCCTTGAGAAAGGAAGGACAAGAAGTCCACAAGCTGAATTCTGAAGTATTAGTTCCTTCCTAAACTTCTGTCCAGATGGTCACTGTCAAAGACTGGTTTCCACTAGGCTCAGAATGACTCCAAACTATTATTAAATAAGACATTTTTATTGCTGTGTATTTCTACTGAATCAATTCTTACTGCTAACGTGGTCAGGGAAATAGGTTCTGCTATTGGCTACAAAATTTAAACTATACATATATGCAATAAACTTTGGAAGTAAATTGACAACAGGACCCTCATGACCGAGGCTTAATCTCTTACTTTTCAGCAAAAATACAGATTTAATAAGGAGAGAGTAATTCTCAGGCAAATGATCATTATGTATGTGAATACTCATTAGAAATGCACAAATCTTGCCAATTCTAATTCTGACCTGCCATGGCATCTGTGAAGTCACTCGCCAGTTTTTTTTTTGCCAGGAGGTAAAAAAGTTCTCCTAATTTGTTTCAAACCATTTGCTTCTTCCTGAATAACTAGCTGTTATTTTTCCATGTATATATAATTACATATATATAATTATTTCAAAACGTAGTTAATAATATCTCATGAAGTTTGCATTAAGGGAACGGACCATGCATGCAGCCGTGTAGATAAGGAGGCTACATTTACTTAGGAGGCCTGAGAGGACTGATTATTTAAACGAGCGATTTCCAAGTTCCGAGTTCCCATCCCCAAATCTCTGCCGAGGTAACGACACCGAGTGCGGTCAAGGACTCTCAAGGGCCGCTGCAGCCAGGAAGGACTTAGGGAAGCCCCAGTCGGCGGGTCTCTCGACTGCCTGGGAGGCCCCCTGTCATACGTGGGAATTCCAACTCCCATCCTGGGAAGGAAACTTCTCATCCAGAGACCTGCATCTCTCTCAGCACTGTCCTCAGTGACTTTGAGGGACTCGGAGTCCCTTTCCTCGCCTTTGAAAAACCGGAAAAGATCAGCCGCCACCTGCTTGAGGCCAAGGCAATAAAGCCACACCACAGGCGAGTCTGAGCGCCGCAGGAAGGGGTGCAAAGTAGTGCCTTGAGCCCTTTCTCCCTGGCTCTGTTTCTGCTCGGGACCCGCCGCGCGGACGCGGAGGCGGGGCTCACGGGCTGTCGGCACTGGCACCCCCGCGCCCTGAGGGTGTCGCGGCGGGGTGCGGGGGGGAGGGGAGCAGTGGCCGTGCGGCCTCGGCCCTCCCCGGGGGCGGGGCTCGAGCGCTGCCCCGCCCCCGCGTCCTCCCTTCCCCACCCCTCCCCCACGCCTTTTTCCACCGCCCCCGCAGTAGGAAAGGGAGCGGGAGGGGGGAAGGAAAGTGCTGTTCTGTGGAAAGGGGCGGAAGGAGAGGGAGGAAAAAAAGAAAAAGGGAACAGAAACATGGCCGTCAGCTGTCGGGGCAGCAGTGCAGCACGCAGCTCCTAGGCAACCCGCCGTCCGCACTACCGGCCTCCGGTGAGCAGAGGCTCCGGCGCGAGCTCGCGCTCCCGGCTGTTACCCCTCGTTGCAAGCGGCGCCCCTCGAGACCCAGCCCGGGAGGCGGCGCAGGCGCAGAGCGGGCGGTGGTGGCGGCAGTGGCGGCGGCGGCCGCCAGAGCAAGTCCCCCGCCCTGCCCTGCCGAGGGCGCCCAGGCCCGAAGCCGGCGCTTTCATGCCCCAGGAAGGGGCTGTGCCCGGGTGGCGCTGAAGGAGGAGCGGGCGGCAGGTGAGTCTGCGGCGGAGGGCCTTTCGCGGAGGGACCCTGCGCCGCCCGTCAGCCAGCCCCGCGCTCCCGGGCCGGGTGGGCGCTGGGCAGGTAGCAGCTCGGAGGGCTGAGTTCCGAGGGCCGGCGTGCAGGGGTCGCCGAGGAGGCGTGGAATGGCCTGGGCTGGCATTCTCGGCCTAGTTTTTCTGCGGTTTCCGGGGGCGGGGAGTCCCCGGAGCCTGCGGGGTGTGATGGGGGAGAGGCCGCTCCGGGAAGGGCCTCCCCGTGCCGCCGCCCCGGCTGCGGAGAGCCACTACGGTGGAAGGAAGCGCGAGGGGTCTGGGCCTTCGCGACCGCCGAGGAGACTGCCGCCTGGGTGGGGGGGGGGGGCGGGTGGCAAGGGGCGGGGACCGGGGTACCCGAGGGGGTTGGGGGCCAGGGCGGGGAGAGAACTGGGGACCTGGGCAGGTGTCGCAGGTGAATTGAGGACATTTCCTCCTCCGCCTTGCCGTGGCGGATCCTCAGGGCTTCTTTGTTGGCGATGACTTTTAGGAAGGCAGGTTTCATTCAACTCCGAGTGACTAAACCAAAAAACCAACTAATGAGCCCCTACTGCTGACTCCAGTAAAGAGCTGTAACTTTTCTGCATTGAGGATGCTGTCATCTGTTCCCCCCTCCTTTTTTTTTTCTGCTTCACAGACCTTTTCCTTCTCGAAGATCGTACCTCATTAGAATAAATACGAAATGACCCACTTTTTAAATTGTACCCCCCCTTCCTTCCTATTACCTGTTTGTTTCACACGGGAAAATTTAGGGCGGTTACCGAAGTTACTTGTGCAAATGCGAGGGAAAGAGTCATCTCCAGTAATGAACCCTAAGCTGTCTGTGTGTTTTTGCTTCAGAGAAATTGTCAAGCATTGTAGTCTGGGTAATTGATTTACTGAACCTGCTTAATTGTGTGCAAACTCGTGTTAAGATGTTCTCCCTAGACGCTAATTTACCGTAGGAGTAGGTTTTCCCTTCCGGTCTCAGTTTAGAAGGTGAAGGATTAGTAAAGAGAGAATGTTAGTGCTAAGGAGGTAAGTTTTCAATAAATATTTGATTTGAGGTGATCGTGTGTATTAAGCTATCTGAAATGCAGAGAACTGTCGGATTTTCTGTGTACACGTGATAAGAGAAAAACTGGTTGTAAAAGGAAAACTTCATCTCTGAGCATTGAAGGATACCTGTTCTTTATCAACGTTACCATAAAAAAAAAAAAACTTATCTATTTTATTTTTTGCCCTGTTCTTTGTATTACTGTTAAAAATTTGATAAACTGCCTTCTTGGTGTGAGACTGGAACTCAGAAATAAACTTAGATTTGTATTCATGAGGTTAATCTGCCTCTCATACAGACTTGCTTTGACTCGTTTTTCTAGTAATGGCAAACTCAATCCACACTTTCCCCTCATTGGTATATCCTGTGGCCATTTTGCTAAATAGTTGATTGGGATTAGGGGTCTATCTTTTGTATTACTGATTTTACTGAACTGATGATATTGGTATCTCCTGTGGCCATTTTGCTAAATAGTTGATTGGGATTAGGGGTCTATCTTTTGTACTGATTTTACTGAACTGATGATATGGCAGTTGACTTTGGTCATAGTACCTCACTTAGTGTACTACTGTTTAGACTTGCTAATTTGGATAATGGAGGAGGTATGATGTTAGAAATTTTGAAGTTGTGTATTGGAGTCATTTACTCTTGTGTAATTTGTAAATGAGCGCATTCTGTTGTTGAGAGTAAATATAGTATTTTGTAGTATAAACTCGAGCTTTCAGCTGGAGAAATTGGCAGTAGAGTTGGTGTGTGGAGACTGTTCTTAAAAGGCAAATGTTTTAAATTACAAGGAACTGCAGTGGTGTGTAAGCTGTAACAATTCATGGTGCCAGATTTGGAAGGTTATTTGGCTGAGGCACTGCCTATAAAGAAACATGTTAAGTATCTGCAATAAAAGCTAATTTGTAGCTATAGACAAGGGATTTTGCATGATAAATAATAACCCAAGGAGGAACCTTTGCTCTTCTATATCTCGAGACCAAAACATCTCATATTTTCATTGGAGTTTCCTGCCAAGACAAATATTGATTTTGCACTGGTTTTGCTTCTCAGTTTGAAAGTTAGGTTTCAGTCTTATCCTTGCAACTTAAGTACAGGTTGTAAAGTAAAAAAGCTGCTGAGTCAGAGGCAGGTTGTTTCATTTGGTCTTTTTTTTTTTTTTTTCAATTTATTTATTTATTCATTTATTTTTGGCTGCGTTGGGTCTCTGTTGCTGCGTGTGGGCTTTCTCTAGTTGCGGCGAATGGGGGCTACTCTTCGTTGCAGTGTGTGGGCTTCTTATTACGGTGGTTTCTCTTCTTGAGGAGCACGGGCTCTAGGCGCACGGGTTTCAGTAGTTGTGGCACGTGGGCTCAGTAGTTGTGGTTCACGGGCTCTAGAGCACAGGCTCAGTAGTTGTGGCGCATGGACTTAGCTGCTCCGTGGCATGTGGGATCTTCCCGGACCAGGGCTTGAACCCGTGTCCCCTGCATTGGCAGGCGGATTTTTAACCACTGTGCCACCAGGGAAGCCCTCATTTGGTCTTTTTGATTTGCAAATGGAATTTAATTTGTATTTCCAATATAATGTATCTGCTGAAACTTAGATAGTAAGGGCAAATAAGCTTTCATAGTATATGAATTAAAATTTTATCTTTTCTGTGCTGGTACCACAAGTTGTACCTCCTCTTTAAGATTGTCAGTTTGACAGACTTGCAGTGATGGGATGCCTTGTTGGAACTGGAGATTCCTCTAAAAGTGTTAAAACGTGGGGAATGAGTTTACATAGTATAGCTGGTGTAAAAGGGTAGGTCTTTAGCATCAGATTGTAGGAAATTCCAAAATCAGATAACTTTATTATTTGAAATTTAAAACAGTATTTTGTGGGAAAAAATTAGGTAGTTTTTAAACTTAAAAATTTTGTTTAAATTTATGTCAGTACATAATACATATAAGTAAGTAAATGTAATATAATTCTCTTCATGTGGTATTTGAAAACTAACTTTTTATTGGAAAAGAATATAACATGATTAAGAGAAATTCAAAAGAAAAAAATTAATTCTCCCCGCTTACATTTACAATTTTCTGTAGTCTAGTTCTGTTATACTTCTATAATATATATATATATATTTTTTTTTAAGTAAGGTTTTCTTTATTATTTTTATTATTTTTTTGGCTGCTTTGGGTCTTCGTTGCTGTGCGTGGGCTGTCTCTAGTTGCAGCTAGCGGGGGCTTCCCTTTGTTGTGGTGTGTGAGCTTCTTGCGGTGGCTTCTCTTGTTGCAGAGCATGGGCTCTAGGCGTGCGGGCTTCAGTAGTTGTGGCACGTGGGCTCAGTAGTTGCGGCTCGCGGGCTCTGGAGCGCAGGCTCAGTAGTTGTGGCGCACGGACTTAGTTGCTCGGCGGCATGTGGGATCTTCCCAGACCAGGGCTCGAACCCGTATCCCCTGCATTGGCAGGCGGATTCTTAACCACTGTGCCACCAGGGAAGTCTTCTATAGTATATTAGTATAATACTATACTAATCCTGTCTATACTTGTGTATAATTCTGTGGCTAATGTTCATATAATTGTCTTTTTTTTAAATAATGTGAGTTGTTTTTTTAAATTATTATTTATTTATTTATTTATTTTTGGCTGTGTTGGGTCTTCGCTTCTGTGCAAGGGCTTTCTCCAGTTGCGGCAAGCGGGGGCCACTCTTCATCACGGTGCGCGGGCCTGTCACTATCGTGGCCTCTCTTGTTGTGGAGCACAGGCTCCAGACGCGCAGGCTCAGTGGTTGTGGCTCACGGGCCTAGTTGCTCCGCGGCATGTGGGATCTTCCCAGACCAAGGCTCGAACCCGTGTCCCCTGCATCGGCAGGCAGATTCTCAACCACTGCGCCACCAAGGAAGCCCCATATAATTGTCTTTTTAAACATAATATTGTGCTACATATTGCTATATTTTATCGTTTTGTAGTAGTCCAAAGTTGTACTGTCACAGTTTATTTAACCATTATTGTTTTATTTTTTTTGAATTTTATTTATTTTTTATACAGCAGGTTCTTATTAGTTATCTATTTTATACATATTAGTGTATACATGTCAATCCCAATCTCGCAATTCATCCCACACCCCCCCCCTCACTTTCCCCCCTTGGTGTCCATACGTTTGTTCTCTATTCTGTCTTTTAATATTTTAGTAATTCCACTTTTTCAATCTTAATGCTATAATGAAATCTTTTTGCTAGTATGATAGTTCAAGCCAAATTAAACTTTTGAAAATGTAAACATTCTTTGAACTACTTCCTTTGCAGTGGATCATGAGGGCTCCTATAATATGGTATTTGATTGAGAGCTGAAAGCAAGGTGAAAGCTGTAGATGTGCATTTGTGACTTGAATTCATTGAATAGGGATTAAAATATAAATTTATAATTTTCTGTTACTTGCTACAAGTTTCTGTAATAATTCTATTAATTTTATTTTTCAATATCATAATATTCTTATATATATATATATATATATATATATTTTTTTTTTTTTTTTGCCACGACCTATCTTAGTTCCCTGACCAGGGATTGAACCCGCAGCCCCTGCATTGGAAGCGGAGTCTTAACGACTGGACCACCAGGGAAGTCCCTAAAATTTTTAATTCTTATGGTAATATTGTGGGGCATAAATATTTCTAAGAGGACCTCATTTCAACCAAATTTAATATTTACAAATCTAGATTTATAATTATTTGACTTATGGAAGAGTCATTTTATAGGATTTTTAAAATCTTTGAAATATTTTAAAGGATTCCTTGAATCTAGTTTGTCATTGTGTATGCTTACTTTAGGGATGCTTAGATCCTAAAAGCATAAATGTTAGGAGTCTCTCTTTTTTTTTTTTTTTAAAGGATTTTCTTATTTATTTATTTATTTATTTATTTATTTTTTGGCTGTGTTGGGTCTTCGGTTCGTGCGAGGGCTTTCTCCAGTTGCGGCAAGCGGGGGCCACTCTTCATCGCGGTGCGGGGACCGCTCTTCATCGCGGTGCGCGGGCCTTTCTCTATCGCGGCCCCTCCCGTCACGGGGCATAGGCAGGAGTCTCTCTTTTTTAATTATGGAAAAAAGCCTTTGTTAAATAGGTACTGTGCTATCTGCTAGGGATAAAAAGATGAATAACATACAGTCTGTATATTAAAGTCTAGTAGGATAAGCATCATAGTCTTGTAGGTAAGCATCATAACTACCACATCATGACAAATCTAGAATAGAGCAAATGATGCTATAGGAGCAGAGAGAAATACCTAAGTGCGTTTGGTGTGTATTAGAGGTGGTTTACAGAGGAGACATTTGATTTAAAACTCAAAAGATGTGAAAAGGCACAAAGTAATGAAAGCACGTGGTGGGTTTTATTAAGATGCAAGTAACTTAGTGTGGGGCCACAGGTAGTTTTGGAGGGAAGTGGGGCGTAAGCTGGAGGAGTAAGTAGGGGCTGTGTCATGAAGGATCTTAAAAGTCAGAAGGGAAATTAAGACTATACATTGTAGGGAACAGGGAGCCATTTAATAATTTTAAGCAGTTAAATATCTTTGGCTCAGTTGTGAAGGATGGATTTGGGAGAGCAGCTTGAGTGAGGCTGCAGGTTCATCAGCTAGAAGGTCTTGTAGGCATCTAGATGAGAATTGAGAACAGCAGTGGTAGGGATGGAAAAAAGTGGATAGAATAGAGAACTATACAGACATTTTCCTCTGGTTGAAAAGCCCTATCTCTGTAGTCTTATCTTCTCCTTGCCTACCGTGCACCTGTCACACTGGCCTACTTTTAGATTCCTTCCCTTAGAGCCTTTACATGTACTCTTCCGTTTACCTGTTACTTTTCTGAGAGGTCTTTCCTGATCACACTGTCTAGTTAGCGAGATCAGGTATTATCATAGCACCCTGTTATTTTATTCTGTAGAGTTTAATTTTTCTTCCCTCCCTTCCTTCCCTCCCTCTGTCTCTTCCTTTCTTCATATTAGTCCCCCTTACTGGTTTGGAGGTTATGTGAGATCTGATTCCTTTTTATTTGTTTGTTTGTTTGTTTGTTTGTTTGTTTATTAACCGCGGGTTGGTTTCTGGTCTCTCTCTGTTCCGTTGGTCTAAATGTCTGTCTTTATACCAATACTGTATTGTCTTCATTACTGTTTCTTTATAGCAAGCCTTGCAATCAGGTAGTGTTTGTCCTTTACCATTGTCTTTTTATCAGAATTGTTTTGGTTATTTTATATCCTTAGCATTTTCTTATAAATTGTAGAATAAGAGTGTCAGTTTCTACAAAAAGCCTGATGGGGAGAATTGGCATCTCAATAATAATGAGTCTTCTGATACTTTAACATGGCATATCTCTTCTTTATTTAAATATCTTTAGGGTTTTTTTTTGCAGTGTTTTGTAATTTTCATTTTATAGGTATTGCTCATATTTTGTTCAATTGATCCCCCAAGTATTTCATGTTTTTTGATGCTAGCTATTGTCAGTGATACTGTATTTTAAATTTTCTTTTTCAAATTTGTTTCTTGATAGTAAATAAAAATGCAATACAAAGTTGACCTTGTATTTTATCTTACTGCATTCACTTTTCAGTTCTGGTAGCTTTTATGTGGATTCTTTAGGATTTTCTTAATACATAATCGTCATGTCTACAGAGAAAGCCAGTTTTGCTTCTTCATTTCCAATCAGTATTCCTTTAGTTTTTTCTTGCCATATTGCACTAGCTAGATTAGTGCTCTTCACTAGAAATAATGTAAGCCACATGTGTAATTTTAAGTTTTCTAGTAGCTCCACACTAATAAGTAACAAAAACTGTCATTAAATTTCATACCTTTAATACATTTTTTATTCTACTACATCCAAAATATTAACATGTGTAGTAGTTTCTCTAGGGTAGCCATAACAAATAACCACAAACCATGTGGTTTAATTAGCAAATTTATTCTCTCACAGTTCTGGAAACTATAAGTCTAAAATCAAGGTGCCCCCTCTGAAGGCTCAGGAAAGAGTCCTTCCTTGCCTCTTCCTACTTTTGGTTATTGGCAATTCATATATATAGGACTGTTTGGATTTTCTGTTTCTTCTTATGTCAGTTTTGGAAATTTGTATCTTAAAAAAAATGTCCATTTGGTCTACGTTGAAAATGGAATGGAAGTGTTTATAATATTTCCTTGTTATTTTTTAAATGTCTAAAGGATTTGTAATGATGTACTTTCTTTCATTACTCATTGGTAATTTCTGCCTCCTGTTTTTTTCTTGATTTAGAGGCATGGATTTCTGTTGCTTGTCCATTTTCAATTTTACTGATTTCTCTTCTTTTAATTTTTTCCTCTACTTACTCTTGGTTTAATTTGCTTTTCTTTTTCTAACATCTCAAGGTGGACACTTAGATTACTGATTGAAAAGCTTTCCTCTTTTCTAATATAAGTAAAAAGTAATAAAATTTAGAAGAATTCTCTTCTAAACATTGCTTTAGCTGCATCTCACAAATTGATTTCTGTTATTTTCATTTAGTTCAAAATATTTTCTAATTTCTCTTACAGTTTCTTTTTTGATTAATGGATTATTTAGAAGAGTGTTGTTTAGTTTTGAAATATCGGGGAAATTTTATAAGATGTCTTTCTCTTATTCCAAATTTAATTCCATGTTAAGTATGTTTAATAGTCTTTTATAGTAAGTCCCCTACATACAAATGAGTTCTGTTCCAAGAGCATGTTCATAAGTCCAGTTTGTAAGTCAAACAAAGTTAGCCTAGGCACCCAACTAACACAATCAGCTATATAGTACTATATACTGTAATCGGCTTATAATGCTTTTCACACAAATAATACATAAAAAACAAACACAATAAATAAAGAAAACATTTTTAATCTTACAGTACAGTACCTTGAAAAGTACAGTAGTACAGTACAACAGCTGGCTTACAGGGGCTGGCCTCAAGTGAATAGGCAAGAAGAGTTACTGACTGGAGGAGGGAGAGGAGGTGGGAGATGGTAGAGCTGAAGGATTGTCAGCAATAGGGGACAGAGGGCAGGCTGCAATTTCATTCATGCCTGACGTTGATGGCACAGGTTCTGGTTCCTTGCTGGATTCAGTTCTATCTACCCTCTTGAGAAAACATTCCAGTGATGTCTGGGTAGTAGCTCTTTTTTTCTGTCATAGATGACACGGTAGCACTGGACTGCATTCTGAACAGCTGCTGCAACCTTCATGTAGCATTCTATGTTTGAGTCCTGTGCCTCAAAAACTAACAGTGCCTCCTCAAATAAAGAAAATCCCCTTGCCATTTCCTGTATCGTCAGTCTCTTCAGTTCTTCAGTTACTTTTTCTTCCTCTTGTCTCTCTTCGTCCTTTCTCTGGGCCTCCAATTCCATCAGGTCTTCATTAGTAAGCTCCTCATGTTGCAGAGCAACAGTACTGTACAGTAAAGTACACAAAAGCACAACCACTTGTAGAGGATGCAGGCACATGACAATGCACGCCAGACACTTGAAATAATTTACGTGATTGGACATGTAAACACACGTTCGTGTCTTTGAAAGTTCGAAACCTGAAAGTTTGTATGTATAGGCGACTTACTGTAAATTTATCCAGGCTTGTTTTATGGGCCAGCATATGGTTTATCTTGGTGAATGTTCTGTGTGTAGTTGAAGAGATTGTGGATTTTTGCTGTTGTTGGATGGAGTGTTCTATCAATACTAATTATGTCAAGTTAGTTGATAGTGTTTTTCAAATTTTATGTATCCTTACTGATTTTCTGCATACCTGTTTTATGAATTACTGAATGAGGAGTGTTGAATTCTCTTTAATTATGGATCTGTTTATTTCTCCTTTAACTTGTCAGTTTTTGCATATATAATGCTCTCTTGTTAGATGTGTACACGTTTAGGATTATGTCTTGATGATTTAACTTTTATTGTTATTATGAAATGTTTCTCGTTATCCCTGCTCTGAAGTCTACCTGTTATTAATATGGCCACTCTAGCTTTCTTATGATTAAAATGTACATAACATATATTTTTGCATCCTTGTACCTTTTCAAAAATACTTTATTTTTTAGAACAATTTTAGATTTACAGAAAAATTGAGAATATAGTACAGAGAGTTCTCTATACCCCAGACCTAGGTTCTTAACATCTTATATTAGTACGGTATGTTTGTTACAACTAATGAACCAGTATTGATACGTTATTATTAACTAAAGTCTGTAGTTTATTCAGATTTCCTTAGTTTTTAGCTAATGTCCTTTTTCTGTTCCAGGATCCCATCCAGATACCACTTTGTTACATTTAGTTGTCGTGTCTCCATAGACTACTTTTGGGTGTAACAGTTTCTTAGATTACCCTTGTCCTTGATCACCGTGACACTTTTGAGGAGAACTGGTCAGGCATTTTGCAGGATTTCCCTTTATTGGAATTCTTCCGATTTTTTTTTTTAAGGTTAGATTGTGAGGAAGATTGCAGAGATAAAGTGCCATTTTCGTTACATCATCTCAGGGGTACATACTGTCAACATGACTTGTGATTTTGATGTTGGTTATGATTACCTGGCTGAGGTAGTGTTTATCATGTTCTTCACCATAAAGTTACTCTCCTCCCCCTTCCCATTCTGTACTCTTTGGAAAGAAGTCACTAAGCTTATCCCACACTTAAGGAGTAGGGGATTACACACTCCTTGAGGACAGAGTATCCGCTTAAGTTATTTAGAATTCCTTTGCATGGGAGAGTTGTCTCTTTTCCTTCATTTATTAATTTATTCATATCATTAATTTATATCAGCATGGACTTACAGATATTTATTTTACGCTTTGGGTTATAATCCAGTACTACTTTATTTGTTCAAATTGTTCCAGCCTTGGCTATTGGGAGCTCTTTTAGTTGGCTCCTATGCTCCTTTGACATACACCCATAAATGTGGGCTTGTTGTTGTTCTTGTTTGTTTGCATGTTTGTTAATTCTGGCACTAAAAAAATGCTCCAGGCTCATATTGGGTTTTTTTGTTTTTATTGTTTTTTTCACTTTGTTTTTAAAATTTTTTTCTCGATTTTTAAAAATTGAAGTATAGTTGATTTACAATGTTGTGTTAGTTTCCGGTGTACAGCAAAGTGATTGTATGTGTGTGTGTGTGTGTGTGTGTGTGTGTGTGTGTATATATATATATATACACATATATATATATATATATATTTCAGATTCTTTTCCCTTATAGGTTATTAAAAATATTAAGTGTAGTTCCCTGTGCTATATGGTAGGTCCTTGTTGGTTATCTATTTTATATATAGTAGTGTGTATATGTTAATCCCAAACTCCTAATTTGTCCCTACCCCCCCTTTCCCCTTTGGTAACCATAAGTTTGTTTTCTATGTCTGTGCAGGCTCATTTTGTATAAAGGTTTCCCCTGCTATATGAAAGTGCTAGAGTGTTCCTATGAAACCTAAGCCAGAATGGTGTAAAGTGAAGAAACAGTTCCTTTAGGACACATCTTGTTAACGGATGCACAAAATAAATCAAGGTGAAGCACAGATGCTTACACAGTTCAAAGCTATGTCGTCAGCTTGATGCTGAGATGCGGAGTGTAGTTCCTGGGGAAGGAGCTTGGTGGTGGCATTCTCCTCTCTCTGCTTGGGGTGCACACTGCCTTTATAACTGCTTGCTGCAAAAAAATGCTGACTGAGTAATATTCCATTGTATATATGGGGATATATGTGTACGTATAGCTGATTCACTTTGTTATAAAGCAGAAACTAACACACCATTGTAAAGCAATTATACTCCAATAAAGATGTTAAAAAAAATAAAACAAACACTGAATGTTATTTTTGCTTTTCACCTCTTTCCATAAAAGTGTAATTTTTTTTCAGATTTCTTTTAGATTAGCAAAAATAGGTGCTTATGTAGGTCTTTTGTAAAAGTGAAGTGGCAAATAGTGAACTTTTGAAAAGCAAAGGATACCTGTATTTCCTGTCCCAGTCCTATAATCAGTCATTTCTTCAAGAAGCCTTGGTTCCTCTTGTTGGAGGATGGTGTTAGAAAGCAAGATCTACACGCTTGGTGTGCTGATTGCTACTGGATGTCGTTGCTTCTATGTTTTCTTAGTTGATTGAGCAAGGAAATATACTTGTGTATAGTAACCCATTGTATACCTATATCTATAACTCTTCCTATATGTCACCATCTGTATTTATATTAAACTAAATATGAATTCATAGTGAGCTCCAACTTTAATCCATTACTACATGGATACTCCTCCCCTTGCTTATCTGTAAATACCTGCTCCGACAATGAGAAACCTGGCTCCCACCATCTGTCATCCATTTATGTAATTGTTCAGTTCCAGTATACACGTATAGCAGTATCAGAACTGTTAACTCATACCCCTGTGTGAAACAGTTTTATCAGCTAGAGTGCCTATTTGCAGTTCCTGTTGCTTTTAGTTTTAAAGACTCTACTCATTTCTAAAGTTACTTTGGCCAGCATCTCGCCACCCCTCCACCCCAACCCCTTCAGTGAGGTTGTTTTCAAACATTTGTAGTAGTTATGTTCTCTCGACCTACTCCACATTCCTTCAGGGGATCCCATGACCTCCTCAATGGTTTTGGTAATTTTGCATACATTAAAGCTCACTCTCTGTGTTGTGAATTTTGACAAATGTGTAATGTCGTGTATCTACCATTACATTATCATATTGAATAGTTTTATATCTGTAAAAGTTTCCACACTTCAGTTCTTCAGCCGTCTCTGCCAAACCCCAAAACCCTGGAAACCACTGATCTCTTTTTACTGTTTCTGTAGTTTTTGCCTTTTCTAGAATGTCATGTAAAAGGAATCATATTAGCCTTTTCAGACTGCCTTCTTTCACTTTGCAATATGCATTTAAGGTTCCTCCAAGTCTTTTTGTGGCTTGATAGCTCATTTATCACTGAATGTATCAGGTTTTTGTCTTTGTTTTATCCGTTCACCTATTGAAGGACATTTTCTTTGCTTCCAGTTTTTGGTGATTATGAATAAAGCTGCTGTAAACATTGTATGTAGGTTTTGTATGGACATAAATTTTCAAATCAGTTGGGTAAATACCTAGGCGTGTGATTGCTGAATCATACAGTAAGCTTATGTTTAGCTTTGTAAGAAACTGTCAAACTGTCTTTCAAAGTGGCTGTTCCATTTTGCATTCCCATCAGCAGTGAACGAAAGGTTCTGTTCCACATCTTCATCAGCATTTGGTATTGTCAGTTTAAGAAATTTTTTAGCCATTCTAGTAAGTCTGTATTGCCATCTCATTATTTCAGTTTGCATTTCTCTAGTGACTAGTGATGTTGAGCATTTTTTCATATACATGTTAGCCATATGTATATATTCTTTGGTGAAGTATATGTTCAGATCTTTTGCCCATTTCTTAATTGGGTTGTCTGTTTTCTTACTGTTTAGTTCTGTGTGTTTTTGGTGTATTTTGGATACCAGCTCTTTATCAGATATGTTTTTTGCAAATATTTTATCACATTCTGTGGCTGGTCTTTTCATTCTCTTAACAGTGTCTTTAACAGAGCAGAAGTTTTTAGTAAAGTCTACTTTGTCCGTTTTTTTTCGTGGATTGTGCTTTTGGTGTTGTATCTAAAAATTCATCGCCAAACCCAAGATCACATATAGATTTTTCTCCTGTGTTTTCTTCTAGAAGTTTTATAGTATTGTATTTTATATTTAGGTCTGTGATTCATTTTGAATTATTTTTTGTAGGAAGTGTAAGGTCTCAGTCTCTTTTTTGCATATGGGCATCTAATTTTCCCACTACTACTTGTTGAGGCTATCTTTTCTCCATTGAATTGTCTTTGCTCCTTTGTCAAAAGTCAGTCATTCTTTTACTTTTAATGCATTTGTGTCTTTATATTTAAAACTTGTTTCCTTTAGGTGGCTTAGAATCGAGTCTTTCTTTTTTATAACCCAGTCTAATAGTTTCTGTCTTTATTTAGGAGTGGTTAGACCACTTGACAATTTGCTTTTTAAAATCAGCTTAATTGAGATATAATTTATACACCATAAAATTCACCCTCTTAAAGGGTTCAATTCAGTGGTTCTTAGAATATTTACAGAGTTTTACAGCCATTGGCATAATCTAATTTAGAGCATTTTCATCATGCCAGAGGGAAATCTTATGTCCATTCATAGTCACTATCCAATCCCCCTCTCTCCCACCCCAGCCCTAGGCAACCACTAATCTGTTTTTTGTTTCTATAGATTTGCCTATTCTGGACATTTCATTTAAATGAAATCATATAGTATGTGATCTTTTGTGACTGGCTTCATTTATTTAGGATAATGTTTTTGAGGTTCACTCATGTTGTATGTATCAGTATTTCATTCCTTTTTAAAAAAATTGTGGGGCTTCCCTGGTGGTGCAGTGGTTGAGAATCCGCCTGCCAATGCAGGGGACACGGGTTCGAGCCCTCGTCTGGGAGGATCCCACATGCCGCGGAGCAGCTGGGCCCGTGAGCCACAATTACTGAGCCTGCGCGTCTGGAGCCTGTGCTCCCCAACAAGAGAGGCCGCGATAGTGAGAGGCCCACGCACCGTGATGAAGAGTGGCCCCCGCTTGCCACAACTAGAGAAAGCCCTCGCACAGAAACGAAGACCCAACACAGCCATAAATAAATAAATAAATAAATTCAAAAAAAAATTGTGGCAAAACTCACATAATATAAAATTCACCATGTTAACAACTTGAAAATCTACAGTTCAGTGGCATTTAGTACGTTCTCAATGTTACACAACTGTCATCACTGTCTAGTTCCAGAATGTTTTTTATCACCCGAAAGGAAATCTTTTTCCCTTTGATCAGTCACTCCCCATTCCCCTTCCCCCATCCTTCCCCCTCCTGACAACCACTAGTTTGCTTGCTTTCTCTGTAGATTTGCCTATTCTGGATATTTACTGTAAATGGAATAGTACAATGTTTGACTTTTGTGTCTGGCTTCTTTCACTTAGCATAATGCTTTCTAGATTCATCCATGTCACAGCATGTATCAGTAGTACTTCATTCCTTGTTATGGCTGAATAATACTCCATTGCATGGAAATTCCACATCATGAGTTGATGGACATTTGGGTTGTTTCTACATTTTGGCTATTTTGAGTAGTGTTGCTATGAATATTGTATCCAAGTTTTTATATGGACAGTTTTTTTTTTAGGTTTATTTGTATTTTTTAAAATTGAGGTATAGATGATGTACAATATAAGTTTCAGGTGTACAGTGCAGTGATTCACAATTTTTAAAAGTTATACTCCATTTATAGTTACAAAATACAGGTCGTGTTCCCTGTGCCGTACAGTATATCCGTGTAGCTTATTTATTTTATACATAGTAGCTTGTACCTTTTGATCCCCAGCCCCAATCTTGCCCCTACCCCCTTCCCTCTCCCCAGTGGTAACCACTAGTTTGTTCTCTACCTCTGTGAGTCTTTCTTTTTTGTTATATTCACTAGTTTATTTTATTTTTTAGATTTCACATATAATGCCATACAGTATTTGTCTTACTCTGTCGGACTTGTTTCACTAAGCATAATGCCCTCCAGGTCTATCCACGTTGCTGCAAATGGCAAAATTTCATTCTTTTTTATGGCTGCGTAATATTCCACTGTGTGTGTACCCCCCGCCCCCGCCACACACACCACATGTCTCCTTTATCTGTTCATCTGTTGATGGGCACTTAGGTCGCTTCCATATTTTGGCTATCATAAATAATGCTGCTGTGAATATTGGGGTGCATGTATCTTTTTGAATTTGTGTTTTCTTTTTTTTTTTTTTTCAAATATATGCCCAGCAGTGGAATTGCTGGGTCATATGGTAGTTGTATTTTAGTTTTTTGAGGAACCTCCATAGTGTTTTCCACAGTGGCAGCACCAATTTACATTCCCACCAACAGTGCGCCAGGGTTGCCTTTTCTCCACACCCTCTCCAACATTTGTTATTTGTTATCTTTTTGATAATAGCCATTCTGACCAATGTAAGGTGATATCTCATTGTGGTTTTGATTTGTATTTCCCTGAGGTGAGCAATGTTGAGCATCTTTTCAAGTACCATGGACATATATATTCATTTGTCTTGTTAGACTACTTAAATTTAGTGAAATTATTGGTATGGTTGGGTTTGTGTGTATTATTTTTCTATCTTTTTTTTTATCATTGAAGAAAAGTCACTTTATTTGAGCTAAGAAAAGGGCACTTGACCACTTATGTTTACCAAAGAGAGAGTTCAGTACGACCCCATCGTGAACTTTGTTCTGCTAATGGGAGCAGGATAGGTATCACTGTTTGAGACAACTATGTTTTCTTAAGGTTTTTTATTTTTTATTTTTATACAGCAGGTTCTTATTAGTCATCAGTTTTATACACATCAGTGTATACATGTCAATTCCAATGGCCCAATTCATCACACCCCCACCCCCACGCCCCCCCCACCCCGCTTTTCCCCCTTGGTGTCCATATGTTTGTTCTCTATATCTGTGTCTCAATTTCTGCTCTGAAAACCGGTTCATCTGTACCATTTTTCTAGGTTCCACATATATGCGTTAATATACGCTATTTGTTTTTCTCTTTCTGACTTACTTCACTCTGTATGACAGTCTCTAGATCCATCCACGTCTCAACAAATGACCCAATTTCGTTCCTTTTTATGGCTGAGTAATATTCCATTGTATATATGTACCACATCTTCTGTATCCATTCGTCTGTCGATGGGCATTTAGGTTGCTTCCATAACCTGGTTATTGTAAATAGTGCTGCAATGAACATTGGGGTGCATGTGTCTTTTTGAATTGTGGTTTTCTCTGGGTATGTGCCCAGTAGTGGGATTGCTGGATCATATGGTAATACTATTTTTAGTTTTTTAAGGAACCTCCATACTGTTCTCCGTAGTGGCTGTATCAGTTTGCATTCCCACCAACAGAGCAAGAAGATTCCCTTTTCTCCACACCCTCTCCAGCGTTTGTTGTTTGTAGATTTTCTGATGAAGCCCATTCTAACTGGTGTGAGATGATACCTCATTGTAGTTTTGATTTGCATTTCTCTAATTAGTGATGTTGAGCAGCTTTTCATGTGCTTCTTGGCCATCTGTATATCTTCTTTGGAGAAATGTCTGTTTAGGTCTTCTGCCCATTTTTGGATTGGGTTGTTTGCTTTTTAATATCGAGATGCATGAGCTGTTTATATATGTTGGAGATTAATCCTTTGTCCATTGATTCGTTTGCAAATGTTTTCTCCCATTCTGAGGGTTGTCTTTTCATCTTGTTTATGGTTTCTTTTGCTGTGCAGAAGCTTTGAAGTTTCATTACGTCCCATTTGTTTATTTTTGTTTTTATTTCCATTACTCTAGGAGGTGGATCAAAAAAGATCTTGCTGTGATTTATGTCAAAGAGTGTTCTTCATATGTTTTCCTCTAAGAGTTTTATAGTGTCCGGTCTTACATTTAGGTCTCTAATCCATTTTGAGTTTATTTTTTTTGTATGGTGTTAGGGAGTGTTCTAATTTCATTCTTTTACATGTAGCTGTCCACTTTTCCTGGCACCACTTATTGAAGAGACTGTCTTTTCTCCATTGTATAACCTTGCCTCCTTTGTCATAGATTAGTTGACCATAGGTGTGTGGGTTTACCTCTGGGCTTTCTATCTTGTTCCATTGATCTATGTTTCTGTTTTTGTGCCAGTACCATATTGTCTTGATTACTGTAGCTTTGTAGTATAGTCTGAAGTCAGGGAGTCTAATTCCTCCAGCTCCGTTTTTTTCCCTCAAGACTGCTTTGGCTATTCGGGGTCTTTTGTGTCTCCATACATATTTTAAGATTTTTTGTTCTAGTTCTGTAAAAAATGCCATTGGTAATTTGATAGGGATTACATTGAATCTGTAGATTGCTTTGGGTAGTATAGTCATTTTCACAATATTGATTCTTCCAATCCAAGAACATGGTATATCTCTCTATCTGTTGGTATCATCTTTAATTTCTTTCATCAGTGTCTTATAGTTTTGTGCATACAGGTCTTTTATCTCCCTAGGTAGGTTTATTCCTAGGTATTTTATTCTTTTTGTTGCAGTGGTAAATGGAAGTGTTTCCTTAATTTCTCTTTCAGATATTTCATCATTAGCGTATAGGAATGCAAGAGATTTCTGTGCATTAATTTTGTATCCTGCAACTTCACCAGATTCATTGATTAGCTCTAGTAGTTTCCTGGTGACATTTTTAGGATTCTCTATGTATAGTATCATGTCATCTGCAAATAGTGACAGTTTTACTTCTTCTTTTCCAATTTGTATTCCTTTTATTTCTTTTTCTTCTCTGATTGCCAAGGCTAGGACTTCCAGAACTATGTTGAATAATAGTGGTGAGAGTGGACATCCTTGTCTCGTTCCTGATCTTAGAGGAAATGCTTTCAGTTTTTCACCATTGAGAATGATGTTTGCTGTGGGTTTGTCACATATGGCCTTTATTATGTTGAGGTAGGTTCCCTCTATGCCCACTTTCTGGAGAGTTTTTATCATAAATGGGTGTTGAATTTTGTCAAAAGCTTTTTCTGCATCTATTGAGATGATCATATGGTTTTTATTCTTCCATTTGTTAATATGGTGTATCACAGTGATTGATTTGCATATATTGAAGTATCCTTGCATCCCTGGGATAAATCCCACTTGATCTCATGGTGTATGATCCTTTTAATGTGTTGTTGGATTCTGTTTGCTAGTATTTTGTTGAGGATTTTTGCATCTATGTTCATCAGTGATATTGGTCTGTAATTTTCTTTTTTTGTAGTATCTTTGTCTGGTTTTGGTATCAGGGTGATGGTGGACTCATAGAATGAGTTTGGGAGTGTTTCTTTCTCCACAATTGTTTGGAAGAGTTTGAGAAGGATGGGTGTTATAACGTTCTTCTCTAAATGTTTGATAGAATTCACCTGTGAAGCCATCTGGTCCTGGACCTTTGTTTGTTGGAAGATTTTTAATCACAGTTTCAATTTCATGAGTTGTGATTGGTCTGTTCATATTTTCTATTTCTTCCTGGTTCAGTCTTGGAAGGTTATACCTTTCTAAGAATTTGTCCATTTCTTCCAGGTTGTCCATTTTACTGGCATACAGTTGCTTGTAGTAGTCTCTTAGGATGCTTTGTATTTCTGCGGTGTCTGTTGTGACTTCTCCTTTTTCATTTCTAATTTTATTGATTTGAGTCCTCTTCTTCTTTTTCTTGATGAGTGTGGCTAATGGTTTATCAATTCGGTTTATCTTCTCAAAGAACCAGCTTTTAGTTTTATTGATCTTTGCTATTGTTTTCTTTGTTTCTATTTCATTTATTTCTGCTCTGATCTTTATGATTTCTTTCCTTCTGCTAACTCTGGGTTTTGTTTGTTCTTCTTTCTCTAGTTTCTTTAGGTGTAAGGTTAGATTATTTATTTGAGATTTTTCTTATTTCTTGAGGTAGGCTTGTATAGCTATAAACTTACCTCTTAGAATTGCTTTTGCTGCATCCCATAGGTTTTGGATTGTTGTGTTTTCATTGTCATTTGTCTGTAGGTATTTTTTGATTTCCTCAGTGGTCTCTTGGTTATTTAGTAATGTAGTGTTTAGCCTCCATGTGTTTGTCTTTTTTACGTTTTTTTCCCCTGTAATTCATTTCTAATCTCATAGCATTGTGGTCAGAAAAGATGCTTGATATGGTTTCAATTTTCTTAAATTTACTGAGGCTTGATTTGTGACCCAAGATGTGATCTATCCTGGAGAATGTTCTGTGTGTACTTGAGAAGAAAGTGTAATCTGCTGTTTTTGGATGGAATGTCCTATAAATATCAATTAAATCTATCTGGTCTATTGTGTCATTTAAAGCTTCTGTTTCCTCATTTATTTTCATTTTGGATGATGTGTCCATTGGTGTAAGTGAGGTGTTAAAGTCCCCCACTATTACTGTGTTACTGTCCATTTCCTGTTTTACAGCTGTTAGCAGTTGCCTTATGTATTGAGGTGCTCCTATGATGGGTGCATATATATTTATAATTGTAATATCTTCTTCTTGGATTGATCCCTTGATCATTATGTAGTGTGTTTCCTTGTCTCTTGTAACATTCTTTATTTTAAAGTCTATTTTATCTGATATGAGTATTGCTACTCCAGCTTTCTTTTGATTTCCATTTGCATGGAATATCTTTTTCCATCCCCTCACTTTCAGTCTGTATGTGTCCCTAGGTCTGAAGTGGGTGTCTTGTAGACAGCATATATATGGGTCTTGTTTTTGTATCCATTCAGCAAACCTGTGTCTTTTGGTTGGAGCATTTAATCCATTCACGTTTAAGGTAATTATCGATATGTATGTTCCTATGACCATTTTCTTAATTGTTTTGGGTTTGTTTTTGTAGGTTCTTTTCTTCTCTTGTGTTTCCCACTTAGAGAAGTTCCTTTAGCATTTGTTGTAGAGCTGGTTTGGTGGTGCTGAATTCTCTTAGCTTTTGCTTGTCTGTAAAGCTTTTGATTTCTCCATTGAAACTGAATGAGATCCTTGCCAGGTAGAGTAATCTTGGTTGTAGGTTCTTCTCTTTCATCACTTTAAGTATATCATGCCACTCCCTTCTGGCTTGTAGAGTTTCTGCTGAGAAATCAGCTGTTGACCTTATGGGAGTTCCCTTGTATGTTATTTGTTGTTTTTCCCTTGCTGCTTTCAGTAATTTTTCTTTGTCTTTAATTTTTGCCAATTTGATTACTTTGTGTCTCAGCATGTTTCTCCTTAGGTTTATCCTGTATGGGACTCGCTGCGCTTCCTGGACTTGGGTGGCTATTTCCTTTCCCATGTTAGGGAAGTTTTCGACTATAATCTCTTCAAATATTTTCTCTGGTCCTTTCTCTCTCTCTTCTCCTTCTGGGACCCCTATAATGCGAATGTTGTTGTGTTCAATGTTGTCCAGAGGTCTCTTAGGCTGTGTTTATTTCTTTTCATTCTTTTTTCTTTATTCTGTTCCACAGCAGTGAATTCCACCATTCTGTCTTCCAGGTCCCTTATCCGTTCTTGTGCCTCAGTTATTCTGCTATTGATTCCTTCTAGTGAAGTTTTCATTTCATTTATTGTATTGTTCATCTCTGTTTGTTTGTTCTTTAATTCTTCTAGGTCTTTGTTAAACATTTCTTGCATCTTCTCGATCTTTGCCTCCATTGTTTTTCCGAGGTCTTGGATTATCTTCACTATCATTATTCTGAATTCTTTTTCTGGAAGGTTGCCTATCTCCACTTCATTTAGTTGTTTTTCTGGGGTTTTATCTTGTTCCTTCATCTGGTACATAGCCCTCTGCCTTTTTATCTTGTCTGTCTTTCTGTGAATGTGGTTTTTGTTCCACAGGCTCCAGGATTGTAGTTCTCCTTGCTTCTGCTGTCTGCCCTCTGGTGGATGAGGCTATCTAAGAGGCTTGTGCAGGTTTCCTGATGGGAGAGACTGGTGGTGGGTAGAGCTGGGTGTTGCTCTGGTGGGCAGAGCTCAGTAAAACTTTAATCCGCTTGACTGCTGATGGGTGGGGCTGGGTTCCCTCCCTGTTGGTTGTTTGGCCTGAGGCAACCCAACACTGGAGCCTACCTGGGCTTTTTGGTGGCGCTAATGGTGAACTCTGGGAGAGCTCACGCCAAGGAGTACTTCCCAGAACTTCTGCTGCCAGTGTCCTTGTCCCCATGGTGGGCCACAGTCACCCCCCGCCTCTGCAGGAGACCCTCTAACGCTAGCAGGTAGGTCTGATTCAGTCTCCCCTGGCTTCACTGCTCCTTCCCCTGGGTCCCGATGTGCACACTACTTTGTGTGTGCCCTCCAAGAGTGGAGTTTCTGTTTCCCCCAGTCCTGTTAAAGTCCTGCAATCAAATCCCACTAGGCTTCAAAGTCTGATTCTCTAGGAATTCCTCCTCCCGTTGCCGGACCCCCAGGTTGGGAAGCCTAACGTAGGACTCAGAATCTTCACTCCAGTGGGTGGACTTCTGTGGTATGTGTTCTCCAGTCTGTGAGTCACCCACCCATCAGTTATGGGATTTGATTTTGCTGTGATTGCGCCCCTCCTACCGTCTCATTGTGGCTTCTCTTTTGGCTTTGGATGTGGGGTATCTTTTTTGGTGAGTTCCAGTGTCTTCCTGTCGATGATTGTCCAGCAGCTAGTTGTGATTCTGGTGTTCTCACAAGAGGGAGTTCAGCTCCTGTTTTCTTAAGGTTTCTCTCTCTGTTTTTAATGTCCTGTTTTTTGTTCCTTTTTGGATTGAGTGTATTTTAGTATTCCATTTATCTCCACATTGGTTTATTAACTATACATCTTTTTTTTTAAGTAGTTGCCTTATGGTTTATTATATGCATCTTCAACTTTCAACAGTTTACCTACACATAGTGTTATACTACTTCATGTATTACCTAGGACTTTTAATTTTGTATACTTTCATTCTCTTCCATTCTTCATCATTAAAAAGGGGATAATACTAGTTACACCTTGTTGGGTTGTTAGGAGTATGAAATGAGTTAATGCATGTAAAATATTTAGAACATAGCTCATGCTTTTATTTATATTGGGAATAATAGAAGAAGACTTCATTAGTTCTTGAATCTGCAGATTGCAGGTTTCTTTTCTAACTTGCCTCAACTACCCATTTCTATGATCACACCCAAGACTATTGGTTCTCAATTTTGACTGTATATTACAATTAACTGGGCAGCTTAAAAATTTTTGATGGGAGTGTGCCACCCTCAGAAATTCTTATTTTCTTGGTGTGATTTAAGAAAGAGTATTCTATTAGATTCCAATGTGTAGTTAGAATAGAGAACCATTACCCTAGACTTTATCATCATGATCTATAACTTAAAGTATTTTAAGCATCTAATTCTGACTTCCATCTCTTTTTCTGCCAGCTCACATACTTTGATACCATATTTTGACACTTCTTGGATTCTATCTAGACCACCAGGCCATTAGTCACACCACTCTTTCACTGTCCATCATGCGCCTCATACAGTAACTTCTTTCCTTACCCAATTACATTGATTCATTGAATAAAAATGTTAATGCCTGCTAATGTTCTGTACTATTTTGTGGGGTCAGGTTATCATCTCTCTTGTTTCTTCCTTCACTGTAATTAGGGCAAAACTTCAGCCATGATAAAACACAATTCTTTGCAAACTGTGTGTTCCCTTGAACCTGAGCAGCTGAGTGTGATTGGAGAAAACAAACAACAGTGCTGACTGGTCTCACTTTAAATTTATGGCCACGAATATCCCTTGTGCCCTCAGCATTACCTAGTCATTTTGCTCTTCCACTTTCATTACTAAGAAGACTACTTAATCTCTTTTCTTTCCTTACTCTTTTCTCTCTCTTTGTCTCTCTCTATATGCCAAGTCCTCCATCTGTGCTGCATTCTCTTGTCTATTGAAGGATTTTGCCTCTGGTGTTATCCTTTCTCTGCCCTGCATCATCTTTCTTTACTGCTGAATCATATTTGCAAGCATAAGAACATGCTGTAACATCTCAAACTGTCTTTCTCTGTCTGTCTGTCTGTCTCTCTCTCACACACACACACACACCTTTCTTTCTCATGTACAGAAAAATTTGTTACAAAGACTTGCTCATACTTACTGTCTCTATTTTCTTACTTTGCATTTTCTCTCCAACTTGCTCCAGGCTGGCTCTTCTCCACCTTCACCAACTAAACCCATTCTAGTCAGTGTTCTCAGTCTTTAAGTTCTCTACCTCTCATCAGCATTTGACACGATTGATCAGTCCCTAGTTTTGGGAAAACCTCACTTGGTTTTCTGGATGCCATATCATCCTGAATCTCGTCTGATTTATGACAGTTCCTTCTCAGTCTTGTTTTCTAGCTTCTCTTCCCTTGCCTCAAAAGTTGGAGTGCCCTGGGCTTAGGCCTTATACCTTTTCTGTGTCAGTATTTGTCACTTTTTAGGGTATCTTATTTAATTTCGTGGTTATAAGTATCATTAATTCACTATTGACTCCAGCCTTGATATCTTTATCAAACTCCACACTGTATTGGAGTGCCTTCTCCGCTTGAATGTTTTAGTAGGCATCTCAGACTTAACTTGTCCGCTACAGAATGTTGGGTTTATTTACTCAAACTTACTCTTTCCTCAGACTTTACCATATGAATATATGGGACCACCATTCACCCTCTTGGTTAGGCCACAAACTGGACGTCATTCTTAGCTTCTCTTTGCCCTCATACCTCCAATCCATCAGTAGCAGTTTTACCTTTAAACTATATCTCAAATCTTGCCATTTCTTGTCACTCCCACTCCTTTGCCTTAATGTAAGCCATTATTATCTCTCTTCTGGACTGCTGCAGTTACCTTCTAACTGCACTCCCTGCTTCTGCTCTTTTCTCCCTCTACTCTGTGTACAGCAACTACTGTGATTTTTTTTTTAAAAGACACAGCACTGTCATCTGGAGGCTGCTAGTTGCTTCCCAGCATGTTTAGAATAAAATCTAAAGACCCTACCTAGCCTAAAAGGTCCTGTATAATTTCCCCCTTCGCTGACCTCGTCTTTCAATAGTCCCCTAAGCTCCAGAGCCATGGCTTTCTTGTTGTTCCTCAAAGATCAAGGTATTTACTTGCCCTTAGGCTTTTATTTTTTATTTTCTTCCTGCTTGGAATGTTTTCTGTTGTCATATGATTTACTCTTTCCTATCACTTCAACCCCTGCTCAGATTTTACCTCCTTACTTCTTCAAAGAGATCTTCCTTGACTGCACTATAAAAATAAGCACTTCCGGGCTTCCCTGGTGGCGCAGTGGTTGAGAATCTGCCTGCTAATGCAGGAGACACGGGTTCGAGCCCTGGTCTGGGAAGATCCCACATGCCATGGAGCAGCTGGGCCCGTGAGCCACAGCTGCTGAGCCTGCGCGTCTGGAGCCTGTGCCCCGCAACGGGAGGGGCCGCGATAGTGAAAGGCCCGCGCACCGCGATGAAGAGTGGCCCCCACTTGCCGCAACTAGAGAAAGCCCTCGCACGAACCGAAGACCCAGCACAGCCAAAAATAAATAAATAAATAAATAAATAAATAAAATTAAAAAAAAAAAATAAGCACTTCCGTTATCACTTTCTTTCCCTATATCTTGCTTTATTTTTATTCATAGCATGTATGCTTTCTGAAATTATTTATTTATAAGTCTACAGTTATCTACTGATTATTTCCCAACTATAATGTAGGCTTCATAAAGACATGACATTTGGTATTTTCATTGCTTTAATTCCTCGCATTTAGAGCAAGGTCTGAGACTCAGTCATAGGTTATTAATGTACCAGTAATGATTGTTTGGCAAACATAAGAGCTCCTTCCCGTTAGCCACAAAACTGTAAAATACTTATGAATAATCCTAACAAACAATGTAGAAGATGTGGGTGAAGAAAATCATGAGACTTTAGTTAAAGGCTTAAAAAAAAAAAATGACCTAAATAAAATGGAGAGCCATACCGTATGCACTTGACTGGAGAACTTAATATTGTAAAGTTGGCTGTTCTCTTTAAATAATCTGGGTTTTAGAATTGTTCCTAACAGAGATCTCAACTTTTTTCCTCCTGAAACTTGATAAGCTGGGATGAGTAAGCCTGGAAAGTTTTTTTTTTTTTCCACTCTTCCAGTGAGTATTATTAGTTAAGCCATGATTCAGGATCCCAGGGTGGGGAGCACCACGTACCCAGGTCCCCCTTCACCACCCTGAGCAGAAGGATGGAGGACAGAAGAGGAGAGGTGGAGCCAGTTCAGATCTTCCCTGGAAACATGCCTTCTGCCCAGTGGTCATCCCAGGTTGACACCCAGGCTATGGGGCAGAGAGACTTGTACACACACCAGTATCATTCACACATGGAGACATCACCTCCTTTAGCAGACACCGCCTTCTCACAGTGGTGGAAGCCTAGGTAGTTCCGCCAGCAGTTCCTGGTCTGGCTCTGGTTGGGGAAGTGGCTGTCAAAAGGAGCAGGCTGATAGTTCTTGATTTTGGAGTTGATGTCCTCTGCCATAGTGCTGACTCCTAAAGACACCCCTGAAGCCGCTGGAAGCTCAATGTGACCCTCATCAAAGATGCCAGTCAAGCCTGGAAAGTTTTTAAAAGGGTGAAGAGGGAGTTTATCTACCACATCAAAAAACATATAGAACTGTTATAATTAGCTGTGGGTGGTACTAGCTTGGAAATTGGCTAATGAAACAAAATAGAGGTTAGATTTTTTTTTTAGGATTATATAGGATTTTAGTATATATGATTTTAGTATTTAGTAT
Source organism: Balaenoptera acutorostrata (assembly GCF_949987535.1). NCBI lineage: Eukaryota > Metazoa > Chordata > Mammalia > Artiodactyla > Balaenopteridae > Balaenoptera > Balaenoptera acutorostrata. The sequence continues at coordinate 56,275,480 of NC_080069.1, read as the reverse complement.
GTAGATAAAGGTGAGAAAAGAATTCAACAGTAAGTTAACTGTTCCATTATAAGTAGATGACATGATTATACATGCTATAGAGCATTTGTAAAGCAGTGATACCCATTAGGTATATTTGAGGTGTGTAGGGCTCTTGCAGTTAAGGATCTAGTTAACGTATGCCTTTAGGTCATCTTCTGTTTCATAAAATATTTCCCTCGCTTCTTCATGGATTCATTTTTTGATCTGATAGCATGTTTACCGCTCTTCCTTTTAATTTGTTATTACTTCCACTGTGTATTTAGTAGTCAAATAAACAACAGAATTTTTAAAATAAACTGTCATTAAACGGACTCTGAATGAGAGACTGAAATGCATTAAGTATGTATGTTTTGCTGCTTTGTGATATCTATTGCAGTTCTTTTTTTTTTTTAATTTTATTTATTTATTTATGGCTGTGTTGGGTCTTCGTTTCTGTGTGAGGGCTTTCTCTAGTTGCGGCAAGTGGGGGCCACTCTTCATCGCGGTGCGCAGGCCTCTCACTATCGCGGCCTCTCGTTGCGGAGCACAGGCTCCAGACGTGCAGGCTCAGCAGTTGTGGCACATGGGCCTAGTTGCTCCGCGGCATGTGGGATCTTCCCAGACCAGGGTTTGAACCCGTGTCCCCTGCATTGGCAGGCAGATTCTCAACCACTGTGCCACCAGGGAAGCCCCTCTTTCATTTTTGATGTTATTTGTTTGGGCCCTCTTTTTTTCTCATGATATGTCTAGCTAAATGTTTATCACTTTTGGTTATCTTTTCAAAGCATCAGCTTAGTTTCACTGATTTTTTTCTATTGCTTTTTTTTTTTTTTTTTTAGTCTCTCTTTTATTTCTGCTCTGATCTTTATGATTTCTTTCCTTATACTAATTTTGGGTTTGGTTGCTCTTCTTTTCCTGGTTTCTTTAGCTATAAGTTTAGGTTATTTGAGATTTTTCTTGTTTTCTGAGGTAGACTTGTATCGCTGTAAACTTCCCTCTTAGAACTGCTTTTGCTATGTACCATAGATTTTGGATTGTTGTATTTTCATTTTCATTTGTCTCCAGGTATTCTTTGATTCCCTCTTTGATTTCTTCAGTGACCCATTGGTGTTTTAGTACTATATTGTTTAGCCTCTACATGTTTGTGTTTTTTGCAGTTTTTTTCCTTGTAGTTGATTATTAGTCTCATAGCATTGTGTTCAGAAAAGATGCTTGATATGATTCAGCCACTCTGTCTCTTTTTTTTTTTTGGTGGGGGGGGCACCAAAATTTTTATTAGAACAAGAACCTTCTTATTCTCTTTTAACATTAAAATCATTATAAACCAAATTAATCTCTTTTTGACCCAGAGTTGTGATGGGAATCATCAAGTTACAATATGCTTTTATGTTTCTCTGGTCCCTCTCAACCTCTGGCTGTCACTTCTCCTTTCTTGGCTATCCCTTAACAATGTATTCCAATCTCTGTTAATAGGGTCTAAAACTATCAACCTCATTGTTCTGAAGTTTAAAAGAATGCTAAGCACTAAGTTAGGCTCTCAGGAACAGACTCCGACATTTCCTCCACACCCTTTGACATAGCTCCTTCTCGTATGTCATGGGCTGAGAAACCAATGAACCTGTAAACCAAGAACATGGGTATAAAGTCCATAGGCCACGTGAGGGCCTGGATGGTAAAGTGCATGGGCTTTGTGACCACCACTGCCACCTTCCAGTCTAAGGAAGGACTGACTGAGTGAGCATTTCCAAAACTCCTGAGCTCAAGGTTCCCTGTGGGTAACTCCCATGTACCTCCATCATGACTAGGGCTGGAGGAGGGACTTCTCAATTCCCCCCGCCACACTTGGAACAGTATGAGGGATGCAGCAGAGGCTAAAGACTGAGTGATGAGCCTCAGGGAGTTGATGGGGGATGATATCAAACCAGTTTCATAGTTGGTGCCGTTTGCTCTTGGGGAGGAGACGTGGGGCCCAGGCAATGACAGCAGCTGGAAGGCAAAGGGCAGGCCTGGTTCTCAATAGCAGTAGTGATAAGGCTTGAAGGGGCCATCACAGGACATGGCCAGGTACTGGGCCTGCTTCTCAGTCAGCTTGGTTAGCTTCATATTCAGCTTGCCCAGGTGGGCTTTAGCCACTGCTTCATCCACCTTCTTGAGCAGGAAGTGGACCCCGACAGGGTACTTGTCTGGGGGTGTCCACAGCTCAATCTGTGCTAGCACCTGGTTGGTGAAGGAGCTGCTCATCACAAAACTTGGGTGGCCCATGGCACAGCCCAGGTTGAGCAGCTGGCCCTTGGCCAGCAGGATGATGCGGCACCCGTTCTTCAACAAGTAGCAGTCCACCTGGGGATTGATGTTCACCTTCTCCACAACATTCTCGTTCAGCCGCTTGACATCAGTCTCCACATCAGAGTGTCTGATGCAGTCTGTGTCTTTTGATTGGAGCATTTAGGCCATTTACATTTAAAGCAGTTATTGATAGGTGTGTACTTATTGCCATGTTGTTCATTGTTTTCGTAGTTTTTTTGTTCCTTTCTTTTGCTTTCTTCCCTTGTGATTTGATGATTATGTTTAGTAGTATGTTTGGATTTCTCTCTCTTTTTGTGTATATATCCATTATAGATTTTTGGGTTTTGATTACCATGACATTTATATGTAGCAATCTGTGTTTATGTGTGTGTGGGTATGTATGTATATGTGTGTGTATATAAATGATTATTCTAAGTTGCTGATCTCTTAATTTCAAATGCATTTTAACAGTCTTGCATTTTTGTTTCAACTCCCTCCTGACATTTCCTGTTTTTGACATCATATTTAACATCTTATTGTTTTCTGTATCACTTAACTACTTGTTGCGGATGTAGATGATTTTACTACATTTGTCTTTTAACCTTCTTACTAGCTTTATAAGTGGTTGATTTACTACCTTTACTTTATGTTTGTCTTTATCAGTGAGATTTTTCCTTCTGTAATATTTATTTTTCTAGTTGTGGCCTTTTATTTCCCACTTTAGAGAAGTCCATTTAACATTTCTTCTAAAGATGCTGGGTCCTGAGCCCTCTGGTGGATGTAGCTGGGTCCTGAGGTGGGTGGGGTGGGTGTCTTAAGACAGCTGGCCTGCAGGTTGGTAGGGCTATGTACCTGCCTGGGTAGCTGTGTGGCCTGAGGTGTCCCAGTACTGGTGCTCACAGGCTGGTGAGCTGGGCCAGGTCCCAGTGCTAATAAGTTAGGGGGAGGGGAATTCCCTCGTGGTCCAGTGGTTAGAATGCCGTGCTTCCAGTGCAGGGCGCGTGGGTTCAATCCCTGGTCAGGGAACTAAGATCCCACATACCATACAGCGTGGCCAAAAAAAAAAAAAAGAGAAACAAAAAATGAGTTTACTTAAAGTAAAAAAAAAAACAAAACTATTAATAAAAAAAAAAATAAGTTGGAGGATTCCAAAATGACAGTTGCCAGCCCCAGTGTCCTCATGGTAGAATGAGCTCCCACAAATTTTTGCCACCAGCGTCCATGTCCTCAGGGAAAGCTCCAGTTGCCTCCTGCCTCTCCAGAGGCTCTCTAAGATCAGCAGGTGGGTCCAACCCAGGCTCCTTTCAAATTACTGCTTAGTCCCTGGTTCTTGGAATGTGTGAGATTTTGAGCACGCCCTTTAAGAGTGAAGTCTTTATTTCCTACAGTCCTCTGGATAAGCCCCATTGGCCCTCATAGCCAAACATCATGGGGGCTCATCTTCCTGGTTGCAGAATCCCTGGGCTGGGGAGCCCGATTTGGGGCTCCTTGGGGAGGACCTCTGCAGTTGTAATTACCCTCTTGCTTGTGGGTTGCCCACCTGGTGATGTGGTTCTTTACCATATCGTGTCTCCACCCCTCTTGTTTGTTTCATTATTTCTTTATATTTTCAGTTGTAGAACATCTTTTCCACTAGTTTTCAGGTCTTATCAATAGTTGCTCTGTAAATAGTTGCAATTTTGGTGTGCCCTTGGGAAGAGGTAAGCTCAGGGTCTTCCTATTCTGTCATCTTGGTCACTTTTCTACCCAGTAGTTTTAGCATGCATTGGTAATTCTTGCTTGAATGTGAATACTGTGATGCTTGTAAAATGGTTTTTAATCATTCTTTCTGTGTTTATTAGTGTGTATTCTGTTTTGAAGAGCCTTCTTTTCCTTCCTTCACTTTCATTCATTTACTTTATAATATCAGTATGGACTCAAGGCTTAAAAGAAAGTCAGTGTTTTATAATCCATTATTGTCGCTCATTTTAATGCTGAAATTGTTCCCAGATTGGCCAATGGGAGGCTCATCAAGCTAGTTTCTATGTCCTTTTGATAGGAGCCTCCATTAGTCTTTGAGCAGTGCTTTTTTTCCCTCTGCCTTGCATAAGATGTTCTAGGTGCATCCTGTGCTTTTTTTGCCCAGCCTTGGAATTGGCCATTTCTCCAAGGAGCTCTAGTATCTCATGGCTGGGAAATGTCTTTAAGAATCAGTGATATAGGTGCTGGATTTGTTTGTTGCTGGTGGGGTGACACAGCTGGTGGGTTTTCTTTTTAGCAGATAGAAGGAGGAGATACACCCACTCACACATACATATTTTACAGTTTTATTGAGCTATAATTCATACACCACACAATTCACCCATTTAAAGTATACAATTTATTGGTTTTTAGTGTAGTCACAGATTGCTCAACTATCATCACAATCAATTTTAGAACATTTTTATTCCCTCAAAAAGAGACCCCATACCCATTAGCAGTCATTCTCCATTTCCCCCAACACCCAGGCCTAGCAGCCAACAAGTTTCTCTTTCTATAGATTTGCCTATTCTGCACATTTCATATAAATGGAACCATACTATATGTGGTCTTTTGTGACTGACTTCTTCCACTTAGCATAATGTTTTCACGGTTCATCCATGTTGTGGCAGTATCAGTATTTACTTTCTTTTTATTGCTGAATGATAGTCCATTGTATAGATGTACTACATTTTATTTATCCCTTTATCAGTTGATGGACATTTGGGCTATTACCATTTCTTTTCTGTTATCAATAATGTTGACACATGTGTATTTAAACATTTTTTTTTTTTTTTTTTTATATATTTTTTAAATTTATTTATTTATTTATTTAATTTTGGCTGTGTTGGGTCTTCGGTTCGTGCGAGGGCTTTCTCCAGTTGCGGCAAGCGGGGGCCACTCTTCATCGCGGTGCGGGGACCGCTCTTCATCGCGGTGCGCGGGCCTTTCTCTATCGCGGCCCCTCCCGTCGCGGGGCACAGGCTCCAGACGCGCAGGCTCAGCAATTGTGGCTCACGGGCCCAGCTGCTCCGTGGCATGTGGGATCTTCCCAGACCAGGGCTCGAACCCGTGTCCCCTGCATTAGCAGGCAGATTCTCAACCACTGCGCCACCAGGGAAGCCCAAGCTAAACATTTTTATTTTTGAATTATTTTAGGTGTACAGAAAGGTTGAAAAAATAGTACAGAGATTTCCTGTATTTTTCTATGGCTAACATTTTATATTACCGTAGTACATTTGTCAAAACTAAGACATCAACATTGTTACATTGTTGTCAACTAAAATCCAAATTTTAATTTCACTGATTTTTACATTGATAAAAATTTTTCTATTCTGTGATCCAGTTCAAGGTACCACATTGCCTTCAGTGCATATATATTTTAAAACCATGAGTTCATACTGATACCTCTAATTCCATTCTAAAACAGAGATTCTTACTTGTCTTCTCCCGTCCCTTATTTGTATCTCCCTTTTCTCATAGCAAGAGCTCTGGCCTCCTACAATTATGCAATCATGGAGTACATATATTGATAGAATAATTTCAGAATTGCTACAAATATACCAGTTAAAAAAAAAAAAGCCTTCTAAGTAAAGGTTAAGATTTATTTTCAGTTCTTCACGTAGGTCTTTTTCCATTCCCTTCTATGTGATTACATTATCAATTTTATATACAGTTAGGTTCATTGGCTCACTTATCTTTCATGGTGAAGTTAGGTATTTAACCAGGTCAGTATTTGTTGCACACGGGCTTTTCTCTAGTTGTGGTGTGCGGGCTTCTCATTGCGGTGGCTTCTCTTGTTGCAGAGCACAGGCTCTAGGCGCGTGGGCTTCAGTAGTTGTGGCTTGCGGGCTCTAGAGCGCAGGCTCAGTAGTTTTGGCTCACAGGCTTAGTTGCTCCGCAGCATGTGGGATCTTCCCCGACCAGGGCTCGAACCCATATCCCCTGCATTGGCAGGCGGATTCTTAACCACTGCACCACCAGGGAAGTCCCTAACCAGGTCAGTATTTTTTAAATGAAATTTAGAAATTGTTGTTTTCTCGATATTTAATCTTTAGAGTGAATATAGCCTGCTTATGTGTTTTGTTTGAATTTACTAGTGTTTAAGGATTTTGAATTAGTTGCTGATATTTTAAAACTTGGAGATTTACATTAAAAATCCGGATTATTCCAATGCTCGACTCTGTACAGTCAGTGTAAAGTTGGAAAGGAACTAACTGGGCTCTCTAAGGCCTTGGCAGTCACACTTGGCACGAGAGGTAGATGACACATGTTTAGGTCACAAGAGTTCTACCCTGGAATGTTGGGGGAAAAAATCTGGATTATTTTGGCTTCCCTTGAAAAGACAAAAAGGAAATTCTGGTTTTGCCCAGTCTGTTTGGCAACAATTGGATGGATCTGAACAGTAGTGGCTGCCTGTGGTCTCTAGTTCCCACAACTCTTATATCCTGTATGACCCCTTTAAAGCATTTGTGTTTTCAGCCTTTCTTTACAGCCCTCCTTCTTTACAAAACTTTCAGTTGAGGTGCAACAGTAGAGAATTACACTGCTTTGTGTTCTTAAAAAGAAACTGATTTCATCTGAAATGACTTGCTTTTTCAATTTTGTAGCTCCATGATCCAGCCAGCATAACTGATGTTGATAATGCTTTCTAAATGGAATCACTAAGGCGCTATTTTAAATTGCTTAAATGTAGCAAATAACTTTGATAATACTCTAGTTTCTTTGTGGTTTAAACAGTGTTCATTTTTCATTTTTCATTCTGTATGGCTTGGAACACCAAGGAACACATAGTTTTGAACCTTTAAAAAACTCTTTTTGTTACAATGAGAGGAATTTGGTAAACTACATTTAGCCTTGTAAATTGAAGTTAATAATATTTTGTTGATATTAACAGTATTTATTTATTAAAATGTATGCCATTCTAAACAGTAAGGTGAAATGAAATTGATTCTGAAAGTTTATCTTGGCTATAGTTGGAAAATGAAGTCTAATGATATTTAACTATATATCTAAGTTTTTAATAAATATTTTAATATTTTTTAAAAGGTTTTGTTAATACAGACTCATTTTTACCAGAGATAAAGAAGGTCGTTTCGTAATGATAAAAAGGTCAGTTCATCGAAAGGACGTAGTAATTCTAAATAGTTATGCCCTTAGTAACAGAGCTTCAAAGTACATGAAGCAAAAACTGATAGAACTGAAAAGAGACATCAACAGATCTATAATTATAGTCAGAACTATAGTTTCAGTACCACTCTGTTAATAATTGATTGAACAAGTGGACAAAATCTGCAAGGATATATAGATCTGAACAACACTAATAACCTTCTTGACCTCTCTCCAACAACAAAACACACATTCCGCTAAAATGCACATTGTATAATTATCAAATAGACTATATTCTTAGCCATAAAACTAATCTCAATAAACATAAAAGACTTCAAGTCATACACAGTATATCCTCTGAGCACAGTGTAATTAAGTTAGAAGTCAGTAACCGAAAGAGTCTTGGAAAATTTCCAAGTACAAAATTTGGAAACTGAAAAACATACTTTAAATAGCCCATTGGTCAAAGAAAATAAGAAAGAGAAATTTAAAAATATTTTGAACTGAATAAGAAGAAAACATACCTGAATCTGTGGGATGCCACTAAAACATTATTTGGGGGGGGGGGTGCATTTTAGCTCTAAATACCTACATTAGGAAAGAAGAAAGATCTCAAATCAATGGCCTCCACTTCCACCGTAGGAAACTAGAAGAAGAAGAGCAAATTAAAGTCTACATAGGGACTTCCCTGGTGGTCCAGTGTTTAAGACTCCGGGCTCCCAATGCAGGGGGCTTGGGTTGCATCCCTGGTCAGGGAATTAGATCCCGCATGCTGCAACTAAGAGCCCGCATGCCACAACGAAGATCCCACATGTGGCAACAAAGATCCCATGTGCACACAACTAAGACCCAGCACAGGCAAATAAATAAATAAATATTAAAAAAAAATAAAGTCTACATAAACAGAGGAAAGGAAGGAAGTAATAAAGTTCAAAGTAGAAATCAATGAAATAGAAAAGCAATAGAAAAAAACCCGTGAAACTGAAAGCTGGTTCTTAGAGAAGATCAATAAAATTGACAGTTTTCTAGCCAGACGGATCAGGATAAAAAGAGAGAAGACATAGACTTACTGATATCAAGAATGAGAAATGTGACATCACTACATAATCTACAGATACTAAAAGGGTAATAAGGGAATATTATGAAGAATTTTATACAGTAAATTACACAACTTAGATGAAATGGACAAATTCCTTGCCATAGACTCAATGTGTATGCCCTGCCCCAATTCTTACGTTAAAACGTTATCCCCATTGTGATGGTATTTGGAGGTAGGGCTTTGGGAGGTGCTCTGGTCATGTGGATGAAACCCTCATGAATGGTATTAGTGTCTTTCTGAAAGAGACTCCAGGAAGACCCCTTGTTCCTTTCCACCCTGTGAAGTTACAGTGAAAAGACAGCCTTCTATGAACTAGGAAGCCAGCCATCACTAGACACTGAATGTGCCAGTGCCTTGATCTTGGACTTCCCAGCCTCAAGAAATAAATTTTTTGTTGTTTATAAGCCACCCAACCTATGGTATAGCAGCCTGAATGGACTAAGACCTTCACAAACTATGAAAGTTTACTCAAGAAGAAATACGTAATCTGAATTGCCCCATGTGTTAAAGGAAATGAATTTATAGTTTAACACCTACCCTCAAAGAAAGCTCTAGACCCAGATAATTTCACAGGTGAATTCTATCAAACATTTAAGGAGGAAATAATAACAACAATTCTATACAAACTCTTCCTGAAAATTGAAGAGGGGGAAAGTCTTCCCGACTCATTCTGTGAGACTGACATTACCTTGATGTGAAAACCAGATAAAGGCATTACAAGAGGAAAAATCCAAAAAAACCCCAAAACTATAGACAAGTATCCCTCATTAACATATATAAAATTACAAACAAAATTTTAGTGAACAGAATCCAAGAATGTATGAAAAGGATAATGTATGCATGGAAAATAAGCACATGAAAAGGTGGTCAACATTACTAGTTATTAGAAAGATACAAATTAAAACTATAGCCAAGTATCACTGTAGACATAGTAGAATCTAGTTTAAATTGAAACGACTGACCTTAGAGTGTTGGAGAGGATGCGGAACAGTGGCACTCTCATATACTGACGATAGGAATGTAAAACGGTATACTCACTCTAGAAAACTATTTGGCACTTTTTTAGAATTGCATATGCCTACCAGGTGATCTAGCCATTCCATCTTAGAATTTACCTAAGGTAAATGAAAGCATACGTGCACACGGCTTGTACATGGGTATTCATAATAGCTTTATAATAGCCCCAAACTGAAAATAACCTATATGTTTATTAACATGGATGAATAGATAAACATTTTGTAGTATATTCAACAGTGGAATATTACTCAGCAATAAAAACGAATGAACTATTGATATAAACAGTAACATGGATGAATCTCAGAATAATTACAATGAGTGAAAGGAGCCGGACAAAAAAGAATATACTGTATGATGTCATTTATATCAATTCTAGAAACTAATCTATAGTGACAGAAAGCAGGTCACTCCTTGCCTGGGGAGGGAGGGATGATGAAGGGGTACAAGAATATTTTGGATGTTGATGGATGTGTTCACTATCTTGATTGTGATATGGTTTCACAGGTGTATGCATTTGTGAAAACTTACCAAACTGTACACTTTAAAATATGTGCATTTTATTGTATGTAAATTATACCTCAGTAAAGTTGTTTAAAAAGCACATAAAATCCATAGAAATATTTAAAATTCCAGGGACTTCCCTGGTGGTCCAGTGCGTAAGACACTGTGTTCCCAATGCAGGGGGCCCGGGTTCGATCTCTGGTCGGGGAACTAGATCCTGCGTGCATGCCGCAACTAAGCGCCCGCATGCTGCAACTAAAGATCCCGCATGCCGCAACTAAGACCCGGTGCAGCCTAAATAAGTAAATAAATAAATAAATATTTAAAGAAAATAAAATTTCAAAAGCTTAATTTTATTTTTAGAGGTATTGAGTTTAAAGATAATAGAAATTTTGACTCAGTGTTCATATTCTCTAGGTTTCTACCATGTATTACCTAAGTCTCTTAATATGTATTTTGTATAACTTTGTCTTCTTTGGTTATGGTTTTTTATGCTCTGTCTGGTATCTATATATGAAATAGTTAATGACCCCTAAACTTACTTAGTTTACACGGTGTTTACATAAAGTTTTTTAACTATAGGGACAGACTCCTGATTGGATTAAGAGACTGGTTTAATTATGTTTATTACTAGTACCTTTATCTTTTCTGTTAGACTTTGAATAATTCATGATGAACTCATTTCGTTTGTTTAAATGTGAAGTTCGCTCTAGGAATTCTGTAACTCAAAAGAGAATGACTTTTAAAAAATAGTATGAATGTTGTTCATTATGTGCATTTTGCTGAAAGGAAAGCACCGTAGCCCACTTCTCATAGTTTGATTATCCTTAACAGGGCCTTAGGCACATAATAGGATCATAGTTGAATTACAAATGAATCGATGCCGTAAACTTGTACTTCATACGAGGTAAAAGCTGACAAGATGATATCAAAACAAGCTTCTTGGGTTTCCCTGGTGGCACAGTGGTTAAGAATCCGCCTGCCAATGCAGGAGACACGGGTTCGAGCCTTGGTCTGGAAAGATCCCACGTGCCGCAGAGCAACTAAGCCTGTGTGCCACAACTACTGAGCCTGCACTGTAGAGCCTGTGAGCCACAAGTGCTGAGCCCACGTGCCACAACTACTGAAGCCCACCGCAATGAGAAGCCTGCGCACTGCAACGAAGAGTAGCCCCGGCTCGCCGCAACCAGAGAAAGCCCGTGCACAGCAATGAAGACCCAACGTGGCCAGAAATAAATAAATAAATAAATAAATTTATTTATTTTTTTAAAAAAACAAAAATACAGTCTTCTTCTACAGAATAACAATTTGATTATAAATCCAACTGGGAAGTGTGCCTGTTAATCACTTGTTAACTCAGGAGTATTTTAATTTAGTGAGTTAGGATAAAGCATTTTATTTAATTGATGTCTTTTTTTTTTTCTTCCTCTCTTCTAGGATATATAGAAGCAGCCATGATAGAAGACAAAGGGCCAAGAGTGACTGACTACTTTGTTGTGGCAGGTCTCACTGATACATCTACTCTTTTGGATCAAGAAATAAATCGTTTAGATACTAAATCTACTGGACCTAAAGCTCCAATTACAGACATTGCAGTTATTAACAAATCAGCTGGGGAAACAGTACCTGAGGGTTACACCTGTGTTGAAGCCACTCCGTCAGCTCTCCAGGCAAACTTAAACTATGGAAGTCTGAAAAGCCCAGAACTGTTCCTCTGTTATAAGAGAGGGAGAGATAAACCACCCCTTACTGACATTGGGTACGGTGACTTATTTTCTTTTGCTATAGTGAAGCGAATAAAATTTATTTAAGGTTCATGGCAATAGAAATTCAAAATCCTTGATAGTTCTATTATTATTTGTTACTTCAAAATCAAGTATAGTAAGATATTATGTATCTCTGTCCGTCCTTACTGAATTTCTCTGTATAGGATTGAGTCATTAGATTATTTCCTTTCAAAAGTATATTGAAATGAAGGCGTTAGAGCCTGAAATGTGATTTCATTTCTGTTTGTACGTATCAGATAAGCTTATTAATTAAACATAAAAGAACAAAAAGCTATAATAAAAGACAGTATATTTTTTTTTTTTTTTTTAAAGACAGTATATTTTTAAGGAGCTAGTTGGGTTACGCGATGAGCTTTTGTGAAGCTCTGAACTCATTTAACAAAGGAACATTCCTGTTTTAAAAATACAATTGGGACTTCCCTGACAGTCCAGTGGTTAAGACTCCCTGCTTCCACTGCAGGGGGCACGGGTTTGATCCCTGGTTGGGGGACTAAGATCCTGCATGCCGTGGGGCATGGCCACAAAAAAAAAAAAGATGAAAAATACAATTGCACTGTGTGGTTTTTAATGCCAGGAGCAAAGCATTTACGGTTTAGAAGGAGTATAGTTGTTATGAGGTATTTAGTGTCTAGTCCACAGCCAATGAAGATCATTCTTCTGTGTAAAAGCTTTTTCTCCAAAAATGTCTATGTTGACTCTTCTTTAAATAAGATGTGCTTCGAGAATACCTATAATACTTTACCATATATACATGTCATGTATTAAGCTCTTCTGCTCATTATAATTACCATCAGTTAGTACAAACATATGTATTTGAGAGCATCTTGGGAAATATTCGGGATCAATTTGTTCATTTATGCAAAACACGCAGTTGGAATTTTGATGGGGATTGCATTTAATCTGCATATCAATTTGGGGGGAGTATTGCCATCTTTACCATATTAAGTCTTCCAAACTATATGAGTTGTCTTTCCATTTATTCAGGTCTTATTTCTTTTAGCACTGTTTTATGGTTTTTAGTGTACAAGTCTTTCACCTCCTTAATTAATTTTTGAAAATATTTATTTTATTTATTTGGTTGCGCTGGGTCTTAGTTGCGGCAGGTGGCCTCCTTAGTTGTGGCTCTCGGGCTGCTTAGTTGCAGCTCGCCCGACTCCTTAGTTGTGGCATGCGAACTCTTAGTTGCAGCATGCATGTGGAATCTAGTTGCCTGACCAGGGATCGAACCCAGGCCCCCTGCATTGGGAGCACAGAGTCTTAACCACGGCACCACCGGAGAAGTCCCTCCTTAATTAAATTTATTAAATATTTCATTCTTTTGGATTCTGTCATAAACGGGATTATTTTCTTAATTTCTTTTTCGGATTGTTCATTGCTGATGTATGGCAACACAGGTGGGTTTTATCAACTTCATGTGTTAATCTTATACCCTGCAATTTTGCTGAATTTGTTAGCTCTAATAGCTTTCTTTTGGATTTTGGGGGTATTTTTTATTGTATAGGATCATGTCATTTGCAAATAGAGATAGTTTTATTCCTTCCTTTGCACTTTGATTTATCCCCCCCAAACACACCGCCCTTGTCTTATTGCTCTGGCTAGAATTTAACAGTATGGTGTTGAATAGCAGTGGTGAAAGCAGGCATCCTTGTCTCATTCCTGATCATAGGTGGAAGGCTTTCAGTCTTTCACCATTGAGTATGATGTTAGCCGTGGGTTTTTCATAAATGCTATTTATCATGTTAAGGAAGGTCCCTTCTATTGCTGGTTTTATGAGGGCTTTTACCATAAAAATATGTTGGATTTTGTCAATTGCCTCTTCTTTTTTAATTGATAACGATCATGTGGATTTTTCTTTCATTTTATTAATGTGATGTATTACATCAATTGCATTTCTTAGGTTGAGTCCCTCTTCCAATGTAACCATAATACCACACCAAAAAAATGATTAATTCTTGAATATCATCATATATCCAAATTACCCTGATTGTCCCACGAAATGTTTTTTTTAAACAGTTGGTTGCTGGTGGTTCTGTTCATAGTTGTTCTGATATTAAGAACGGTAGTGAGCTGCTACATTTGACCACCGCTTGTTTTGCTCATCATTTCCTTTACTGTTCCAACAGACCTCTGGGGAAATTGTCCCAAGGTCCTCATTATGTTCAAATTTCCAAAGCCAAAGGATGTTTTGTCCTTATCTTACTTTACTTTAACTCCTTTAGTATAGTACATATCACCCTATTTAGCTTCTACAATTTTCCTTCAAGTCAGTACAGTTGTAGTGGGGGTCATACAACTTTATAAGATTAGTGGACATAAGAGCCAGTTTAGAAAGGACGGAGCATGATTGGGAATTGGAGTTATAGAGGCTTCTTTTTGAAAGCGTGACTTTAAGGGAAAGAGAAGATAGTTATGGACCTTGCTATTTTGTCCATGGACCAGTATTGTCCATAGGGCCTGTGAGTGTGTTAGAGAGTCAGAATCTCAGGCACTGCCCTAGACCTACTGACTCTGTATTTTAACGAAATCCCCAGCAGCAATGGTTTAGGATACCTGGAAGGTGAGGGGATACAGAGCCCAGGGCTATTTTTTAACATTTCTCCCAGGAGAGAACCTTGAACATCTTTATATTGAAGGGAAGAAACCAATGGAGAAGGAAGGGTTGAAAATATAGGACTGAGAGGTTTTACTGTCAGTTCTTTTATTTTCTCTATGGTTTTCTTAAGAAGATAGGTAATATCCATAACAAGATGGGTACAGGATAACAGTTTGATAATATTCATGTCAGTTGAAGGGAAACCAGCCCCAGGGACTTACCTTGTGTTCCAGCACTCACTGTTCTCTCTGTTAGCCATCCTTTAAAGGTTATCTGTTCACATCCTCATCCCCAGACCTCCCACCATATAGTTGTAATTAAAAGGGTATAAGTCTCTGAAAGATTGTTGTTCCTTGTGATTCAGGGGCATAACTTACAAATGATGACTTAGATAATTATAATTAGATGCTTTCAGGTTGCAAGCGGCTCTTTCATATATATCTTGCAGTTCCCTAAGGCTTCTAATTTGTGTTAACTGATCCAGGTTTGCTTGAGTGTGCGGTCGTCTTTTAGCTGATCATGGTGGTAAAGTTTCTCTCCAGATCAAATAATTGTTAATATCTGGTGATTTGGTCTTTTTTCCCCTCTTTCCCCTCTATTAAGCATACTAGTGAGGTTTGGAAAAACCTGTTAGCCAGTATAAAGACAGGTACCCATCTCATTCAACTAAATATGAAACAGAGTTGTCAAACTTTTGACCTTTTGGACTGTTTTATAAACAAGATGAGATATTTATAAAAATAACAGGGTTTTTTTTTTCCTGGAAAAGATGTTAAGTTAAAATATGTAAGATCTGATATTCCCTCATAATTTCAAATACTCCATAAAGTGTAATTTAAACAGGTCACTGTATTATTGTATATGTCAGATGTGTTTTTTGAGATAAGGAATCACAGACTACTATACAAAGTTCTTATCTTCCTTCACTTATCAGATTGATTGACTTTCATATGAATTTTTTTTTCCAGCACTTTTGGTTTTTGAAAATTTTCAAACATACAGAAAAGTTAACAGAATATTGTAATAAACACCAGTATCCTTTTCTCCTAAATGGTAAACTGTAGTATAATGAACAATATGCTGTCCATCTAGATTCAACAATTTAACATTTTCCAATATTTTTGTTAAACTATTTGAAACGAGGCTGAAGCTATCATAACAATTCTCCTGTGAATACTTCACCATGCATCCCTTAAGACATGTTCCTAATGACCATGGTATATAGAAAATTAATAATTCCATCATATTTTTCAGTATCCACTCCCTAGCCAAATATTTGCAGTCGTCTCAAGAATGTTTATTTATAGCTTGAAAAAAAATCCAGGATCCTGTCGTGGCTTACCTGTTGTATTTGGTTATTGTACCTCTTTATTTAGTCTGTTTATCTAGAACATTCCCCAACATTTTTCTGTGATATATAGACATTTTGAAGAGTCTGGGCCACTTGTCTTATAGAATGCCCTACATTCTAGATTTATCTGATTGTTTCCTCATCAAGTCATTTAACTTGTTCCTTTATTGTCAGTATTTCCTGTAAACTGGATGTTAGGTTTAAAGTCTGGATTAAATGTACATTAAATATTTTTGGCAAGAATACTTACAGGTAGCGCTAGCATCAGGAAAGCATGTAGTGGCAGATTGTCCCATAATTAGTGATGCTAAGTTCAGTCGTTTGGTTAAAATGGTTAATTGCTTGCTATCTATTGTAAAGGCATTTTTATTTTTTCTGTTATTTAAGTAATTTGTGGAGTTGTGGGCATTGTTTAAATATCTTGTCCCCTAACACCTTTTCACTTACTGTTTCCATTGATCATTGCCTGAATTAGATCTTGTATGGGGGGATGTAAAATGAGACTTTTCTAATACTGTCATTTAAAAAATACATTTTTTTAAATACATTTTTAATTGGCATTTTATTATAATGAAGAGCTTTCCTATTATCTTGGCCTCATTTTTTTTAATGAGACAAATTTTTAAATTTGTTTTGAGTGTAATTGAGGAACTGTGAATTTTAATTTATTCCGTTTGATAAAAATCAATTATAATCCTTATTCTTTTTGCCCAAATTGTCCCAAGTTTGGCCAGTGGGAGCCCTTTCCAGCTGACTGCTGTGTCAATCAAAATTTGGAGCTATGTGTATTCATTGTTACTGAGGTGTCTATTTTTTATATAAATAAATATTTATATAAATCATGAGTTCATACTCATATTTCAACTTCAAATTTTAACATTAAAAACTTACTGAACTCATTTTGGACTGTATCTTGTTTCTCTTATGCTGAAAATCTTGGTTTCTAAATCATAAATATGTTACTTATTACTTTATCTTATTTACATAAGGTAATCTCAAGTTACAGTATCAGTTTTACTACCAATAGTAATTCTGTTACTGAGTTCCTTGTCCCTAGAATAAAACCCATTAAGCATTTACAGAGTACTGTGTTAAAAAATTATATGAAATAGTTTTTCTATGTGGTTATATTACCAATTTGCTATGCAGTTAGGTTCATTTGTTCCTTTTTGTGTTTCATTTGTTTTAACATTCTTTCTTTTAATATGGAAAATATTGTTGTGGTTCAAAACACATAAAAAGATATATTTAGAAAAGTATTGCTTCAGTTTCTGTTTCCTCTACTCCTTTCTCCATACTTTCTGCCCTCTCCTCCCCTGTTGTTTAGTTTCTGATTTATCCTTTCAATGTGTGTTTTTACAGAAATAAACAAACACATATGTGTGTATAGTTTTATTTCTTCCTCTTAAACAAAATGCAGATACTATGTACACTATTTTATTTTTATTATTATTATTTTTTAAACATCTTTATTGAAGTATAATTGCCTTACAGTGGTGTGTTAGCTTCTGCTTTATAACAAAGTGAATCAGTTATACATATACAGTATGTTCCCATATCTCTTCCCTCTTGCATCTCCCTCCCTCCCACCCTCCTCATCCCACCCCTCTAGGTGGTCACAAAGCACCGAGCTGATCTCCCTGTGTACACTATTTTATACTCTGTTTTTTCATCTAACAACATCTCCTGGGAACCACTCCATTTCTGAAAATGGAGATCTTTCTCACTCTTTTTTTTTTTTTTATAGCTTTGTAGCACTTACTTGTGTGGATGTATCATACTTTATTCAGCCAGCCTCTATTGATGGACATTTGGGTTCTTTCCTATCTTGTGCCGTTAAAGAATGCTTTGGTGAATAATGTTGTGCATATGTTGTTACATATTTGTGGAGTTATATTTTCAGGTAGATCCTAGAAAGGAATTGCTGGGTTAAAAGATACATACATGCATAATTTTGTTAAATGTTACCAAATTTCCCTCCATTGTGATTGTGCCATTTTATACTACCATCATCACTGTATATGAGTGCTTCTTTCCCCACAATGCCATCAACAAAGAATGTGATAAGATTTTTGAATTTTTGTCAGTCTCACAGTAGAGAATTGGTATGTCAGAATAATTTTAATGAGGTTAAGTATTTCTTCAATGTTTAAGGACCGTTTTTTCTTTTGTGAACTGTTAATGTCTTTTGGCATTATCTGTTTGTTAATGTCTTTTTTAAAAACAGGTTTTTGATTAATTTATTCTTTTAAAATTCAGGATAGTGGTTTTCCTTAATGATATAGTGATTGGAAGGGAGAATAATGAGAACCATTGGTGATTGTTTTTTGGTCTGGAGCTGGTTATACAGGTTTGTACACTTTATGCCAATAAACTGAGCAGTATGCTTAAGTAAAAAAAAAAACAACAGGTTTTTGGTCTTTTTCTTGTTTTTTTTAATGAGATTTTTATGTGTTAGGAAGATGAACTTTTTGTAAAAAGAGTCACCAGATGTTTTCTCCAAGTTTATTAATTTGTCTTTTTTTCAAATTGAAGTATAGTTGACTTACACTGCTTTGTTAATTTATAAGGTATACAGTGTAGTGATTGAATATTTATAGATTATACTCCATATAAAGTTATAAAATATTGATTATATTCCCTGTGCTGTACATTACAGCCTTGTAACTTATTACAAGTAGTTTGTATCTCTTAATCCCTTTTACCTATTTTGCCCCTTCTCCATTCCTCTCCCCTTATAATTTGTCTTTTGACTTGGTTTACGGCGTTTTTTTGTCATGTAAAGTTTATTTTATGAAGTTTCTTTTCTTACTCTTTTATTGCCTCTAGATTTTGAGTCATAGTTACATTTTTCCTACTGCTAGGTTTTCTTTTAGTATGTTTTCATTCTTTACATTTACATATGTGATCCACTGGGAGCCCTTTCTGTGTATAGTGTGAACTATAGACAGAATTTTATTTGTTTATTTTTCCCAAATGGCAATTTGCTTATTCAAGCACTGCTTATTAAATTAAAAAGTCCATCTTTCCCTCAGTGTATTGAGGTGTCACCTTTATCATATACTAGATTTCTGTTCATTGTTCTTTCTATTTACTCATTTGCCAATACTATTTTGATTTAAATATGGAGGCTTTATAGTGTTATATTTAGTTGAGCTTTAACAACTTCATTGAGCTATAATTCACATATCGTACAATTCACCCATCTAAAGTGTACAATTAAATGGTCTTTAGTATATTCACAGAGTTGTGTAGCCACAGTCCATTTTAGAACATTTTCATCACTCTAAAAAGAAACCTTATACCCTTAGCAGTCACTCTCCAATACTCTTTTCTACTCTCTAGTCCTAGGCAACTACTAAATTACTTTCTGTCTCTGTAGATATACCTGTTCTGGACATTTCATGTAAATGCGATCTTACTATATGTGGTCTTTTTTGTCTGGCTTTTTTCACTTAATATGTTTACAAGGTTCATCCATGTTGTACCATGTATCAGTACTTCCTTGTTTGTATTGATCCGTGATATTGTCACATGGCTGTATTACAGTCTACATATCCATTCTTTAGTTGATGGACATGTGATTGTTTCCACTTTTTGGCTGTTGTGGATAATGATGTTATAAGCATTTGTGTATCAGTGTTTGTGTAGATGTGTTTTCTTTTCTCTTGTGTATATACTGAGAAGAATCTATGTTTATTTTTCCTCTTGGGTCATGTGGAAAATCTATGTTTACACCATTGAGGAACTGTCAGACTGTTTTCCAGAGCTGTTGATTTCCACCAGCAATGTATGAGGATTCCAATTTTTCTGACACTTGTTATTATCTGTCTTTTTTATTCTAGCCATTCCCATGAAAGTGAAGTGGTATCTCATCTGGTTTGATTTGCAGTTCCCTAATGGCTAATAGTATGTTCAAGATCTTTTTATGTGCTTTCGGACATTTGTATATCCTCTTTGGACAAATGTCTATTTAAGATTCTTTGCCCATTAAAAAAAAAGAAGATGTTTTATTTTAAAATAATTTTACAGAAGAATTGTAAAGATAGTACAGAGAATTCCTATATATCCTTTGCCAGTCCTGTGCCCATTTTTAAATGGTGTAATTTTTTTATATTAATTTGTAAGATTTTTTTTTTTTTTTACATATTCTGGAAAGAATTTCCTAGTTAAATATATGATTTGCAAATATTTTCTCACAATCTGTGGTTATCATTTCACTTTCTTGATGGTATCAATTGTAGCACGGAAGTTATTAATTTTAATGAAGTCCAGTTTATCTGTTTTTCTTTTGTCACTTGTGCTTTTGGTGTCATATATAAAAAGGCTTAGTCTAACACAAGGCCACAAAGATTTATTCCTGTGTTTTTTTCTAGGAATTTTATAGTTTTAACTCTTACATTTAAGTGTTTGATCCATTTTTGGTTTTCTGGTATGTAGTGTAAGGAAGGGGTCCAACTTTGTTCTTTTGCATTTGGATATCCAGTTGTCCCAGCACCATTTGTTGAAAAGATTATTCTTCTCCCATTGATTTATCTTGCCACTCTTGTCAAAATCAATTGACTGTAAGTGTATGGGTTTAATTCCAGACTGTCCACGTTATTCCATTGACCTATATGTTTATCCTTATTCTAGTACTGCACTGTACTGATGACTAGATTGGTAGTAAGTTTTGAAATGGGGGAGTGTGGATCCTCCAAGTCTGTTGTTTTTTTCCAGATTGCTTTGGCCTATACTGGGTCCCTTGCATTTCCATATGAACTTTAGGATTTTGTTGCCTATTTCTAAAAAAGCAGGCAGCTAGGATTTGGATAGTAATTTGCCATCTAACCAATAGTAAGTCTTCTTATCTATGACCATGAGATGACTTTTTATTTATTAGCTCATCTCTAATTTCTTTAAACGGTGTTTTATAGTTTCAGTCAAGGGATTTTTAAAGGTGAACTTTTGACAGGAATTATGAAGGTAAATTTTGTGAAAACATCTGAATACTAGATAAAACTTCTGAGAATTGACCTGAGGATGATTGTGGTATTGCCCCTTTTTTGTTTCATATGTTTCTTGTAATAAGCAATAAAAAAAATCAAGTTGTTTGATCCTATTTACACTTCTAAAATTGTATTCTAGCTGTTGAAAAATAGTAGGAGATTTCTAATTCCCAAAGTAATTATTTTAGTTTTGGTTTGCAGTTAAGATTTGGGAAACAACAGGGGAGACTAAAAAAGATTTATTTTGTTCTCAAGGAGAAAACTAGCATTAACCTGACATATGTTTACTTATCTATTTATTTCTTCCCTCCCTGCCATGCAGAGTTTTATATGATGGGAAAGAAAGGCTAATTCCAGGATGTGAAGTGATCCAAGCCACACCCTATGGTCGCTGTGCCAATGTCAACAATAGTTCAACTACTTCACAAAGAATCTTTATCACTTATCGAAGGGCTCCTCTAATTCGACCCCAGAATTCGTTGGCTGTAACTGATATCTGTGTTATCGTAACCAGTAAGGGAGAAACCCCTCCTCATACCTTCTGCAAAGTTGACAAAAACTTAAATTGTGGAATGGTAAGAATAAAGTTTCATTTCCAAAATTTCATATGAAAATTAAAAAAAAAATTTTTGGACTTCTCTTTATTATTGGGCTTATTATTTACTCTCAGTTTATATTTTCATGATTTTTAAAATTACTTTTAGCTCTCTAATTTTTATGGTTCATAATAACTTTAAAAAAATCCTTAGCTACCTGATGTTTTAGAATAATTTCATCCAGAAAATAGATAGTTAAAGTCAGGGATTTTTTTTTTTTTTTTGATATGTGCTAATACATTACACTAATATACAGGTTTTGTTAGCTTTTGGGTTTTAGTGGTGTCTTCAAGGACAGTTGCAGGGAGATTGGGTCGAGACACCCTTTATATTTATTTATTTATTTTAAATATTGTAGTTTTCATATTTATTTTAAAAGGGCTCTACTGAAGAAGAAAATGCAACATATACATTGGATTTATAGTTTTATGACACTAAAGTTTACTGTTGGGTTATGTTTATTTTGAAAAACAACTTAAAGCAAACTAATATTAGCTTAAATGAGGTATAGGCAGAGATGACCCATGCACCCAAGGCTATTAGTCAAGACAGGTTTGCCTCTGGAGATGATGACTTCATAGCAACTAGTGACCCCGGTCTTCCCTAGTTTGGGCTCAGCACCCACGTTTTGTGCTGTTTCTTTCAAATAGAGGCAGCCTCTGCATGATTACAGAATTGCAGAATTTTTGAAACAACCTTTGCATCAGTTTAATTTTCATGGCAATGTTTTTTTATTCCTTTTCTTCTAGTGTTTTCAGTTTCATGTTTTGCTATGTTGTATACTATATAGTCTGTTTGATAAACATGTTTTAAATAGACTTCCCTGAGGAAATAATCAAAATCTTTAGAAGACATTCAACAAAATCAATTTATTATCACTCTTTTGCCTTTTTTTTAAACCTTATTTATATTTTACAGTGGGGTTCCAGTGTGTTTCTGTGTTATAAGAAGTCTGTGCCTGCTTCTAATGCAATAGCGTATAAAGCTGGTAAGTAAATGGAAAAAAAAAAAAAAAAAGGTCTCTGTATTGTTGCACACTAACATTTGGTTAGAAGAGACAGTGTATGCTCCCTTATACAGTTTGTGGAATTGATCTATTTATGAATTGAATTATCTGTAACTTTAGCATGTAAAGGCATAAGTTTTCCTAAATACATTACATACTGCAAGATATATTAATATTACCCCCCACCAACAAAAATATACTGTTAATTAAATGGAAAATTTTATTCCAAACAAGCATTTGTGGAATAAACATTCAATTTTAGTCTACACTAATAGATTTAATAGTTGAGTGGAAAATATTTACGCTCTGACCTTTTATATTTTGGCAGTCAGAAAGGTGTCAAACTGCATCTTTACTTCTTATATATTTCCTTCTCTTATCTCTGTGTGTCTGATTTGAAACCACATGTTACTTGCCATGAAAGGTGGAGTTGCTTCCTTTCTCCCTTGTTGCAAAGAATCAGCTATTTGGAAGAGAGGAGGGCCTGAGAACCTTTTCTGCCACGAAGTGTTTGAGAAATCTATCGCCACATTCTTACTGCACAGTAAAGTGTCAAGGGCTGTAAAGATTTAAGTGTGACCTCTTCATCCCACTGGTATGGTGGGATAAAAACTGAAAATACAGGTATGCTCCAGTTGTAAATAGAAGAGATACTGGAATACTTCTTTGTGAAAAGAAGCAGTGTCAGTTACTTTTTATTGTGCACAATTTTTGGAATAAAGTTTTACTTCAGGGAAGTCAGGCAAATCCATATATGAGAAATCTTCATTGTCGTCCTAAAGACATTCATACTAATGTATCAAACCATTTAATATAAAAATAAAGGCAGCAATTAACAGTTATAAATTTCAGTATCACTTTAAAATGTAATACTGTTAATATTGCTGTAATGTGTTGATTATATGTGATTTCCTTAGAAGTTTTTTTTTTTTTTTTTGGTGGTGAGAAAGTGTCACTTAAAGAAGACGTATAGAAACAAGTTTTGTGAAGGTGTTCAGGTATTTGATATAAGACACATATTTTAGAATAAAGAATTTTGGAGACTGAATTTGGACTCAAAATTCTGCTACTGACTTTCAAGTGTTTAACCTAGAGGTGGTCTGTGTATTAGAGACATTAGAGGCTAATGAATTGATGTCATGTAGCTACTTCATTCTGAAGGGTCTTTGTTATGCTTCTCAGAGTGCCCCCTGCTCCTGCTTCCTTGATCTCGCATGCCCTGTACAGAAACAAGAGTTTCTGTCTCATTTACTTTTCATGTTACATTCCTTTTACACTGCTGCTCTCTCAAGAAAAGTTTAGGGGCTGTGATAATTTCTGCTGCCTTGGCATTATTTCATAACACTTGTCCCTTCCCTGAATTTTTTTTTCTTCCCACAGAAGACTAACTGAAATAGTTGATAAATTTCCCTGTATGTTTCTTGCATTCTCTAAGATGTTGGCAGTGTGTAGGGAAAATACATTAAGATTAATGATCCTGTTGAATAGTTTTAACTAGTATATTTAATACATTTTAATGTTACAGTGAACTTTAAGTCCATAGGTAAAAATAAATGGTAAATTTGTTATTTATTTTAATTACTGATATGGCAAGAGAAAAATTGATCTTGAAATTTCACACAAATATTTCTGTAAAATGTGCTCTTAAAATATCCTATTAATATGCATTAATATGTAATATGTAAAATATCCTATTAATATGTATCCTATTAATATGTAATTAGTAACTATTTAAAAGTAACTATTTAAAAAAAATTATCGGGAGTTCCCTGGCAGTCCAGTGGTTAGGACTTGGCGCTTTCACTGCCATGGGCCCGGGTTCAGTCCCTGGTCAGGGAACTAAGATCCTGCAAGCCGTGTAGCACAGCCAAAGAATAAAAAATAAAAAAATAATAAATAGATAAATAAATATCATTATGTCCTTTCTCCAATAGGTTTAATTTTTAGGTATCCAGAAGAGGACTATGAGTCATTTCCGCTCTCGGAATCTGTCCCTCTCTTCTGCCTTCCAATGGGAGCTACAATTGAATGTTGGGATCCCCAAAGCAAATACCCGCTTCCAGTTTTTTCAACTTTTGTCCTCACAGCCTCTTCTGCTGAAAAGGTATATTTTTTCCTCTTTTATTAAACCTATTTCGTCCATGATTTTAATCCATAAAATGATTAATTTAAGTTTAATTTTAATGTTAGGATTATTTGGACACAATACATTTCTGTTTAAATTTGTACTATAATGCCCAAAGTGAGAAGTCTACATGAAAATTGGGATCAGGATGCTGATACCCCTGGAGTGTCTGTAGGAGCAAATATAAAGTCTCTGGAGAGATACCCTCAAAACCCAGGCCTCAAGATGAGATTCTAGTAAAAGTTAGAAGACATAGGTACCATAGGAAGAATCAACAAGACACAGAGCTGGATTACACCCTTAAGATATTGAAATGATAGAATAACAATATCAAAGATATTATTATAAATTGAATATATAATTGAAATGATTCAAGACCTAATAGAGGGGCTCAAAACATCAAGGAAAGAACAGGATATTTTGAAAAATGAGTAGACAGGTTGGAAAAAGAATCAAATGTCTAGAAATGAAAATACCCATAAAATTAAAAATGTAATGAATGGTTTAAACAGCAGATAAGTCATGCATGAAGGAAGAATTAATGAAGTGGAAAATAGGTTATCTTGAATGTGGCACAGGAATACATAAAACATAAAAGGAGTTTAAAAATGCAGAGGATAGAATCAAATGGACCAATAGATATTTAATGAACCCCAGAAGGAGAGACTAGAAAAGGGAGAGACAGCATTTTAAGAGCTAGTGGTTGATTGAGAGTTTTCCAGTGTTGATGAAAAATTGAGTTTTTCAGGTTAAAGATACACTCTGAATCTTCAGCAGAAAAAAAATAAAAGTATAAAACCACCTCTTTTCATATTATAGTAAAACGATAGAATACCAAAGACAAAAAACAACCAGAAAGAAAAGACATACTTACTTACAAAGGTATAACTATTAATTGATGGCTAATTTCTCAACAACAACAGTGAGGGTCATAAGACAAATAATACATTAAAATTGAGGGAGTAAGTGAAGATAGTTTAAACAGTATGCAGAAAGCGCTAGCCATAAAAGAAAAGATGAATAATAGGACCTCATTGGAGTTAAGGACATCTGTTCATTCAAAGGTACCATTAAGAAGGTGGAAAATCAGGCCCCAGGCTGGGAGAAAGTAATGTGATACTGTAGGTATTCCATAAGGGTCTTGTATTCAGAATATTTAAAGAACTTCTATATTGTCAGCAAGGATAAGAAATAACTCTGTGGCCCAACAGGTATACACCTGAGCATATCCCAAGAGAAATGAGTATATATATTCTCCAAAACACATGTATATTTGTATACTTTATTGGTAATAGCCAAAAATTCAAAACATGTATAAACAGTAATAATAACATAGAATGATAATCTAAAATAAAAAAGAGATGGCAAAAAAGCAATATTAGGAAATAAAAAGTAAATAAAACTACAGATCTAGTAGAAATTTAAAAATTGAAAACTTTCTTAGGAAATTTGATAGAATAGCTAATTTTATTGAAATGTGTAACTAACCAAGGCTGACTCTTGTGGAGCAAACAAAAATACATCTGTGTCCTCATTCTCCAGTCTCCACGTTTACAGCCACTGTACTGAAGATGATAATTAAGGTTAAGTGTCCAGCAGAGTGTCTGGAACATAGTAAAATACTCACTGAATGGAAGGCCAGTACTATATTGACTGGATTGCTTACAAGTAAGCTAACTCTTTAGCTTAATAATCATTTATAGTTTCTTCCATTGAAAGCAATAAATATAAATGAATATTTTAATATCTTCAAACACTTAAGCGTTACCAAAGTTACTTTGACCAGTAGAGAACAACAAAGCCT
The DNA here is from genome assembly GCF_949987535.1 of Balaenoptera acutorostrata. Classification (NCBI taxonomy): domain Eukaryota; kingdom Metazoa; phylum Chordata; class Mammalia; order Artiodactyla; family Balaenopteridae; genus Balaenoptera; species Balaenoptera acutorostrata. The sequence continues at coordinate 56,249,221 of NC_080069.1, read as the reverse complement.
CATTGTGATGCTTTTGTCATATTGCTTGTTAAGAACCCCAGAGATGACTTTGAAATAATTGTATCTGAGAGTGTTATTTGTATCTGTAAAGACAAGGGTTAATGTGATATAACAGACACACGTATATATGACATATATGCATACACATGTGTATATAGTGACTAAACAGTTAAAAGATTTATAAGAGTATCACTTAACCATTTCCAGAACGTTTTCATCACTCTAAACAGAAGTTTCTTCCACTCCTATCCTATGTCCCTCTTTTCTACTCTCTGTCTCTACCAATTTGTCTATTCTAGGTAGCACACATAAATGGAATCATATAATATTTGTCTTTTTGTGTCTGGCTTATTTCACTTAGCATAATGTTATCAAGGTTCATCCATGTTGCAGTATTTATCAGAATTTGATCCCTTGTTAAGGATGAATAATATTCTCTTGAGTGTGTATATAGTCAGCCCACCGTATCCAGGGATGCCCAACCTGTGGATCTGGAGGGCCGACTGTACCACATCATTTTATATAAGGGACTTGAGCATTCATGGATCTTGGTATCCGCTGGGGGTCCTGGAATCAACCCGCCTTGAATACTGAGGGACGACTATACCACATTTTGTTTATCTGTTCGTCTGTTGATGGACATTTGGGTTGTTTCTATCTTTTGGTTATTGTGAATAATGCTGTTATGAACATTGGTGTACAAGTATTTGTTTGAGTCCCTGCTTTCAGTTCTTTTGGGTATATACCTAGGAGTGAAACTGCTGGATCATAGGGTAATTGTTTAACTTTTGGAGGAGCTGCCAAACTGTTTTCCCCCATAGCTGCACCATTTTACATTCCCATCAACAATGTTTGAGATTTTTTTTTTTCATTTACCTGTCATATGCACTCTAAGCAAATACTTCTTTTGGAATAAGAGAAAAAGAGAAATTAATTTTTAAAAACACTCAAATTTTATAATGGAATTCTTTTACTCTGTAGGTATATGGAGCTGCCATCCAGTTTTATGAACCTTACTCTCGAGAACTTCTAACAGAAAAACAGCTTATGCAGCTGGGCCTATTGACACCTGTGGAGAGAAGAATGGTCTCCAAATCCATCAATTCAAACAAATGCATTTGTTTACTCTCACACTGGCCTTTTTTTGAAGCTTTTAGAAAATTTCTCATGTTTATCTACAAACTTTCTGTGTCTGGACCACATCCTCTTCCCATTGAAAAGTATGTATAATGATTTGAAGGATGTCTGGTGGAAAAATTGGATGTATTTATGTACATTTCATTGTTTACCTGACTTTAAGCATCAAAGTTGAAAGGGAAGGAGAGTCACAGTCATCCTACTTTTTACTTGCTCCCTTCTTCACCTGAATCATTGACTCTGAATTTAAAATTGAGGAGTGGTGGTGAGGATGACCAGATAAAAATCTTCTGAGAATTCAGCTGAGGAAGAAACTTATATATATACATTATATTGTATGTGTTCTTCCTACTCATTCTTAAATAACCAAGAGAAAAATAGCTGTTGATGCACACATACCCCAACTATCCAAATGACCATTGCAAGTTAAACATCTCTAAACTGATGTAGAAATTAATGGTGTTAATTGATTAATTGATGTTAAAAGTAAGGTTTTGGTTTTAGCATCGATAGAACTCTACATGCTTTCCCTTTGATTTGTAATTCTCTTCATCATGGAAATGTTTTGTAAGCAAGAAAAACAGATGTGGAACCACTGTCTTTTTAAAACCACATCTTTTCTGACTTCTAGTGGCACACTGAGTTGTTTATTATAGTAAATAACTCATGTATCCTGCTAGCAAAGCAAGTCAAGAGCTTTGGTGGAAATGTGTTATACTGTGTGTAAACAGATTTTTCTTAAACTTTGCAAAATTTCACATTATAGCAAAAAAGATTATCAGTGAAGCATACTAGTTTAGTGGATAAGAGGGGGCCAGTTACCTGTAGGTTTTAAAGTAATGCTGCTCAAAAATCAACTTTATAAAATAGTAAAAGTACTATGCATAAACACATCAAAATTTGATATAGCAATATGGTTTCAGCTTTCTTGTTGTATTACTGGAATGACAGTCTAATGGTTCATAATTCTAGATTTAACTTTCAGCTGTCAGATTAACTTAAAATTGATTGGAGTAAATTTAATGTTAATGATAAGTTAGCAGCCTTTTGAAAAATTAAGGTTCTATGAAATTTGTGAAAAAAAAATCAGTGTATATCATCAATTCTTTTTTTTTCAATTGAAGTAATACTTTGCATTTAGTGGCTCCTAAGAGCTCAAAACTTTGGAAAAACTTGAGTTATTATGTATAGGTGGAGAAATAGGACAAGTGATTTGCCCAAAGTTATAGTGTAAGAACTATATTAATGTAATTAATATTATTAGATTGAATTCTGTATTAGTTTTGGTTCATTATATCACAGTTAGTTGCTCCCCATACTGGTACTGATAACCAGGGCAATAAATGTTAGCTTCTTTCATGAAAACTGTATTCATGTTATTCTTATTTTCCTGGTGATAATAGGGTATATTAATCTGGACTTTTAATCAGGAAATACATTTTGCATTTTAGAAGTTGCATTCCACTCATAGTGGAATGAGTACATTTATTTACACTAAGTAAATTTATTTATTTATTTAGCTTAAGTTTTAGGTAAGTGGCTTTGTCAGGTCCAGGATGATAAATAGTGGTATTTAAGATCTGTTAAAATCCATGAAGCATTTTAGAAAAGTAATTATCTTTATTTCAAAAATTTTTTCTAGGCACATTTCACATTTTATGCAAAACATCCCTTTTCCTTCACCACAAAGACCAAGAATCCTGGTACAGGTAATAAAAAAGAGTATGTTTGAAGGGAGTGCTGCATATGTTCATTCCAGTCATTGCAGTGTGGATGCTATGGCCCTTTTGGTATGAGGCGGAACAAGCTGCATCCATGAAGTCCTTGAGTTTTCTGTATTTTATATCTTTAGCTAATATTCTTTTGTACTGTTTTTTTGAATTTTGGGTATACAGAATTGGAATAATTACAATACTTGGTTCATGACATCATCATTGGTTCATGTGTGGCCTTTATGTAGCCGACTTTAATAACATAAAACCCGAAATTATGTTGAGGGCATGTTTTTAACATTCGAGTGACTAATAAATATCAAATGTGAAATTGGTTATGGTTGGAAGGTGGAAGTGAAGCAGTCTATAATAGTGTTGTTAAAGGACCAGTTTCTTTTTATTTCCAGTCAGTGGCAGACCTGTATAAGTATATAGCTTGTGACGTAAGCAGCTTACCATATGAGATCAGTATAGACATGAACAGGTCTATACCCTGTCCAGAGACATGAGTTCACTGATAATGTACTTGGATATGATAGCAGTGTCAGAGTGCCATGAAAGTTTCTAAATCGCTTTCTCTCTATGTATATACTATTTCTTCCTGGACCAATAACAGTTTGCAGACTGATCTATAGAGACAAGCTATTTAAACATTTTTTTCTAAGATGGTTATTAACATTATATGTGTTAGTCAAATATTGTTAATCTTGAATGTATTTCAGTTCAGCAAGTATTAATATATATTAAGCAATTGCCAAATAGAGAGTAAATAAATTGGAGGCTTTTAAAAAGCAGTTATTCCGTAATTTTTAAACAGCTGTATTTTAATCAATTAACTGAATCAAAATTCAGTTGAATTAACCATTTAATTTTAAAGAACTATATACTTCTAAGTAAATAACAGCTATTGTTTTATATTTTAGTACATGTTTCCAAAACTGTATCAGTCTGCCTATTAAACTATTTTCCATTTTACCCTTGATCTAAATATTTAGGTTTCAAAATTGGCTTGGTTAATTTATCATTTTTTTTTCTTTTTTTAAGCTATCAGTCCATGATGCGTTAATATTATCACAACCAGTTTCTACACCTTTACCACTAAGGTAATTAATGGTATATAAAATAAAACATTTGTTCACTTGGAGCAGAATGCTTTTAAAATATTTTAAGGGTTAGTATAATAGAGTTGTGTTATCTTTACAAACTAAGAATAGCCTTAATGTTTCTAACTTTGATAGCTGGGGCCATTCAGCATTTTAAAAATGGAACACTTAAAGAAAGTTGCAAGATTGAATGTAGGGAATACCTCCCTTTTCCTCTCATCTCCCCTCCGCATATCCAGTTCATTACTGAATGTTCAAGGTGAACTGATTTTACCTCCTAAAATGTCTTGAATCTATTGGCTTCTCTTCATCTGCGTCACTAGTCCAGACTAGCATGATCTTTTACCTGGACTACTTCATTATGAGCCTCTTAATTGGCACTCTTTTGCTCTTGTCTTTCAGTTTTTTATCCACACTGCAGCCAGTGTGTCCTTTTGAGAATGCAAATATAAAATGGTTGGAGAATGCAAATATTTTTATTTTGGGCATAATCTCTTGTTGTTTTCATCCCTTCCTTTAATATGCTTTAGTCACAGTAGGTTTATTTCAATTCCTTGAACATGACAATTGCTTTTCCTTGCTTCAGGACCTTTGCAAATGTTGTCTCCCCACCAACCCCTACCTTCTTCTTTAGAGCTCAGCTCAAATGGCTGTTCTTTAGGAAAATCTTTCCTGATAAACGCCCTTGTTACCAAACGATGAGTTTGAATCATTCTGTTATACCATCTTATTAAATTTGCTACTTTTCAGTGATGACTAAATCAGGACTTGAAATTAATATTAGATTCTCAATTTATTAGTATTTAGGAAATAATTTAATAAGCAAATCTTAGCACCTTTTGGTGAAATAGTTCATAATCACCTCTTTTTCTCTCCTTTTCTAGTGGAGCCAACTTTAGCACCTTGTTAATGAATCTGGGTCCTGAGAATTGTGCAACACTGCTGCTCTTTGTTTTACTTGAGAGCAAGATTTTGCTGCATTCTCTTAGGCCAGCTGTGTTGACTGGAGTAGCTGAAGCTGTTGTAGCTGTAAGTATAGCATTTTCTTTTTAGCGCAGAATTCTTGACAGAGAATTTTTACTCTAAAGGGAAATTTCCTTCAACCAAAACTTTGAAATTACCACTAAATGTTTAACATAAATGTAGTAGGGTGTCAAAGAGAAATAATAAATATAAAGGAAAAAAAGTGATTTCTATTGAGAGAAAATTTCAACTTCTAATTTTTCATATTTTAGAGTTCTTCAGAGAATCTATATGATTACATAATAATAGAACTTGTGAATGAAGCTTACTGTGTTAAATGAGAAGCTCTGGTCAATTTCAGCTGCCCTAAAATTGTTTACATGAATTACATGACTAATTTCTCCCAATTTTAACTTTTAATCATTGTGAGCCAGTAATGTATAGGAAAATCTAGGTGATTGTGAAATTGGATAATGTACAAATGTTTAGCTATTGTGAAAAGCATAAGTAAAAGTTAAGTCCTGTTTTAAAACCTCCTGATGGCTTCCCATTGCAATTAGAAGGAGGTCTGATCATGTAGGGCTTTATAGGTCATAATATAGAATTTTGGATGTTCCATTTCTCTAACTCTATTTTCCATTATTTGTTTAATTTAAAATAGCTGACTCTCCTCTCTTCCTTTCCCCATTTTACTCTCATGGAAGTAAGGATCTTTTTTAGGTCTCTTTTTTACTCCTGTGTCCTCAGCATTTATCACAGTTAAATAGCATGGAGTAAACACTCAATAAATACTTGTTAAATCAACAAATGGGGTATGTCTCCAAGATATTAATCTGGTCAGAGAAATGCTGCTAGGACTGAAAACAGTAATAACCATTTGAGATGGCTTATGGGGGGCAAAGATCCTAATTATGTACTAATTTTCCAAGCCTCCACAGTTGCATGTAAAAGCAAAAGTTGTTATAACATGAAAATATTTGTTAATGAACTGACCAGTTTTAGAAAGTTCCCACTCAAGTATTTCTTCCTATAAAACTTTAGGGATTATCCATGCCCCTCTGTCTGAATCTCTGTGGCCCAGTCTCTTGCAATGTGAAATTGGAAATCTTGTTAAAATGCAAGATTGCATGAAATTTATGTAACCGATGTTGGAGAACAGCCTGAATTGCTTGCAAAACTATTGATAAATGAGGATTTGATAGTAAGGCAAATTACCATTTAAAGAGGAGAAAATTGAAAAGAATCGTGACAGGTTAAATTCCTCAAAAAGAGAGTGATTTGAATATCAAAGAATATTGAAGAGTTAATGGAGCCCCATAGCAAAAATTGATGGAACCAATGAGTATTCTTGTAAAATTGACATTATTTATGATTGTGCTGCAAAAGTCAAAGGTGAAGACAAGGGTGTCATATTTTGTAGTCCAGTAGTTTTATTCTGAAATTTCTCATGTAGTTAGAGGTGTAACGTACCTTTTGTTGAATGGTAGATAGTCAGTTTTCACTGGAGGAAATTGGAGTCCTTGCAAGGTCCTTTGCGAGTAGTTCTATCCCTCTGCTCTCTGATTCCATTTTCTACTTCTCTCCGTCTTGCTCACTCTGCTCCAGCCGCGCTGGCCTCTTCGCTACCCCTGGCGCATACTAGGCAGTCCCCACACCTTAAGGCCTTTGCTCTAGCTGTTCCTTTTCTTCGAAGTGCTCTTCTCCTAGATATCCCCTTGACTAAAACCCTCACCTCCTTCAAGTTTCAGCTCAGTGTCACTTTCTTAATGAAGCCTACCCTGTTTGGCCTATTTAATAATACAGCCTGCTTTCCCTCTCTCCTCTCTCATGTTCTAAACTCTAATCGCCTTTACTTGGCTTTACTTTTTCTTTTTTTCATAGCACTTAGCACTCTCTCACATGGTATATATTTTATTTATCATATCTTCTTTTTGTTTTCTCTCTTCCTGCTAGACCAGGTGTTGGCAAACTATGGCCTGTGAGTCAAATCCTGGCTGCCACTTGTTTTTGTAAATAAAGTTTTACTGGAACATAGGCCATTTATTTACATAATGCCTATGACTGCTTTCATACATGAAGACAGAGTTGAGTATTTGTGACAGAGACAATATGGCTTGCAAGGCATAAAATATTCTTTATCTTTTACAGAAAAAGTTTGCTGGCTCTTATGCTACACTGTACATTTCATGAGGGCAGGGATCTTTGTTTCGTTCACTGTTACAGCCCCACCATCTAGAACAGTTCTTGGTACATATTAAGTGCTCAATTACTAGAAAGTAAATAAATGATTGAAGACAGAATTCCAATTCTGTATAACCATCTGGAATAACTGGCAGAGGTAGTAAATGCTATAGGTAATTATTTGGGGTGAGTAATGATGGGTAAGGTAAGAATTGAACTAGATCTTGAAATATAGCAAGGATTTTTGTAGTAGAGGAGAGATTTTGTCATCAATGATTAAAATTTTAATATTAGTTGATATTAAAATTTTAATTTTTTTTTTTTTTTTACTTATCAAAACTTGTCTTTTTTCCTTTTTTAAAAAGAACACATTGATACAATTAAGGTAGAGCTTTATAAAGGAAGGCTGGTAAAGATTGTTGAGGTATGTTTTATATTGACTAATATTTTTAAGATGCCAAGATTCACTGAAGTTGGATAATATTATGTTTATTTGGGCAGTTACGAAATTTTTTTGTTGAAATTTTTAGTTGACTGTTACTGTTCCCAAGAGAATCATTTAAATTTTTTTAGTTCTTGGTGTTCTTAGTTGGATTTTAGTCAAAGGTTATCTTGAAAATTAACAGATGAATGAAATGCATCAGAGTTAAAGATCATGAGTTTGTTTTATAAAATTTTGGGCAATTTTTTCTCCTCTTTCACTTTCTCCATAAAATGGGAATGTGGATTTTCTATAGGCATTAGAAGGATTAACATGCAAAGAGCTGTTAGCATTTTAATTGTGCTTATGATCATTGTCATTCTTGAAGATTTTAATCACATTGGTTCATAGTATTGCCTAGCAGTGTTTTATAGTCATTTAGTTTTTGGAATGAAACTAGACTTAACTGCTCTGTAATGGTCCCTTTCAGTAGTATTAGTTAATTACTAATTCTCATTGCAAATTTAAAACTTGGTTAATTTTTTAAAACTTTTTTTCCCAGATGATCTTTCCATTTCAGTGGCAATGCCCATATATTCCCCTTTGTCCTCTTTCACTGGCAGCAGTGCTTAGTGCACCTTTACCATTTATAGTTGGAGTTGACTCAAGGTATTTTGATCTTCATGACCCACCACAAGATGTTGTTTGCATTGACTTGGATACAAACATGTTATATGTGTAAGTTGATTCTTTTTATATTATCTCCATTTATGTTTTTCCCCACATGTAGTTATAGCTCATTGAAAGCATATACAAATATGCTACTTTCAAAAGTTGGTAATAAGTCTTCAGATTCAATACAATGATTCTCAATCAGGACAGGTATCAGAATCCTGGAATGTTGTGTGGTTTGAAAAAGATTGTGTTCAATATTATAATAGTTTATATTGGATAATAATGTTAACAGTAGGCAGGAGATATTTATGTTTATCAGAAGAGAATATGGATTATTAAAAAAAAAAAGGTTAAAAACACTGCTTTCAGAGCTCAAGAGATGACATGCTATCTAGGTTTAATTCAAAATCCGTGTGTAAGCTCTTAAAAAATGGCTTTACCTGTTTGAGTTTAGTCACAATATAGGGTAATATGGTGTTTTTCTTAGTTGTCAAGATTTGAATTTTATAGGGATTACAGAGAAATTGATATTAAAAATCAGTCAGAGTTTGTGTTTACTGGAGGTAATAAATATGTATAGCAGTGGTGTAACTGAGGGTTCAGAGAGTAGAGCACCACACTAATAAAAGAAGATTCATCCATCCAGTTCTAGATGGATGTTGAGGAGCGCCCTCTGCAACCCTGCCCTCACAAAAACAACAAACAATGTGGGTAAGGGCAGTAAGTATTGAAAATTCCCTAGTATTAGTGCCAAATTCCAGGTCTTGGAGTGCTTTTATTCTTTACTGTTTGATACTGGCAGAAAATGAATAGAGTAAGAATTTGGGATGAGACTTCAATGGTTACAGCAGTAGAATTGGTTGGGAAAATAGCCTTGAGTGAACCAGAAGAATAACTGAAGGAAGGAAGAAAACACTTAATGTACCTTAAAAAATAATTTTGAAATGGACCTACCATTGTATTTTGAAAACTGTGTAATTGAGGTAGCTCTTCACTATGTTTGTTTGTTTATTTATTTGGGTTTTCAGTACTTTTTAAAAATTGAAGTATAGTTGATTTACAATATTGTACTGTTTTCAGGTGTACAGCATAGTGATTCAGTATTTTTACAGATTATATTCCAATAAAAGTTATTAAAAGGTAATAGCTATAATTCCTTGTGCTATACAGTATATCCTTGTTGCTTATTTATTTTAAACATAGTAGTTTGTATCTCTTAATCCTATACCCCTATCTTGCCCCTCGCCCCTTTCCTCTCTTCACTGGTAACCATTAGTTTGTTTTCTATATCTGTGAGTCTGTTTCTGTTTTGCTGTACTCATTTTTTTGTTTTATATTTTAGATTCTACATATAAGTGATATCACACAGTATTTATCTTTCTCTGCCTAATTTCACTAAGCATAATATTCTCTAGGTCCATCCATGATGCTGCAAATGGCAGAATTTCATTCTTTTCTATGGTGGAGTACTCTTTTATCATATATATATATACATATCATCTTTATTCATTCGTCTGTTGACGGGCACTTGGGTTGCTTCCATGTCTTGGCAATTGTAAATAGTGCTGCTAGGAACAATCAGGTGCATGTATCTTTTCAAATTAGTGTTTTCATCTTTTCTGGCTATATTATATACCCAGGAGTGGAATTGCTGGATCATATGGTAGTTCTATTTTTAGTTTTTTGAGGAACCTCCATACTGTTTTCCGTAGTGGCTGCACCAGTTTACGTTTCCACCAACAGTGTATTAGGGTTCCCTTTTCTCCACATCCTCGCCAACATTTAGTTTTTGTTGTCTTTTTGCTGATAGCCATTCTGACAGGTGTGAGGTGATATCTCACCGTTGTTTTGATTTGCATTTCTGTAGTAACTAGCGATGTTGAGCATCTTTTCATGTGCCTGTTAGCCATCTGTATGCCTTCTTTGGAAAAATGTCTTTTCAGGTCTTCTGCCCATTTTTTGATTGTATTGTTTGCTTTTTTGATAATGAGTTATATGAGCTGTTTGTACGTTTTGGATATTAACCCCTTGTTGGTCGCATCATTTGCAAATAATTTCTCCGATTACATAGGTTGTCTTTTTGATTTGTTGATGGCTTCCTTTGCTGTGCAAAAGCTTTTAAATTTAATTAGGTCCCATTTGTTAATTTTTGCTTTTATCTATTTTGCCTTAGGGGACAGATCCAAAAAATACTGCTATGATTTATGTCAAAGAGTGTCCTGCCTGTGTTCTCTTCTAGGAGTTTTACAGTTTCAGGTCATATATTTAGGTCTTTAATCCATTTTGAGTTTATTTTTGTATATGGTGCGAGGGAATGTTCTAATCTCATTGTTTTACCTGTAGCTGTCCAGTTTTCCCAGCACCACTTATTGAAAAAACTGTCTTTTCTCCATTGTATATTCTTGCTTCCTTTGTCATAGATTAATTGATTGTAGGTGAGTGGGTTTATTTCTGGGCTCTCTGTTTAGTTCAGTTGATCTATGTGTCTGTGTTTTGCCGGACACAAAACATGCTGTTGCTGTTTTGATTACTGCAACTTTGTAGTATAGTCTGAAGTCTGGAATGGTGATACCTCCAGCTTTGTTCTTTTTCCTCAGGATTGCTTTGGTAATTTGTGGTCTTTTGTGGTTCTTTATGAATTTTAGGATTGTTTGTTCTATTTCTGTGAAAAATGTCATGAGTATTTTGATAGGGATTGCATTAAATCTGTAGATTGCTTTGGGAGGTATTGGTCATTTTAACAGTATTAATTCTTCCAATTCCAGAAGAGCAAGGGGGGGTATCTTTGCATTTTTTTGTATCATCTTCACTCTCCTTCATCTGAGTTTTCAGAGTGTAGGTCTTTCACCTTCTTGGTTAAGTTTATTCCTGGGTATTTTATTCTTTTTGATACAATTTCAAATGGGATTTTTTTTTTTACTTTCTCTTTCTGATAGTTCATTATTATTGTAGAGAAAAGCAACAGATTTCTGTATATTAATCTTGTATCCTGCAACTTTGCTGAGTTCGTTTATTCGTTCTAATAGTTTTTGTGTGGTGACTTCAGGGTTTTCTTCATTTTTTAAAAAAATTGAGGTACAGTTGATTTACAGCTCTACAGCCAAGTGACTCAGTTATACACATACAGACATTCTTTTTTTGTGTTCTTTTCCATTGTTGTTTATCACAGGATGTTGAATATAGTTCCCTGTGCTATACAGTAGGACCTGTTGTTTATCCATTATAAATGTAATAGTTTGTGTCTGTCAAACTATTTATGTCAAACTATAACCCCAAACTCCGAGTCCTTCCTCTCCCTCCCCCCTTGGCAACCGCAAATCTGTTCTCTGTGTCTAGGAGTCTGTTTCTGTTTTGTAGATAAGTTCATTTGTGTCATGTTTTAGATTCTAGGGTTTTCTTTTATTTATTTATTTATTTATTTATTTTTGGCTGTGCTGGGTCTTCGGTTCGTGCGAGGGCTTTCTCTAGTTGCGGCAAGTGGGGGCCACTCTTCATCGCGGTGCGGGGACCGCTCTTCATCGCGGTGCGCGGGCCTCTCACTATCGCGGCCCCTCCCGTTGCGGGGCACAGGCTCCAGACGCGCAGGCTCAGCAGCCGTGGCTCACGGGCCCAGCCGCTCCGCGGCATGCGGGATCCCCCCAGACCAGGGCTCGAACCCATGTCCCCTGCATTAGCAGGCAGATTCTCAACCACTGCGCCACCAGGGAAGCCCTAGGGTTTTCTATATAAAGTATCATGTCATCTCTAAATAGTAACAGTTTGACTTCTTCCCTTCCAATTTGGATGCTTAATTTAATGGGAAGGCTTTCAGCATTTCACCATTGAGTATGATGTTAGCTGTGCATTTGTCACATATGGTCTTTATTATGTTGAGATATGTTCTCTCTGTACCCACTTTGATGAGAATTTTTATGATGAATGGATGTTGAATTTTGTCAATTGCTTTTTGAGTGTCTGTTGAGATGATCATGTGTTTTTTGTCTTTCCTTTTGTTAATGTGGTGTATCACATTGATTTTACATATTTTGAACCATCCTTGTGTCCCTGGAATAAGTCCAACTTGATCATGTGTATGATCCTTTTTATATATTGTTGGATTTGGTTTGCTAATATTTTGGTGAGGATTTTTGCATCTATATTCATCAAAGATATTGGCCTGTAATTGTCTTTTTTTGTAGTGTCTTTGGTTTTAGTATCAGGGTAATGGTGGCCTTGTAGAATGAATTTGGGAGTGTTTCATCCTCTGTAATAATTTGGAATAGTTTCAGAAGGGTAGGTATTAGCTCTTCATTATATGTTTGGTAGAATTCCCCTGTGAAGCAGTCTGGTTCTGGACTTTGTTGGCTGGGAGTTTTTTTTATTACAAATTCAATTTTACTGCTAGTGATTGGTTTGTTCAAAGTGTCTGTTTCTTCTTGATTCAGTCTTGGCAAATTTTGTGTCTAGAAGTTTATCCATTTCTTCTAGGTTGCCCAATTTGTTGGCATATAAGTGTTCTTAGTATTCTTTTACTTTTTTTTTTTTGTATTTCTGTGGTGTTGGTTGTTATTTTTCCTTTTTTCATTTCTTATTTTTTTAAATTTGGGTTTTCTCTTTTCTTCTTGGTGAGCCTGACTAAAGGCTTATCAATGTTTTTTTTTCTTTTTTCAAAAAACCAGCTCTTGGTTTCATTGATCTTTTCTATTTTTTTAAATCTCTTTCTTATTTATTTTCTCTCCGAGCTTTATTATTTCCTTCCTTCTACTGACTTTGGCCTTTGTTTGTTCTTCTTTTTCTAATTCTTTTAGGTGGTAGGTTATGTTGTTTGTTTGAGATTTTTCTTGTTTCTTGGGGAAGGTCTGTATTGCTATAAACTTCCCTCTTAGAACTGCTTTTTCTGCATCCCATAGATTTTGGAGTGTAGTGTTTTCATTTTCATTTGTCTTGAGGTATTTTCTGATTTCCTCTTTGATTTCTTTATTGACCTGTTGGGTTTTTTAGTAGCATGTTTTTAGTCTCTGCACGTTTGTTCTTTTCTTGTTTTCTTTCTGTAGTTAATTTCTAGTTTCATACCATTGTGGTTGGAAAAAATACTTGATAAAATAATTTATATCCTCTTAAATTTGTTAAGACTTGTTTTGTGGCCTAGCATGTGATCTATCCTGGAGAAAGTTCCATGTGCACTTGAAAAGAATGTTAATGATGCTGGTTTTGAATGTAAATGTCCTGTAGATATCTGTTAAGTCCGGCTGGTCTGTTGTGTCATTTTAGACTGCTCTTGCATTATTGACTGTCCATTGATATAAGTGGAGTTTTAAAGTACCCTACTATTATTGTATTAATGTCAATTTCTACTTTTGTGTCTGTTAGTATTTGCTTTATATGTTTAGGTGCTCCTGGGTGCACGTATGTTGAGTGTAATATCATTTTCTTGTATTGATCTCTTTATCATTTTATAATGCCTTTCTTTGTCTTTTGTTATAGCCTTTGTTTAAAGTTTATTTTCTGATATGAGCTTTGCTACCCCCACTTTCTTGTCATTTCTGTTTGCATGAAGTATCTTTTCCCATCCCCCCACTATCAGTCTTTTTGTGTCTTCAGCTCTGGAGTGAGTCTCTTGTGGATAGAAGGGTCTTGGTTTTTTGTCCAATCAGCCACCATATGTCTTTTTTAAAAAAATATTTATTTATTTATTTTATTTTTGGCTGCTTTGGGTCTTGGTTGCAGTACGTGGGATCTTTGTTGCGGCCTGAGGGATCCTCCACTGCAGTGTGCAGGCTCCTCGTTGAGGTGTGCGGGCTTCTCTCTAGTTGTGGCGCATGGGCTCAGTAGTTGAGGCATACAGGCTCTCTAGTTTGGGTGTGTGAGCTTCAGAGCGCATGGGCTCTATAGTTGCGGCATGCGGGCTCTCTAGTTTTGGCCCACGTGCTCAATAGTTGCAGCGCGCAGGCCTAGTTGCCCCATGGCATGCGGGATCTTAGTTCCCTGACCAGGGATCGAACCTGCGCCCCCTGCATTGGGAGGTGGATTCTTCTTTTTTTTTAAGTGCTTTCTTGTTTTTTTTAACAATAACTTTTTTTTTTTTCTGATTGCAATCCATGGGATTCTTTTTTTTTAATGGTAAATTTTATGTTATGTATATTTTACCATGATTTTATTTTATTTTTTTTAACATCTTTATTGGAGTATAATTGCTTTACAATGTTGTGTTAGTTTCTGCTGTATAACAAAGTGAATCAGCTGTATGTATACATATATCCTCATATCCCCTCCCTCTTGCGTCTCCCTCCCACCCTCCTTATCCCACCCCTCTAGGTGGTCACAAAGCACCGAGCTGATCTCCCTGTGCTATGCGGCTGCTTCCCACTAGCTAGCTATTTTACATTTGGTAGTGTATATATGTCAGTGCTACTCTCTCACTTCGTCCCAGCTTACCCTTCCCCCTCCCCATGTCCTCAAGTCCATTCTCTGTTCTGCATCTTTATTCCTGTCCTGCCCGTAGGTTCATCAGAACCATTTTTTTTTTAAAGATTCTATATACATGTGTTAGCATACGGTATTTGTTTTTCTCTTTCTGACTGACTTCACTCTGTATGACAGACTCTAGGTCCATCCACCTCACTGCAAATAACTCAATTTCGTTTCTTTTTATGGCTGAGTAATATTCCATTGTATGTATGTGCCACATCTTCTTTATCCATTCATCTGTCAGTGGATACCTAGGTTGCTTCCATGTCCTGGCTATTGTAAATAGTGCTGCAGTGAACATTGTGGTACGTGTCTCTTTTTGAATTATGGTTTTTTCAGGGTATATGCCCAGTAGTGGGATTGCTGGATCATATGGTAGTTCTGTTTGTAGTTTTTTAAGGAACCTCCATACTGTTCTCCATAGCGGCTGTATCAATTTACATTCCCGCCAACAGTGCAAGAGGGTTCCCTTTTCTCCACACCCTCTCCAGCATTTATTGTTTGTAGATTTGTTGATGATGGCCATTCTGACTGGTGTGAGGTGATACCTCATGGTAGTCTTGAATTGCATTTCTCTAATGATTAGTGATGTTGAGCCATCCTTTCATATGTTTGTTGGCAGTCTGTATATCTTCTATGGAGAAATGTCTGTTTAGGTCTCCTGCCCATTTTTGGATTAGGTTGTTTGTTTTTTTGATATTGAGCTGCATGAGCTGCTTGTATACTTTGGAGATTAATCCTTTGTCAGTTGCTTCGTTTGCAAATATTTTCTGGGAGGTGGATTCTTAACCACTGGACCACCAGGGAAGTCCCACCATATGTCTTTTGATTGGAGCATTTAGTTCATTTACATTTAAAGTAATTATTGACAGGTATGTAATTATTGTCATTTTATTACTTGTTTTCCAGTTGTTTTGAGGTTTTTCTCTGTTATTTCTTTTTGTTTATTCCCTTGTGGTTTGATGATTTTAGTAGTATGCTTCTGTTCCTTTCTTTTTAGTTTCTGTGTAACTATTGTAGGTTTTTGATTTGTGTTTACTGTCAGGTTTATATATTGTTGACCTATAACTATGTCTACTTTTTTTTTTAAACTGGTAGTAATTTAGTTCAAACACATTCTAAAATATCTACATTTTTTTTACACCCTTTCCCCACATTTTGTGTTTTTGATGTCATATTTTGTATCTTCATGTTTATCTCTTAACTGTTTATTGTAGTTATAGTTGCTTTTACAGTTTTTTTGTCTTTTAATCTTCATATTGGCTTAAGTGGTTGATCTTCAGTCCTTACTATACATTTGCTTTTCCTAGTGGGATTTTCCCTTTCCTATAGATTCTTACTTTTTTGTCCATTTAGAGAAGACCCTTTCACAATTCTTTTAGGGTAGATTTAGTATTGATGAACTCTTTTAGTTTTTGCATGTCTGAGAAGGTCTTTCTCTCTCCCTCTAGTCTAAATGATAATCTTTCTGGGTAGAGTATCCTGGGTTGCAGACTTTTCCTGTTCTGCACTTTGAATATATCATGCCACTCCCTTCTGGCCTATAAAGTTTCTGCAGAGAAATCAGCTGATAGCTTTATGGGGGTTCCCTTGTATATGACACTTTGCTGTTCTCTTGCTGCCTTTAGAATTCACTGTTTACTTTTAACTTTTGTCATTTTAGTTATGATATGTCTTGGTGTGGGCCTGTTTGGGTTCATCTTGTTTGGACCCTCTGTGCTTCCTTTACCTGGATATCTGTTTCCTTCCTCAGGTTTGGGAAGTTTTCAGCCGTAATTTCCTCAAATACATTTTTGATCCCCTTTTCTGTCTTTTGGTATCCCTATAATGTGAATGTTGGTACGTTTAATGTTATTCTATAGATCTCTTAAACTGTTTCCATTTTTTAAAATTTGTTTTTCTTTTTTTTCTGTTTTTCTTTTTGCCTCGTTAGTCCCATTGGTCCTCCAACCAGCCAAGGGGGCTTGTCTACCCTTTGTAGGACTCCAGGACTGGGGTGCCCTATCTATGGCTCTCACCACTCACTCCCCTGAGAGGGTGTCCACCTGTGTAATCTCCCGTTTCCTCTGAGTCCCCTCCCATGGGCACAGGTCCCAACCCAATCACTTTTCTTCCCTTCCATGTGTATCTTTCTTACAGCCTTGGTGGTACAGGAGTCCATCTGCCAGTTTTCAGTTAGTTTTTCATGAGAATTGTTCCACATGTAGATGTATTTTTTGATGTGTTCATGGGGGGAAGTGAGCTCCATGTCCTCTTAGTCTACCATCTTGATTGATCTCTACTATGTGTATTTAGATTTACTTATAGCCTGGAAATAATGAACTACTTGGAAGCACTAAATATTTCTTGTCATACACATTTCGTTGTTTTTCAGTAACTATTCCTGAAAAACAGTTATTTCAAGGTTGTATATATTGTGGTGCCTTTGGAAATGATTTTGAAGTTTTAACTCAAATGTTTACCTCATTTTATTTACCATTCTGAATAAAAGAATATTATAGAGATTCTTAATTTTGTCCAGGTTTAAATAACTTCTATATAATTTCTATTGATCAAAGCACTGTTTTGTAAAATAATTTTGAACTATGTCACTTTTTGATTACAATAAAAGTTTTCAGTAAACTTTTCAAAAAAAAAATAATAATAATTTTGAACTCTGCTTAATTGTACTTACAGAATTATGAAATGTTCTAGATACTGAAGAATTATAGAGAATAATGTAAACAACTTGCATGAATCTTCCACCCAGATTCCAGATTCCACCCACTAATACATATTATATATGTATTAGTATAAATGACATTTTGTTTTGCATGCTTTAAAAATTTTTATGTTTGTATAGTTTTCTGTGAATTGCTTTTTTACTCATCATTCTCTATGCGGTTCATCCATGTTGATACACGTAGCTCTACTTTGTCTTCAGTGTTTATCAGTGTTGATGGGTATTTAGATTGTAGTTAGATTTTGCAATTATGAACAAAACTGCTCTGATCATTATTACGCATATTTCTTTGAGTACATGGTTAAAATTCCTCTGAAACATATACCTAGAAGAGCTAATGTTGGTTGGTAGGCATAGCTAATGCCATATTACTCTTTCCCCTCTTCATCAGCAAACGAAAATTCTCTTTGTTCCATATCATTGTCAGTACTTGTTATGATCAGACTTTCAAATTTTTGCCAACTTGATGGTAATGGGATGTCACTGTGGCTTTAATTCACATTTCCCTAATTAGTGACAAATGAGGCATTTTAATTTCTTTTTGCCCTTTGGTTTTTCCCTCCTCTTTTGGTACATTTTCCTGTTGGGTTGTTTGTCTTTTTCTTTTGATTTGTATAAGGCCTTTATATAATCTGGAAGTAATTCTTAGTCTGTTATATGCATTGCAAATAGCTTGTGCCACACTGTGATTTGTATTTTCATTCTGTAGTGTCTTTTGATGAACAGAAGCTTATATTAATTGATCACAGTTATCAGTTTCTCTTTATGGATTGCCATTTTTGGTTCTTGTACATGAAATCCTCTGCCTTGAGGTCATGAAATATTATCCTGGATATTCTTAAAGTTGTGAGGTTTTGACTTTCTCATTTAGGCCTTTAATTTAGCTAAACTTGGTATTATTAGTGTATGATGAGACATAGAGATACTATTTTATTTTTTTTTAACATGGGTAAACAGTTGTCACATAGCACTATTTATTGAATGGTCAGTTCATCTCTTCCCCACCTGTCTTCAGTGTCAATACCATCACATATCAGTGTTTATATTTGTGTGGATATGTATACAGGCTTATTTTCTGTTCCTTTGGTTTGTTTTAGTCTCTTGCCAGCATCAGATTATCTTAATGACTTTAAAATTAAGTTGTCTACAACATGGGTGAACCTTGAAAACCTCACGCTAAAAGACCTTCTATGATCCCATTTATTTGAAATGCCCAGGGCAAATCTGTAGACACAGAAAATAGATTAGTGGTTACTTTGGGATGGGAGGATGGGGGAATTGTGGGTTAGTGACTAAGAGGGTGTGGGGTTTCTTTTTGATGTGATGAAAATACTCTAAAATTAATTGTGGTGGTTGTTAAACAACTCTGAATATACTGAAAACCATCAAATTGCACACTTCAGATGAATGAATTGTATGGTATGTGAGTTATATCTCAATAACACTGTTTAAAAAAAAAGTGATGTGAAATGGCAAGTCTCTTTACTGCTTATTCTTTAAAATTGTTTTGACTATATTTGGTTTTTTGCCTTTTCATATAAATTTTAATTTGTTTTTTAAACTCCATGCAAAATTTTGTTGTGGTTTTTTTGTTAGAATTCTATTGAATTCGTAGATTAATTTGGGGGCAAATAAGATCATTTTGACATAAAGTCTCAGTACCCGTGAATGTGGTATTTTACTTCATAGGTGTTTTTAAAGGTTTTTCAATAACTGTTTCAGTTTTCTCTGTAAAGATTGGGCGCACCTTTTGTTAAACTTACTTATTCCTAAGTACCTTATGGTTTTTATTGCTATTGTAAATGGTATTTTAATTACGTTTTTTACTTGTTAGTTGCTGGAGTATAACTATGCTATTGATTTTTTATGTAGTGGTCTGCTGTCCAGCAACCTACTTGAATTCTCTTATTTTCATTTGCTTGTAGATTCTCTTCAATTTTCTGGCTATAAACAATCATATCCTCTACAGTCCTTGTATATTTAAGAATTTCTTGTCTTAATTCTCTGGCTAGGATCCTAGTGTAATGTTGAATAGAAATATTCATAACTGGTATCTTGTCTTGTTCCTAATTTCAAAGGGAATGGTTTGAGCAGTTCATCATTAGGTATCTTTATGCTTTAAAGCAAGAATTGACACCTGGCCCAAGGCCTATTTTTTTTTTTTTTCCCCAAAGTTTGCCAGATATTTCTATGAAGCAAAGAAGGGAATTTTTTTTTAATATTTATTTATTTATTTATGGCTGTGTTTGGTCTTCGTTTCTGTGCGAGGGCTTTCTCTAGTTGCGGCAAGCGGGGGCCACTCTTCATCGCGGTGCGCGGGCCTTTCACTATAGCGGCCTTTCTTGTTGCGGAGCACGGGCTCCAGACGTGCAGGCTCAGTAATTGTGGCTCACGGGCCCAGTTGCTCCGCTGCATGTGGGATCTTCCCAGACCAGGGCTCGAACCCGTGTCCCCTGCATTGGCAGGCAGATTCTCAACCACTGCGCCACCAGGGAAGCCCGCAAGGCCTATTTTTGTAAATAAAATTTTATTGTATCATAGCCATGCTCATTCAGTTACATGTGGTCCGAGGCTGCTTTCATGCTACAGTGGCATATTTGAGTAGTTGTAACAGCGGTCCTGTGGTCCTCAAAGCATAAAATACTTACTATCTGATTCTTTATAGAAAAGGTTTGCTAGCCCCACTTCAGGGTTTTGATTGCTTAATAATAGATTAAGGAACCTTCCTTCCACTTCTAGATTAAAAGTAATTTCTTTTTTTAAATCATAAATAGGTGGTGAACTTTATAATGCTTTTGTATAACTATTTAGATGAGTATTAAGTTTTTCTCCTTTAATCTTAGCGTGGTAAATTACATTATAAAATCAGTTAGTAGTAAACAACCCTGCATTCCTAAAGTAAACATCTTTCTCTCTTTTTTTTTTTTAAATGTGCTAGTGGATTAAATTCTCTAAGAATTTAAGATGCTAGCATTGATGTTCATAAGTGATATTGGCCTGACATTAGCTCCAGCCCATGGTTGGTACATAGTGCTTTCATCTTTGTAGCGTTTTAAATGTTTCTAATTCTGTAAAAATATTTTATTTGACTCATGCATTATTTAAAAGTGTTCTTTTGAACTTCCAGAGTAATTTCTTTTTCTTAAATGGTGACTCGTTTGAATTGTGGTGAGAACATGCTCTGTATGTTACTGACTCTGATATTTGTCGAGATTTGCTTCTAATAGGTAGTTTGAAGTCTCAAGTCAATTAACTTTGACACTTAAAATATTACAATTCTGAAATGTAACTTTGAAACAAGACTTGTGTTGTATTCATAACTCCAGTTATTGAAAATCTATGTTGGAGGGTTAGAATGAGATGACCAAATTTGACTGAGGTGGGTTGAAATGAAAAGAGAACTTCTTGAAAACCACTTGTTCAGATTCTCAAATTATAACTTAAGTAAAAATACCCTTTCCATGTTCTTTTTTAGTTTGACATAAGAATTTTAAGTAAAAACAGATTATAACGGACTTTATTAATCATGTTGTTATTTAATAGATCAGATGAAAAGAAGAACATGAACTGGAAGCAGCTTCCCAAAAAGCCATGCAAAAGTCTGATTAGCACCTTGAAGAAATTGTATCCTCAGCTATCTTCGGGTAAATGTGAGGAAAAAGGAAGGGATTTTTTTTTTTTTTTTTTTTTTTTTGCCTTGCTGCATGTCTTGTGGGATCTTAGTTCCCCAGCCAGGGATTGAACCCGGGCCCTCTGCAGTGAGAGTGCAGAGTCCTAACCGCTGCACTGCCAGGGAATTCCCAGGAAGGGATATTTCTAATGAAAGAATGTATATAAGAAAATTCTTAAATTTAAACATAATTTTGCTCTGCTTAAAGGGAGTCTCATTACAAAACAGAATTCCAATAGTAAGAAATTACTGTTGTGGTTCATGTTTTTTTTTTGTTTTGTTTTTTATTTATTTTTGGCTGTGTTGGGTCTTCGTTGCTGTGCACGGGCTTTCTCTAGTTGCAGCGAGCAGGGGCTACTCTTCATTGCAGTGCACGGGCTTCTTATTGCGGTGGCTTTTCTTGTTGCAGAGCACGGGCTCTAGGCGCGTGGGCTTCAGTAGTTGTGGCTCGTGGGCTCTAGGGCGCAGGCTCAGTAGTTGTGGAGCACGGGCTTAGTTGCTCCGCGGTGTGGGGCATCTTCCCAGGCCAGGGCTCGAACCTGTGTCCCCTGCATTGGCAGGTGGATTCTTAACCACTGTGCCACCAGGGAAGTCCCATGGTTTATGGTTTTTTGAGCATGTTTTCTGTGCCCCGTCTGTGCATCCCTGTTAGTCCCTGCCAATGATCCCATTACATTAATAAAGAGGAATTTGAGGAAGTCATGGGCTTTATTTTGACAATTCCCTTAATTGTCGAATTATTAAATATATAACATTATGTATTAATGCCATTTTCTCTTCTTTCTTCATTTGTCAGTTCACCGAAAAACTCAGGAAGGTTCAGCGATTGAGATGACTCCAATTGAAGCAGATTTCTCCTGGCAAAAGAAGATGACACAACTTGAGATGGAAATTCAGGAGGCATTTTTGCGCTTTATGGCATCCATTTTAAAAGGATACAGAACATATCTCAGACCAATCACAGAGGCTCCTTCAAATAAAGCCACAGCTGCTGATTCATTGTTTGACCGACAGGGTGAGTGGCATTGAAAATATAAATACTTTTTATTGAAATGAAAAAATTTTCTGTTTGGTAGTGCCACCAAGAAATATTCACTGTATAAGTTCTTAGAAATTCATATTAAAATATGATGGTCTTCTGTGTATTTGTAATCTAGCTCTATGAATAGAATTTCTTTTAATTTTTATACCCCATTTTTTTCCTGAGAAATCTGAAACTGGAGGTGTTTAGTTATGAAATGTCAAAGATGTTGCTGATATTTATAGTACTCTGTAATCAGTTATCTTAGTAGAATAAAGCTAGTGGTTTGTTTTTAGGTGTTTTCTCAACTTTGCATGATTCTTGACTTTATACACTCTGGGCTTTACAGTATTCTCTAATAAAGAGTTTTTGCAATAAAGCCACCAGTTTTTAAAAATTTTTGAAAAATACAGCCTTGTTCCAGGGGAAAACACCATACTCATTCTTTTTAGTATTTGTTATTTTTGGGAATTACAAAGATTTTTGTTGTTATTCAGCAGCTCTTATATATGTAGTGGCAACCTTACAGATACATCAGTATTCATATGATAATTATTTTACATATCTATAATTTGATCCTGCAGTTATTATTATTTTTTTTTAGTCTGTATTTTCCCAATAGTCCTTTTGTCTTTTCTCATTTCTGCTTTGGGACAACTTATCTCTCAAATATTTAGTCACCGCTTACCAAATCCCACTAGTTATTATGTAGGGATATAAAGAAGTGTAAGATCTAGCTCCATGGGATACCCAGCGGAAGATGATCTAATGTGTTTTTAAAAATAGAGCAAGTGGGCTTCCCTGGTGGCGCAGTGGTTGAGAATCTGCCTGCCAATGCAGGGGACACGGGTTCGAGCCCTGGTCTGGGAAGATCCCACATGCCACGGAGCAACTGGGCCCGTGAGCCACAATTACTGAGCCTGCGCGTCTGGAGCCTGTGCTCCGCAACAAGAGAGGCCGCGATGGTGAGAGGCCCGCGCACCGCGATGAAGAGTGGTCCCCACTTGCCGCAACTAGAGAAAGCCCTCGCACAGAAATGAAGACTCAACACAGTCATAAATAAATAAATAAAAGAACGTGAATTTCTTAAAAAGAAAAATAGAGCAAGTACTCAATAAAACAGATTTTACATAATCATTCAATGAGAGGACATAAAAATTCAGAGAAAGGGAACATTCTTCCAAATGAGTGTTTTGGAAGACTTCATGGAAGAAGAGCATGACTTTAAAGAATGGGTAGAATTTATAAATGGAGATGAGCAAGAAAGACTTTGTAAAAAACAATAGGCATTAAAAGTCAAATCTGAATTAGAATTTCCACTTTGCTATTTATGAAGCCTTCCTGGGGTTCTGTTTTGCCATTAATAAAATGAGGATGATGCTTAATTCATGGATAATTGTGAAGATTAGATGAGAAAATGTACGTGAAGCAACTAGAAAAAGTACTTTACAGTACTCATGATAACAGTATTATTGCTAGTGGTAATAATGAAATGGAAGAAAGCTCAAGAACAAAAGCACAAGGCATGTGTATTAGTTTGCCGGGGCTGCCATAACGAAATGCCATTGATTGGCTGCCTTAAACCAGCGATTCCCCCACCTTTTTGTCACCAGAGACCAGTTTCATGGAAGACAGTTTTTCCATGGATGGGGTGGGGTGGCGGGGGGGATGGTTCAGGGGGTAAAGCCAGCAATGGGGAGCGGCAGACGAAGCTTCGGTCACTCGCTCGCCGCTCACCTCCTGCTGTGCGGCCCCATTCCTAACAGGCCGTGGACCGATACTGGTCCGTGTCCCAGGGATTGGGCACCCCTGGCTTAAACAACAGAAACTTTTTTTTTTTTCCCAGGATTCTAGAGGCTAGAAATCTGAGATCAATGTGTAGCCAGGATTGGATTCCTCTGAGGCCTCTCTCCTTGACTCGTAGATGGCTGTCTTCTCCCTGTATCTTCACATAGACTTCCTTCTGTGTGAATCTGTATCTAAATGTTCTTGTCTCGTAAGGACACCAATCATATTAGATTAGAGCCCACCCTAATTTAATTACTTAAGTTTGACTTAATTACTTCTTTAAAGGCCATATCTGCAAATACAGTCACACTTTGAAATCCCGGGAGTTAGGACTTCAGCATAAGAATTTTGGGGTGACACAGTTCAGCCCATAATGGCATGTTTGGGAAAAAAGTTTTGATGGTACAATTTGACCAGGTGAGGAGCTTTAGAGGTGTTGTGGAAGATAAAGCAGAAAATAAGATTAGAGCTCGGATTATGGGTAGTCTTAAACGCCGGACTAAGAATATGGAGTTTTTCTAATGGACAGTAGTGGGTCACTAATTCATTCTCTTGTCATTCTAAGTAGAAGAAAGGCATTACTAATAGAATTTAGAAAGATATTTAACTAGTGTCTGAGGCCTAAGGTTTTTGTTAACAGGGTAGCATTTGGTCTAACAAGGGATATATACATTTGACAATAAAATAACACATTTTACTGAGTGTGTTGTAAAGGAAAGTATTGGTTACAGTAAGAGAGCTAGGTCAGGGGAAAGGTTCCCTGAAGAAGTAACAGTTAAGCTTGGGCCTGAAAAAAGAATAGGATTTAGCTGTGGGTTTTGGGTTAACTTTTTTTTAGGGATACTTTAACAAACATGTATAAAAGTAGGGAGAATAATGTAGCTATCTTCCAACTTCAGCAGTAGTAGCAATCAACATTCTGTTGTTTTAGTTTCATCTATGTTTATTTTACTCTTCCTTCGTCCTTTTCTCCTCCCCTCCTCCACCCCTCCTTTTCTTTCTAAATTCCAAGTAGGAAATCATTTCGCCCATAAACTGTGTTTAGAATTTCCTGAAGTTATATGTGTTTTTATCTGATTGTATCCCCATGGTGTCATTTAACATTTTTTTCATCTATATTTCCTGTAAACTTGTGGTTGGATTAAGAGCCACACTGTTCAAAAGAAATATAATGGGAGCCACATATATAATTTGAGATTTTCTGGTAGACACAGTTTTTAAAAAAGCAGTAGGGGAAGTTAATTTTATTAATATGTTTTCTCTAACTTGATATATCCAAAGTGTATCACTTCAACATGTAATCAAATTGTAAAAATTTTAATGACATATTTTACATTCTTTTTCCATACTAAGGCTTTGAAATTGGTGTGTGTTTTATACTTATAGCACGTCTCAGTTTGGACCAGCCACATTTTTTTTTTTTTTTTCTGAACCTTCACCTCTGGGTATAAATCACTAATAATGGCATGGACTCAGAAGTCAGACTGTCTGTTCAAATTCCAGCTCCACAACTTAATAGTGACGTGGTTTTGGGTATGTGGTTCATTAAAGACCAGCCACATTTTAATTGCTGAATTGCCACATGTGTGTAGTGGTTACTGAATTAAGCAGTACTGATCTAGAGCTTGATTATATTCAGGTTCAGTTTTCTTGGCAAGTGGTGCTAAAACACATGATGCTCACTACTTATCGCAAGTCTGGCTGTGTCCCATTTTTAGTGCTCCTAAGATTGATCCATGGGTTCAAGTTTTATCAGGCTCATTCATTCATTATATTGATAGTTTCCCCACCAGCCTTTCATTTAATTGTATTAGCAGCCTTTGCTGATCATTGCCTAGATCCATTAGAAGAAGAAAAAAAGACTTTTTCTTACCACTTGTCAAGAATAATTTATTTCTATTTTATTGAAGTCTTTCTCAACTATTTAATACCTCAAGGGGATGTAGTAAGGACCACAGCATGTGGAATGTCCTGAAGCATCATAGAAAGAAAGGCTGGAGGGGAAAGTGGCTTAAAAACCATGCTTGAAATGGTAGGTGTGAGCCAGATTATGTTGGATCTTTTAGGACTAATGAAGGGTTTCCGTCTTTATTCCAAGAGTAATTGCAAGTCAGTGAGGGATATTTAAGTAGGTAATAGGATCAGATTTGCATTTTTAAAAGATCATGTTTAATGTTAAAAAAAAATCTTTTTGGCTTCTCTGCAGAGATTGAATTGGGGGCATCCAAAGTATGGATCTACTTATTAGTTGGTTAGTGCATTGGTCCAAGTGATCAGTGGAAGTGACCTGGATTAGTTGGTAGTATGAATAGAAGAGTGATTTTTAGGAGGTAGATTGAATAGAACTTGGCAATTGAATATGGGTTGTAAGATAGAGGGAGATGTCAAGAACAACTTTGAGATTCTTGTCTTTAACCACCAAGTGGATGGTTGTGCCCTTTATTGAGAAGGGAAACAGCAGAAAAGGGAAGAATCTAATTATTTGTTAAGGAAAGGTTTTTTATTTTATTTATTTGTTGAAGTATAATTGATGTGCAATATTTATATGTTACAGGTGTACAACATAGTGATTCACAATTTTTAAAGGTTATACTCCATTTATAGTTATTATAAAATATTGGCTATGTTCCCTGTGTTGTATGTCCTCGTAGTTTATTTTATGCATAATAGTTTGTACCTCTTAATCCCCTACCCCTATCTAACCCTTCCCCCCTTCCCTCTCACCACTTGTAACCACTAGTTTGTTTTCTATATCTGTGAGTCTGTTTTCTTTTTTATTGTATTTACTAATTTGGTTCACCTTTTAGATTCCATATATAAGTGATAACTTAGAGTATTTTTCTGTGTCTGACTTATTTCACTAAGCATTATACTCATCCATGTTGTTGCAAATGGCAAAATTTCATTCTTTATGGATGAATAATATTCCATTTTGTGTATATATATATAGCACAACTTCTTTATCCATTCATCTGTTGACCACTTAGGTCTTGGCTATTGTAAATAGTGCTGCTATGAACATTGGGGTGCATATATCTTTTTTTTTTTTTTCATATATCTTTTTGAATTAGTGTTCTTGTTTTTTCCATATACATACCCTGGAGTGGAATTGCTGGATCATGTGGTTTCTCATAGTTTTTTGAGAATCCTCCATACTGTTTTCCACAGTGGCAGCAACAATTTACATTTCCACCAACAGTGCACAAGGGTTCCCTTTTCTCCACACCCTCTCCAACATTTGTTATTTGTGTTCTTTTCGATGATAGCCATTTTACAAGTGTGAGGTTATGTCTCATTGTGGTTTTGATTTGTATTTCGCTGATGATTAATGATGTTGAGCATCTTTTCATGTGCCTGTTGGCCCTCTGAATGTCCTCTTTGGAAAATTGTCTAAGGAAAGGTTTTTTAAAATGAGAGAGACTTGAGTATACTGGTTACTAGCTAATAGAGAGGGAGTGTTGTCCAGAGAACACTGAAAGGCCTGGAATCCCAGGCTTATGTGGTGGGCTTGGCCTTAGATAGGAGGAGGGTCATACTCATTGTAAAACAAAGTAAGGAGTAAATGATAGCTGCAGAAAGAGTCGTAGATTTTATAGTTCTCATTTAATGATTTTCATTTTCTGTGCAATATAACGTATTATTTTTCAGGGATGAGGGAGAGAACATGGAGGGAGAGTATTTAAACATTGGAAGTAACTGTGAAAACATGGGTAAAGGGAAATTCAGACTCCAGAAATGTAGTGGGGTTGCTGGTCAGGGATGAAGGTATAAGCGGTTCTGATCCACCTGGTTATGTAACGGCGCCTCCTCCCCACCGCAACTTGTGCTCAGTCACGCTGGTGCAGCTCCAGAGAAAGCAGGCAATACATTGCTCCAGGGCTAGGTCATACGAGATGAGTTTGACAAAAGGGCATAAAAATTGAGAGTGTTGACAAGAAAGTAATTGAAATGATGTACACAGACATGGAATCAATATTAGAGGAGAGAGACGTGAAGATAGGAGGAGGTACATAGAACGATCTTCTTCCTTACCCCATCCCCCTCGCAAAAGGCTTGGTAGGAAGAACTTAAGCATACCAGCTAGACAGGGGTAATGGTCAGGGAGTAATATGTTAATTAGAGATTTGGGAGGCAGAGCTGTTTACACTGCTACCAAGAAAAGTCCAGGGAGTGTGTAACTATGTGTAGAAGTTGGTGATTGAGGTGGAATAGACCACAGGTCATTGAAAGTTAAGGAATTAAAAACTCACTAAAATATTGGATGGTTGGTCTTTATGGGTGTTGAAGAATGATGATGGTAGGAGTTGGAGAGGAGAAGACTTTGAATTAGGTGCCCTGCTCGTCAGTGAATGAAGGAGAGGGTGTCCCTGAAGTCACTAGGTGCCTACAGTTAGTAGGGGAATGGGTGGAATAATAGCCAGATGAGCAGAGATTTTTACAAGATGATACAGAAATAATTGTGTGGTGGCATTGCAGAGGAAGGACTTGACCCTTCTTGCTTGTGAGTATGCAGAGTTATCAGAAGTTTCTACTTGAGAGCTATAGGGCCAGAGGCTCCTTATAGGAGATGCAGATTTCAGTGAAAAGGTTAATGGTATAAGTTAAGGATTTCTGTGGTTGAATCAGGCAGAAGGGACTATGGTCCCTTAATATATATATTATAGAAGATATATATTTCCTATATGTTTCTTTCTCTTTCCCTTTGTGTGTGTGTGTATATATATATATATATATATAAAGAAAATAATATAGATATATACAAGTTTAAAATAATTAATATAACATTTAGTTCCACTTTAAAATCTGAATTTAATTCTAATTTTATTTTCTTCAGGATTTTTAAAAAGTCGAGATCGTGCCTATACAAAATTCTACACCCTTTTAACCAAAACACAGATTTTTATTCGTTTCATTGAAGAATGTAGTTTTGTAAGTGATAAAGATACTGGATTGGCTTTTTTTGATGACTGCATAGAAAAGGTAAAAGTTTGTCCTATATGTCAGTATTAAGGAAAAACTTTAACAGTTTGTTTACCTTTATAATCATCATTGTTATTATTAGCCCAAATGACCTGAGGAAGGCATTATAGGTGGGGTGTGTGTGTGTGTGTGTGTACACATGCGAGTGTCCGATTCTGGGCTTAATGTAAGAATTATTTTCCTTTGTGGCATCCAGTACCGCCATACATAGCTAATTTTTCTCTTTGAATCTCACTTTGGTTTTGTATTAAGTACTAAGAACATTTCATTGAAGCTCCTAAATTTTTTTTTACATGAATAAGATAAGATTTAGTAGTTCATTCAAAAAGTTTAGTTTTAGGAATTCCCTGGCAGTCCAGTGGTTAAGACTCCACGCTGTCACTGCTGAGGGCCTGGGTTCGATCACTGTTCAGGGAACTAAGATTCCACAAGCCATGCAGTGCAGCCAAAAAAAAATCAAAAACAAAAAACGAACAAAACAAAAAAAAAAGTTTAGCTCTATGGGTAATGGAAGTCCTGTGTTAAGTCCTGTGGTTTTTGTTTTAATGTTTTTCCAAATACTTTTGCTAATATATTTCTTTTGTCCTAATGGAAGCTATTTGGAAATACGTTAAATTTTAAAGCTTTACTCACCCATCGTAAGGAAGTTTAAGTTGATTTTTGACAGTGATAACTCACATATTTTTTCCCATTTTTTAATAGAGCTCTTATTTTTGCTAAGTGGGTCTTGGGGCTGATTGTTTATGCAAACTCTATATTATATAAAGTTGGAGATTTTATCCAAAAAAGGTAGAATATTATGATGTAATTTTTATATGCTCCTAATGATTCGTGTATCTTAGAAGACTTGAATAATTTTCTCCCATTATATCCGTGTGATCTAAAACTCCAGGGATATGATTAAAACTTTTCAACATTTTTGTTTACTTAAATGTTGATAGTCCAATATCATTCAGTTAGAGAGAAGCTTAGATAATATCAATCAGTAATGCAGGGGTTTCGTAATAATGAAATTTTTGATTTGAGAAGCCAGGTTCTCCTTGTGATTGCCCATCTTTTGCTGCTTCTTTTTTTAAATAATTGATTAATTTTTTATACAGCTGGTTCTTATTAGTTATCTGTTTTATACATATTAGTGTATATATGTCAATCCCAATCTCCCGATTCATCCCACCCCCTCCCCATCTTTTGCTTCTAAGGAGGGATTTATGAAGAAACCAGTCAAAATAAATTGTTTCTCTCTTAGTAGCTGTAAGAGAAATATTATACTTTAGCCTAGTAGTAGGGAGGCCACCAAATATATTGTGAAGTGTTTCATATCTGCCTAGTATTAAAAAAGGATAGTTTTTTAAATAATAATTTAAGATAATCTCTATTAAATTCAGAGTAGACATTTTCACTAAGAATTCTTTTCTTTTTTTTCTAGTTGTTTCCTGATAAAGGCACAGAGAAAACAGATAAGGTATTTTTTCTTAAATTTAAGTTTTAACGTTTCAGAATCAGGTCTTGCTTAAATGCAAATTAATTGGAGAAAATAATTATCTTTAGGTTGATTTTGATTCAGCAGAAGATACCAAATTGATAGAGCTAGATGATTCACAGAAAAGTGAGCATACTGTGTTCATAATGCCACCCGAGCCACCGCCTGATGATGGAAAGGATCTGTCACCAAAGTACAGGTAGCAGGAATTTTTTTAAAGAGTTGTTTGGGCACAGCTTTAATAATTTGATCTTTTGTGATTATTAGTAGATACGTTGTATAGCAATCATTTGTAAAGGTCATTTTCAAAATGTATTTAGTGAACTAATGGAGATGAATATTTTATGGAGATATCACCAGGTATTGTAATTTAAGAATTGGACAGCCCAGTTGGAAGGGAAACCAGATGTTTATCACTGTTAACCTAAACATTTACCATATTTTAATCTTTAAAAATTTCATTTCTGAAGAAGAAAAAATTCACTTTTGTGAGGTTACCCCTCCCTCTGGGGGGTTTTGTTGTCAATATAAGGACTGTGAAATTCTTATGCATTAGTAATATATCAGAGAAAACTTAAAAGTAGAGGGCCAGGAATCATTCTTTATTAAAATAAACTTATTTGATTTGGATGGGAATCTTTTAAGAAATTAAAATGTTTGATTGTTTATTATTATGATCATTTGAATACCATTTAATAGGTTTAGAAAATCAAACAAAAAAACTAGCACGTCGTTTTAGCACCAGTACTTAATGTCTGTTAACAATTATATGTGTATCTTTTTTGTCTTCTTGTACATAAATTTGCATTTACTATACTTAAAACAAATATTAGTTCATCTTGCACATATTCTTTGTGACGTGTGTTTGCCTTTAATGGTCTGAACATTTTTCCATGCCAATATATATTTTTGTGCCATTCATTATAAATAACCACACTGTATGCATTTGTTGTGATTTGTTAAACTAGTCTCCTGTGGATTTATTTATAGTTCTTTGCTATCTATATCTTTGTGTGTATACACAGTTATTTTCTTTGGCTGTATTCATAAAAGAATTTCTGGGGCAAAGGGAATATAAAATAAGTTTTTTCCAAAAATATAGAATTAATATATAATCTCACCAGGACTCCATAAGAATGAAAAATGTATACCTGAGATTGAGTGGTTTAATTAAGCACTATTTTGATTGCATGTTAATTATAGAATTCTTTTTTACTTTGGCTTTGATCACTATACATTGGAATGCAGGTATTGACAAATAAGTAAATCAAATAGGAAAGGCAATATATTTCAGAAGAAGATTGGCCAAAGGAAATAACTAGGCGATTTCTGAGAAGAAATCTCAACAGTTGATAATATGAAAGTATGTTAAGCTTTTCTAGTATTTAAAGAAATGCAAACCAAATGATGAGTAGAAGCATTTTTAATCTATCAGCTTGAGGATAGGCTATTCTTCTAGTTAGAGTGTATGTAAGTATAACCTCTCTGGAAGTAATTTGATAGCGATTGTAATAATTTTTATTTTCTTGATAAATATTTACCATAGAAAACTCTGTTATTGGGCATTATTCTAAGAAATTAAGTAAAAGTATTCACAAAGATAAATGTACAAAGATACTTAATTGCAAAAATTGAGAAATAACCTAAAAATGTCCAACAGTAAAGAATTGGTTAAATTATGGCACGTCCCTAATATAAAAATATTTGGGATTTTTTCCTTTTAAGTGTGAATGCAAGGTACTTTTACAAAGAAAAACAAAATTACAAAGTATACTAAATGTTATCTTTTAATATAAATTATCATTGAACACATGGGTTCTGTTGAAAGGGTTACTAATTCTTCTGTCAAGATATGAGGGTTTTCTGTGTTCTAGGGATTGATTGAAAATAATAGGATGCGGAGGAGCCAAAGTTTCCATGTAGATAGTCTATGTATCTTATAATTGCATCACCTTATATTTTTGAAAAAAACAATTTCTATACAAGGATTTTGGAAAATAATATTGGGTACGTTTGAGGTTTAGAAATATTCACCTAAATTCTGGCATAATATTAAGAGCTAATGTATTTTAAATCAGCAGTTCTATTTTTGCTTTTTATTTTAGTTACAAATACTTTCCAAGACTGGACCTTAAGCTTTTTGACAGACCGCAGGAGTTGAAACTTTGTTTTAGTAGACACCCCACTGGGAGTAGCATTACAAACAGTCCAGCTCTCATGGCTAAGAGAACTAAACAGGTCAGATATTCTTTATCTAATTTAAAATGTAAACTATGTATATGTGATATGCAGCTCATAGTTTAGACTTGTCACCCACAGCAATCATTTGAAGACCCACTATGGTTGTTAATGAATTAAAGTCGATTTCTTGCAACCCGACTTATAATATTGAGGCTGAAGTTTTTGAATGCTTATGTTTATGTTCTAAGAGAACCTTGGGAACTAAATACACTTAAAAAAAAAACTTTATTGAAACATAATTCATATACCGTACAATTCACTTGTTTAAGTATACTCACTGGCTTTTAGTATCTTCACAGGGTTGTGCAGCCACCATCACAATCAATTATAGAACATTTTCATCACCCTAAAAAGAAAGCCCGTACCCCTAAGCTGTTAACCCCCCAGTTCCTCCATCTTCCACAGCCCCAGGCAATCACTAATCTATTTTCTGTCTCTATAGTTTTGCCTGTTCTGGGCATTTCATAAAAATGGAATTGTACAGTATGTGGCATTTTGTGACTGGCTTCTTTCACTTAGCATAATGTTTTTAAGGTTCATCTGTGTTGTAGAATGTATCAGTATTTCATGTATTTTTATTGCTGAATAATATTCCATTGTGCGGAATATTTTATTTATCCATTCATGTACATGTGGGTGGTTCCTACTTTTTGGCTGTTATGCATAGTACTGCTGTAGACATTTGTGTACAAGTGTTTGTGTGGTTATATGTTTTCATTTCTTTGGGTTATATGCCTAAAGTAGAATTGCTGTGTCATATAGTAACTCTGTGTTTAACCTTCTGAGAACTTGTTAGACTGTTTTCCAAAGTGGGTACACCATTTAAAATTCCCACCAGCAGTCGAAATTTTACCACATCCTTGTTAATTCTTGTTATCTTCTGTCTTTTTGATTATAGCCATCCTAACGTATATGAAGTGGTATCTCATTGTGATTTTGATTTTTCCTCATGGTTAATGTAAATATATTTTCTACTGAATATTACCTTCTAAAGGAAGTTAACTTAGGACAAGCTAGACATCTTGTTTTAATACTATATCTGATTTAGGTATAAAGAGTTAAACTATGGTTAGGTGTGAGTTAAAATTGAACATCCTTTATACATATACTGATATTTTGGGGGTCTACAAAACATGGAAAATTTCAGAATGAAATTCTTAGTTCAGGTTTTACCAATTCATGTACAGTCCTTCAAATCCTAGGGGTAACCTGAGGTGATCCTTAATCCCATATAGTACACAATTCTGTCAGTGTTGTCTGAGGGGAATTTTTTTTTTTTAACCATTATCAGCTTAATAAAGGCAAGTTTTTTTAATGTGACAATTTTGCTACTACATCTTTAAATCTCATTTTCACCAGAATTTTTTTTCCAGGCAAGTCTCTTGGAAATAGAGCTCATAACAGTATGTTTATTTAGGACACATCCAGCAGAGGGATCTTCAGTGCAAGGCAGACAGTGGCAGTCTGACATGTGTGGAGGGCTCTATAGTTTCTGGGAATATGTAGAGTTTGATAACGCTCAGCAGGTGACTTTGATACCTTTTTCTCTCTTCCACCTAAATCAGAATGAAAATCAGAACTAGAAAACATGCCATAAAACTATTAGGTAGGAAGGTCTGTGATCTTTCTCAGACTATGTTGCCTGCAAAGGAATAGGTCTTTTTAACAAATCAGTCAGTGAAGGAATTAACACAGAAGGTAGAGTGGAAATCTTGGTGGGGAATAGCCTAGGGCATCTTAAACTTTTTATCAGGGGGAAGAGTGAGAAGACTCTTGACTTTTCAAGAATGATTCTATAGAAGTATAAGCTATAAATGAAATCCCTTTCATTCGTCAAACATATGAGTGCCTTCTGTGTGAGGGACAATTAATTACCCATTGTATTATAATAATATGAATAATCTCTGCTTTTAAGGAATTTCTAGTCTATTAGGAGACACCTGCTTGCCAAATAGTTAAAATACAGTATAAAGTGCTTCTATAGAAAGAACCATGGGGCACGAAGTAGGAAGCCATTCACAAAAGCAAAACTATGAAATGCTTGATTTTAGAGTCAGATATTACATTAAATTCCTCTCTTCCTTTTACTTATCACTTTTCCTGTCATACTAATGAATTTTAGTGAATGTCATGATGTTTTATTTATTCTCTTTCTAGGAGATAAAAACAGCTCATAAGCTGGCGAAGAGATGTTATACAAATCCACCACAATGGGCCAAGTGTCTCTTCAGTCACTGTTACAGTTTATGGTTTATTTGTCTCCCAGCCTATGTTAGAGTTTCTCATCCTAAGGTCAGAGCACTTCAGCAGGCATATGATGTACTTATTAAGATGAGGAAAACGGATGTGGATCCTCTAGATGAGGCAAGTATAACAAATTGGGTTATTGTTACTACGATAAATTTTATTTGTATTTTTAAGAAAATTTAGGTCTGAGTTGCTTTTCAGTATCCTCGAATATTTTCATTAAGTAGGAAAGGTAAAATTGTTATACTGTTTCATAGAGCTAATACTTATTATTTTAAAATAAATTTATTTAAAAATTATTGCTTTAAAATGCAGCAGAGACTGACTTCCTTAGACCAGATTGTTTGCCCTTGATAAATAGAAAAAAATATTGACTTAATTTTATTCTTAAGATAACTTTATTAGGAAGCAAATAGGCCTTTAGTAAGTGGCTCTCCACTTAGGACCTGTGTCCTAGGTGAGTTACGTAACCTATCTGTGTTTCAGATTATGTATCTGAAAATGGAGGTCTGAGTTTCTCAACCTTGGCACCGTTGCCATTTTGGCCCACATCATTTTTTATTGTGGGGTCCTGTCCTGTACATGGTAGGATGTTTAACAGCATCCCTGGCCTCTGTGCACTAGATGCCAGTAGCTCCATGCAATCAAAAATGTCTGCAGACATTGCCAGGTGTGACCTGGGGGATAAAATTGCCCCCCTGAGGTATATAATGATATTTAGTTCCTATCCTCAAATGGTTAATTTGACAGTTAAATCAGTTAATGTACATAGTGTGCCCAGACAAGTACCTGGCTGATAGTAAGCGCTCAGTGAACAGAGTGCTACATCTCTTAAGCCTCAGAACCATCCTCAGAGATAGGTAGTGAGTGGTATTATCCAACTGACGGCTGAAGAAACTGAGTTACTTATTTAGCTCTTCTCTTTGCTGTTTTTCCCTTTAAAAGTTACTTTTGGTGTTAAAATAACTAAAATGATTATTTAGAACTGGATTAGAATTTAAAATGCAGTTGGAATAAAAATTCAGAGTAATGGGTGTTTGGGGAGAAGGAGAGAGCACGAGGTTAGAAGAGAAATGCGATTGAGGAGGGGCACATTATAGGCTTCAGCAATAACTGCAATTTTCTCCTCTTCTAAAATAAAAAAGATCTGAAACTGATAAAGCATGTACGTTATTAAGATTTGATAATGCTTGTGAGCACACTAAAACTCATTTTTCTCTAAGTATTATCTGTATGTTTTAAAAAACTTTTCAAATGAAAAGATAAAGTTATAAAACAAGTAAAATATCCATTCTCACATTTGATCACATTTTCTCTCATCTGATGTTTATAAAACTATTTGGAAATTAAAAGTGCTTGATCAAAATTAGTGTTTTGTACCTCATACATTTTAATGTTTTAAAAAACTTATTCTGATAGAGATATATCTAAGGTATATCTAAGATAATATATCTAAGATATATTTTAAGATGTGCTTTAACTTTGTGCAAGCACAGAATTTTTTTTTTTTTTATAAATTTATTTATTTATTTATTTATTTATTTTTGGCTGTGTTAGGTCTTCGTTTCTGTGTGAGGGCTTTCTCCAGTTGCAGCAAGTGGGGGCCACTCTTCATCGTGGTGCACGGGCCACTCACTGTCGCGGCCTCTCCCGTTGCGGAGCACAGGCTCCGGACGCGCAAGCTCAGTAGTTGTGGCTCACGGGCTTAGTTGCTCCGTGGCATGTGGGATCTTCCCAGACCAGGGCTTGAACCCGTGTCCGCTGCATTGGCAGGCAGATTCTTAACCACTGCGCCACCAGGGAAGCCCAGAATATTTTTAAAGTGCTTTAAAATATGCTCTATGAGAGAGCGAGTATTACTTTTGTTACTGCACTCTAAACTCAAAGCACAATACTTGATTAAGTTTCTTTGATAAGTTCATAAGACAAATTGCCTGAAAAGTAATCTCCTCTATAGATATTAAGGTTCTACGGTAGTCTTTGTTACAAGTAATTACATTCTCCTATTTTCTAACATGTAGCAATTATGACTAGTAAGCTAAAAAAGTTTTTTAGACTATTTTCCCAATAAACACTCTGATAGGAGGCTTAAAAATTTGGAGGTTAATTTGTTGTATTCCTACTTCTAACAAGTTATATTGACAGATTTGTAGTCACCCGAAGTAATTACATCTCTACAACTGGAAGAAAGAAATGTTTCTTTATTTTAAAACTTAAGGATGCATATTTGCTTGGCATATTTGATGCATTTTATTTGTTTATTGATTACACATAGAATAGCACATTAAAATTTTCACACTATTTTTATGTACATTATTTCCTTTGGTATTCCCAGCAACTCTATGAGGCAATTATATATTAGCTACATTTTACAAAGAAAGAAATTTGAAACTTAGATGAAATGACACACACATAAGGCCACCTAGCAAGTAAGTGGTTTTGATTTTTAGGTTCATACTCCATTAGAACCCACTGTCTCATTCATATGCTTAATGTTTTGACAGCTTTGTGTTCTACATGTTATGTTTGCAGAAGTTGTAATAACGTAGATTTTTAAATAAAACTAGTAAAGACCCAGAAATAGCATATGCCATGTAGGCTAAATTAAAGTTAAAATGCATCATGTGTTTTGCTTTTAATACTATTTATTAAATTTTTAATGGAAATGAAATGTTTGTGTCAAGCTTAGTCTTACCTTGTCTCATCAGTCTATTCATATAGATATTGTTGTACATTGCTGAGTAACAAACCACCCCAGAACTTAGTGGCTTAAAATAACCATTTTATTAAATCTTATTATTTTATTTGCTGAAAATCCAGGAAGAATTTGAGGTGATTTTTCTGCTCCACACTGTATTACTTAGAATCACTTGGTTGTAATCAGTTGCTAGCTGGTCTAACTCACATGCCAGCCAGGTACCTTGGCAAGGTTATCTGGAAGGCTGGGCTCAGGTGGACCCCTCTTCCTCCATGTAGTCTCAGACCTCTCCATGTGGTACTTGGGCTTTTCCCATGATAGCTTAGCACTCCAAGAGCATTTGTTTCAAGACAGAGGAAGTGGAAAGTGACCTTTCTTAAGGCTTAAGCCAGGAAACTGGTACAGTTGTCACTTCAGGCAAATTCTATTGGTCATGTAATCTCAGAGGCTTTCCCCCTCAATTCAGGGGGAAGGGACATAGACCTCTCACGGGAGGAGTAGCGAAGATTCTGTGGCCATCTTTTATCTAACATAGATATCCAAAAGGTATCATGTTGTAGGCAACAAAATACTGCAATTAAAAAATTATATCCCTGGCATTATTACTGTTTCTTTAGTTTGATGCCTGGCTCTTACACGGGTAAGCCTGGAAGTTTGGAGGAATGCTTTGTAGACTTCAGAATAAATTAATTGTCGAGAATGGTTTTGGAAAATTTTAGATTAATCCCAATTTGACATAGAAAGTGATTTACTTCTTCATGGCTCATAGAATCTTAGAGTTGAATAGGACTTGAAGATATTTTAGTAAAACTTCAACCTAAACCTGAGATGTTGAAAGTCTGTAATATATGGGACCTTGCCTGTGCTTGAGTTGGCTTTGTTAGAAAGTTTGTGTTTTATGCTGAGTTCAGTTCCACCTCCCTGCGGCTTTTTTGGGACCGCAGAAGTTGTTTACTGGTTCTTTCAAGTGACAACTCTTCAGATATTTGAAGAACTCTTGTGCCAGGTTCTTCTTAATCACGTCATACATCTTACCTAGTTCTCCCATTTGTTCCTAATTTATGTAGTTTCCTAACACTTCTTTAACCTAGTCATTTATGAAGTTGCTCTAACAGTTTCTGAACTCCTCTGCTCCTAAATTAAACTCTCCATTTCCAGCTTTATAGTACTCATCTTTATGATCCTCTGCCTCTTCACATCTCTTTCGCTACTTCATCTCTTGAATAAAATATCCTTTCTCAAATCTTTATACTTTCCCCTTTAGTATAGAGTGCAACTTGGCTTTATGGTACTCACAGTTGTTAAACAGCTCTGTTATAAACAGAGGACATTTTACAAGTCCCAAGAAGAGTATCTTTTTTATGTATATTTTCTTATTCTCAGATTAAGCTATAGTAGTCTTTGGCTGCCGTGTTCACTAGTCCTGTAAACTGGCTCACCTCTTTGCCAGGGATCCATGAGATTCCTGTTTCATTCTTTATGGTTTCTACTGTTGTCTTCCAAATGTGATATTCTAACTTTTAGGAGTTCCCCACTGAGTCGTCCTCTTCTGATCAAATCTAGCCCTCTTCAGTAAACACATATTCTCAGAAAAGCCTTTGCTAATAATATTACAGTGTTTTTAACTTTCTTCTCATACTTTTTCTAAGACACGGGTTCATAGAATCCTTTTTGTTATGTAGGCATTCTGGAGATGCTGCTTTTAATTCCTTTGGCATAAAATATAGAACATGATTTGGGAGAGAGCTATTTTAATCATGCTTGATTTTAAAAATGAATTCCTTCTCATATTATGGAAAATAATAGTTGTTTTCTTTGTGTAAACTTAGTTACTGAAACAAACGGCACACGTGCCCATAGGTCTTATGTGGAAAAGTTAATAATGCTGGTACTTCCATTAATGAATAGGTTTAAAAAATAGTTTACCGAGACTCTCAAACCAGAACAAAGGAGAAAATAGTAATAACTATTGCTTAATAACTTTGAAAAGAAGAATTGAGTAAAGTCATTTAAAAATCTCTACAAGTCACAGACTAATATGCTAACTATTAATGCTTTGATGTTATTTTTTGTTAGGTGTGCTATCGAGTAGTAATGCAGCTTTGTGGACTTTGGGGTCATCCTGTCTTAGCAGTGAGAGTTTTATTTGAAATGAAAACTGCTAAAATAAAGCCAAATGCTATTACTTATGGCTATTATAATAAGGTAAGTAGGATTGACATTAGGCAATATATGCTGCTTATTAAGATTGATAAATTTATTATGCCTTTTATTTAAGAAACTTAGACGTTTTGGGGTAGAATTCTTTTTGTATATATTATATGTGTATGTATTTTTAAAAAATTCAAATATTCCTAATAAAGATTATTTTAACCTTTATTTTACCTTTAGGTAGTTTTGGAGAGCCCGTGGCCTAGCAGTACCCGCAGTGGTATCTTCTTATGGATGAAGGTACGGAATGTGGTACGTGGCTTGGCACAATTTAGGCAGCCACTTAAAAATACCGTGCAAAAGTCACAGGTCTCCTCACTATCAGGTAATAAATGTGGTTGGAAAGACACTTTCTTGCTGAACCATAAGCTTTATAGACATGTGAATTTTTACTTATATGAGGCAGAAAACGTAAATGAAATTCTAGTTGATATTTTCATATACTACTAAAGATAGAGGTTGCCTTAGTCCAAAATTATTTTCTTCTCTCACAAATTTAGCAAGTATTCTGCAACTTTAAATGAACTGTGAGTCACTCGTGTTTAGTTTCAGAGATTACCAGTGCGTGAGTTATTGAACTGCTGTTGTCCTTATCTTTAGCTCCTCAAAATGCCACAGGTGGAAGTGATGGGGACACGGTGAGCCACGGTAGTGTGGATAGTTCTAATGATGCTAACAGTGGGGAGCACGCAGTCTTCGTCAGAGATTTAATCAGGCTTGATTCCACTGATAATCACTCTAGCACAGGTACTAAAATCTGGATTTTACTAACCCTTCACTTACTCTCCTGTTAAGTCTTCCATTTTTTAAAAAAACTTTTACCTTCCTCTCTCAAGTTTGTGCAATATGAATACCTAAAAAATACCACACATAAATAAGGGGAGAAAGTACACCTCTGATTGCAGATCACTTCTCTTATTTCCTATAGTATAAAATAAACTTGGGAGTGCTGTGCAAAAGGCTCTTACATGGTACTTCTTTGTGTTCGTTCATCATTAATTTGTGAAAGTATATGATATAATTGTTAGGAATTGTGAGCTGAGGAACTTGACTGTTAGTGACACAATTGCAAATCTTTTTTTCATTAAGTGGATAATATTTATTAAAGATTTGAGATTATGAATATTAAAGAGGGAAGAAAATAAGTCACACACCACGAGAAAAACGTATTCTTTGCACAGTCATTACTTTAAATGACACTTTTTAAAATCTGAGAAACTACTGAAGCTACTTTTACATACAAAGCTATGGGCATAATCTCTGTCCTCTGAAGTTAGAAATAAGCTTTAATTGGTAGCACGTTGAGCAGACATGTGTGTGTTGCACATCCTTCTTCTCTGTTTTTCTTTTTTGTTGTTATTGTTAATATCTCAAGCTTTTCTTTAAAAAGAATTCTGAGTCTAATTCCAGTGCTTCATCTGATGAACTTGTCTCAATGACTGAAGTTTCCTTTTCTCTGCTCTTTGTTGCTCTGCTTTTTGCTCTGTGCTGTTTCTTGGTGCTGCATTTGTCCTTGGCTGTCATGGTGTGGGGTGCAGACAGACTTGTGTGACGTGAAGCTATGGATACACGTGTGCATTAATTCTACCCTTGAATGTTAACCACTTCAGGTAATTTCCCATTTATTAGGTTAAATTTTGCTGACATGCAAGGGTGGGGGAGGGGCCTTTTGTTATATTTTAAGTACTGTTGCAAGTGGAAAGCAATTTTAGTTTTCTTGGCTTTTTCTCCTTCAGATATGTGTAATCATATACATACTACTGAAAATACCCAACTAACACTTTATGATCAATTTGCAAAGCATATTTGTTATCTTAATTGAAAATATGCTATGCCTTGCTACAATTCTTATTTTGAGGGTGGTTTGTAGCATCATTGAGTCAAATAGTTTTATGAGCGTTAAAGATTTCAGTATTCCAGCTGTTAAGGTGGTTTTTGCTTGCTAAAACTGATCTGCTGATTCTTGTGCTAAAAACTATCCCCATAATTACAGAAGCATGTATAAATTGGTGAAAGTCAACATAAAGCTGTAAGTTACAATCCTGTTTGTAAATTAAATTTCTTTCAACATGTAGGAATTTTCATGAGACTTTCATTTGAAAACCACCTTATTTTATTTCCTCCTGTATTTTTTTCCTAGTGATTAATAAATGGATTTCATTTATGGAAAATCAAGAAAATAATTTGTGGTATGAAACCATTTCACTAATAATCATAATAATAATAGATAAACACTCTCCTTATCCCTCTGGGTTTTTAAACTTGTCTCCTTTAATGGAAAAAAAACGATTTACTAGTAATTCTGGGAAACTGCATGAAGATTCCATATTCCCCAGTTGGGGAAGAAACTTCAGATCCCTTTTTCATATATTTCTTTTAAGCTACATTTCAAATGACTGAAGCTCTGATACTGAATTTACAGTGATTATGTGTCTCTGTAGAGTTTCTGGTGATGTCATCTGATATTTTTGGAGACTTCCAGCCCAGATGCTTAAGTTACTCTTTTCATTAAGGATTATCTCACAGAATCTTTCCACTTAGTACCTGATACTGAGTCACTTAGCTTGTTGAGGGCATATCTGGGTTTAATCAGTTTACTCAGTCCCCAGTCTAGTGTCCATTTCATGGCACCGTAATGCTTTATCAGACTTTCTGAGGGGGGCCAATAAAAAAAAAAAAAAGACTAAAAGAAGTCATTCTAAATAGCAGTATTTTTTTTAAATAATTTTTTTAAATTAATTTATTTATTTATGGCTGTGCTGGGTCTTAGTTTCTGTGCGAGGGCTTTCTCTAGTTGTGGCAGGCGGGGGCCACTCTTCATCGCGGTGCGCGGGCCTCTCACCATCGCGGCCTCTCTTGTTGCGGGGCACAGGCTCCAGACGCGCAGGCTCAGTAATTGTGGCTCACGGGCCCAGCTGCTCCGCAGCATGTGGGATCCTCTCAGACCAGGGCTCGAACCCGTGTCCCCTGCATCGGCAGGCAGATTCTCAACCACTGCGCCACCAGGGAAGCCCCAGTCCTATTATTCTTATAAATATGATTGCCTATGAATCCCTTAATTTTAAAAAAACAGTCACAGGAGGGATTTCCCTGGTGGTCCAGTGGTTAAGACTCCATGCTCCCAGTGCAGGGGGCCCGGGTTCAATCCCTGGTCAGGGAACTAGATCCCTCACGCATGCTGCAACTTAGAAGTCTGCATGCCACAATGAAGATCCCGCATGCCGCAACTAAGACGTGGCACAGCCTAAATAAATAAATTTTTTTTTAATGGTCACAGGAAATGAAGAGAAACAGGTAGATACAGAATTTTCCTGCTGAACTCATTTACTATATTATGTTTTATGATCTTCCTTCCAGTGACTGGATGAACTACAGCTTAGGTGAGTTGTTTTCTATATTTGAGATTTTATATCCACATGACATAATTAGAGAACTTTCAATAAAAATAAACTGCCTCTAGCTACTTCTATACTGGAAATATGTAGGTGTATTAATTTCACAGCTCTGAGGAGAAACCAACAATTAAACTACACTAATTTTAAGTATGTTTAATAACAATGATACCCAAATTCATTAAATAAATGAATTTGAACAAACGCACTTTACAATCCATTAAATGTATTCCTCACTGCAGCCGTTGCAGAAATCATTTTGGAAATAAACACACACATATACGTATTCACAGGAAACACCACTTATAGCTTTAATATCAAACATAGCTCTCACAGTCAGTTCACAAAAAGAGCATAAAGTGCAAAAGCTCCATTTCAAAAGGCCTTGAATTACTCCCAAAGTAATGGAGATTAAATGCTACCACAGCCAGTGGGCCTACCACCCATAGACAGCACACCCTACATGAAGTACAGAACAAGGTATATATCTGAAAATACTCTATTTGCTCTGATTACATACTGTGGTTACAAAATCGTCTTAAATCTGGTTTAACATATAGGGAAAGATACAATTCAAACAATTAGTCCCTTAGAGTAGGGGTCATTAAAAAAAAAAAAAAGAAAAAACCATCTGTAGGAGAACGATGTCTATAAAATCCATTGAGAATCCCAACCTGGCCCGAGACCCCTCTTTGACCAGCTGAATCAGCAGCACCCAGACAAAGAGCTGGCTGTTAAAGGTGCCAAGTTCATTTGGGAAAAAGGAGCTATGAGAGGGGCTCTGGCCAGGCAAGCTTCAGCCCTCACCGGTCCCCCAGAGATGGTTTCATGTCAGCCCCGAGGGATAAAGAGCCAGGGAAGGATCACGTCCCGGTTTTGGAGCCTTTGGTATGGTACCAGCTCATGTAAGCATAATGAACTAGTAAGAAGTTTTTACACACCTGAGAAATCCAATAAATAGAATACGTGATGGTATTTTTACAAAGCCTGTGCTTGATGACCATCAAGGTTAGTCCCCCAACCGAA
This sequence comes from Balaenoptera acutorostrata, assembly GCF_949987535.1. Taxonomy (NCBI): domain Eukaryota; kingdom Metazoa; phylum Chordata; class Mammalia; order Artiodactyla; family Balaenopteridae; genus Balaenoptera; species Balaenoptera acutorostrata. The sequence continues at coordinate 56,205,106 of NC_080069.1, read as the reverse complement.
CAACTTTGATCCACAATTCATGTGTTGTTTTTTTTTTATTTTTTTTAAATTTATTTTTATTTTATTTATTTATGGCTGTGTTGGGTCTTCGTTTCTGTGCGAGGGCTTTCTCTAGTTGTGGCAAAGCAGGGACCACTCTTCATCGCGGTGCGCGGGCCTCTCACTATCGCGGCCTCTCTTGTTGCGGAGCACAGGCTCCAGACGCGCAGGCTCAGTGGTTGTGGCTCACGGGCCCAGTTGCTCCGCTGCATGTGGGATCTTCCCAGACCAGGGCTCGAACCCGTGTCCCCTGCATTGGCAGGCAGATTCTTAACCACTGCGCCACCAGGGAAGCCCAGTATTTTTTTTTAATTAAAAAAAAAATTTTTTTTTTAAATCGAAGTACAGTAGATTTACAGTATTGTGTTAATTTCAGGTGTACAGTGATTCAGTTATATACACATACACACATATATATTCTTTTTCAGATTTTTTTCCCTTATAGGTTATTACAAAATATTGAGTATAGTTCCCTGTGCTATATAGCAGGTCCTTGTTGGTTATCTAAATAGCAGTTTTTTTTAAAGCTTAATTCTTTTGTTATATGGCAAACCCAAAGTTTGAATGGCAGTTAAAAAAGTGGTAGAAAGTGAAAAAAATAAAAATAAAAAGTGGTAGACAGTGGAAGGCACTATATTTTTTGTTTTATGTGTTTTTCACTGACATCCTTTATAATGATCCCCTAGTAACTTGCCTTTATTTCAGTTTTAAATGATAGAACATTAAAGCCAAAATAGACTTTTAAAAAACTATTGAAATAATTTTAAACTTATTAAATGTTTCAAGAATAGTACGAAGAACTCTTGAATAACTTTTATTTAGATTCATTCACTTTTAGTTTGACACATCTGCTTTATCAGTTTCTTTCTGTACACATGCACTTTTTTCCCCTAAATTATGTGAGAGTAGATTGCATACATCTTGCCCTTTTACCTCTTAATACTTCAGTGGTATTTGCTCTTACATAACCACAGTATAGTTTCCAAATTCAGGAAAACATTATTCTACTCCTTTAATATATAGTCTGTATTCCAGTGTTGTCAGCTATAATGTCCTTTGTGGTACTTTAACTCCTCTTTAGTCTCCTTTAACCAGGCACAGTTCCCCACCTTTTCTTTGTCTTCCATAACCTTGACCTTTATGAAGAATAAGTCCAGTTATTTTGTGGAATGCTGCCAAATTTGAGTTTGTCTGATGTTTCCCTGTGATTAGATTAGGTTATGCATCCATGGCTCTTCTACAAAAATTATGTTAAATCCTTCTGAGATTATCACAACCCAGAGGCACACAATGTCTGTCTGCCCCTCATTGGTAATGTTAATTTTGATCACTTGATGTCAGTGTTCGGTTTCTATTAGTTACCATTATCCCCCTTGCAGATAATAAGCTATTTGTGAAGAGACACTGAGACTATGCAACAATATCTTCTTTTTCATTACACTTTCTCTTTTAAATTTATCATCCATTGATGATTCTTGCCTGAACCAATCTTTACTGTGATGGCTATAAGGTGGTGATTTTGCCAACTCTATCGTCCCCTCACATTTATAAGATAATATTCTTTTGAATGTTCTTTAGAGATGTCCTCTCATGTTTTTGAGCACTTGCTTTCTTGCATAACAAAACATTCCTGGCTCATTCTTGTACCTTCCCTGACTGAGCTCTGGAATCAGCCTTTTCTTCAAGGATTTTAGAAACGAAGGTCTGGACTCTAGAAATGCTTACTCCCTCCAGGGTGTTGTCATTCTAGACTTTTTCAGCAGAGGTAGAAAAAATGTGTACGTATTTTAGAAATACTTCTAATTCCAAATCAGCCCCACAGGTTTTTCTTTGCCTTCCTTCATTTCACTTTTTAAAAATCTCTCTTCTTCCACAGTAAGAATCTTGGCTCCCAACATCATCACATTTACTCATTTGCTCAGTCCTACAGTGCACATAATATAATTTCAGAATTGCTATACCCATTCCCCTGTGAGAAATAAACCTAAGGAGTTTAGGATTTGACTGTTACCCCCCATGACTAGGGTATATACTCAAAATAATGTGTTAAAAGTTACACATTACATTAGTCCTCCCCCATCCTTTCGGTGTGATCGTGTTATTCATAAACAATTGGTTTTGTTTGTTTCCGTGTGCATTCAGTTTTAGTTACACCCTGGCCCTCAGTTTTGTTGATTTAAGTTTTTGTACATGTAGAAGTTAATACATTTCCAAAAATAAAAACAATATGATAACCATATTTAGAGAAGTTTCCTCTCTCTTGATCCCTTCCATCCTATTTTCCCCCATCCCTTGTAGGTAACCAGTTTTATTGTTTTCTGGTTTATTATTCCTGTATTTCTTTTTGCAAAAGTAAGCAGATATATGCTTGTTTTATTTCCACTTCTTTCTTACACAAAAGGTAGCATTCTGTAGATGCACTCCAAAAGAAACTTTCAAAACATCTTATCCAAATCTACTAATTTATAGATAAGGAAATTAAATTAAGATTCACTGCTTCCAAGTGTGTAATGGTTTTTAGTCTTTGATGTTCCTGTTTCTACTGTTCTTTGCTTCTTACCATTGTTGTAAAATGTTTTGTGTGCTTCATGAGCTTTCTTCTCTTCTTTTTTTACAAGTTTAATTGTGTAAGTTGGTGGAATTTCCTTTTGACATTTTATAGCTGGACTATAAATATATGAAAACATTCATATGTCAGCCTACATTCTTTTTAACAGGTGGTCAGTCTGACCAAGGCTATGGGTCTAAGGATGAACTTATAAAGGATGATGCAGAAATTCATGTGCCTGAAGAACAACTATCAGGAGACTTGATAACTAAAACAAAAGTGCCAACAGAAGGTTAAGTACTGATATTTACTAGCTTTACTTAGAAAAATACCTATATTAATTAAAAGTCTTATTTGAGGACTTCCCTGGTGGCGCAGTGGTTGAGAATCTGCCTGCTAATGCAGGGGACACGGGTTCGAGCCCTGGTCTGGGAAGATCCCACATGCCACGGAGCAGCTGGGCCCGTGAGCCACAACTACTGAGCCTGCGCGTCTGGAGCCTGTGCCCCGCAACGGGAGGGGCCGCGATAGTGAAAGGCCCGCGCACCGCGATGAAGAGCGGTCCCCGCACCGCGATGAAGAGTGGCCCCCACTTGCCGTAACCAGAGAAAGCCCTCGCACGAACCGAAGACCCAACACAGCCAAAAATAAATAAATAAATAAATAAAGTAGCTATAAAATTAAAAAAAAAAAAAAAAGCTGCACTTCAGTTTAAAAAAAAAAAAAAAAAAAAAAAAAGTCTTATTTGATAATTTTGGTGATAATTTCCAGAAATGTAAAGTCTGGGCTTATAAGATACTATGTACTCTTATGTATGATAGATTTTTGGTAGTCTCTGAATTTTAGAATTTAAGAGATCTTTAGAGACTCTGTAGGTCAGCCCTCAACTTTGTAGGAAACTGCAACCCATCAAGGTATTCATTTGCCAGTGTTAAATAACTACTTGGTGACAGAACCAGGACTAAACTCTTAGTCATCAAACTTGTATTCCAGTGTACCTTTTATTTTAAAATGCTCTTTCACTAGAAGTCCTTCAAATATCTAAGTCGATATTTTTCATTTCTAGGTTCCAATACAGACTGTGTAGTTTTCCTTTTTTTAGGGGACTCATTGAGATAGAAATGAGAAATGATTTGTAGTAGCCATTTTAAGGAAATACGGAGGAATATTTTGGCTTTTTGATAATACGATGTTCTTCCTATCCTCTTACAAAAAAGTACACTTTCTTTAATGATGTCACTTACTTTATGCTCTAGAATTATGCAGAAGAAAGCCCCTCTCCTACTTGACAAGTGATGAGGAGTGTGACAGAAGGCCAAAGCCTTAATTTATTCGCTCAGGAATGCTCAAGTTAGGATTATGAATGTTAAAATAAAGCATTTATTTCAGTTAGTACTGGCAAGATTTATGGCATAAAATAAATCAGTAATAAAATAGAGAAAAAGTACATAAAATATATTAAAAAAATACTTTGTTTCTGTTCAATACTGGCAAAAATAGGAATGATAACATCCAAATATTTTTTCCCAGAGGTATGCGATGTCTCTGCTGTTGTGGCCAAACATTCACCACCTAGTGCAGAGCCCCAGAGTCCTACTGAACCTCCTGCATGGGGCGGCAGTATTGTGAAAGTTCCATCTGGTATATTTGATGTCAACGGCAGGAAAAGTAGCACTGGTGAGTCTTTACATATTGGTTATTACATATTTAAAATACACTTCTATAGGTACACGTGTGTCTTTAATGACATTATAAATTGCTAACTTAATTGTAATGAACATGCTAAAGAGCCAGAAGTAAGCTGAATCCTATAAATGTGCTAAAGAAGAAATTTAAAAAGTTATTTAAAGATAATTCATTTTTAAAAGGAAGGGTATTAAGTGTGTTTAGTTGTTATTTGGAATACCTTTTCTTATTATAGTGCTTGTTCTGAGTTCCGTCCTCCTTTCCTATGGTTGATAATGAGAGAGGACTGTAGGATGGGCCTGCTATACTCATCCTGAACAGAGAGGCAGTTATGTGGTCAAATTCCAAAGGGCTTGTGTGTGGCAGGGTAATTCCTAAGCCTGAAGGGAAATGGAAGAAAAAGATTCACATCACTTAACGTTCTGCACAAAAATACCAGCGGGTCTTTAATTTTTGCCCAATTATTCTAGGTACCCTGAGCCACTTTCTATTTATGGTTAAGTATTTGTAATGAATAACTGTTGTGTGTGACTCCCATGAATTTGAGTTTACTGCCTTCAATTATGTGTCGTCCTCCCAAGTACCCTTAAGGCATATGTCTAAGTGTATGATTTTAAAAGACAATGAAACTGGCCTGCGCCATTTGCCTTTTGTTAGTAGTAGCTACAATTCACTTCCCTAAAGTCAGCTGTCTATCTGTAAGTGTATCTATTGTATGACTTTATAGAAATTAATTCGCTCAGCTTTTTAAGTCAACGTGGAAATACTCATTATTCCTAAAGTTGTTTTTTTTTTTTATTGTGATACCAAGTTCGGTTATTTTACAGGGGGTGAGGGGGTAGTGTTTTGCTAATGAGGTGGAGCTACATGTTTTTTGAAAAAAATAATTGATATATATATTGTTTATCCCATTTTCCCAACCTATTGATAGCAGGTTAAAAAAAAAAAAAAGGAGGGCAGAGTTTTCTTCATCAGAGGTTTAGAATCTTCTCAGAATATTGAAATGGACATGGTCTGGGGACTGGTGCATTTTCTTCTCTTTTTATTGATCTTATTTCCATGTTACATTTTGATGTAGGAAGATTTATTCTATTAAGAAAAGAGGAGGTGGTAATGAGGCTTTTGCCAATATATCAAACAGTCAATTTTATTTTAAAATTGAACAAAATGTGACACTAAATTTCCTAGAAATGATATGAGAACGAGTAAATTTGCAAAGATCTTTTCTCAAATATTGGTAAAAGTTTTCAAAGCAGGTACAAACTTCGGAGTTATAAAATAGGCTAATTTAATTCCCTTAAATGCTTTAAAAATATCTCTAAATGCTTATTATTCTGTTTAATTGGAATGATTGTGATTATTAGTAGATACCAATTTGTAATATTAAAAAGAACCTTGAAATCAATTTGGAAGATTAAAAAAAAAGATCTTATCAATGACAACTTTGCCCCCCAAACTCCCAGGTCATTATACTTTTTAAAAAACAAATGAGAATCCTAAATATGAATGGGTAGACTTAAGTTCTGCTAATGATGCAACTAGAAATAGCTTTTGGTCTTGGCGTGGAAAAATTGCATGGTAGCAAAGAGCTAACGACTACCTGCATCCCCCAAAGCTGGGGGAGGTTCCTACAGACACTGGCATAATTTTGTTCCACTTGCTCAAACAAGATTGACCTCTGTGAGGGCTGGGATTATGTCCATTTTTTTCTCCATTGTATTCTTAGCACCTCACATAGTGGGTGCTAGTAGGAATTCAGATATTTGTTGAAGGAATAAACATATCTGAAAAAATTCTGGCTATTCAATCAGGCTTCTTGGAATTTGCCAATTCTAAGCGCTCCATTCTAGATCCTTTTACTTTGGAGAAGTAAGGCTTTGGCTATAGCAAATATATAATTTCTCTATGATTATGAATTTGCTTTCTGCAGGGTAGATTCCTGGCAAATACTTGTTGAATTAGATATATGAAACCGAAGACAGAAGAGATTATTTCTTTTTAGGTCTGCTATTTAATGTGGAATATATTTCTTAAACTGAACATAAAACTCTTAAAATATAAAACATGTTTATAGATGTATATTTATTGATAGATGTCATATCTTTTATGAACAATATAGGTATATACAGTATATATTGCACGATCTTTTTTTAAAATGTATGTGTATATGCATAGAGGATGAAAGGCAGATTATACATTAAAATGTTATCTCTGAGAGGCAGGGTTGAATGGAGTAATTTTTGGACTTTTTCTGTATACCATCTTACCTTTCTGAATCTTTTACTCTGAGTATGTGTCACTTTCAAAAATTAGAAAAAAAACATTTTTATAAAAGTTACATCAGAAAATAGAGATTTATTTTTAATATTGTACTTTCTCTTTTTAGGTAGTACATCAAATGTACTGTTTTCTACTCAAGATCCAGTTGAAAATGCAGTCTTTGGCGAAGTTACTAACCTCAAGAAGAATGGTGATAGAGGAGAAAAAAGACAAAAGCATTTTCCGGAGAGAAGCTGTAGTTTTAGTTCTGAAAGTCGAGCAGGAATGTTGCTTAAGAAGAGCAGTTTGGACTTGAATTCAAGTGAAGTGGCTATCATGATGGGAGCAGATGCCAGGATTCTCACAGCAGCATTGACGGGTCCTAAGACTTCTCCACTTCATATTGCAAGAACCCATAGCTTTGAGAGTATTAGCTGTCATCCAGCTGACACTAGGACTCGTGTGTCTGAAAGCACTTGGGATTCTGAGCGCAGATCGTCATCGGTGTTAGAGATGCTTGAGGAAAGCCAAGAGTTCATAGAACCTGTGGGTGATGAAAATGTAGCTAAAACTACTGTGACAAAGGATGCATGTGACAGCCTACAAAATGACAGTAATCAGTCCAGAGACTTGAAAGCAGGATCCAAAGATCTAGTAAATAAGAGAAGTAGTTTATGTGGTGTTGCTAAAGCTATTGAGAGGGAAGATGTTGAAACTGGACTAGATCCTTTGTCACTTTTAGCCACTGAATGTATAGGAGAAAAAACTCCTGATTCAGAAGATAAGTTGTTTTCTCCAGTTATTGCACGTAATCTGGCTGATGAAATTGAAAGCTATATGAATCTAAAGAGTCCCTTGGGTAGCAAGTCTTCTAGTATGGAATTACATGAAGAGGGAAACAGAGAGCCTGGCACTACCAGTGCATTTATTCACCCTTTAGAGAGGAGATCAAGCCTACCTTTAGATCATGGTCCAGCAGCACAGGGAAGTCCTGAAAGTGAAAAGAGCTCCCCTGCAGTGTCCAGATCTAAAACTTTTACTGGGCGTTTCAGGCAACAAACTCCCTCTCGAGGTCATAAAGAACGTTCAGCTTCTTTATCAGCACTGGTCCGTTCTTCACCACATGGCTCATTGGGTTCTGTGGTAAATTCTTTGTCAGGGCTAAAGCTGGACAATATACTCTCAGGGCCCAAGATGGATGTGCTAAAATCTGGTATGAAACAAGCAGCTACAGTAGCCAGTAAGATGTGGGTAGCTGTATCATCTGCCTACAGCTATTCAGATGACGAGGTAAGAGTGTTTTATGTGTGTCATCTATCTGATGTTGGAATGTTTGGAGTATTTTTTAATATATACATTATTATTTAGATATTTCTGGTAACTTTTTTATATTTTAAAACATGCATATCCTACTTTCTTGAAATGACTTCAACTTACATGTAAGGAAATAAATAATGAAGAAATAGAATATCAGGACTACTTTATAATTCCACAGCCCAGTCTAAACTAACACATTAAGTCTATTGATTTGAAAGAACTAATGATTAATGTTTGATTTAATAATGTTATATTTGCCTAGCACTTCACTTTTTAAATAGCTTTCACCTGTGTTATCTCTTTAAGATATGTGAAGTCACTCTACAACTTAATAGATTTCATACTGCACAACAAAAACTGCTAACTATTTATTTATTTATTTTGGCTGCACGGGGTCTTAGTTGCGGCACGTGGGATCTTCGTCGCAGCATGTTTAGTTGCGGTATGCGGGATCTTTAGTTGCGGCATGCAGATTTCTTAGTTGTGGCATGCATGTGGAATCTAGTTCCCCAACCAGGGATCGAACCTGGGCCCCCTGCATTGGGAGCACAGAGTCTTACCCACTGGACCACCAGGGAAGTCCCCCAAACTGCTAACTTTTTATTGAAGTTCAGTTGATCTACAATACTGTATTAGTTTCAGGTGTACAGCATAGTGATTCAGTTTTTGCACATTATATTCCCTTATAGGTTACTATGAGATATTGGGTATAATTCCCTGTGCTAGAAAGTAAATTCCTGTTGCTTATCTATTTTATGTATAGTAGTTTGTATCTGTTAAACCCATACCCCTAATTTGTCCCTCTCCCCCCCTTCCTCTTTGGTAACCATAAGTTTGTTTTCTATTTCTTTGAGTCTGTTTCTGTTTTGTATATACATTCATTTGTATGACTTTTTAGATCCCACATATGAATGATATCATACAGTATTTATCTTTCTCTGTCTGACTTACTTCACTAAGCATTAATATTCTCTAGGTCTCTCCATGTTGCTACAGATGGCAATATTTCATTCTTTTTAATGGCTGAGTAATATTCCTCTGTGTGTGTGTGTGTGTGTGTGTGTGTGTCACATCTTCATGATCCAATCATCTGCTGATGGGCACTTGGGTTGCTTCCATGTCTTGGCTATTGTACATAGTGCTGCTATGAACATTGTGGTACATGTCTCTTTTTGAATTAGTGTTTCCTTTTTTTCTGGATATATACTCAGGAGTGCAATTGCTGGATCTTATGGTAGTTCTATTTTTAGTTTTTTAAGGACCCTCCATACTATCTTCCATAGTGGCTGCACCAATTTACATTTCCATAAAAAATGTATGAGGACTCCCTTTTCTCCACATCCTCTCCAACATTTGTTATTTGTAGACATTTTGATATAGACATTTTGACAAGTGTGAGGTGATACCTCTTTGTGGTTTTGATTTGTAGTTTTTGAGTAATTAGTCATGATGAGCATCTTTTCGTGTGCCTGTTAGCCATCTGTATGTCTTCTTTGGGAAAATATCTATTCAAGTCTTCTGCCCATGTTTTGATTGGATTGCTTGTTTTTTTTGATATTAAGCTGTATCAGCTGTTTGTATATTTTGGGTAAGTTGCATCATTTGCAGATATTTTCTCTGATTCCATAGGTTGTCTTTTTTTTTTTTTTTTTTTTTAAAGGGGAAGAGGAGGAAATGAGCTTTTTTTTTTTGATTGATTGATTGATTGATTGCTTGCTATGTTGGGTCTTCATTTCTGTGCGAGGGCGTTCTCCAGCTGCGGCAAGCGGGGGCCACTCTTCATCGCAGTGCGCGGGCCTCTCACTATCGTGGCTTCTCTTGTTGCGGAGCACAGGCTCCAGACGCGCAGGCTCAGTAGTTGTGGCCCACGGGCCTAGTCGCTCTGCAGCATGTGGGATCCTCCCAGACCAGGACTCAAACCCGTGTCCCCTGCATTAGCAGGCAGATTCTCAACCACTGCGCCACCAGGGAAGCCCCCATAGGTTGTCTTTTTGATTTGTTGATGGCTTCCTTTGCTGTGCAAAAGCTTTTAAATTTAATTGGGTCCCATTTGTTAATTTTTGCTTTTATTTATTTTGCCTTAGGGGACAGATCCAAAAAATACTGCTATGATTTATGTCAAAGAGTGTCCTGCCTATGTTCTCTTCTAGGAGTTTTATGGTTTCAGGTTGTATATTTAGGTCTTTAATCCATTTTGAGTTTATTTTTGTATATGGTGTGAGGGAATTTTCTAATCCTATTGTTTTACCTGTAGCCGTCCAGTTTTCCTAGCACCACTTGTTGAAAAAACTGTCTTTTCTCCATTGTATATTCTTGCCTCCTTTGTCATAGATTGATTGTAGGTGCGTGGGTTTATTTCTGGGCTCTCTGTTCTGTTCCACTGATCTATGTATCTGTTTTTTTGTGCCAGTACCACACTGTTTTGATTACTGTAGCTTTGCAGTATAGTCTGAGGTCTGGGAGGTTTATACCTCCTGCTTTGTTCTTTTTTTCTCAGGATTGCTCTGGCAATTTGGGGCCTTTTGTGGTTCCATATAAATTTTAGGATTATTCTATTTCTGTGAAAAATGATAGGAGATGCAATCTGTAGATTTCTTTGGGTAGTGTGGCCATTTTAATAATACTGATTCTTCCAATCCAAGAGCATGGGAATATCTTTCCATTTCTTTTAATCATTTTCACTTTCCTTTATCAATGTTTTATAGTTTTCAGTGTGTAGGTCTTTAACCTCCTTGATTAGGTTTATTCCTAGGTTTTTTTCTTCATTTGATGCAGTTTTAAATGGGATTTTTTTTTAACTTTCTCTTTCTGATATTTCATTACTAGTGTATAGAAATGCAACAGATTGCTGTATATTAATCTTGTATCCTTCAACCTTGCTGAATTAATTTATTCTAAAAGTTTTTGGGTGGGGACTTTAGGGTTCTCTGTATAGAGTATCATGTCATCTGCAGTCCCTTCCAATTTGGATACCCTTTTTTCCCTTGTTTGATAACTTTGGCTAGTACTTCCAATACTATGTTAAATAGAAGGGGTGAGAGTAGGCATCCTTGTCTTGTTCCTTAATTTAACAGGAAAGCTTTCATCTTTTCACCATTGAGCATTATGTTGGCTGTGGGTTTGTCATAAATGGCCTTTATTATGTTGAGATATGTTCCTTCTGTACCCACTTTGATGAGAGTTCTTATGATGAATGGATGTTGAATTTTGTCAAATAATTTTTCAGCATCTATTGAAATGATCATGTGGTTTTTGTCTTTCTTTTTGTTAGTGCCATGTGCCACATTAATGGATTTGCATATGTTGAACCATCCTTGTGTCCCCAGAATAAGTCCAGCTTGATCATGGTGTATGATCCTTTTTATATGTTGTTTGACTTGGTTTGCTAATATTTTGATGAGGATTTTTGCATCTATATTCATCAAGAATATTGGTCTGTAATTTTCACTTTTTGTAGCATCTTTGTCTGGTTTTGGTTTCAGGGTAATAGTGGCCTTGTAGAATGAGTTTGGGAGTGTTTCATCCTCTTTAATAATTTGGAATAGTATTAGAAGGATAGGTTTTAGCTCTTCTTTACATGTTTGGTAGAATTCCCCAGTGAAGCTGTCTGGTCCTAGACTTTCGTTTGCAGGTAGTTTTGTTATTGGCAATTCTATTTCACTTCTAGCAATTGGTCTCTTCAAATTGTCTATTTCTTCTTGACTCGGTCTTGGCAGGCTGTATGTTTCTAGAAATTTGTCCATTTCTTCTACGTTGCCCGATGTGTTGGGATATAAATGTTCTTAGTATTCTGTTATTTTTGTATTTCTATGGTATTTGTTATTTCTACTCTACTCTTTTCATTTCTTATTTTGTTTATTTGGGTCCTCTCTCTTCTTCTTGGTGAGCCTGGCTAGAGGTTTGTCCATTTTTGTTTATCTTTTCAAAATACCGGCTCTTAGTTTCATTGATTTTTTTCTATTATTTTTTTAATCTCTATTTTATTTCCTCTCTGATCTTTATTATTTCCTTCCTTCTGCTGACTTAGGGCTTTGTTCTTCTTTTTCTGATTCTTTTAGGTGGTAGGCTAAGTTGTTTGAGATTTTCCTTGTTTCTTGAAAGGCCTGTCTCACTGTGAATTTCCCTCTTAGAACTGCTTTTGCAGGATCCCATAGGTTTTATAAAGTTATGTTTTACTTTTCATTTGTCCCAAGGTGTTTTCTGACTTCTTCGATTTTACCATTGGCCCATTGGTTTTTTAGTAGCATGTTGTTTAGTCTCCATGTGTTTGTTCTTTTCCCATTTTTCTTTCTCTAGTTGATTTCTAGTTTCATACTGTTGTGGTCAGAAAAGATGTGTGGTGTAATTTCCATCCTCTTAAATTTTTTGAGGCTTGTTTGTGACTTAGTATGTGGTCTTTCCTGGTGAATGTTCCATGTGCACTTGAAAAATGTGCATTCTACAGAATAGAATGTGTATTCTGGTTTTGGATGTAATGTCCTTTAGAGATCAGTTAAGTCCAACTCGTCTATTGTGTCCTTTAGGACCTCTGTTACCTTATTGATTTTCTGTCTGGATGATCTGTCCATTGATGTCAGTGGGGTGTTAAAGTCTCCTACTGTTATTGTATTAGTGTCAGTTTCTCCCTTTGTGTCTTTGCTTTATTTATTTAGGTGATCCTGAATTGGGTGCATATATGTTAATGATTTTAAGATCCTCTTTTTGTATTGATCCTTTTATCATTATATAATGCCCTTCTTGTCTTTTGTTATAGCCTTTGAAAAACTGCTAATCCTTTTAAAAATCATCATAAAGAATTAATCATAATATCTTTTTGTGAAAATAGGAGTGGGCAAATTTTGTATTTAAAGAACTTAGAAGGTCAGTTAAGGAAAGACAAAATAAGCTAACTTCAAAAGCATCTTAACCTGGCATTATATTTAAAACAAACAAAAAAAAAACCAGTGTGAGCCATTTCACTTTTGAAATTTTATCTAACAGTGTTAAATAAAAAGCTTTCTATAGAGTAATTTGGACTTGGAATATATGACTGTAAATTCCTGGTGGTTGCAGATCTTAATCTTTCTTTTCATTACTATCGCCCTAGTACCATTGACTGCAAAGGCAAATAGGATATACCTAATAAATATTTTCAAGTGAAGGAATGAATAAAAAGTCTAAAATATTCATAACTTTTATCCAGAATTTAAGAAAATACTTAGGGATATGTGTAAAAATAGCTCAAGTGAACTCAGCAGTGTAACTCATAAAATTTACAGGATTCTGAATGTTTAAGCAGTAGAGGATTTACTAAATTCTTAATAATACATCAGTAAATCAGATTAGGTTGCAGGGATTTAAATAATGTAGAAGATTTAATGATAAACTACATGAGAAGAATGGGTTAAAAATATCCTATTTTGTAAAAATGTATTATGTATGCATATTTTTGACTAGAAGGATATACATCAAGATTTTTACTGTACTGTGTGGATGTTGATATTATAAGTGTTTTATTTCCTGTTTTGCATATCTATTTAATTTTTAAAAATCATTTAATATGGTTTTATAACAAGGAAGACACAAGTCTTTCTCCTTTAAAGCAAAAATTAAAAAGGAAACTGCTTATTGAAATGTTTTCTATCTAAAGCATCAACAGTCACTTATAGTGGTTAAGAACTCAGTGTTCAGAACTTTGTTCATGTTTTATTCCTCTAATAATGATGGTTGTACTCAGAATAATCATATTGCCAGCTAAAATTCTCACCACAACCTTATTTTAATGTACTTACATTATCCACATTTTTCAGATAATATAATTAAAAGTTATGGAAGTTAAGTAATTTCTGCAAGGTCACATACCTAATATGTGAAGGGGGGCCAACACCACAATCTGGCTGACTCTTGGAAGCCCCTCCTCTACTTGGACTGGGGTCCCTGATTACACTGGGCATAGTGAGTGTCTAGAGTTTCTTCATTTTATAATTTTGAATATTTGAATAAACCCCACACTCCTAATATACAGTAGGAGCACAGCATAATCTTAAAGCATAGGTCATTGCTTGAATGTCTTAGAGTATGGAAGAGAAATTCCAAATAACAGAAAGAGTTCATGGTTTTGAAACATATGATGATGACGATTTATTTAAGAATTATAGATGAGTTTAATTCTGAAAAGGGTAGAGTGAATATATTCTCATTGGGGAAGGTATTACTTATGTATGTGGGATTTTATTCTTTTCAATTAAAGGAGGAAACAAAGAGAGATTACAGCTTCCCAGCTGGCCTTGAAGACCATATTTTAGGAGAGAATATATCACCTAACACGAGTATCTCAGGGCTGGTCCCTAGTGAACTTACCCAGAGCAACACAAGCCTTGGCAGTAGCAGCAGCAGTGGAGATGTAGGTAAACTGCATTACTCACCAGGTAAGGGGAAGGATCGTCCTTTCTTCTAATTTATAGAAAATTAATTTTTAATTTATGCCCATACTTCTTCCTCCCTGCACCACACACACAGTAAGCCCCATTTGTTGAGAGGATCTGATATAGTCACACCATATTATCACTGTTATTTTATATGATCTACAAGTACTGTAGTCACCCACTGAGTTTATTTTTAGTTATGTACATTTATGGATTCTATCATTAGTTCTCAAACTTTAGGGTGTCTCAGAATCACTTGGGGAATTTGTTTAAAAGTATATACAAGTATCCAAGCCCTAGGTTAAAACTTTTGAGACTTAATCTGTGGGATGGGACCTTAAGAATGTATATTTTTGACCAACTCTCCAGGTGAATCAGATATTTACTAGAGTTGGAGAATTCCTGTGCTATATCACTGAAATTTCCTAGTTCTGTGTTATTTTTTAAAATTGTAATTTTATTCATTTTCTCCAACTTTCTATTATGAAAAATTTCAAATATCCTAAAAAGTTGAAAGAATAATATAGTGAACAATCATATGTTCTCTACCTAGATTTAGTTAACTGTTGTTAACCTTTCCTCTGTGTGTATACATAAGTACATTTTGATACTAAACCGTTTGAAGATAAATTGCAGACTTCATGATATTTCCCCCTAAGTATGCATTTCCAAAGAATAAGGACATTTTCATACATAATGTGTTATGATGTTTACTTCTCTCTAGGTGAACTTCCATTTCCAAGAGGCATAAAAGGGCAGGACTTTGAAAAGTCAGATCATGGTTCTTCTCAAAACACCAGCATGTCCAGCATCTATCAGAATTGTGCAATGGAGGTAAAAGTTCTATATTCTGTCCATGATAAAGTGGCTGTAAACGTATTTTTATTTCAGAATGGCATTTAACAGAATTCTATACCTTTATGGACAGAATAATAAAATAAGTCATTTTGTTGAATTTGCTTGATGTCTTATGTAAACAAGGCAATAAACTGGTAGTTTTACCTATAAAGTAATTGAACTGTTATTCCAAGTGTGATCAACAAAATAAATACAATTCTATGTTTGTCTCAAGAGGATGGCCTATTAAGACTGATTTTCACTGTGGAGGTTCTCAGTATGTGTACTTTTCTGCTCTTAGGTTTTGATGTCAAGTTGTTCACAGTGCAGAGCTTGTGGAGCTTTAGTTTATGATGAAGAAATTATGGCTGGATGGACAGCAGATGATTCAAACTTGAATACAACCTGTCCCTTCTGTAAAAGCAACTTCTTGCCTCTTCTCAACATAGAATTTAAAGACTTGAGAGGCTCTGCAAGGTTAGTATTGTAAAAGCTCCCTTAAAGAGGTAAGCATCCCCCAAGAGGCATGACTCCTGGGGGAAGAGTGAAATAGTCATGGTATGCTCCAGGTGTTCCTTTCCTCGCCCTCCTGCACTTTCAGTATTTGAGTAGAAAATACTAATAACGTAGGATACCGCTTTTCCATTTTATTTAACAAATGATTATCAGTAGTAGTTAATTCTCGGAGCTGAACTTTATAAATTATATAATTATTACATAGATTATATAATTATTATAGATAATTCCGAACTCTAACGTTAGTCATTATTTTAATGTTTCTGCCTTGATGACCTTGATTATGTGTTCTGGAGCCGCCCCCGCCCCACCCCCCAAAAAAAGGTGGAAGGGGCTTTAACTCTTCTCTTAACTTGTTGCCCCTTTACGTTGGTGCTCTGTACTGTGAAATGACCGAATTCTAGGCATTGGAAAGGAGAGGCTGATCTATAATCAGTCATTAAGTAATTGAGAGTTTGGTCACTGTATGCTGACTTAAAGTACTTATACTTAATATTCTATTTGCTTTATGGAACAAACTACCTTTATCTACTTTTTAAAAATTTCCAGTCACAGAGGTGTCTCCTCTCTATGTTTCCTGTTAGCTTCAGTGTGGAGCTGAGTGAAACCATACTCTGATTCCTGATGAACTGTCATCATTGGTTTGTGCAAGGGCCCTCTTTTATTATCTTCCTCCCCTCACCATTCCCACTCTCATTATTTTACCCAACAAAAACATTGACTCCGCTGTGTGTGATAAATCCTTGAATGTATAACCTTATAAATAATGTTGTTTTGCATGATTATGTATTTTTAACGTACATGATTAGAATGATGCTGAAAATCTCAATTTATTTATTTTTATTACTCAGTTTAAAATCTGAGTTGCTATATGTACATCTAATTTATTCCTTTTCTCCTATAGGAAGTTAATACCTCCTTTTACTTATCCACTGTCATAGTGCTGGGTATTTCAGTTGCTTCCAGTTCTCTGTTACTATAAACATCACTGTACTGTTGCAGTACACTGCAAAATATATGTCCCCTTCTGGACTTATGAAGTAATTTCTTTCAGAATAATAGTCTTAGCAGTGAGATCACTGGGTTCTTTCCATACATGATTTCAATAAACACTTGAAGATTGCTTCCCAGATGGCTACACTCCTACTTGTAGTGCCCCAAAACTCTCATTTCTGTACATCCTTACCAGCATTTGGTATGATCACTTTTCTGATTTTGTGCTCTAATGATATAAAGTAGTATCTCATTTTTGTTTGAATGTCTCTGAATATTAGTGAGTTTGGATATCTCTTCATATGCTTATTAGTTATTCCAGCATTTTCTATGAATTGCTTGTTTATATCTTTTGCCAATTTTTTAAAGATTTATTTTTTTAATGAGGTAACATTGGTTTATAATGTTTTATAAGTTTCATGTGTACATTTTATTTCTACTTCTACATACGCTACAGCGTGCTCAACACCAATAATTTAGTTTCCATCTGTCACCATATAGTTGACGCTCTTTACCCATTTCATCCTCCCTACCCCTCCTTCACCCTCTGATAAGCACTACTCTGTTCTCATGTTTGTTTTTCTTTGGTTGGGTTTGTTCATTTATTTTGGGTTTTTGTTTTTTATATTCCAGCTATGAATGAAATCATGGTTATTTGTCTTCATCTGAAGTATTTCACTTAGCGTGATACCCTCAAAGTCCATCCATGTTGTTGCAAATGGCAAATTTTCATCTTTTTTATGGCTAAGTAGTATTCCATTGTGTATATATACCACAGCTTTTTTATCCATTCATCTGTTGATGGGCATCTAGGTTGCTTCCATGTCTTGGCTGTTGTAAATAATGCTGCAATGAACATAGGGGTGCATGTACCTTTTTGAATTAATGTTTTTGTACTCTTAGGATAAATACCCAGAACTGGGCTGGACCATGTGGTAGTTTCATTCCTAATTTTTTCAAGGAATCTCCATACTGTTTTCCATAGTGGCTGCACCAGTTTACATTTCCCACCAGCAGTGTATGAGGGTCCCCTTTCTCCACATCCTCACCAACACTTGTTATTTCTTGCCTTTTTGATAATAGCCATTCTAACAGAAATGAAGTGATATCTTACTTTGGTTTTGATTTGCATTTCTTGATGATGATGTTAATGTGGTTTTGTTCAGCATCTTTCATGTGCCTGTTGGCCATCTGGATGTCTTCTTTGGAAAAATGTCTGTTCAGCTCCTCTGCCCATTTTTTAATTGGGTTGTTTGTTTTTTTGATATTGAATTGTATGGGTTCTTTATATAATTTGGGTATTACCTCCTTATCAGATATATCATTTGCAAATATCTTCTCCCATTCAGTAGGTTGTTGTTTTGTTTTGCTGATGGTTTCCTTTGCTGTGCAGAAGCTTTTTAGTTTGATGCAGTCCCATTTGTTTATTTTTGCTTTGTTGCCTTTGCCTGAGGAGACATATTTAAAAAGACATTGCTAAGACTGATGTTAAAGATTATACTGTTTTATGTTTTCTTTTAGGAGTTTTGTGGTCTTCAAGTCTTTAATCCACTTTGAGTTGATTTTTGTGTGTGGTGTGAGATAGTGGTCTAGTTTCATATTTTTGCATGTGGCTGTCCAGTTTTCCCAACACCATTTATTAAAGACACTATTCTTTCTCCATTGAATGTTCTTTGCTCCTTTGTTGTAAATTAATTGTCCATGTATGCCGGGGTTCCATTCTGGGCTATCAGTTCTGTTCCATTGATTTTTTTTTTTTTTTTTTTTTTGGCTGCGTTTGGTCTTCATTGCTGCACGCAGGCTTTCTCTAATTGCTGCGAGCAGGGGCTACTCTTTGATGCAGTGCAAGGGCTTCTTATTGCAGTGGCTTCTCTTGTTGTGGAGCACAGGTTCTGACCGCGTGGGCTTCAGTAGTTGCAGCACTGGGGCTCTGTAGTTGTGGCAGTTGTGGCTTGCGGGCTCTAGAGCACAGGCTCAGTAGTTGTGGCGCACAGGCTTAGTTGCTCCGTGGCATGTGGGATCTTCCCAGACCAGAGCTCAAACCCTTGTCCCCTGCATTGGCAGGCAGATTCTTAACCACTGCGCCACCAGGGAAATCCCTGTTACATTGATTTTTGTATCTGTTTTTCTGCCAAACCAGGTTGTTTTGATTACTATGGCTTTGTAATATAGTTTGAAATCAGAGAGTGTGATATCTCTAGCCTTGTTCTTTTTTCTCAAGATTGCTTTGGCTCTTCAGGGTCTTTTGTGTTTCCAAATAAATATTATAATTTTTTGTTCCATTTATGTGAAAAATGTTCTTGGGATTTTGATAGGGATTGCCCTGAATCTGTAGATTGCTTTATGTAATATTTTTAAAATTAGGTAATTAAAAAATATAAACATTTTAACAATGTTAATTCCTCCAATCCATGAGCACAGAATATCTTTCCATTTATTTGTGTCTAAAATGTCTTTCAACAAGGTCTTAATAGTTTTCAGTATAGAGGTCTTTCAACTCCTTGCTTAAATTTATTCCATTTATTTTATTATTTTTGTGGTGATTGTAAATGGGATTGTTTTCTTAATTCCCCTTTCTCCTAGCTCATTGTTAGTATATAGAAATGCAACGGGTTTTTGTTGGTTTTGTACTGTGCAACTTCACTGTATTCATTTATTACTCCTAATAGTTTTTTGGTAGATTCTTTAGGCTTTTCTATATATAAAATCATGTCATCTGCAAACAGTGAGTTTTAATTCTTCCTCTCCAATTTGGATGCCTTTTATTTCTCTTGACTAATTTCTGTGGCTGGGATTTATATACTATGTTTCAGCTTCACCTTTGAGTATGATGTTAGCTGTGGGCTTGTCATATATGACCTTTATTATGTTGAGGTATGTTCCTTCTATACCCACTTTGTGGAGAGTTTTTTATCATAAATGGGTGCTGAATCTTGTCATCTGCTTTTTCTGCACCTACTGAGATGATCATATCATTTTTATCCTTCATTTTGTTAACGTATGTATCACATTGCTTGATTTGCAGATGTTGAACCATCCTTGCATCCCAGGGACAAATCCCACTTGATCACGGTATACGATCCTTTTAATGTATTGTTGGATTTGGTTTGCTAGTATTTTGTTGAGGATTTTTGCATCTATGTACATCAGAGATATTGACCTGTAGTTTCCTACTTTGTGTGGTCTTTATCTGGTTTTGGTATCTGGGTGATGTTGGTCTCATAAAATGAGTTAGGAAGTGTTCCCTCTTGAATTTTTTGGTATAGTTTGAAAAGGACAGGTATTAAATCTGTAAATATTTGGTAGAATTTACCTGTGAAGCTGTCTGGTCCTGGTCTTTTGTTTTTTAGAAGCTTTTCGATTACTGCTTCAGTCTCTGTACTAGTGATTGATCAATTCGGATTTTCTCTTCATGATTCAGTCTTGGAAAGTTGTATGATTCCAAGAATTTGTCCATTTCTTCTAGGTTGTCCAATTTGTTGGCATATAGCTGTTTTCATATTCTTGTAATCCTTTGTATTCCTGTGGCACCCACTGTTATTTTTTTTCTTTTGTTGCTAATTTTATTTATCAGAGCCTTCTCTCTTTTTCTTAGTGAGTCTACCTAAAGATTTGTCAATTTTGTTTATCTTTTCAAAGAACCAGCTCTTACTTTCACTGATCTTTTCTTTTGTCTTTTTAGTCTCTATTTCATTTATTCCCACTCTGATCTTTATTATTTCTTTCCTTCTACGGACTTTGGGCTTTGTTCATTCTTCTCTTTCTTATTTTATTTTATTTTTGGCCACGCAGCACAGCTTGTGGAATCTTAGTTCCCCAAACAGGGATTGAACCCGGGCCCTCGGCAGTGAGAGTGCAGAGTCCTAACCACTGGGCCAGCAGGGAATTCCCGTCTTGAATATTCTTGATATTAATTCTCTGAAGAGAAATTATTAATTTTGATGTTATCCATTAATTTTCCACCTTATGATTTGTGCATTGGGAATCTTGTTTTAAAAGTTATTTCCCATCTGTAGTACATGAAATTTTTTTCCTGAACGTTCTTCTGTGAGCTTTATATTTTACTTGTGATATTTAGGTTTTAAATCCATCTAAAGTCTACCTTTGTGTATGATTGTAGAGATCCAGCTTTATTTTTCTCCATATAATGAGCCAGTTTTACATCCTTCCTTCATTGATACATAGTGTCACCTTTATCATATATCAAGTTCCTATGTATACCTCATTCTGGTTCTCTGTTCTTTCTGTCAGTGCTGTATTATTTTTATTACTCTGTATTTATGATGTTTGGGTGGTAGGGTAAGTTCCCCCTTACGGAAATTTTTTTCTTATAGTTACGTATTTTTGCATATAAAATTTTAGAGTAACTTTGAGTTCCTTAAAAAAAAATCCACCTGAAGTTTTCATGGGATTGAATTAGATTTATAGATTTATTTGGGGGAAATGGACATCTTCAGTATTATTCTCCTATCTATGAGCATGGTATATATCTCCATTTTTTAGATATTCTTTTAATAGAGTTTTAAATTATTCTCCATATGTATTTTTTTGTAAATTTTTTAAAAAATTTATTTATTTTATTTACTTATTTTTGGCTGCATTGGGTCATCGTTGCTGCACGTGGGCTTTCTCTAGTTGTGGCAAGTGGGGTCTGCTCTTCATTGCGGTGTGCGGGCTTCTCATTGCAGTGGCTTCTCTTGTTGCGGAGCAGGGGCTCTAGGCACGCGGGCTTCAGTAGTTGTGGCATGCGGGCTTCAGTAGTTGTGGCACGCGGGCTCTAGAGTGCAGGCTCTGTAGTTGTGGCGCATGGGCTTAGTTGCTCCACGGCATTTGGGATCTTCCCAGACCAGGGCTCAAATCCATGTCCCCTGCATTGGCAGGCGGATTCTTAACCACTGTGCCACCAGGGAAGCCCTCTCCATAAGTTTTGTACTTTTTTTGTTAATTGTGTTTCTTAATCTTTTGTGGTAAGTACCTTACTTTATATTTTCTAATTGAATATAAAGGAGCATTATTGATTTTCCTCCCTAGGATGTCATTATGGAAGATTTCCAACTGACAGCCAAGTTTAAAGATCTTTTTTTTTACAGTAATACCCAAATATATACCCCTACATTCTACAATTAATGTTTTACTTCACTTGCTTTATCTGTCCCTCCATCCATCCACCAATCCATCTTACATTTTTATTCATTTAAAATAAGATGTAGATGGGGAATTCCCTGGCTGTCCAGTGGTTAGAGCTCCGCACTTCCACTGCAGGGGGCACGGGTTCGATCCCTGGTCGGGAAACTAAAATCTCACATGCCCTGCAGTGCGGTCAAAAAAAAAAAAGAAGATGAAGACGTTAAATCACTTTTCCCACAAAGACTTGAACGTTCATATAATTAACTAGAGTTCAGTATTTATTTACAGTTTTTTTCATTTAAGGTAAATTTGATTTGTGCAAAACAAAGCCTTATCAAGATACAGAACATTACTATCACTTTAGAAAGCTCTCTTAATGTCCCTTGCAAGGTGAAACCCTCACCCCATCCCCACCCAGAAGGAGAAAGAGAGAGAGAAGATGAAAATAAAATTCTGAATGAATAGAGTGGAGAGGAAATGACTAGAGACAAAAATGGAGATTCATAAGGGGGGGAAGGGTATTATAAACAATTATAGGTTAATACATGTTAAAATGCTGTTTTTTTTTTTAACTAAGAAAATTAAGGAAATATTTTGCTTTCCATCTTCCTTCATAGCTTTCTTTAGTGTCTCTCAAAAACTGAAGGGATCTTATATTAAACTATAATGACCTGCTCTAGACCTTTTCATTTGAAAAGTTTGGGACAAGAGAGGAAGAGAGAATGAGAGCAGGAGTGTGTGTGTGTGTGTGTGTGTGTGTGTGTGTGTGTGTGTGTGTGTGTGTGTGTGTGTGTGTGTTTGAAATAGGCAGTATTTCTATGGATTTGTATAACTCATTAATGACTATTTTACCATAAAGTGATTCTAAATATGATGAAATTTAAAGGATTCTAGGATTTTTAAAGACTTTTTTGGGTTTTTTTGGACTGGTCCATATTTAGCTTTTTCCTGAAACCAAGTACCTCTGGTGACAGTTTACAAAGTGGAAGCATTACACTGGCAAGTGAACCTTTGGAGCACAAACCCATATCCAGTTCAGCAGAACCTGACCTGATCAACTTTATGGATTTCCCAAAACATAACCAGACCATAACTGAAGAAACAAGCTCTGCAGTTGAATCAAGGTACCATGGGGTTCAGAGAACTCTTCATTAAAAATTGGGTACCCTTGTAAAAATTCCATCTTTAAATACAACCTGGCTTACATAGGCATAAGCTCTGGTATTTTAAGAATTTAACCTTAAATGTTTACTACCATATATTGTTTAAATATCTAATGAATGGATCTGATGATAAATCATTTTTAACACTGTGTTTGATGTTTTACAGTGGTCTTTTACAAAAATGAACTTTTCAACAGTAAAAAGTATTTTCCCCTTCAGTGTAGTCATTGTCAGTTTCCAGACACATACTCTCTTTACAGTGAAGTATACCTTTTACTCTTAAATATTGAGTCAAACATTTTTTGAGAGCCTGTTGTATGCTAAGCATTATGCTAAACACTAAAAATTAAAAAGTAAATAAAATCTGACCTCTGTCCTTAGGTGGATCATGGTCTGGTAGAGATTAAATACTTGGCAATGAATCTACATTACTTACTTACATGCATTATACATGTAAGGTGATGTATAGGTGATTTTGTTTAATAAAGACGAAATAATTTTTGAACAAGGCAAATGAATGGACACTTAATCTTTTTAAAATAATACCATAATACCTGTTATATACCATATATCCTCTTCCTACCCTTCATCAGATCATCCACTCCATCCTGTTTTTCTGACCAGTTTTACAAAAATACCTGAAGAAAATTTAATTCTTACAAGGCGGTACTGACTCTTCTCAGATATATTCAGTACATTCAAAATTCATTGTAGAAAATAGTCTAGCTCTACAGATTTAGATTTTTTAACACAATCTAACCACAGCATTTCTTCTTCATTTTTTTAAGTGATGAAATAATGAAAGCCAGTGGAGATGTCCAAACTATGAAAATTTCACCTGTGCCTAATAGTTTATCAAAACGAAATGTATCTTTGACTAGAAGTCACAGTGTTGGAGGTCCCTTGCAAAATATGGACTTTTCCCAGAGACCATTTCATGGCATTTCAACAGTTAGTCTTCCAAACAGTCTGCAGGAAGTTGTGGTATGTAACAGCATTATAATTATACTGTGTGTTCATGTAAGTATTTATTAAAACAGCATGTAATTCTTCTGTAGTAGGTTTATTTTAATCACATGAAAAGTGATAAGAATTTTTCATAAGCAGACTAAGAACTTTAGAATTTCAAATATGTACACAAATAAACAGAAGAGTATAATGATTTCCTTTGACGCATCATCCAGCTTCAGTAATTTTCAGCTTATGACCATTTTTCTTTCATGTATACCCTCATTCAGTTCTTCCATAGATCCATTTGAAGCAGATTTCAAACATCATATATTCCATTTGTAAATATTTCAGTATTTATCTCTAAAAGATAAGGACTCTTAAAAATACAATGTCCTTATCAGACCCAAAAAATAACAAATAATAATATCAAGTTATTCAATCTTTGTTCAAATTTTTCTTTTTATCGAAGTATAGTTGCTTTACAATGTTGTGTTAGTTTCTACTGTACAGCAAAGTGAAGTAGAGTTCCCTGTGCTATACAGCAGGTTTGTTCAAATTTCTAATGGTCTCAAAAATGTCAAGTTGTGTGTTTTGTAGTTTGCGGAATCAGGATCAAATAAGGTCCATGCTTCGTAATTGGTTAATCTGGTTTTATTAGTCTTTTTAAATCTGTAGACTCTTTTTTTCCCTTGCACTTTATTCCCTTGCAATTTATTTGTTGATTACAACCGTGTAAATTGGTAATTGCAGTTAGAAGCTTGATCAGATTCAGGGTTTTTTTGTTCTTTTTTGTTCATTTGTTTATTTTTATAAGAGAGCTTCATCAGTAGTGGTATGTCCCTCCAACAGGAGACACGAACTATCTTTGTGATGTTAGCAGCTATTAATGCCTCAATGCCTAGATCAGGTTGTCCATTTGGAGCTATAAAATGATGATAGTCTAATTCTGTCATCTTTTTTTATTATATGAAATATATCTGTAAAGAGAAACTAACCCCATGGCTTTTGTCTGGTTTTCCAAAGATGCAATTTATGATGGAAAGGCAAAATAAATATTTGATTTTTTTTCCTTTTATTTATCAGTTTTCAAAGTAACAAGTTGGGTTCCTAGCATTCTCCAAGGTGATCCATTATCTGGGGGGATAGGGTATCATTATGAACTCATTGGTTTAAACATTTATGTTTATATCCATTGCTGTTGTTATCCTTATTGATGCTTATATTATTCCTTCTTTGGTCAGCTAGAAGCCTCTACAAGTTGGTGCCTTAATCCTTTTGACACAACTCTGGTAGCCTTTTTATAATTTTTTTTTAAAGCTTCCTTGCTTTCTTATATTGCAAGATGTTTCATGCTCATGTTATGTTATTTCCTTCTCCAGACCTAGAATTAGCCATTTCTTTAAGAAACCTGGTTCCTTTCATAGGAAAACAGTATTTGGAGACCTCAATCTGGGCACTATGGGTACTTGTTAATACTGGTCATAAACATTTTATTCTGACTATAATATGCACAACTTACAAAGTCTAGGTTGGGGTTTTTTTAATTCATTATTTCGTTTGATTTATAAAGTTGCTCTTTAGTTTTTGTTGCAATCAAATGTAAAAACAAGTTAGATACAGTTTTAAAAAGAGTCAAGAAATACTAACACAGGGACTTCCCTGGTGGCGCAGTGGTTAAGAATCCACCTGCCAATGCAGGGGACACAGGTTCAATCCCTGGTCCCGGAAGATCCCACATGTCACAGAGCAGCTAAGCCCGTTCGCCACAACTACTGAAGCCTGCTCGCCTAGGGCCCGTGCTCCACAACAAGAGAAGCCACCGCAATGAGAAGCCCGCACACCACAATGAAGAGTAGCCCCCGTGTGCAGTGACTAGAGAAAGCCCATGTGCAGCAACAAAGACTCAACACAGCCAAAATTAATTAATTAATTAATTAATTAATTAGTTTAAAAAAGAAATATTAACACAAAAAATTGTATAATCTGTTTAGAGTTTTAAGCGGAAGATAAAGTCACATATTTTTTGGTATCACCATTATAAAGCATCAGAAACGCAAATATTTCTTATAAAAAATTGAAAAGGAAAAAATCAAACCTACATAGGCCGTTGCTGTTAATGTGATAGAGAAAAACTCATGTTTAAAATAGGGTCTATTACATGGATTAATAATTTTCATTTGTAATCATTTGTAATCATTTAACTTAACGGTATTTATGATTAAGTACTTCTTAATCTTTATGTTTTCTTCAGGGTGTTCTTCTTTTATGTTTTCTTTAGGGTGTTCTACTACATGTAGTAATGGCCCTGAAATAATTGACTTTGAAAGGATAGAGAAGTATAATCTCATTGAGACATACTCTGAAACATACATAATAACATAGATCATATTCACTTCTTTTTGTATTTCTATGTTTTTAAGGATCCTTTAGGAAAAAGACCGAATCCTCCCCCTGTTTCTGTGCCCTACTTGAGTCCCCTAGTGCTTCGTAAAGAACTTGAATCTTTGCTAGAAAATGAAGGCGATCAGGTGATTCACACGTCCTCTTTCATCAATCAACATCCAATCATTTTCTGGAACCTCGTTTGGTATTTCAGACGTTTGGACCTTCCTAGTAACTTGCCAGGACTTATCCTCACATCTGAACATTGTAACGGAGGTGTACAGGTAGGGAATCAACTTCATTACTTATACTACATTGGTGTTCGTTAGGATGAGGCTTCACTTCAGGTAGCAGGAAGTATACAACAATAGTGGCTTAAGTCATAGGTTATTTCTCTCTCACTTAAACATTTAGATAGGTGGTCCAGGGATGGTATAGTGTTAGAGACTTGAGAGCCTTCTATCTTTTTGCTCAGCAGTGCGACCTCCATTTCCAAGTTTTATACCTGATCTAGGAGAGCTGACTCTACTTACAAGCTGTCACATCCACATTCCAGCCAGCAGTTAGAAGAAAAATGGATGGAGAAGAGTATGTCTTCTTTATCTAGGGACAGTTCCTAGAGTTGCACGTAATCTTTTCATATGTATCTGTTTGGCCTAAACTTAGCTATATGGTCATTTCTAGTTGCAAGTGTAGCTAGAAAAGGTAGTTTTTATTCTGAAATATAATATTCCCAGCTGAAATTCTCACAACTTTATTTTAAAGGACTCATATTAGCCACATTTTTCAGATGATACAACTAAAAATTATGGAAGTTATTTTTGCTAGGTCACATACCTCATAAGTGTTGGGGGGCCAAGACCACAGTCTGGCTCTCTGACTCTGAAACTCCTGCTTTGCTTGAGCTGGCATCTCTGACTCCCCGGGAGACAGTGAGCTCCTAGAACTCCTTCATTTTATGATACTGAATATCGAGAGATACCCCCAACCCCAAACATACATCAGGGGCACAACAAACTTTTAGAGTAGTATAAATTCTATTTTGACTCATTTATTTTAAGTAGTAGTCAGTACAACAAGATAGTAGAAACCATTGCACTTTCTCTTACCTTAAAATTTGTTCTGATGGAGGTTAATCTTTCTTGTGGCTGCTGTGCCAGTTACCAAGTTGTCATTCAGTCCTTGAAAGTCAGAATGAGAAACATGCACCTCAGAAAATAATAAGAACATTTGTAATCAGATATAAATAAAAATTTTAAAATTTTCACAGAATTTTAGGTCCACAATTTTGAAAGAACTCATCTGTTTTATATAATCAAGCTTTGCTAGGTCCACTGGTAATTATTATTATGCTTGGGGTACTAATACTTTCTACTGATCTTTTTTAGCTTCCCCTGTCATCTCTGTCCCAGGATAGCAAACTCGTGTATATTCAGCTGTTATGGGATAATATCAACCTTCATCAGGAACCAGGAGAACCTCTGTATGTCTCATGGAGGAATTTTAGTAAGTAAAATAGAATTAAAGACATAAGAGACTCAAACTGGAAACAACCCAAATATCCATCCACAGGTGAATGCATAAGCAAATTATGGTATGGTTCATCCACACAGTAGAATACTGTTTAGCAATAAAGAAAAATGGACTACTGGGGGAAAAATAGAATTAAGGAGACAGTTAAGGAGAAATTATTTTGCTTTATTTTTAAATCTTTCATTCATTTTTAGTATCTCAAGATTTTTTCCATTTTAGTTCAAATTTTTTTGCTATTGTACTGACCCATTTATCAGGTCTCCAGCTGAGTTGAGTGGGGTTTTTTTTGTGATTCTTGTAGTTTATCTGTCAAATACTAATTTGGTTAGGTATTTGGAGAGTAAATTCTCTATAGTGGATGTGTTGGTATAGATCATAATTTCAATTATATGGGTACTAGTCTCAAAGATTCTGGCTTTATTTTTATTTATTTTTTATAAATTTATTTTATTTATTTATTTATTTTTGGCTGCATTGGGTCTTCACCGCTGCGCGCGGGCTTCTCCCTAGTTATGGCAAGCGGGGGCCACTCCTCACCGTGGCGCATGGGCCTCTCACTGTGACGGCCTCCCCCATTGCGGAGCATGGGCTCCAGGCACGCGGGCCTCAGCAGTTGTGGCTCGCGGGCTCCAGAGCGCAGGCTCAGTAGTTGTGGTGCATGGGCCCAGTCGCTCCGCGGCCTGTGGGATCCTCCCAAACCAGGGCTCGACCCCGCGTCCCCTGTGTTGGCAGGCGGACTCCCAACCACTGCGCCACCAGGGAAGCCCCTGGCCTTACTTTTAGTTTTTGTATTTAGAACATATTTTTACAAGAGGTTTAAAGGGTTATCCAGTATTCAGAAGCCTTATGAGTCAGTAAGAAACCACAGACAACCCAGTAGGTAAGTGAGTAAATGGTATCAATAGGCAGTTCATGGAAGAAACATTAAAATGCTCTGTTCTATAGATATACAGTGTACAAAGCTGTTGGTACAACGATGCTTACTGCAAGATTATTTATAATAATGAAAAACTTAAGCAAATACGTAACAAGAGAATTGTGATAAATCCACACTATGAGATGTTGGCAACCAAGAAAAAGAGTCATTTGTATATAGGTTCCCGAAAGGATGGATTTTCGTTATATATTAAGTGAAAAAAGAGGCAAGTTGCAGAACAGTATGTGATCTTTTCTCTTTTTCGTAGAAAAACGAAACCAAAAATATTTGTGTTTTTAATGTATGCAGAGAAAAAGGTCTAAAACCGTGTATGTCCCAGGCTGTTAACAGTACCTGCTCAGAAGAGGAAGGGAAAAGTTCACTCTGTGTTTTGTTTTGTTTTGTTTTGTTTTTGGCTGCGTTGGCTACTCTTCGTTGCGGTGCGCGGGCTTCTCATTGCAGTGGCTTCTCTTGTTGCGGAGCACAGGCTCTAGGCGTGTGGGCTTCTGTAGTTGCAGCATGCAGGCTCAGTAGTTGTGGCATGCGGGCTCAGTAGTTGTGGCTCATGGGCTGTGGAGCGCAGGCTCAGTAGTTGTGGCGCACGGGCTTAGTTGCTCCGCAGCATGTGGTATCTTCCTGGACCAGGGCTCGAACCCATGTCCCCTGCATTGGCAGGTGGATTCGTAACCACTGTGCCACCAGGGAAGCCCCCACTCTTTATTTTGTATTTTTACTACAATCTTTCACTACTTAGCAGTTTTTCTACTTAAGCTAGAATAAAAGAATCTGACATTTTCCCTTGAAATATGCCAATCACAAAATTATGGCTAAATATATTATAAGCTATTTTTGTCTTTTTGTTGTTGTTTTCCCAGTTCTGATATTTGAATGCTTTTTAAGCAGAAGCAGACTAACTTTGAAATTTATGCTGGAAAATAATAGAATTATAACTGCCATTTCTTTAGTTGTTTTCCTGCATATCTTGAAATAGATAAGTGTTTTAAAATGTTCTATAATTTGTGGTGAGAATAAAATTTAGAACTCTCAAGAATAGCATTGTTTCTTGACTTGATTGGCTACTTTAAACAAAGAATTGGTATACAAATAACATTAAAAGACATAATAGAATTGAGTGGTGACTTTTGGAAAAGCAGTATGGGGAGCTACACAGTCCCATTTCCCAGCGAAACAACCATAATTGGTGAAAGTTATTAAAGAAAAAAAAGTGTCTACAGCTGTCAAACAAATGAAGAAATATTTATTCAAGAAAATATATTGGGCTTCCCTGGTGGCACAGTGGTTGAGAATCCGCCTGCCAATGCAGGGGACACGGGTTCGAGCCCTGGTCTGGGAAGATCCCACATTGCCATGGAGCAACTAAGCCGGTTCGCCACAACTACGGAGCCTGCGCTCTAGAGCCCACGTGCCACAAATACTGAAGCCCACGCACCTAGAGCCCGTGCTCCGCAACAAGAGAAGCCACCGCAATGAGAAGCCCGTGCACCGCAACGAAGAGTAGCCCCCGCTTACTGCAATTAGAAAGCCCGCGCACAGCAACGAAGACCCAACTCAGCCAAAAATAAATAAATAAAATTTTTTAAAAAAAGAAAATATATTAAATTTCAGTAAAAATGGTCAGTTTCTGTGGCATTTAGCTACAACTTGCTGCTCCCCACCAGCCCCCAGTCAAGGGCTACAGCATCTCCCTGGGAAAGACAGGTTGCCAGCAGTTCTCATCCTCCCAGCCCTATTCAGTTCCAGGAGAGAGGGAGGCTTACTTCCTCCACTCAGCCCCCATGCACTGCCAGCTTCAGCAACCCTCGAACACTGGGTCTCTGATTGTTCTCACAGCGTCTTGCTCATAAGGGAGAGGTTTTATGCCAGGAGAGGCAAGCTAAAAAATCAGAGGCAACTACATCCCTCCAGTACCCCATTCACAAAGCAGGGGAATCATTCCAAGAGAAGGGCCGCTGTTCCCAGCCCCAGCTCCAGAGCAGTGGCTGAGAGGCAGGCCATAAGAACAGAGCTCTGAAATTCTCCCCAAAGGAAATGACTTTACTGGGGACAGACTGTGGAGAAGTTCAAGCCTGAAAGCACTCTTGGAAAGAGTGGAGATTTTGGTGAGAAGGCCAGCATTACCCTGATACAAAAACCAAAGACATCACAGGAAAACAAAACTAAAAATCTGTATCACTTATGAATATAGACATAAAGATCCTCAACAAAATACAAGCCAACCAAATCCAGCAGTTGAGAAAAGCAGTTGTACACCATGACTGAGTGCTGTTTATCCCAGGCATGCCGTGTTGGTTTGAAAATCAATTAATATATCATATCAATAAAATAAAGGACAAAATCCATATGATCGTCTGAATAGGCACAGCTAAAGCACTTGACAAAATCTATTGCCCTTTGTTAAAAACACTCAACAAGGGACTTCCCTGGTGATCCAGTGGTTAAGAATCCGCCTTCCAATGCAGTGGGACACGGGTTTGATCCTTGGTTGGGGAACTAAGATCCCACATGCTGAGGAGCAACTAGGTCCATGCGCCACAACTACTGAGCCGGTGCGCTCTACAGCCCGCGCGCCACTAGAGAGTCCATGCACTGCAACTGTGGAGCCCACGCTCCACAATGAAAGATCCCGCATGCTGCAGGGAAGATCCTGAGTGCCGCAACTAAGACCCAAAGCAACCAAAAAAAAAAAAAAAAAAAAACCCACCAAGCTAGAAATAGAAAGGAGCCTCCTCAACCTAATTATGAGCCTCTGAAAACCCACAGTTGATATCATTTAATGGTGAAAGACTGAATACTTTCCCCCAAGTACAGGAACAAGACAAAGATGTCTGTTTTCATTATTTCTTTTCAACATTGTACTGGAGGTTCTTGCTAGAACAATTAGACAGGAAAATAAAAGGCATCCAAGATGGAAAGGAAAAAGTAAAACTATCTCTATTTGCAGATTATGTCATCTTACATATAGAAAATCCTAAATTAGAAAATCCTAAGGAATACACACACACACCCACACACACACACAAAACATATGGAACTTATTTATTAAATAAGCTCAGCAGAGTTGCAGGATATAAGATCAATACACAGAAATCAACTGTATTTCTATATACTTTCAATGAATAATCCAAAAATTAAATTAAGAAAATAATTCCATTTATAATAGCATTAAAAATAATAAAATACTTAGGAATAAATTTGATAAAAGAAGTACAAAACTTATTATACTCTGAAAACTAAAAGTATTGTTGAAAGAAAGTAAAGACCATCTAAGTAAATGGAAAGAAATCCCATGTTCATGGGCCAGAAAAGTTAATATTGTTAAGATGGCAGTACTCCCAAATCGATCTATAGATTCAGTACAATCTATATCAAAATTCCAGGTGGCTTTTTTATAGAAATTGACAAGCCTATCCTAAAATTCATATGGATTTTCAAGGCCCCTAGAATAGCCAAAACAGTCTTGAAAAAGAAGAACAAAGTTGTAGGACTCATACTTCTGAATTTGAAAACTTACTACAAAGCTACAGTAATCAAGAAAGTAGAAAACTGGCATAGGATAGACATATAGGTCAGTGGAATAAAGTTGAGTTTCCAGAAATAAACCCTCACATGTACAGTTAACTGCCTTTCAGCAAGAGTGCCAAGGACCATTCAGTGGGTAAAGAATAGTCTTTTCAACAAGTAGTGCTGGACAACTGGAACAACATGCAGAAAAAATAAAGTTGGATCTCTTCCTGGTTCACTGCTAATTGGAATAAAAAATAGTGCAGCTGCTTTGGTGTAAATAGTTTCACAGTTCCTCAAAATGGTAAACAGTTACCATATGACACGGCAGTTGCACTCTTAGGTATATACCCAAGAGAAATGAAGACACACATCCACATAAAAACTTGTACACTGTTTTTAGCAGCATTTTTCTTAATATCCAAATAATGGAAACAACCTAAATGTTCATTTTAACTGATGAATGGATAAACTATGGTATATCCATACAATGGAATATTATTTGGCAATAAAAAAGTAGTGAATACTGATACATACTACAAAAGGAATGAATTTTAAAATATTATAGAAGCAGCAGCCACAAAAGAGAACAGAAAGTATGATTCCATTTATATCAAACAATCAGAATAGGCAAATCTGTGAAGACAAAATTAGATTAATGGTCGCCTAGGGCTGAGGGGTTGGGAAGATAGAGTGACTCCTAATAGGTAGATTTCTTTTGGAGGTGATAAAAATGCTCTAAAATTGGTGATGGTTCCCCAACTCTGTGAATTAAGGAGCAATAGTGAAGTTGCAGATTATATTTGGGTTATGCTCTAAAATCACAACATAACATGAAAATCAAATCTATTTAGCAGGTAGAAAAACTAGGATCAAAACCCATAGCAGCCAGTATTTCCTCTTGTATTGTAACAGAGAACTTTGCTATTTCTATGGTTGAACACAAATGAAATATTACTAGTTTCCTTTATTAAGGGGCTGGATTGTATGAAAATTACAGTAACTTGCTTTATGACAGACACTTAAAATGAGGCTGACTGGGGAACTTTTGGATACATAGTTCCATCTCAACTAATGTGGGTGTAATAAAATTGTATGGCTGCTGGGATCACCTACAGTATTAAAGTTTTCCCTTTTTCTGGGCCAAGCTCACATTGTTGATTTTGTGTATTTTTAACGTTACTGTGATTCAAATATACCACTGAAGCACTTTTGTAATATATGAAATCTGTATAAATATTTGTTCTTAATAATTCTAGAATTACCCTTGTATCAATTAGGATTATATGCTACTGTATTTAATAGAAAACAACAGAATCTTAAACAGGTAAAGATTATTCTCTCACATGAAGAATTTATGAAGTAGACACTCCAGGACTGGTAGGCAACTCCTCTGTCATCGGGGACCCAGGCTCCTTATGCTTTGTCTGCTTTTCCATCAGGAAAGATTCATGGTCACAGGATGGCTGCTGGAGTACAAGATATCACATTCCAGCCTCAAGCAGGAAGCTCTAAGTTCAGGAAAAGGGCAAAGGGACAGGCCTCTCCTATCTGAAGAAAGCAAGAAAAATATTTTTTAGCTGGTCACATCGCTACATAATTTTACTTGTGATGGGGAGGTGGTGTTGAATAAAAAATGATACAAATCTGAAAAAAAACTTCTTTAATAATTAGAGTGACTAAATGTATTCTTTTACTGTGTTCTTATTATTAGATTCTGAAAAGAAATTGTCTCTCCTGTCAGAGGAACAACAAGCAACAAGCGCTTTAGTAGAAACCATCAGGCAGAGTATTCAACATAATGATGTTCTTAAACCCATCAACCTGCTTTCACAACAAATGAAGGGAGACATGAAAAGACAAAGGTAATAATCCAGTATTTGGTACCTGATGCCACTCGAAATAATTTCATGGTATTTTAAAAATGATTTTTAAAACTATCTCTAGTTGTAAAAGAAACACTCATTGTAGAACATCTGATTGTCTTAAAAAGTGCTACCCAAATGCATTCATACTTGATCACGAACATAATAAAAATATCTGGGAAATAGATTAAATTTTAGGAGGTAATTCATTTATGTCTAAAATGTACTGAGTCTTTGTGAAAACATTACTACTATTCACTGGAAACCTATGTGTTAACATTGATGTTATACATATGTACTGCTTGTTCAGGTCCTGTCACGCATCTTATCCTGTGAGATGTAAAAAAAAAATATGGGTTTAGGAGTAGAAACAATTTAGGAAAATGATGGAAGCAATGAATTACAAACGATATGGAGCTATCCTGATCCTCTTACTATTTATTGTCTGCTCACATGCTTGGATCAGTACTCATCCCAGTCTCAGCATAAGTGAATTTTGTGGAGGAAGCTTCAGAAAAAGAGACATAATACCTTCTATCAAACATAAAGTGTTTCCAGGTGCTCTTCAAGTTTCTAGTCATGGCATCTTTGAAGATAGTCTCAGAAATGATAGGACAAGAATTCATAATGAAAATGGACAGATCCTTCTATAATCTCAACAGTTGAGGTAGAGATTATCTCCTTCACAGGCTAAAGAGCAGCCACTTTCAAGTATCTGTAGTTGAAGGACAGGGAAGGAGTATTAGAAATGACATATTATGGCTTCTGAAGCTTCTAAAGAAAGCTGCATGGAGCATCATCAGAATCAGCATTACTCTCTCATTTTTTTTTCTGTAAATACTCAAATCAGTTCATAAGTTTCCCCTTTTTTTAACAAATGAGCCACAAATCCCATTTTTAAGGTTTCATTTGTAACGTTTTTATGTTCGCACATCAAATAAAGGTGATTTATCCTTTACTGTTGGGTTAAGTAGTAGAGACCACACTATCTTTCATACTGTTTGTGTCCAAGGGTTTTAGACCCCTAACTTACTTAGAAATTCATCTCTTTTGTCATGTGGCAAAAGTCTGCTTTTGTAAATTTGAATTAGAAATTAGAAAAGTTACCTATTATATTGCTAAATAATTACAATAAAGTTAAAATAAGCCATTTTTAATTATTTCGAATGTGAAGCTTTATGGCCATTAACTTTTAACTTTTTAATTTGAAATATAAGTTTGCAGGAAATTGCAAAGATAGTACAAAGAGTTCCGGGGACCCTTTACCCAGCTTCTCCCAAAGGTGACATCTCGTAACTGTAGTGTAATGTCAAAACCAGAACACTGACATGGATGGATACATTACTGTTAGCTACAGAACCTAATCTTTTTTTCTTCTTTTTTTTCAAGTATAGTTGATTTACAGTGTTTTTTTTTTCACCATTTTAAAAAACCTTCATAGGGTATTTTTATGCTCTTTGCCCATTAATTTTAAAATATTTGTTTTATAGGAGTTTATACAGAGAAATCCTCTTCTTATCATTAGTATCTCTTGGAAGAGAGAATATTGATATTGGTAAGTTCGTCAACTGGGGATTCCTTAAAGGGGGTTTATTAAGTCTTATTTCCTAAAGAAACTTTTAAAATTCTAATTGCTATGGGCAGATACTCCATTTGCCTTTAAAAAGATTTCTGCCTTTAAATATGCAGTTTAAATATGTATATAAAAATGATTTGACTACCATTTTTAAATGCATAGCTTTTGTTTTATTTTATTATTAAGAAATACCAACTATATTTTTGAAAATATCTTTCAGAGGCTTTTGACAATGAGTATGGACTTGCATACAATAGTTTATCTTCAGAGATTCTTGAAAAGTTGCAGAAAATTGATGCTCCACCAAGTACCAGTGTGGAGTGGTGCAGGAAGTGTTTTGGAGCACCTCTCATTTAAATAAGATTCACTAGATTTTGGACACAGAACTGGGGGAATAGATTCAATCTGGAGACATTCAAGGTTTGTTTCAAATTACGAATTGGTGAACACTGAAATGAAGTTATTCTTGGGACAATAGATAATGAAATGTAATTCATACTGAATCATCTCAGAAGGTAAAAATGCCACTAAAATGCCCTAGGGTTTACTGATGTTGAAGATTTACAATTTCTGAACGGTTTTTATCTGCTGAAAATTGGTTTTGCATTTCTCAGTATTTGTAGCAGTTCGATAATGAGAAACCATATTCATTCTTGGCGTTTTGTCTATATCTGAAGCTATTGAGTTTGGGGAATGGCAAATTAATATAAACTTGCCTAACCCCAAAACAAACGAAATCTCAATTACAAGAGCAACTATTTGTGTATTGTGTATATACGTGTGGCTGTGTAGGTGTGTATCTACTCAGCCATATTATATTTATTAAAATTCTTAGATTCCATGTTGCAATAGTTTTCTGAAAGGGGTTCTCCAACTATAAATGACTACTACTAAATTCATTATGTAGTCATTAATCTCAAAATTATCTGAAAGTCTGATAACTGCCTTGTCTTTGACTTTAAAATTAATATATATTTTTACCCTTCATGTTATGTATTAGCTCCCTTAATGGATTGTATCTTGAATATCCAGTTACTTCCTTTCATCCTCTTCCCAGTATCATGTTAATTTGCAACAGCTTTAAAATTGGAATAAATGAGCCAGATAGTTTAAATGAAATTAATCAGCTTCATAATTTACGAAATTAAAATTCTTGTGTATGTCTTTGGGCCTGAAATTGTTCAGGCACATAAATTGTTGCTATTGGTCACTTTTAAAAACCTGTGGGATAACTTGCACTGCACACAGAATTTTATTCTTGTATAAAATTTAGATTTGTACACTTATTATTTGTGCATTTGTAAATACTGTTTTTTAGGTTGAATCAATTAAGTCTTAAAATGTTAAAGCTTATTAAACTTGTTGCCAGTAGGTTTAAGAAAATCATGACCTCACATGCCTCACTCTGACATTTATCATGCCTTTTGTTAAAACATCCCTTAGGGACAGTAAATTTGCCTTACTTCTCTGCATGCGTGGTTTGAAAAGCCAATGATTGTGTGTGCTCGCTTTTACAGTAATTATGCAGATGACTAAATCAGTTGGTAATTATTTCCAAATGGTACAGTTAACAGCACACATCTCCTTTCTACCTGCTATAATCTTTTAAAAATTGTTACTATACCAGTCTTCCAACATTTCAGGGTTAATAAGACCTATGCAGAATCCTAGTTTCAATTTATTGTGAGAGTGCTAAGTGAAAGAACTTGTCAGAAACTGTGTACAATTCTCATTGCCTTAAAAATGGATCTTTTGCAGTCTCAGAGAATATATTTTTGCAACTTAAGACTTGGTACTAGTTTTAATACTTAACACTTATTGCCCCAACAGAAATTTGGAATTACTTTGCATATAAAAAAAATCAAGGTTGAATAAAATGAAAACTTCTCAAGTTTGCTGTGCTTGTCTTACATTTTTAAGGCTCCTGAAGTGTGTACAGTAATTCAAGCTTTTGTGATATTCAGAATTCCAGTATCGCCTGTTTTCCCACTTCTCTGTAGTTCTCAATAACTTGAACTAAATTACCAAAGCACTTCCCACTAAAACAACCCTGTGATTTGTATTAAAATTGCTTAAAGGCCTTTTCTTGCACCTACCACAGAAAGGGGAGTAAAAATTTATAGCAAAAACAGACAAAAAAAACAAATTTCAAATCATTATCTATAGATTTAGAAATATCTAGAATGACTGTATGAGACTTAAATCCTGATTAACTTCTGAAAGCAATCTTTCAAATTACTGCAGTTTAGCATAACCTTACACTGGTTTTAGATTTGGTATTAACTGCATTTCATAGATTGATTATAGCAACCTGCACAGTTAATGAGTTAACAGTCATAACAAGTCTGACATACCTTTGGGATATTCAATTGTTGCCCTTTTCATTTTTGGTATACACTAGTAATATAGGGTTCAGTGTCTTTGCAATGTTGAACTCTTAAATCTGCCAGATTTCATAAGCTAGTATAGTTAGGCCCACCTTACTATCTGTCCACTGTAGTGACTGTACTCAAAATAAGAAAGCAGGGTGGTTCTCATGTTTTATGCATTAGAATCAACCAGCTACTAGTTAGAATTCTGGGCTTACACCAGACCTGCCTTTTGGCCTGTTACCCTCTAGGATTCAACTGTAGTGTGTCAGTCCTTCTGGCACTGGGTATCTTTTTTTAAATGCTGTAAGTTCAACTTCTAACTTTGTCAACTGCCAATTAAGACTTTAAGACTTTTGTAACTTTTTAATACTACATTAAGAGATACGGGTGCTGTTCAGCAGAGAGTAACACAACATTGTAAATCAACTGTACACAAATTTAAAAAAAAAAAAAGCTATGGGGATCTCCTCTATGAATCTTGCTTCAGGGCTGGCATTATTATTGGCCTAACCTGGGAACTTATTAATGACTGTGGGGCCCCAAACTACCGAATCATAATCCACTTTTTAGCCAGATCCCCAGGTGATTCTTATGCACACTTTAACTGAAGCACTTCTTCAGTCTCTACATGTTACAGCCACTTGAAAATTTTACTCACCTGTGGTTAATATATACTCTGGCAAAGGAGCCCCTTTTAAAGCCTAATGTGCCTTCTTTCAAGACCCTTCTAGTCTATAATGGTTTGAATGAAGGTTCTGACTGCAATTACTATAGAAACCAGACATAGTACATTAGAAAAGTATACTTTGGGGCATTCCCTGGCAGTCCAGTGGTTAGGACTCCACTCTCACTGCCAAGGGCCTGGGTTCCATCCTTGGTCAGGGAACTAAGATCCCACACCCCACAAGCTGCGTGTTGCAGCCAAAAAAAAAGTATACTTTCTCTGTGCATCCTTCACTGATGCAAGAGTGTTTCTAAAAAGAGGTACAGTCAACTCCTTTGCAGTGTGAAATATAATAAAAACAGGTGGAGTTGAAAAGCTTTGTTAATGCATTAAATTTGCACTGGTTTTAAAAGCTTTGTCAACTGTTTTAAAATGGTATCCATTAAAACTATGCTTTTAACAAGTTATCCTTTTTACATATGATAAATGTCCATCTTCACAAGGGCACTTTTCATGTATCATGTATAGATCTTCAAGAAAAACTGTATTCCTCAAAATAAAGTGTATCAAAGATTAATAGTCCTAGTCATTTATTTCCCCTGTATTGTTCCATGCCTTGCTAAAAAGCCAATGAACATGCTAAGAGTCCTTTCCTGAGCCACCCACCAAAGAAACTCTGTCCTGGCCATCTCTTCCACTATCAATCACAGTTCAGTCTCAGTGTCTGAATCTGAAGGATTATCACTTTCAGGTATCTCTTGCAGACTTTACCTACCACTAGATTATACAGTACCTCCTCTTCTATAAGTTTCTCAACCTTCGTTTATTTTATCATCAATTAAAAGTCAATAAAGGAGATGTGATGTCTGATCTTATTTATTTGTTACTCTTAGAACATCTCATTTTTGACTGGACTCAGACTTAGAAGTAGAAGCTCTCAGAGAGGACAGCCTCCGTCTCTTGGCAATCTGTTCCTGGCGTTTTTCTTTGGCCTCCTAAACAAAACCAAAAAAAAAAAAAAAAAAGCACAGTTAAAGCTTATCTGGATTAAAAATGCAAATCCAAAGCCAGGCCTATCCCCCCATCCCCCAACACAGGCACTGAGGACTTACCTTCATTCTCTTGGCCAAAAGTTTAGCATATTCTGCAGCCTCTTCCTTATTTTTCTTAGTACGCTGTTTCTTCAGAGCAATTCGCCGACGTTTGTGTTGCAGAACACGTGGAGTAACAAGACGCTGAATCTTGGGTGCTTTGGTCCTAGGTTTCTTACCTAAAAATTTAGATAATGACTCAATCACTTCAATAATACCCTTGTTCAATAGGACCCACATTTACATTTTTAAAGCATTAGAAAGATTCAAACTCAGTAGTTCCTATGAAAACTTATTTGTATGAGACAGTTTACTAGGGACCAGTGTTTTCCTATACCAATAGCTTGGATGTCAAGTTCAAGATCATACGTAAATTCAACAAAGTGATAGGTTACTTTGCTGAACAGTTGGAAGTCATACCCCATACTTTTTTCTGTTCACTTTGATTTCCCTTCCACAATTACATTGTCTTGGGAGGATATTATATCTCTCTGTACCGTAAGACATATGAGCATTATTTTAAAACAGTATTAACCGCATATTTAACTTGTCATGAAAACTAAGTAAACCATTAACTGCATCCCACCATGCTCTTTGAAGTCCCAATTAGTGCTCATATTTCTATTTTTCAAGACAGAGGCTGCTTATCTGGAGTGAAACTTAACATTAGAATGAATGAATGAATTTATTTATTTGTTTGTTTGGTGGTGCTGCCCGGCTCGCGGGATCTTAGTTCCCCAACCAGGGATTGAACCTGGGCCACCACAGTGAAAGCAGAGTCCTAACCACTGGGCCACCAGGGAATTCCTGAGAATATCTTCATTTAGCCTGTCTGATTTATAATCCAAAATCCTCTGGATTATAAATCTGCTTCAGAACAGCAGTCTTTTCAGATGCAATGATTTTAGTTTGTGGACACCTTCTGGGAGCAATAAACACTTCAGATAAATATTCTAAGACTAAATGCTCAGTTCAGGTTCTGCTAAAATAAAAAACCCTTTGGAATTATAAAGAAAAAAAGAACCATGTTAACAAATGTCTGTTAAGTAGCACTTAGTACACTAATGATATTTCCAGGGGTGCAACTACAGGGAACTACCATATATTTGCCAGTTACTTCACTGAAAGTCATACCTGGCACACAGTAGGTGTCCAAATATTTCGTATGAGTGACCAATGAGCCCTTACCATATACCAGGTATTAGCTTATTTAAGCCCCCAGTCCTGAAAACCAAAACCCAAACAAAATTTTTCAGATCTGTCAGGAAAACCCAACCCAGAACGAACATGCTAGTTATTCCACTTATTGTAAATATTCATACAATTTACTACAGAAATATCATTACTGAGCATTGCTGCTGCAGACCTCACTAGTGATGGGTTATGTTGCCTAATAAACAATATACCTTCTTAAAATATAGAACACCAAGGTTCCTGAAAAAACTAAAAATTGAGTTCCCATATGATCCAGCACTCCCACTCCTGGGCATACATCCAGAAGACAAAACTATAATTCAGAAAGATACACGCCACCCCTATGTTCACAGCAGCACTATTCACAATAGCCAAGACAGAGAAACAACCTCAATGTCCACCGACAGATGAAGGGATAAAGAAGATGTGGTAGGCATATACAACGGAATACTACTCAGCTACAAAAGACATAATGCCATTTGCAGCAACGTGGATGGACCTAGAGATTATCATACTAAATGAAGTTACAGTAAGACAAATACCATATGATATCACTTACATGTGAAATCTAAAATATGACACAAATAACTGTACGAAACAGACTCACAGAGAACAGACTTGTGGTTGCCAAGGGGGAGGGATGGATTTGGGAGTTTGGAATTCAGATGTAAATTATTATACATAGAATTAGTAGACAAGGTCTTACTGCATAGCACAGGGAATTATACTCAATATCCTGTGATAAACCATAGTGGAAAAGAATATGAAAGAATTTACATACATATAACTAAATCACTTTGCTGTACTGCAAAATTAACACAACACAGTAAATCAACTACACCTAAATAAATTTATATACATATGAAAACCCCATGTATGTTCCCTGGTATTTTGAATAAAGTTTCTTTCCAACTTCTAATTCTCACAACTCTATTGCTATGCACATTCCAGTTGAAGTAAACGAAGGCCAGAAGTTAAAGCAACTTAAGTGGATGAAAGCATGTATCTCTTTGGTAAACACAAAAATTAGAACCACTGATATGGAAAGAAAGCAAGTGTGGGGGGGTGAGAGCACATTAAATAATAACCCCAGAGTTTTCTGTCATTCTTTCAACTCCTAACCCCAAAGCAACGAACTTAAAATGTCTCATAAGTTATCTCTGAATGAACTTATACATCAGTGAACCAAAGGCAAATTTCCAAGAAAAATTCTATCACTCTAGAGGGCACCGGATATAATAAGGATTCATACCAACTGCACATCTTGACACTCTCTTCCCCACTATTTTCCTAAAAACTCAGATTCTAGGTAACTAGTAGACAGATTTTTATCTTCTAACATGCACACAAAATACTACGACGAATCAAAGAAACTAAGCAAGCCCTAAACTGCACAATCCCCTGTACCTTCTTTGTTTAGGGGCTTTCTCACAACATACTGGCGGACATCATCTTCTTTAGAGAGATTGAAAAGTTTGCGGATTCTGCTAGCTCTTTTGGGCCCCAGGCGACGAGGCACAGTAGTATCAGTGAGTCCAGGAATATCCTTCTCTCCTGAAAGAGAAAAATGGACAGACTTGTAATTCAACAACCTCCTTACAAACAAGAACCCTAAATTGTTCAGGCATTGCTAAAACAAGTCCACTGGTCCAAACTGTGGATACTGCAAATTAATCAATCAATCAATCGACAATCAGCTTTAAATCAGTGGGGACAAAAATTAACTCAAGAATAAAAATCTCACCTTTTTTTACAATGACCAAATTGAGAACGCTCAGATTGGCATCCACAATGCAACCCCGTACAGATTTGCGCTTTCTTTCTCCAGTCCTCCTTGGTCTGTAACAGGAATGCCCCTTACTCAGTAGCAGGCGGACTCGGCCATGGGTCAAGACACCCTGCTTCATGGGGAAACCCTGTTTGTCGTTCCCACCACTGATTCGGACCACATAACCCTGGAAGAGAACACAATGACACATTACAGAACAAAAGACTGTGGCCTCCAACGAGTACACTTCATTAAGACCAATTTGAAACCTAAGAGCTTTCTCTCTGGTCACTAAATTTTGTCTATACTTCCAATTTCCCAAGTTTAATTAGCAAAGT
This sequence comes from Balaenoptera acutorostrata, assembly GCF_949987535.1. Classification (NCBI taxonomy): domain Eukaryota; kingdom Metazoa; phylum Chordata; class Mammalia; order Artiodactyla; family Balaenopteridae; genus Balaenoptera; species Balaenoptera acutorostrata. Next base: position 56,162,045 of record NC_080069.1, on the reverse strand, counting down.
CCTTTCAATCAAGTTACTTCTGGCCGATGCTTTACCAGAGTTAACAGCCCTTGGGGGAGAAACACTATGTTAAGGAACAAAGCATCAATGAACCACAAATAAATCAAACAACCCTTCTTGGCACTTTTCAAAAAAAAGTGGAGACCATTAGCTTGCAGGGCAAGAACTATATATTTTTTTCATGAACATAACCCTGCCAGGTGACAGCTCCACGTTATAAAGTGACATCTGGAAGTAACTAAACCCAAGGTCAGAAGACAGAACCCGAGTTTGAACCCCATTACATTTGCCAATTACCAGCAGCGTTTACCATCTCTCTTAAATATTCTAACAATTCAACTCGGCAGTCCGGCAGGCCACTTTTACCTTCCATTCTTCACCCAGAGCGTCAGCAGCAACTTCTGTGGCCATACGCTTCTCATAAAAGGTACGAAGTTTTCGTTCATCGTCCACTTCAATGAGTTTCTGGCAGCCAGTGGCCGGGAAAGAGATGTTCAGCTAAAAATTAAACGGGGGGAAAAGAACTTCATGAACATCGCAGAACCACTACAAAGGTTATTCCACTGCAAAAAGCCTTTCCTGTCACCCACACACAACTAACAGAAAATTTGATACTACTCACTAAAGCATGTGTGTACATAAGACCGCGCAAGACACACTGAACTAAAAGTAGGACACATCTTTCAAGCCTCGCGGAATGACGCCGGGGCGAAGGGCGCTGCGCAGCCGTTCACCCTCTCGGAGCAAGAAGCCTGACCTACTTGCCGCCAAGCGGGCAGCAGGGCCGCCTCTATCCCGGCTGGGGGGCAAGACGCCACCATGGCGCTCCCAGCCCGGCGCAGCTCCAGCTGCAATCGCTCGCCATCCGCTCTCCCAAGGAGCTCCGGCCCCAAAAGAGCGATCCTTCTCCCGCCTCAGGCCCTTCTCCATCCACAGCCAGCTTTCTGGAGCGCAGCGCCGTATTCTGGGGCTCGATTCACGTTATTCAAACCTAGCGCAACACCCGCCACCAGTTCCCACCTTCATTCTGAAGCAGCCGAACGCCTCCGAGGCGCCACGAAAAAGAGACCCAACTTCCGCTTAGCCCAGGTCACATAGGCTCTTCCAGTTCTCGCGATACGGTCAGACGCCTGGGATAGCGGAAGTGAGCGTGGGTAGGCGGCACTTCCGGGGGTGGGGCTAATCAGCGGTTGGGAGGTGGAGTCAGTGGGCGGTGTTAGTGAGGCGGCCCAGGTTTAGTTCTGAAGATTAGTCTTTCCGCTGCTTGTTCTTTCCCCCGTGGTTCTGGGTCAGAGAGCAGCCCCGCTCGGTCCCGGCCACTGCTTCTGATGACACCAAAGAGGGAGAGCGGGATCGGAGTTCGGCTCTCCTGGGCTGTCGTGTACCTCAGCCTCCGTCCGAAGATTTCCATTTAGGAGCATGCCCTGCCCTGGTTCCGGCTGTTCAGAACAAGACGCCTTGAAAGCTGTGCTTTGTTTTTTCCTTAAACACTCGATCATCCGCTTGTCCTCTAACCGCTGCAGTCATCGTTCTACCACAGAATGATACACTCAGCCACCCTGTCACCCAAGCCAAAAACCATAATTACTCCAAGTCCTGGTACCTCCTAAATAGTCTCCCTGCTTTCTGTCTTGCCCCTGCGATCTTTTTAAAACGCAAAATTCTATCATTCCCTTGCTGGAAATGCACCATTTATTTCCCACTACAGTTAAATACTTTCCAAACTTCTTAACCTGGCTTTATAAACTTTCCACAGTCCAAAGCTCACCTATCGCCATTCGTTAATAACCATGCCAGTCTTTTCAGATTGCATGTCCTTCCTAAGAGAAGCCTTTCCCGAACACACAACCAGAAATTGTATTCCTCTCCTCTAGTGTAGCACTATTTCCCTTTATAGTACTGTTTACTCATGATACATAAATGGTTTGCTTATGGTCTGCCTCCCCAACTAGATGGTAAATTAGGCCAGGGCTCATGTCTTAACTTCACTGTGGAATACTCAGGACGCAGCAAAGTGTATGGTACTTAATAAGTAAGGCTCATAACCCCAGCTCTGCTACGTGTTAGTCTATCAGTGTGGTAGTATGGAGCCAGCCAGCAGAGGGAGAAGGAATGAGTGTATTATAGTAAATCTTGAATCAGCAATGATTCAACTCTTATTAGAATAGAAAGATGTAGGAAAGATAGTGTATCTGATAGTCCTCCAGAACATTCCTGGGAGACTGAGAATGAGAACCCAGGTGATCTAACTTTGAAGCCCACAGTACCCTGAATCAGTACCCTGAAGGAAGAAACATTTATTATCTATTACATATTTACTCCATATTTTTTCTTCAAGAAAAAAAACTCCTGCGTTTAAAATAAACAAAAATAATTTTTACTTTCCAAGATTATTACATCCCGGGCTTCCCTGGTGGCGCAGTGGTTGAGAATCTGCCTGCCAATGCAGGGGACACGGGTTCGAGCCCTGGTCTGGGAAGATCCCACATGTCGCGGAGCAACTGGGCCCGTGAGCCGCAACTACTGAGCCTGCGCGTCTGGAGCCTGTGCTCCGCAACACGAGAGGCCGCGACAGTGAGAGGCCCGCGCACCGCAATGAAGAGTGGCCCCCGCTCGCCATAACTAGAGAAAGCCCTTGCACAGAAACGAAGACCCAACACAGCCAAAAATAAAAATAAGTTAATTAATTAATTAAATTTAAAAAAAACAGTTTAAAAATAAAAGATTATTACATCCCATCTTCCATTTCAGTATCACAAAGTTTTGAGTTTAGGCCTGCTTCACATTCAAAGCTGAAAGATTCTGCTAAATCCTGTTCGATCGTCTGATGTTAGTGTAAAAAGGTTGGTGAAATGATGCATTTAAATCCTGTGTATGTAATTTTTGTTAAGGTGAAATTGACACAACATAAAATTATTCATTTTTACGTGAACAATTCAGTGGCATTTAGCACATTCACAATGTTGTGCAATCACCACCTCTATCTAGTGCCAAGATATTTTCATCACCCCAAAAGGAAACCTTGCATCCATTAAGCAATTGCTCCCCATTCCCCCCCTTCCACCAGCTACTGGCAGCCACAATCTGTGTACTGTCTCCGTGGATTTACTTACTCTATATATTTAATATAAATGGAATTATACACTATGTGACCCTTGTGTCTGCCTTCTAATATTTTTGACGTTCATCCACGTTGTAGCATGTATCAGTGTTTTATTCCTTTTTACGATTGAATGCTATCACACTGTATGTGTGAATCACAATTTGTTTATCCGTTCATCCACTGATGGACATTTGGGCTGTTTCCAGCTTTTGACTATTGTGAATAGTGCTGGTATGTTTGAATACCTATTTTTAGTCCTTTGGGGTATATAGGAGCAGGATTGCTGGGTCACATGGTAATTCTGTGTTTCCCAGGGGAACTGCCAAACGATTTTCAGAGCAGCTGAACCATTTTACATTCCCCCCAGAAATGTATGCACTTGTTATTTTGTTATTTTCTCTCTTTTTAAATTATATTCATCCTAGTGGATGTGAAGTGGTACCTCAATGTGGTCTTGATTTGCATTTCGCTAATGACTGATGATGTTGAGCATCTTTTCATGTGTTTGGCCATTTATATATTTTCTTTGGAGATATGTCTACTCAAGTCCTTTGCCCGTTTTTTGTTTTTTATTTTAGCTCTATTTTTATTGAAGTAGTGGTAGTGAGTTAATATGAGGCAAAAAGTAAAATCCAGGACAATTCCTCAGGCTTTTTTTTTTTCTTTTCTAATGCATTTTTTCAAAGACATAAAATTTACCATCTTAACCATTTTTAAGTATACAGTTCAGTAGTGTTAAGTATATTCACGTTGTTGTGAAACATATCCAGAGCTATTTCATCTTGCAAAATGGGAACTCTATACTCATTAACCAGCTCTTTTTTCCCCCCTCTCCCATCCCTGGTAACCACCATTCTTCTTTCTGTTTCTATGAATTTGACTACTTTAGATATTTCATACAATTGGAATCACGCAGTACTTGCCTTGTTGTGACTGGCTCATTTCACTTAACCATGTCCTCAAGCTTCATCCATGTTGTAGCATGTGACAAGATTTCCATCCTTTTTAAGATTGAATAATATTCCATTGTATTTATATACCACATGTTATTTATCCATTCATCTGTTGATGAACATTTGGATTGCTTCCTCCTCTTAGCTATTATGAATACTGCTGGTATTAACATAGGCATGCATATATCTCTTCAAGACCCTGCTTTCAGTTCTTTTGGATATATACCCGGAAGTGAGATTGCTGGATCATATGGTAGTTCTATTTTTAATTTTTTAAGGAACCTTCATACTGTTTTCCATAGAAGTTGCACCATTTCATAATCCCACCAACAGTGCACAAGGGCTCTTGTCCTGTATTTGAATTGGCTTGTTTTGTTATTGAATTGTAAGAGTTCTTTATATATTCTGAATGCTATACCCTTATTGGATATATAATGTCTAAATAGTTTCTCCCATTATGTACCTATCTTTCCACTTTCTTGAGAATGTCCACTGATGTATAATAGTTTTGAACTTTGATGAAGTCCAATTTATCTAATTTTTCTTTTGTTGATCACGCTTTCATTGTCATATCTGAGACAAATCCATTGCCAAATCCAAAATCCCTATATTTTTGTCCAATAATTTTATGGTTTGAGTTCTTGAATTTAGGTCATTGATCCATTTTGAGTTATTTTGTTAATATGGTGTGAGGTTGGGAGTTCAACTCCATTCTTTTGCATGTAGACATCCAGTTGTCCCACCACCATTTGTTGCAGAGGCTATCCTTTCCCTCATTTAATGATCTTGGCACCCTTGTTGAAAATCAACTGGCAATAGATGTATGAGCTTACTTCTGGCCTCTCAAATCTATTCCATTGATTTATATATCTATCCTTATGCCAATACCACACTGTTTTGATTTGTAGATTTGTAGTAAGTTTCAAAATCAGGAGGTGGGGTCCTTGACTTTTTCAAGATTGTTTTAGTTCTTTGGGAACCCCTTGTAATTCCATATGAATCTTATGCTCGTTTATGCAAAATATGCTCTTGGAATTTTGATAGGGATTGCATTTAATCCATAGATCAATTTGGGGAGTATTGCCAGTTTTACAAAATTAAACTCATTAAACTCTTTCAACTCATGAACATGATATTTCTTTCCATTTACTTAGGTTTTCTTTAATTTATTTCAGCACTGTTTTGCAGTTTTCAGTATGCAAGTCTTTTACCTCCTTGATTAATTTTATTCCTAAGTATTTTGTTGTTTTGGATAATATATAATACATATATATATAAATATATATATATATACACACACATTTATTTATTATATGTATATGCACACATATACTATTTTTTTCTGAGCCATTTGAAATTAAATTACAAACACCATGGTATTTCTCTTCTGAATACTTAAGGATGTATCTCCTAAGAATAAGGATATTCTGCCACATAGCCTCAATACCATTATCACATGTAGAACTTATTATTTAGGCAATACATTCTACTACACAGCCCATAAAATTTTACCAATTGTCACAAATCTCTCCTTTAGTTTTCCCTCAAGCCTATTAGTGCCAGGGCCTGGCCCCACCCACCAGCAGATGCATACCAGCCCCTGGACTTCCTGGGCCATGTAACTAGCCACACTGTGACCCACCAGTGGACTAGCAGCCACTGCATGAGGTAGGGTCTAGTAGCCAGTCAGGCTGTTGGCCAGCCCCACCTACCAGCGTGCCCAAACAAAGGAACAAGACAAAACTCCAGAAGAAGAACTAAACAAAGTAAAGGTAAGCAATCTACTTGATAAACAGTTCAAGGTAATGACCATAAAGATGCTCAGTGAGCTTGGGAGAAGACTGGATGAACACAGTGAGAAGTTTAACAGAGTAAAAATATATAAAGAAGAACCAAGCAGAGCTGAAGAATACAATAACGGAAATAAAAAATACATTAGAAAGAATCAATCAATCAATTCATACTACCCAAGGCAATCTACAGATTCAATGCAATCCCTATCAAAATAGCAAAGTCAGGGAATTCCCTGGCAGTCCAGTGGTTAGGACTCGGCACTTTCACTGCCAGGGCCCGGGTTCAATCCCTGGTTGGGGAACTAAGATCTTGCAAGCTGCACAGTGCAGCCAAATTAAAAACAAAAAACCAAAAAAAACACACCAAAGTCATTTTTCACAGAGCTAAAACAAATAATTCTAAAATTTGTGTGGAAACATAAAAGACTCTGAATAGTCAAAACAATCATGAGAAAGAAGAACAAAGCTGGAGGCATCATGCTCCCTGATTTCAAAATATAACAAAGCTACAGTAATCAAAACTGTATGGTACTGGCACAAAAACAGGCATATAGATCAATGGAACAGAATAGAGAGCCCAGAAATAAACTCACAGGTACATGGTGAGTTAATCTATGACAAAGGAGACAAGAATATAAAATGAGAAAAAGACAGCCTCTTCATAAATGGTGTTGGGAAAATGGGACAGCTACATGCAAAAGAAACTGGACTACTTTCTCACACCATATAAAAAAACAAACTCAAAATGAATTAAAGACTTAAATGGAAGACCTAAAACCATGCATTTCATAAGACTCTTAGGAAAAAAACATAGGCAGTATACTCTTTGATATTGATCTTAGCAATACTTATTTTTTTTGGATGTGTCTCCTCAGACAAGGGAAACAAAAGTAAAAATAAATACTGCACCAAACTAAAAAGCTTTTGCACAGTGAAAGAAACTATCAACAAAATGAAAAGTCTGCCTACTGAATGAGAGAAGATATTTACAAACGATATATCCCATAATTGGTTAATATCCAAAATATACAAAGAGCTCATTTAACTCAACATCAAAAAAAAATTAAAAATGGGCAGAGGACATGAATAGACATTTTTCCAAAGAAGACATATTGATGGCCAACAGGCGTATGAAAAGATGCTCAACATCACTAATCACCAAGGAAATGCAAATCCCAACCATGACGAGATATCATTTCACACCTTTCAGATGGCTATTATCAAAAAGACAACACATAGCAAGTGTTAGTGAACATGTGGAGGGAAAGGGAACTCTCATGCACTGTTGGTGGGCGTGTAAATTGGTGCAGCCCCTATGGAAAACAGTATGGAGGTTCCTCAAAAAATTAAAAATAAACTACCATATGATCCAGCAATTCCTCTTCTGGGTATTTTTCTAAAGAAAACAAAAACACTAATTTGAAAAGATATATGCACCCCTATGTTCACTGCAGCATTATTTACAATAGCCAGGAAATGGAAGCAACCCAAGTGTCCATCAATACATGAATGGATAAAGAAGATGTGGTATATATACAACGTAATATTAGCCACAAAAAGAATGAAACCTTGCCATTTGCGACAACTTGGATTGACTTAGAGAGTATTATGCTAAGTGAAATGAGTCAGACAGAGAAAGACAAATACCATATGATTTCATTCTTATGTGGAATCTAAAAAACAAAACAAACAAACAAATGCAACAAAACAGAAACAGACTCATAGATACAGAGAATAAACTAGTGGTTGCCAGAGGGGAGGTGGGTAAGAGGCATGAATGAAATAGGTGAGGGAGATTGAGGTATAAACTTCCAATTATAAAATAAATAAGTCACAGGGATGTAATGTATAGGAAATGGAATATAGTCAATAATATTGTAATAACTTGGTATGGTGACAGCTGGTAACTAGACTTATTATGGTGATTATTTTGTAATGTATAAAAATATCGAATTATTATGTAGTACACCTGAAACTAATATAATATTTTAAGTAAATTACACATCAATAAAAAATTTACAACATTCACATAGACATCAAAAGTTTATAAAAGGAATATTCAAAGAATTAACATCAGCAAGATGGCTGAATAATACTTTCTTGCTCATACCCCTCCTACCAACAACAATAATTCAGCATCCATCAGGAAAAAAAGTGCCTTTGTGGCAGCTTTGGGACCCAGGTAGATTGTGAAATCTTGGTGCTGTCCAAGACCAGGAGAGATATTTTGAGAAGGAAGGCCTGAACCCAGGGTGCTGACTTCACCCGTCACAGACCCAAAACAGCTCCATATCTGAGGACTCAGCTACCACCCCGTTTGGCTTTGGTTCTGTCGCCAGCACCATACGCTATGGGACCCAGAAGGAGTCACGCCCACCCATGCATTGGACAGTAGGCATACAGACCTCAGTCTTGGTTATGGATCCTGAAGTGGCCCGTGAACTGGCTCTAGCCACTCTCGGCTGTGATCCGAGAGCCCTTGCAAGTAAGCCTGTCAAACTCGGTCAAAATGTAGATTTTGAAATAACTTTGAACTGGCCTCCAGTCCGTCTTAGCCACAGTCAGCGAACAGTCCTGCTGACAGAAGGACCGAGCAGCAGACGCTCTATGCCCCAGAGATCATGAAATGGCCCTATACTTGGTTCCAGCCCCTGTGGCCACGGCCGTGGAGCCGTCCAGCCCACCGGGGGCCCTGGCGGGAGACCTGCCAATCCATGCCTCCGGAGCCAGGTCTGCAGACCTCAGTGAAACCTGAAATAGCCCTGGGCCTCGGTTTCAGCCCCTCTCACAATCCAGAACCAGTGCTGCCCACCCAGGGATTCATCCAATTACCAGTTCCACCCAGGGTTTCATCCAATTACCAGGTGGGAACTACCTCCAAGCACCTGGTGATAGGCTGCTGTCTGAGGACCCAGCTGCGGAATGTGAAGCAGACCCTTCTCCCAGCACCACCATATTGAACAAGGTACTGGAGGCAGTCCCTTACCACCGGTGACCAGACAGGATCCACGCCTGCCCCAGCCCCTAATAACACGCCCGCCAGCCACGGACCCCCCTGGAGACCCAGCAACGTCACATAACTGGCTCTAACCCAGCAAGACTGCAATTCTGAAAGTAATCTCATCATCCCTGGGAACTGACAGGACCTTGAAGAGATATCTGCACCCACACGTTCATTGCAGCATTATTTACAATAGGCAAGACAGGGAAACAGCCTAAGTGTCCATTGACAGATGAGTGGATAAAGAAAATGTATCTATTGGGAATTCCCTGCCAGTCCAGTAGTTAGGACTTGGCGCTTTCACTGCTGAGAGCATGGGTTCAATTCTCGGTCAGGGAATTAAGATCCTGCAAGCCGTGCGGCGTGGCCAAAGGGAAAAAAAAAAGGCAAGGAAATGTATCTACCTATAATGGCATATTATTCATCCATAAAAAGAAGGAATTTCTGCCATTTGCAACAACAGGGATGGATCCTGAAGGCATTATGCTAAGTGAAATAAATCAGACAGAGAAAGACAAATACTATATGACCTCACTTATATGTGAAATCTAAAAAAAAAAAAAAAAAAGGAGAGAGAGAGAGAGCTGAACTCACAGAAATAGGATAAGAATGGTGATTGTCAGGGGCTGAGGGGTGGGGGAAAATGTGTTAACACTGAGTGTTAATCGTCTATGGGATATATAAGTAGAGATAGCCAACAGGCTGTTAGGTATACAGGTTTGGAGGCTGAGTGTTTGACTCAGTGAAAAAGGTGAGTTTGAGAGGGGGCCCATATTCATTTGCTAGGGCTGCCATAACAAAATACCACAAACTCAGTGGCTAAACAGCAGAAATTTATTTTCTCACAATTCTGGATGGAGCTAGAAGACTGAGACCAAGGTGTCAGCAGGATTGGTTTCTTCTGAGGCCTCTCCTTGGCTTTTAGATGGCCATCTTCTCTCTGTGTCTTCACATGGCCTTTCCTCTGTGTGTGTCTGGGTCCTAATCTCCTCTTCTCCTAAGGACGCCAGTCATATTGAATTAGGGCCCTTCCTAATAACCTCATTTTAACTGAATTACCTCTTTAAAGACCCAATCTTCAAAATACAGTTATATTCTGAAATACTGGGGGTTAGGACTTCTACATAAGACTTTGTGAGGGACACAATCCAACTCCTAACAGGGCCCAAAGGTAGAGTCTCTCAACCATGAGAAGCCTGACTAAACAGGATAGAATTTGTATTCAGTAACACCGAGTTAAAGTAATCCTGAAAGCAATCAGTAAAGGTAAAATTTCCCCTAACTCACTGAGCAAGTGAGTTTTTCAAGTGTGTTTGGGGAAGGAGATACTTTCCAAAGGGAAACACAGGAAGGAAGAGAAGTAGTAAAGGGAGGAAATGAGCTTGTGCCTTTCAGGAAGCTGTCTCATATTTGGCTCCAGTCAAGAAAACAGGAAAAAAAGATCATTTAGACAGAAAAAACTAAATTTCAAGGGCAATTTCTACTCATAGGAAGAGACTAATTTTAAAACATGCCATGCTGTGTTTGGGAAAGGAAGTTAAATCAAAGAAATGAAGCTAGGAAAACTCCTTGCCAATATTTCTGTAACTATATCCAGGAGCAAGAATTACAATGGATTTCTCACCCCTTGGGTCAGGGACTAAGGGCTGTTTTTGCAGTGTTGTGGAAATCAAGCTCTGGCATATGTTTATTAAATATTTGGTGGTGGGCAGGAAGGAAAGGGGATGACAGGAAAAATGCAAGAATAAATCTTGTTTTTTTATCAGATCAATTCACTCTATGGGGCAATCTTCTTTTTGTCCCATGTATTTTCATTCTTTTTTAAAAACATTTATTTTACTTATTTTGGCTGTGTGGGATTTTCGTTTTGGCATGGAGGATCTATTAGTTGCGGCATGCGGACTCTTAGTTGTGGCATGCACGTGGGATCTAGTGCCCCGACCAGGGGTAGAACCCAGGCCCCCTGCTTTGGGAGCATGGAGTCTTACCCACTGGACCACCAGGGAAGTCCCTGTCCCATGTATTTTCATACTTTAATAGCTATGTGACCTTGGACAACTTATTCACTCTCTCGGTTCCTTAGTTTGCCCATCTGTAAAATGGTGGTAATACCTTCCTCACAGAGTTCTTGTCGGGGATAAATGAACTGATACATGAAAAAAGTTAAACCTTTCTGGGTGCACAGTAGACTCTCAATGAGTGTTAGTTATCTTCATCATCCCTGACACCACATCATCACCTGTCATTACCCATGTCCCTCTAACTTTACTTGTGTCACTCTCACTCCCAGCAATGCCTTCCTTTCCCATCTCCCAAGTTGTGCTGCTTTGGGTAGGCTTTCCCTGAGGGTTCCAACCCAGACTGACCTTGCTACAAGGAGGAGATCGAAGGCTGAGCTTGGTGCTGAGGTGCTGTGGATTGATTCAGATGATGGACAGCCTTGGGGAGGTGTACCAAGAACATACCTTCTGGGCTCAAGAACTTCAGATGGCAATTCTAGCAAAAACTGGCACTGGGGTTCCAGCAGTTTCTTCCATGGGTGGAAGTTGAGAGTGGGATTTAATCTAGTCGAGGACATCATCCAGTAGGAAACCACACAGACCCCAGAAGCAGCAGAGAGAGGGCAGGGAGAGCCGTGGCTCAGAGACAGCCTGGGCCCCATCCACTTCTTGTTCCTAATTGACTGGCTGGAAAGGTCACCAGGATGAAAATCCATGAGTTGTTTGTAGTTAGTTGATATCTGCAAGGAGATGCCCAAAATTATTCTCTAAAATTGTCGCTGCAAATCCTGGCAAAGGTTTCTTCAAAATGCTCATCCTAAAATACACTAGAAACTTTTTCATGTGAAGAGAAATCCCAGCCCTTGTGGTGGGTTCACTCATTTTGGGAATCATCAGATATTTCTAGGAGGGTCAAGCATCACTTAACTTCTCATCATTTGTTCCCCAGGCTGCATTGCTAATGAGAAAGATTAAAGATCTGTGGCTCTTCTTGGTGTCTAGTCTGCAAGCTTCTGGGCAATGACTGTCTCCATCTACAGAACATACTACATTTTAGATTCTTGCCTCCAACTATTAAAATGATCAGAGAATTTAGTAAAAAAAAAAAGGATGATCTTCTCATTGGCTCCAGTCTTCTCCGCTTTCTTTAAAGCCCTTGACCTCTTACCTGGACCTCCTTCTTTCAGTAGACAATGTATCCTGCCACTTTTTTCTCAGAAGTATGAACTGCTTCAATTTTCTCTCACCCTCAAAATGTGTCCAGACATTCGTATATATACTCCATATTCCCTTCTTTCTCAGCATAGAGTTCTGTTAGGACACTTAGTTTTAGGTCACAGAAATCCTATCCAAATTAGCTTAAGCAAAAATGCAACTTTATTATAAAGGTTCCAGGGTATCTTGGGAACATTTGGATGTAGCTAGATCCCTGGGCAGAGCTGGAGCCAGGGACTTCTTTTCCATCTGGACTGTCTCTTATCTATACAGTTCTCTTTGGAACTGCTTCATCATTCTCTTATGCTGTGTACCAGTTCTGCCTACATCTCCATCCATTGGAACAAGTTACCAATAGTGCCTCAGTTCAAATCTCTATTCCATCAGGCAGCCAGGTGGAGCTGGAAGAGCTTCATTCTGATTCCAAATTCCCATGGGTGCATTCTGATTAGCCAGCTTGAGCCAAGACCCACTCTTGGACCAATGAACTCTAGCCACGGAGTCGGATCACAGTGTATTGCCACGGCTGTTCCTATGGTAGCCATCTGAATGGAGGTGAGGGCAGCGGAATGTGGGAGGTGGGCAGACCTCACTGAAGAGGCAGAAGGTCCCAGAAAAGGAGGGGATTCTGGGACCAAACAATACGTGTCTACTCCATGCTGTCCCTTCTCTCCAGGCAAATTGCATTCCACCTCTTTGCAGCTCCTTCAGGATCTGGTCTTATTAATCACCCTTTTTATTTCTTTTACATTTTCAATCTGTTTCTCTACCTGGGCGTTAAAATTTGCTCAAGGCCCTCCTGTACTAGAGGACCATCCCATAACCCTTCTTCAAGCTCCTGCCCAGTTGGGTACCATTTCTCTCTACCAAGTAAATTTCATCTACCCTTTACTCACATTTTACCCCAACCTGGCCTCCTCCCCCTTGACTCCTGCTGCTTCCATTTCCCCAAGGTGTTTCTTGGTGTTGGAAGGGCTGAAGACAAGGCAGAGAGAAGGAAGCATGAAGTGTATAGGCCACTGTGAGTAGGCGTGATGTCTCTGACGTTCCAGAGGCCCCCTCCGGGCACATCTCAGCAGCCACAGAGCCCAGCCCCAAGGGGCACCCTGGACGGTGAGGTGTGACACTGACCAGTCCCTGACCTTTCGAGCTTCCTAGTTCCAGAGAGTCTATGGCCACAGCAACACCTGGAGCCCACCCAGGCTGCTGACAGCTTGTTTACCAAAGCCTCCCTTGGTGAAAGGGCCTTCTCACGCAGAGGCCTGAGAGGGTACCCTTCAGGCCACTTGCCATTCGCTTCCTCAGGCGAGGGTAGCCTCTCTGCTAGGTCTGTGCCCTTGGGAATGAAGGGGACAGGGAACGATCACAGGTTTGACCGGAACTGCTGCTTTAAGGGTACCCACTGGTAAAGGCCGAACCCCCCAGCACTTGCTCCCCAAGCTGCCTTTCTGGTGCTCTCGGCTACATGGGTGCTTATGGGGACACCCCATTTAATGAAGCCCTTTGCTGGTTTAATTGTTTTCAAACTTTTTATTACAGTAAATTTTAAATGCATACAAAGTAAAGAGACTAGTTTTACGTGTCTACCATCCAGGTTCAACCACTCAGGTTCAATAATAATCCATTTAAAGCCAGCGTTGTTCCACCTGTACCACCAAACCAACACCCTTCCCCATAATCTCAAAGCAAATCTCAGATATATTTTGTCTGTAAATATTTCAGTATGTGTCTCTAAATAATAATGTCCCTTTTTTGTTTTGTTTTGTTTTGTTTTCTGGTTTTTGGTTTTGGTCCTGTTTATTAAGGTATAATTTACACAAAGTAAAATTTTCCTTTTTTTTTTTTTTTAATTATTTATTTATTTTATTTATGGCTGTGTTGGGTCTTCGTTTCTGTGCGAGGGCTTTCCCTAGTTGCGGCAAGCGGGGACCACTCCTCATCGCGGTGCACGGGCCTCTCACTGCCACGGCCTCTCCCGTTGGGGAGCACAGGCTCCAGACGCGCAGGCTTAGTAGTTGTGGCTCACGGGCCCAGTTGCTCCGCGGCATGTGGGATCCTCCCAGACCAGGGCTCGAACCCGTGTCCCCTGCATTGGCAGGCAGACTCTCAACCACTGCACCACCAGGGAAGCCCAAAATTTTCCTTTTTAAGGTACAGTTCTGAGGTTTTAGAAACTCATTCAGTCAGGTAACCACCACAATCAGGATACATGTCCCTTTGCAGTGAACTCCCTCTCCCATCCTCAAGCAACCACAGATCGATTTTTATTCCTTAGTTTTACCTTTTCCAGAATGTCATAAAAATGGAATCATAAAGTATGTAGCCTTTTGAAGAATCACCTTTTAAAACATAATCATACCATTACCACACCTCCTCGGTCAGCAATAATTTCCCCAATATCAAATATCAGGTGTTCACATTTCCACAATTGCTCTAAAAAACATTTGCTTATACTCTGATTTAGGATCTAAACAAAGGATTGCAATTGGTTGTTATGTCTCTATAGAAAATCTATAGGTTTCCTCCCCATTTTTTGTTTTAAGAAATGAGGTTGTTGTGAAGGGTTTCCCTCAATCTGCATTTTATTGACTGCATCTGCGTGTTGTCATTTCTTCCGTTCCCAAAGCCTTGTTTCTAAAATACGGCCCACGGACCAGCGGCATCTGCATCACCTGGGAGTTTGTTAGAAATGCAGAATCTTGGACCCCACTCAAGACCTACTGAATCAGAATCTGCATTTTTAACATTTTTAACAAGATCTCCAGGTGATTCACCTCCTGTGAATTGGTAGTGAGAGCTAGAGTTTTGATCTGGTTTAGGTTCACTATTTTGGGGGGCAAGGCTGCTTTGTAGGTGGTGTTGCATCCTTGATTACTTCTCAACCCAGCATGCCTGCTCCTCGTCTGCCAGGACTTGTGCCTCCTTGTCACTCAGGCCTCTGAAAATGCAGGCACGACCAAGGATCTGCCCTCTGCCAGCCTCCACGCTCTTTCCCTCCTGAGCCCCGGTGAGCTCACTTACCCCAGAGCTCTCAGGTATCACTTTTATAGTCATGATGCACAAGTCTTTCTCTCTAATCCTGACCTATCCTTGGTCTCCTGATTTGCCTTTCCAGTTGCTGAAAGAATATATCTTCCTAGATGTTCAGCCTGCCCTTTAATTCAACACATCAAAGCCTAAATCATTATTTTCCCTCTTATCTTCCCTTTTGGGTTAGTAACCTAGCCATCTTCTGATCACTCAGGCTACACTGTTTGAAGTTCTCTTCTATTTTCCCCCCACTCTTTCATGTCCTGCCTCTAATTGGTAGTTAAGTTTTATTAATTCTCCTTCTGTATTTGTCAGGCTTCATTAGGTTATTCTGGGGAAAGAAACAATTCCCCTCGATTTCAGTGGTTGACAGCACAAGTTATATTTTTTGCTCAAGTTATGAGTTGGCCGTGAGTTGACTCCAGCTCTGTTCTGCTCTAGGTGTCTTCTTCTTTCTGGGATCCAGGCTGAAGAGGCAGTCCCAATATGGGGTATGGCAAAGGGAAATGAGGAATGGCAGGACTATGAATCAGTTTCAAAGCCTCTGCTCAGTCGTGGACAAATCAGTTCCATGCACATTTCATTTTCCATAGCCAATGACAAAGTCAAGTCCCATATCTGTGGGTTGGGAAAGCGCATCAAGTATCTCAAATCCATAGCGCAATCTATCACAACTCCTATTTTATATCTCCGTCGCATTCCTTATTCAATTCCTTTACCCCTGCCTCAACCTTCACTTCTCTCAGCTTAGAATTCACTTCCTCGGGGAAGCCTTTTCCCCGACACCCTCAGACAAGATCACATCCACTGCTCTCTGTTGTCATGGGACTTGTACTTTTTCATAGCATGTGGCACAACTGTAATGAATTATTTATGCAATATTTAATCTCTGACTTTCCCCCTAGACTGCAAGTTCTGTGAGGGCAGAGACAGCATCTGCTTTGCTTACGATGTTATCCTTGGCACCTAGAAAACTGTCTAGGGCCCATCGCATATTCAGTAATTATGTAAAAGATACAAAAGAATGAATGCATGTCTTAGTCATGCCCATATCATCCTGAACCTGGATTACTGGGAAACGTTATCAGTTGTTTTTGACGTCTATTTTATTCTTCAGCCATCAAGGTTTCCTTCCTAAAGACCTACTCTTTTCACATCATCTATTAGTCGTTTCATTCAGCTTCTTCTTCTGCCACTTTTCCAGCTGAAACATAGTATTGAAGTTTCCTGAATTATTACGCTTTCTCAGACCTCCATCCTTCTGCACATACTATTCGTTCTAAAGAATTCACCCCCGCCCCCCTCGGTGCTCTGCCTGGTAAAATCCTATTCACCTTGTACATCTCAGTCTGGAGGCTACCTCCCCTGATGAGCCCCCCTTGGCTCTCAGTGCAGACTTGGGCCCCCTACCACTCTGCTTCCCCATTTTGTGTCTGCACCTCCGTTTCAGCAATTGTCGTGTTGTATTCTAATGGTTTGTGTGCTTCTACTAGACTAAGCTCGACCAGGGCAAGAACGATATTTTTGTCTTCTATTACCCAGCACTTAATATAGAGCCTGGCACAAAGCAGGTGCTCAAAATTGCTGCTACACTGTTGCAAGCTACAGTTATTTAACAAAGGAACAGCTTCTCTATCCAAAAGCAGAGGTCAAAACACATGTTAACAACTTCCATGCACTTCAGGCATGGGCAAAGCCTCAGACTTCCAACCAGAATCAACATACACCCAGTCCTAACACTGTCTGTGGTTTTCCAGCACAGATTAGAGAAAGGAGAGAGGCACTTCTAAAGAGAGGCCTAGTGACAACTGCAGAAAGTGGCCTCCGGCTGCTGTCAGTAAACAACCAGAGAGCTCCCACGGCAGCAAAGGTGGCTGCTTTCTTGGAGTGGGTGCACTAGTGTTTCCCTGGCGAAGTCCTGCTTCCTGCAGCCCTCCCCCATAATTCTGAGCCTGGAGACTTCTTAGATTAAAAAAAAAAAAAAATCCTTGGTGACTTTTTTTGTTTCCCTCCTAGCTGGAGAAGGGGGCCAGACTGTGAGCCCCAGTTTCCTGGTGACGAGCCTGATGAAAGGATGACTTCCTTCATTGGGCTCCTCTTTTCTTCCTCTTTTTCTTGGTAGCAGGAGCAGTCTTGGCTTGGATTTGGTTTTCCAGGAAAGCAAAGTGTATAGTCCAGAGTGAATTTTTGCTCCACCACACATTGGCTAAAATGGTGATTCTCATACATGAGAGTGGGTCAGAATCACCTGGAGGGCTTGTTAAGCCAGAGCTTGTTGGATTCCATCCCCAGAGTTTCTGATTCAATAGGTCTGGGGTATGGACCTAGAATTTTGCATTTCTAACAAGTTCCTAGGTGGTGTTGATGCTGCCAGTCTGGGGACCATACCTTGAGAGTCACTGGCCTAAACGATAAGCCTCAAGCATGACCAGTGATGAAAAACTCTGGCCAAACAGAAAAATGCAGAAAATTTCATCTTTGATCATGCACTTCTTGCTTCATTTACACAAGTGTTTGCTTTTCTTTTCCCCCCCAAGGCAGACTTTGTGACTTGATGGTTTCTACTTGTGGGACCAGTTGAACTGGATATTTATTATCAGATATTTACTTACATCAAAAAAAAAATAGCTTTCTGACCACCATTTCCACAGCAGGAGCCACTTTGAGACCACAGCCTTGAGAGAGTAATGTGTTACTGAGACTATCTGGACTGTGCTACATGTAACCGAACCCCAGCCGTTAAGACTTTTTTATAAACTCCTTAGGTTCTGGCGGGAAGATGTGGAGATCTACTGTTTTGCGGCACCCAAGACAAACCTCGTAGGCAAGTTTGCTTGTTAAAACTGTCGCCTACCAATCTGGAGTGACCGGCCTCTACCTTAGGTCTCTCCTTGCCCTCTGTGTAGGGGAGCCAGTTTCAGATTTTACCCCTGGAACTCTCGAGGTTTTGAACCAACAACACAAAGAGAAGAATGAGAGCTCCACTGGATAAATAATGTAAGGACTTTATACGCTGATGATGGCAGATGTTCTTTGATTAAGCCAGATTCTTCTCTCCAAGAATAACTTCCTAGTTCATTTTTGTCTGTACATCTTGGATCCACTCTAAAAAGGACTCCTTTTGCATTTTCTTTCTTGGCCACAGCTGATGTGGACTTTGGGAAACAGACTTTCCTTTGGGGGGAATAAGCAAATTTCTCAGCCTGCTTCCTGCCTCAGAAGGCCTAGTGCCCAAAGATCATTTTGCCAGTCTAGCAATGTTTTTCTCACTCAAGCTGATGACATTGGAAATCTCTTTTAAAAATTTTTTAAAAACTACTTGATCGAGAGAATCGGCAAGATGGCGGAAGAGTAAGACGCGGAGATCACCTTCCTTCCCACAGATACAGTAGAAATACATCTACACGTGGAACTGCTCCTACAGAACACCCACTGAACGCTGGCAGAAGACGGCAGACCTCCCCAAAGGCAAGAAACTCCCCCACGTACTTGGGTAGGGCAAAAGAAAAAAGAAATAACAGAGACAAAAGAATAGGGACGGGACCTGCACCAGTGGGAGGGAGCCGTGAAGGAGGAAAGGTTTCCACACACTAGGAAGCCCCTTCGCGGGCGGAGACTGCGGGTAGCAGAGGGGGGAAGCTTCGGAGCCACGGAGGAGAGCGCAGCCACAGGGGTGCGGAGGGCAAAGCGGAGAGATTCCCGCACAGAGGAGCGGTGCCGAGCAGCACTCACCAGCCCGAGAGGCTTGTCTGCTCACCCGCCGGGGCAGGCGGGGGCTGGGAGCTGAGGCTCAGGCTTCGGTGCTAGCCGGGAGGGAGTCTGGGAAAAACTCTGCAGCTGCCGAAGAGGCAAGAGACTTTTTCTTGCCTCTTTGTTTCGCGGCTCGCAAGGAGAGGGGATTCAGAGCGCCACCTAAACGAACTCCAGAGATGGGCGCGAGCCGCGGGCTATCAGCACGGACCCCAGAGACGGGCAGGAGACGCTAAGGCTGCTGCTGCCGCCACCAAGAAGCCTATGTGCGAGCACAGGTCACTATCCACACCGCCCCTCCCGGGAGCCTGTGCAGCCCGCCACCGCCAGGCTCCCGTGATCCAGGGACAACTTACCCGGGAGAACGCACGGTGCGCCTCAGGCTGCTGCAACGTCACGCCGGCCTCTGCCGCCGCAGGCTCGCCCCGCCTCCTCCTTACCGCTCCCTCCCCCTGCCTGAGTGAGCCAGAGCCCCGGAAGCAGCGGCTCCTTTAACCCCGTTCTGTCTGGGCGGGGAACAGACGCCCTCAGGCGACCTACACGCAGAGGAGGGTCCAAATCCAAAGCTGAACCCCAGGAGCTGTGCGAACAGGGAAGAGAAGGGGAAATCTCTCCCAGCAGCCTCAGGAGCAGCGGATTAAAGCTCCACAAACAACTTGATGTGCCTGCATCTGTTGAATACCTGAATAGACAACAAATCACCCCAAATTCAGGAGGTGGACTTTGGGAGCAGGATATATTAATTTTTCCCCTTTTCCTTTTTTTGTGAGTGTATATGTGTAAGCTTCTGGGGGAGATTTTGTCTGTATAGCTTTGCTTTCACCATTAGTCCTGGGGTTAGGTCTGTCCGTTTTTTTGGTTTTTCTTTTTTTCTCTTTTTTTACTTAAAAAAAATTTTTTCCTATTAAATGTTTTCTTAATAATTTTTTCCTTATTTACTATTTTTAGAAATTAAAATTTTTTAAATAAGTTTTTTCATATTTTTTATTTTTAAAAATTAAAAAATTTTTTTCTTAATAAATTTTTCCTTAATTTTTTTCTTATTTTTTTATTATAAAAAATTAATAAATCTATTTTTAAAAAATTAAAAAAATTTTTTCTTAATAAATTTATTCTTAATTTTTTTTCTTATTTTTTATTATAATAGTTTTATTTTATTTTATCCTCTTTCTTTCTTTCTTTCTATTTTTTTCTCCCTTTTATTCTGAGCCATGTGGAGCCGTGTGGCTCTTGGTGCTCCAGCCAGGCATCAGGGCTGTGCCTCTGAGGTGGGAGAGCCAACTTCAGAACACTGGTCCACAAGAGACCTCCCAGCTCCACATAATACCAAACGGCGAAAATCTCTCAGAGATCTCCATCTCAACATGAAGACCTAGCTTCATTCAACGACCAGCAAGCTACAGTGCTGGACACCCTATGCCAAACAACTAGCAAGACAGGAACACAGCCCCATCCATTAGCAGAGAGACTGCCTAAAATCATAATAAGGCCACAGACACCCCAAAACACACCACCAGACGTGGGCGTGCCCACCAGAAAGACAAGATCAAACCTCATTCACCAGAACACAGGCACTAGTCCCCTCCACCAGGAAGCCTACACAACCCACTGAACCAACCTTAGCCACTGGGGACAGATACCAAAAACAACGGGAACTACGAACCTGCAGCCTGTGAAAAGGAGACCCCAAACACAGGAAGATAAGCAAAATGAGAAGACAAAAAACCACACAGCAGGTGAAGGAGCAGGGTCAAAACACACCAGACCTAACAAATGAAGAGGAAATAGGCAGTCTACCTGAAAAAGAATTCAGAATAATGATAGTAAAGATGATTCAAAATCTTGGAAATAGAATAGACAAAATGCAAGAAACATTTAACAAGGACGTAGAAGAACTAAAGAGGAACCAAGCAACAATGAAAAACACAATAAATGAAATTAAAAATACTCTAGAAGGAATCAATAGCAGAATAACTGAGGCAGAAGAATGGATAAGTGACCTGGAAGATAAAATAGTGGAAATAACTACTGCAGAGCAGAATAAAGAAAAAAGAATAAAAAGAACTGAGGACAGTCTCAGAGACCTCTGGGACAACATTTAACGCACCAACATTCGAATTATAGGGGTCCCAGAAGAAGAAGAGAAAAAGAAAGGGACTGAGAAAATATTTGAAGAGATTATAGTTGAAAACTTCCCTAATACGGGAAAGGAAATAGTTAATCAAGCCCTGGAAGCACAGAGAGTCCCATACAGGATAAATCCAAGGAGAAACACGCCAAGACACATATTAATCAAACTATCAAAAATTAAATATAAAGAAAACATATTAAAAGCAGCAAGGGAAAGACAACAAATAACACACAAGGGAATCCCCATAAGGTTAACAGCTGATCTTTCAGCAGAAACTCTGCAAGCCAGAAGGGAGTGGCAGGATATACTTAAAGTGATGAAGGAGAAAAACCTACAAACAAGGTTACTCTACCCAGCAAGGATGTCATTCAGATTTGATGGAGAAATTAAAACCTTTACAGACAAGCAAAAGCTGAGAGAGTTCAGCACCACTAAACCAGCTTTACAACAAATGCTAAAGGAACTTCTCTAGGCAAGAAACACAAGAGAAGGAAAACACCTACAATAACAAACCCAAAACATTTAAGAAAATGGGAATAGGAACATACATATCGATAATTACCTTAAATGTAAATGTATTAAATGCTCCCACCAAAAGACACAGACTGGCTGAATGGATACAAAAACAAGACCCATATATATGCTGTCTACAAGAGACCCACCTCAGACCTAGAGACACATACAGACTGAAAGTGAGGGGATGGAAAAAGATATTCCATGCAAATGGAAATCAAAAGAAAACTGGAGTAGCAATTCTCATATCAGACAAAATAGACTTTAAAATAAAGGCTATTACAAGAGACAAAGAAGGACACTATATAATGATCAAGGGATCAATCCAAGAGGAAGGTATAACAATTGTAAATATTTATGCACCCAACATAGGAGCACCTCAATACATCAGGCAAATACTAACAGCCATAAAAGGGGAAATCGACAGCAACACAATCATAGTAGGGGACTTTAACACCCCACTTTCACCAATGGACAGATCATCCAAAATGAAAATAAATAAGGAAACACAAGCTTTAAATGATACATTAAACAATATGGACTTAATTGATATTTATAGGACATTCCACCCAAAAACAACAGAATACACATTTTTCTCAAGCGCTCATGGAACATTCTCCAGGATAGATCATATCTTGGGTCACAAATCAAGCCTTGGTAATTTTAAGAAAATTGAAATCATATCAAGTATCTTTTCCGACCACAAAGCTATGAGACTAGATATCAGTTACAGGAAAAGATCTGTAAAAAATACAAACACATGGAGGCTACACAACACACTACTTAATAACGAAGTGATCACTGAAGAAATCAAAGGGGAAATCAAAAAATACCTAGAAACAAATGACAATGGAGACACGACGACCCAAAACCTATGGGATGCAGCAAAGGCAGTTCTAAGAGGGAACTTTATAGCAATACAAGCCTACATCAAGAAACAGGAAACATCTCGAATAAACAACCTAACCTTGCACCTAAAGCAATTAGAGAAAGAAGAGCAAAAAAACCCCAAAGCTAGCAGAAGGAAAGAAATCATAAAGATCAGATCAGAAATAAATGAAAAAGAAATGAGGGAAACAATAGCAAAAATCAATGAAACTAAAAGCTGGTTCTTCGAGAAGATAAACAAAATTGATAAACCATTAGCCAGACTCATCAAGAGAAAAAGGGAGAAGACTCAAATCAATAGAATTAGAAATGAAAAAGGAGAAGTAACCACTGACACTGCAGAAATACAAACGATCATGAGAGATTACTACAAGCAACTCTATGCCAATAAAATGCACAACCTGGAAGAAATGGACAGATTCTTAGAAATGCACAACCTGCCGAGACTGAACCAGGAAGAAATAGAAAATATGAACAGACCAATCACAAGCACTGAAATTGAAACTGTGATTAAAAATCTTCCAACAAACAAAAGCTCAGGACCAGATGGCTTCACAGGTGAATTCTATCAAACATTTAGAGAAGAGCTAACACCTATCCTTCTCAAACTCTTCCAAAATATTGCAGAGGGAGGAACACTCCCAAACTCATTCTACGAGGCCACCATCACTCTGATACCAAAACCAGACAAAGATGTCACAAAGAAAGAAAACTACAGGCCAATATCACTGATGAACATAGATGCAAAAATCCTCAACAAAATACTAGCAAACAGAATCCAACAGCACATTAAAAGGATCATACACCATGATCAAGTGGGGTTTATTCCAGGAATGCAAGGATTTTTCAATATACACAAATCAATCAACGTGATACATCATATTAACAAATTGAAGGAGAAAAGCCATATGATCATCTCAATAGATGCAGACAAAGCTTTCGACAAAATTCAACACCCATTTATGATAAAAGCCCTGCAGAAAGTAGGCATAGAGGGAACTTTCCTCAACATAATAAAGGCCATATATGACAAACCCACAGCCAACATTGTCCTCAATGGTGAAAAACTGGAACCATTTCCACTAAGATCAGGAACAAGACAAGGTTGCCCACTCTCACCACTATTATTCAACATAGTTTTGGAAGTGTTAGCCACAGCAATCAGAGAAGACAAAGAAATAAAAGGAATCCAAATCGGAAAAGAAGAAGTAAAGCTGTCACTGTTTGCAGATGACATGATACTATACATAGAGAATCCTAAAACTGCCACCAGAAAACTACTAGAGCTAATCAATGAATTTGGTAAAGTAGCAGGATACAAAATTAATGCACAGAAATCTCTTGCATTCCTATATACTAATGATGAAAAATCTGAAAGTGAAATTAAGAAAACACTCCCATTTACCATTGCAACAAAAAGAATAAAATATCTAGGAATAAACCTACCTAAGGACACAAAAGACCTGTATGCAGAAAATTATAGGACACTGATGAAAGAAATTAAAGATGATACAAATAGATGGAGAGATATACCATGTTCTTGGATTGGAAGAATCAACATTGTGAAAATGACTCTACTACCCAAAGCAATCTACAGATTCAATGCAATCCCTATCAAACTACCACTGGCATTTTTCACAGAACTAGAACAAAAAGTTTCACAATTTGTATGGAAACACAAAAGACCCCGAATAGCCAAAGCTATCTTGAGAACGAAAAATGGAGCTGGAGGAATCAGGCTCCCTGACTTCAGACTATATTACAAAGCTACAGTAATCAAGACAGTTTGGTACTGGCACAAAAACAGAAACATAGATCAATGGAATAGGATAGAAAGCCCAGAGATAAACCCACGCACATATGGTCACCTTATCTTTGATAAAGGAGGCAAGCATATACAGTGGAGAAAAGACAGCCTCTTCAATAAGTGGTGCTGGGAAAATTGGACAGGTACATGTAAAAGTATGAAATTAGAACACTCCCTAACACCATACACAAAAATAAACTCAAAATGGATTAAAGACCTAAGTGTAAGGCCAGACACTATCAAACTCTTAGAGGAAAACATAGGCAGAACACTCTATGACATAAATCACAGCAAGATCCTTTTTGACCCAGCCCCTGGAGAAATGGAAATAAAAACACAAATAAGCAAATGGGACCTAATGAAACTTAAAAGCTTTTGCACAGCAAAGGAAACCATAAACAAGACCAAAAGACAACCCTCAGAATGGGAGAAAATATTTGCAAATGAAGCAACTGACAAAGGATTAATCTCTAAGATTTACAAGCACCTCATGCAGCTCAATAACAAAAAAACAAAGAACCCAATCCAAAAATGGGCAGAAGACCTAAATAGACATTTCTCCAAAGAAGATATACAGATTGCCAACAGACACATGAAAGAATGCTCAACATCCTTAATCATTAGAGAAATGCAGATCAAAACTACAATGAGGTATCACCTCACACCAGTCAGAATGGCCATCATCAAAAAATCTAGAAACAATAAATGCTGGAGAGGGTGTGGAGAAAAGGGAACACTCTTGCACTGTTGGTGGGAATGTAAATTGATACAGCCACTATGGAGAACAGTATGGAGGTTCCTTAAAAAACTAAAAATAGAACTACCATACGACCCAGCAACCCCACTACTGGGCATATACCCTGAGAAAACCATAGTTCAAAAAGAGTCATGTACCAAAATGTTCATTGCAGCTCTATTTACAATAGCCAGGACATGGAAGCAACCTAAGTGTCCATCATCTGATGAATGGATAAAGAAGATGTGGCACATATATACAATGGAATATTACTCAGCCGTAAAAAGAAATGAAATGGAGGTATTTGTAGTGAGGTGGATGGAGTTAGAGTCTGTCATACAGAGTGAAGTAAGTCAGAAAGAGAAAAACAAATACAGTATGCTAACACATATATATGGAATCTAAGAGAAAAAAAAAAGGTCATGAAGAACCTAGTGGCAAGACGGGAATAAAGACACAGACCTACTAGAGAATGGACTTGAGGATATGGGGAGGGGGAGGGGTGAGATGTGACAGGGTGAGAGAGTGGCATGCACATATATACACTACCAAATGTAAAATAGATAACTAGTGGGAAGCAGCCGCATAGCACAGGGAGATCAGCTCGGTGCTTTGTGACCACCTAGAGGGGTGGGATAGGGAGGGTGGGAGGGAGGGAGATGCAGGAGGGAAGAGATATGGGAACGTATGTGTATGTATGGCTGATTCACTTTGTTATGAAGCAAAAACTAACACACCATTGTAAAGCAATTATACTCCAATAAAAAAAAAAGTTATAAATTCTGTAAAAATAGAAGATGCTGGCATCCTGGCTTCCCTGCAAGGGTAGTTCTCCAAAACTGCTCTCTCCTAGATCTCTATCACTGACTCATCTTTAGACCAAAAGCACCAGAAGCAAAGTCATCGTCAGAACTCAGCAGCGCCTTGTTCTCTGCTGTCACCCCCCCATCCTTACCCCAACTCTCCCCAAGCTCTTTTTACTCCAGGTATCAGATTTTGTATTAAACCATTAATGGTAGTTGCTAACGCAACATACTCTTAATATAAGTCCATTTCAAAATTAACATCATGGGGCTTCCCTGGTGACGCAGGGGCTAAGAATCCGCCTGCCAGTGTAGGAGACATGGGTTCGAGCCCTAGTCCGGGAGGATCCCACATGCCGCGGAGCAACTAAGCCCGTGTGCCACAACTACTGAGCCTGCGCTCTAGAGCCCACGAACCACAACTACTGAGCCTGTGTGCCACAACTACTGAAGCCCGCACGCCTAGAGCCCATGCTCCACAACAAGAGAAGCCACTGCAATGAGAAGCCCACGCACCGCAACGAAGAGTATCCCCTGCTCGCCGCAACTAGAGAAAGCTCACGCGCAGCAATGAAGACCCAACGCAGCCAAAAAAAAAAAAAATTAAATAAATAAATTTATATAAAAAAATCAACATCATGACCTATCATTAGGTAATTGACTAAGGTTATATTCATTGAAAAAATGTTAGCAATGGAGAGAGTGGATGAAAACATCAGAAAACTGTTAAAACGCTTCCAAGAAGACCAACACAGGCATATTTGGAGTAATGTAACTTGCATCCTTCATGCTGCTCACCAATGGCTTTTGGCTTGAGCACTGTCTCTCTGTTCAGTTTTAATTAGACAGAACCCAAGAGGTCAGCTTTGATTTTGAAACAGAACTGTCACCGACAATAAGAGTTCCCGTGTAGGAGGAAAACTCCCTATCATTCTCTTAGCAGGGCTTGGAGAGAAGAATGAATAATATCCAGCAAATTCCAAATTTCATTGATGTTAAAACTCACACTGTCTTGCATTGTAACATCTCTGAATTTCAGGTTCATCTTACAATGAAAGGCATTTTATAATCATGGTTGGTCAGGGGACAGCTGAGATGTTTTGTCACTGCCTGAACACACACAAACTCTGGTTATTCCTGGTGGGATGACTTGGCAACAGTAATCTCCATGTTTCCGTCAACAAGTTGTATAAGGACCATCTGGAAAAGAAACATGCTGCCTGTTGTCTGAAAACCTTCTGTTGACACCTTCAGGTAAGATCAAGAATGTGCCAGCATTAAAAGGTGTACATGAGATGTTAGTGGCTTGAAGGCAAACAATAGTGAAGTACTCTTAAAAATGCTGCATCACCAGCACCTGGTAATTACGGACATCAACAATTTTGAGTCAAAAAATGATTCAGAAGAATAGAGATTCTGTGTGTGAAGAGACTATAGGAGCTCCTTAATGAATTTATTTTGCTTATATTTTCCTTTTTGTGTGGGCACAAGAATGAGGTATAACGATGTATGTCTACGTCTAAAAGCTCTCACTCAATAAATATTTTAAAATTCTAAATGATAAAAAAATCTTTTACAAATGATTTAATTGGGAGTATCTTTCTTTTTAATAGCAGCACTTAACATTTTTGATCTGAGGACTCTAATACTCAAAAATTAAGGAATATAAAGAACTTTTGTTTATGTAGTAATATCTATCTATATTTACCATATTAGAAATTTACACAGACTTTTTTTTTAATAAATTTAATTTTTTTTTATTTATTTACTTATTTTTGGGTGTGTTGGGTCTTCGTTTCTGTGCGAGGGCTCTCTCCAGCTGTGGCAAGCGGGGGCCACTCCTCATCGCGGTGCGCGGGCCTCTCACTGTCGCGGCCTCTTGTTGCGGAGCACAGGCTCCAGATGCGCAGGCTCAGCAATTGTGGCTCACGGGCGCATTTGCTCCGCGGCATGTGGGATCTTCCCAGACCAGGGCTCGAACCCGTGTCCCCTGCATCGACAGGCAGACTCTCAACCACCGCACCACCAGGGAAGCCCCAGACTTATTTTTTATTGAAGTATAGTTGATTTACAATGTTGTGTGAGTTTCAGGTATACAGCAAAGTGATTCGGATATATATATTCTTTTCCCGATTTTTTTCCCTTATAGATTATTACAATATATTGAGTATAGTTTCCTGTGCTATACAGTAGGTCCTTGTTGGTTATCTATTTTATATTTAGTAGTGAGTACATGTTAATCTCAAACTCCTAATTTCCCTCTAATAATCCCTCTCCCCCCTTTCCCCTTTGGTAACCATAATTTTGTTTTCTATGTCTGTAAGTCTATTTCTGTTTTGTAAATAAGTTTATTTGTATCTTTTTTTTTTTAGATTCCACATATAAGTGATGTCATATGATATTTGCTTTTCTCTATCTGGCTTCACTTAGCATGATAATCTCTAGGTGTATCCATGTTGCTGCAAATGGCATTATGTCATTCTGTTTTATGGCTGAGTAATATTCCATCGTGTCTATACATCACATCTTCTTTATCCATTCATCTGTCGATGGACATTTAGGTTGTTTCCATGCCTTAGCTATTGTAAATAGTGCTGCTATGGATGTTGGGGTGCATGTGTCTTTTATAGTTTTCTCTAGGTATATGCCCAGGAGTGGGACTGCTGGGTCATATGGTAGTTCTATTTTTAGTCTTTTAAGGAACATCCATACTGTTCTCCATAGTGGCTGCACCAACTTACATTCCTTTTTCTCCACACCCTACACAGAGACTTTTAATACTGAAGAATACACAAGTACATGTTCCATTAGCTATCAGAGAGATAATGCCATCACACAACACATAGGCTCTGAAAAACTTCAGTGTACACTGGTGAGAGAATGAGAGCAAAAAGGGCAGATAATGTCATAGTGTTAAGAGGAAATGAGCTTTGACCTGAAAGTGATCTCACACTCTGAGAGCCACTGGCATATGAAATGATGGTATGTTTTACACCAGCAGAATTAATGAATATGAACACATTTCCACCTAAAATATTAGAAGGAGTAAAACCTTAACATGGAGAACTATTGTTGGGCAGTTGGTGTAGCACTGTGAGACACTGAGAAATTAACTGATGTACTTTTCTTTTGTGTCTGTGGGAAACGTTTTCTTCCTCCCACTTCAGCGGCCAACTCACACTGGGTATCCTACAGGTCTGGGTAATTCTGACCTTAAGAGAAGGTCATTGGGTCCTGAATTTCAGGACACAGTGGAACTGGCTGTTTAGGAAGAGGACAGAATAGGAGTTGGGACAAAGTTGAAAGGAGGAGTGTGGTCTGGCTCTGGGGGGAGAAAGCTGGATTTCCTGGAGACTAGGAGAGGAGTGGGCCTTGCAGTTTCTGCCGGTGATGGAGAGCTGGAAAGACAAGTGATTGTCTGTGCAGGTACCTGTGGAAGAAGGACATTGGGGGCATAAGGCATTGGAACACCAGCCAGGGTCCAAGGGGACTGTCAAGCCAGAGAGAGGTCAGCCTCTGGGCAGGTTCTGGCCTTCCGGGTACCATGACGGCTGGAGCAAAGAGATCCTAGTGACAGTCACCTGACCGGGGCCTATTCTGCCACTGCCATCTTGACCTGGAATCCTAGAACTGCCGAAGGAAGAAGGACCAGAGCTATGACCAAAACTAAAATGACAGGCTTTCTCTTTCTTCAGGAATCGCTGGAACCAGATTAGCTTTGGTTTAGAAACTACAGAATAGTTACAGCAGCAAAAGCAAAGCAGTGATGAGCAGATCTGAGATCATGCTGAATTTGATTTCTAGCCCTGACACTTACTAGCTGGAATGGCATTGCTGATAGAACCCACTTCGCAGGATCCCCTCTGGGAGCACTAAGTGAGTGACACACTCGGAAGCTCTTCAAACAGCGCCTGGCACATAGTAAATGCAATATACCTGTCATCATCTCTTGTACCTGGGATGTTCTGGAGGTGTCATACCAGCCACACTGCATCTTTTGGGGACTGGGATAGCTGAAGTTTGACCCTATGTGTAAATGAGGACTACATTCTAACACTGGAGTCCACGGGACCGAGGGCAGGAAAGTATTCAAAACTGCAGAAGCGCTCTACCCAGGTGTGGGTGGCAGAGGCTGTGTGGGAGAGTCCTCGGCTCCACTCCAGAACCCAAGGTCTTCCTGCCTTAGCCCAACGCGCCAAACAAGCCGGAGGGACTGAGGGCTTTTCTCGGCCATGAGTGCAGGCGTGCCACGTGCACTCGGACATGTTCCTCCGACATGCAGGCAAGTCCGAGCAAAGGCTGCCACGATTTCGTAGGGGCCGGGTCCTCCTGGGTTTCTTAATTTCTGGGTTTTCAAATTTTTGCCAGGGCGGGCTCTGGCGCTCTTTGCGCAACTGGGGTAGGGGGCGCCTGCAAGTCTGAGCCGCAAGGTGGGCGTGGGCAGGCCCGTCAAGGCCTTTGCCACCTGCTGGCAACAGACGCGTCCAGAGGTGGGGGTAGGAGGAGACAGGTCCCCTCCCCGCCAGTCTCCCCTGCCCCGCGCACCCCGCCTCCGGGGTGGGCGTGGCCGGGGGCTCAAGGTCCCGCGGGCTCCCCCAGGGGGCGGAGCCGAGGGAGGGGTCTGCGAGCCAGTCACGTCCTACGCGGCAGAGCGGAGCCCTGAGAGGCCGGCCCGGGAGGCGCCACATCCGGCGGCTGTCCCGTGGTGCATAAAGCCGCCGCCGCTGCTGCCACCACCGCCGTTGGTTTCCAGCAGCAGCTCTGGCCTCCTCTCGGCTGCGGGAGCAGCTGCTCCAATGCCCCAGAGCGGCCATGAGCTCCCCGCACTGGTGGGACCAGCTGCGGGCTGGCAGCTCGGAAGTGGACTGGTGCGAGGACAACTACACCATCGTGCCTGCCATCGCCGAGTTCTACAACACGGTGCGGAGTGCGGGAGTGGGGATGGCAGCCGGGCTCGTGGGAGGGGGCTGTCCCCAAGCGCCGCCGCGCCTGGAGCCTGGACCTGGGTCTGTGCGTGCATCTGGGGCATTTTCGCTCCCGGGCCAGAGTCGACCCACGCCCCCTCCCCTGCGCGCCTTCCAGTTCTCCATCTGTCCTCCTCTCCTGTCCCTATCGCCGACATCTGGGCTCATCCTCCTCCTCTAGTCATTTCTTTCTGATGGCTCTATTGTCTTGTTTTGTCCTCACCTGTCCCGGAGCCAGTGCTCCGTGTCAGCCCATTCTTCCAGTTTGGGTCATTGGGGGCGGTGAACCCACCAGGACTACTCCCTTAGTCCCTTAGGATCTCTGTGGCGTGACGCACTTGGGTCGCATTGTGCGTTTTTGCCCTGAGCACCTGCTCTAGGAGTCCGGGGAAAAGGGGAGACCTCCCGGCAGGTCTCTGGGGCGGGGCCCACTCCGAAGGTTGGCCCCGCCCCAAGCGTACACCAATAATAGGTCGAGTTCCTTTGGGCCAGAATCAGGTTAACTGCTACGAGTTCTTATTTCCTTGCCTTTAGTACAGAGTTTCACACCAGCCCCAAGTTCAGCTCCCCCAGGCCTGTGCATTCTTCAGTTATTAAGCCTGGGAAGTGAAAGGGAAATTTGGGAGGGATCGTGTGCGTGTTTTCTGGACTTGCCTAGGTCTCTAGATGTGGGCAAGACGAAACTTCCCCACTGCAGAATCCTGTGTGCTTTTAGTCTTTGTGGGAGGGAAAGCCTGCAGTTGGGAAGGAAATGCCTCTTCTTTTTGCTATGCCCATGCCTCAGGATTCTGGTACCAAAATGTGAGGCTTTGCATGGTCATTTCTGTGGCTTTTCATTTCACTGCCCTAGCATGGAAAACAGGAACTCCCGGTTTAAGAGTCGCTGTGAATTTGAGGTTGTTCTTTAGGATTTCCCCCTTAGATTTGCTGGAGAGAATGTTCTTGGCTTGAGTCAAACACTTCTTGCCTGGAAGGATCTCCCATGAGCTGGTCCCTGTCCTATTCATTGATGAGGAAACTGAGCTCTCCCCAGGGGAGCTGCTCTGCGCACATTTCTGGCATGGCTGGGGCCACAATCCAGAGCCTGCACTCTCCCTCCCCTTAGGGCTGAAATCCATTGCTGCCCTCCCAGCAAACGTTCCTCCTTTTTTTTATGAGCGGATTAATTCCTCAAGGAAACCTGGCCCTCTGCTGCCCCTAGACGCTGTGACGGATGCAGTCAGTGGAGGTGGCCACCCTTCACCTATTGTACAACCTGTTTCAGAGCATGCTATCAGGTGTGGGCAGGTGCCTTCAGGGGATGAACTGGAGCAGGGCTGGGTGCTTGCAACGGCAGTAACTCAGTTTCTCCACTTGTAAGTGGAGAGTACTACTAAGGATTTCACCAGAGTTAAAGAAGAAATGACAGCTTGGGGACAGGTTCTCACACACCCAGCAAGGTAATTATCTGTGGAGTCTGAGGCCAGCAGAGTCAGGCCTGGTTATTTGGCCAAAAATGTTAGTGTATAGCTGCTCTGAGTCTGCCTTTAAAAGCCCCAGAGTGCTGGATGAGGGGGAGAGCTTATTTTGTCTTAACTTTTAATCTAGTCCCATTGGAGCTGTTCGTAGTGAGTGCCAAAGTCTTTTTTAGAAATGAGCTGTTGATCTTCAGCTGCAGTGTCTGTGGCTGATTAGCTCTGCTGGTCTGCCTGGCAAACCTAATTCTTTGGAATACTTGTAAACCGCAGAATTTGCTTTAGCAAAGTGGAGAGATTGAGGGTCTCAGAGAAGTAGTTGGCCATCAAACTTCGTAGAGTGTCGATCCAAAGAGTTTACCAAAAAAACGTTTCCTCCTCTTCTTCTCACGTCCTAGTTATCCTCTGATCATCATCATAGGACAAACCCATGCTTATCTTACGCCTGTATTAAGGAAGACATCGAGCTGTTACTTGGTGACAAACATCTCATTAAATCCTCATAGTAAGGCAGCAGGCCTAATTATCCACTTTACAAGAAAATAATAATCATTACTCATTTTGAGAAAAAAATTGAAGGAATAAAGATGTAAAATAAGGAGTAGACTGGGAGGGGAATCTAGAACCTTCTTAATGGAGCTTGGCAGTAGCACATCACTACTGCAACTTCAGTTACTCCTGGCTACCACTAGTTGTTCGCTATGTGTTGAAGCTCTGCTGGGTACTCTACAGTCACCCTCAGCAGTGGGTGCTATTTATTACATCCGCTTCATGAAGGGGGAAACTGGGGTCTAGATAGATTTTGCAACTTGCTAAGGTCAAGAAAATGGCAGAATTAGAGTTAGAACTTGGACGGTCCATTTGATCCTACTAAAATACTGCTCTTGCAGATGCAAATGCCGTTGTAGCTACTTTAGATTTATTTATTTAGCATGGTACAGGTATTTATTGTTCAGTCGTTCTTTAACTTAAAACTCCTGCATTGGGACCATTTGATCTCTAGGCTAATCATGGTGTTTGATATGGGGAAAAAAGTTTTGTTTAAAGTAGTTTTTTTTTTTTTTTTGGCCGTGCCATGTGGCATGCGGGATCTTAGTTCCCCAACCAGGGATTGAACCTGGGCCCCCTGCAATGGAAGTACAGTCTTAACCACTGGACCACCAGGGAAGTCCCTTAAAGTAGTTTTTTGTTATTGTTGTTTATTATAAAAGTAACAACATGATCATGGTAAAAAAAAAAATCAGAGTATGCAAGTTATAAAGCAAAAAATACCCTTCTGTCTCTTTTCAGACATTTTATAAGCATGCAAAAAACACGTGTATTTGTGTAAACATAAAAGATATGTGTGCAACGTGTATATACACACCACAACCCAATTGAGATCACACTACAGAAACTCTTCTGCACCTTGGTTTTTTCCCCTCAATTTGTCTTGGAGATAATCCCATATTGGATCATATAGAATTATCTTCCTCTTCACAATGTCTATACAGTATTCCATTTAATGGATTGACCATAATTTATTAAACCAGTCAATTCATTATTGGTGGACATTTAAGGCAGTTTCTGTTTATTGTTTTCATTTTGGTTTCTGAACAGTGATGCAATGAATATCCTCAAATAGGCATCTGGATGTACTTCTCCAAGTACTAATTCTAGATGGGAAATTGCTGTGTGGAGGGGAGTATTTACTTCAAAGGCTAATAATTGTTGCTTAATGGCCCACCAGAGAGAGTACTCTGGTCTGTGTTCCCACTGGCAATGTTTGGGAGTACAGAGCATTTTGCTTTTGGTCCCCGCAAATCTCCATTGCCTCAAATTTTGTCATTGTCCTTTGCATCAGCCAAGCCCAAATATCTCTTCCAAGAACACATCATGCCCTTACACAGTCTTTTACTTTTGCACATTTTGTACTGTTTCTTCTAAATACAAGTTTTATTGAATTGAGTTCCTTTTTATGTTTTAAGTTTTAAGGCCCAGTCACACTAAAGAGAAAGACTCCAGACCTAGTAGCTTTGGAGAAAAGGGGGGTATGCCTTTTAATCACCGAGCTTGGCCTTTGGGAATTCTGTTGGGGACTCAAGGGGACAGAAGG
This sequence comes from Balaenoptera acutorostrata, assembly GCF_949987535.1. Lineage (NCBI taxonomy): Eukaryota > Metazoa > Chordata > Mammalia > Artiodactyla > Balaenopteridae > Balaenoptera > Balaenoptera acutorostrata. The sequence continues at coordinate 56,127,809 of NC_080069.1, read as the reverse complement.
AAATCAACTGGTGCTGAAAAAAAGTCTTGAAGCAAAATATATGCCTAAAATCAGTCCATGATCTGTCACCTCTCCTAATCAGCTCTGCCCCCAATCGTCAAGTTAAGTAGAGTTCTCTTTATATGCCAAAGCCCACATCCCACTATCTGTAGGGCAGAGTTATCCATCAGTCAGTCTATCAGTCTCTCCATCCATCCATCCATCCATCCATCCACCCACCCATTTGCTGGGCAACTGTGTGCCTATCACAGAGACCAGACCTGCAAACAGTCATCTGGGTGGTGAGGACCATAGGAGAGGTATGTACAAGTCACTGAGGTGTTATTAGTACTCTCCTGGGGGTTGGTGTACTGTGGAGGTGGGGTGGGGGATTGTGCAGGAAGGCTTCTGAGTCGGGTGACCAACTTGTCCTGGTTTGCCTGGGACTTGCCCATTTTTAAAACTGAAAGTCCCATGTCCTGGAAACCCTCCTCAGTGCTAGTCATACCAGGACAGTTGGTCATTCCAGAGACAGAAATGGAGCAATGGAATGGATAGTTAGGAATCTGCTTACGATTAAGATACATAGACAGCCTACTCAGTCAGGGTAATGCCCCTAGCTGTTTATGAACTTGCTGTTCAGAAAAACTTACAGCCTGTTGCTTTGTCAGTATTTACGCTCTGTCTGGGAAAGTGCACAATCACATGCGTCAGGATGAGATTGCAGTGTGTTCCTGAGATTATTTTGGTACAAATGGCTGGTAGGAATTCATAGAATGAGGAACTTTCTAAGGAAATAATAAATTTTAAAATTGTGGTTTCCTTTTAATTAAAAAAAAAAAAATCTGTTCTGCAGGCATTGAACAAACCAATTCTCCAAAGGATAATCCAACAATAGGCTTTAAAAAATACCCCTTGGCTGAACTATTCAACTTTAGTGAGCCACACAACTTTGAGGGGAAGTTTCATTTCGCAGTAGACATGGAGCCATTGAATCTGTCTTTCAACAAATGAATCTTTTACCAACGACTTGTTTGCTTTTCCGTATTTCTTTAGGAGTTCCTTCCTCTTTTTGTCTTGGGGAGCGTCTCCCTCTAATTTGGTCTTTTCCTTTTCATAGATTGATGTCTTTTTTTTTTTTTTAATTGAAAAAAAAATTTTTGGCCGTACCATGCAGCATGCAGGATCTTAGTTCCCTGACCAGGGATCAAACTCGCCCCCTCTGCACTGGAAGGGCGAACGAAGTCTTAACCACTGGACCACCAGGGAAGTCCCCATAGATTGATGTCTTTAAAAAGCATGGTGGAGACCAGCAGGCACTGGTAGATGGGCTGTGCAGAAGCAATAATGTGATTTCAGTGTTATTTGGGACTGTTAAAATGGTGCTTCTAAATTGAACTCCCTAATATGGGCATTAAAAATATTTGAGGGGGCTTCCCTGGTGGCGCAGTGGTTGAGAGTCTGCCTGCCAATGCAGGGGACACGGGTTTGAGCCCTGGTCTGGGAAGATCCCACATGCCACGGAGCAACTGGGCCCGTGAGCCACAATTACTGAGCCTGTGCGTCTGGAGCCTGTGCTCCGCAACAAGAGAGGCCGCGATAGTGAGAGGCCCGCGCACCGCGATGAAGAGTGGTCCCCAGTTGCCGCAACTAGGGAAAGCCCTCGCACAGAAACGAAGACTCAACACAGTCATAAATAAATAAATAAAAGAACGTGAATTTCTTTAAAAAAAATTTTTTTGAGGTATCATAATTTTACTGCAGGTGTAATAAACGACCTCATGTTTTTGTGACTAGTGTGTAAATACATTTAAAGGTTATTGTATACATTGCTAGTGGTAACATAGATTGAAAAAGCCTTTTAAGGAACAGCTTGGCCATAGATAGTTGCACCTGGCTGAAGCAAAGGAGACTGAGAGAACCTGAGGCAATAAACATATACAGTTGGCCCTCTGTATCCATGGTTCTGTATCTGTGGATTTAATCAATTGTGGATTGAAAATATTTGAAAAAAAAAATTCCAGAAAGTTCCAGAAAGCAAAAGTTGAATTGCTGTACACTGGCAACTATTTACATAGCATTTACATTGTGTTTACAACTTAAAAAAAATTGTTTATTTTTATTTATTTTTATTTGGTTGCACCAGGTCTGAGTTGCAGCAGGCAGGCTCCTTAGTTGCAGCTCACCAGCTCCTTAGTTGTGGCATGCATGTGGGATCTAGTTCCCTGACCAGGGATCAAACCCGGGCCCCTTGCACTGAGAGCGTGGAGTCTTAACCACTGCACCACCAGGGAAATCCCTGTATTTACAACTATTTACATAGCATTTACACTGTATTAGGTATTGTACATAATCTAGAGATGATTTAAAGTATACAGGAGGATGTGTGTATGTTGTATGCAAATTTTATGCCATTTTATATAAAGAGACCTGAGCATCCAGGTGAGTTTGGTATCTGAGGGGGTCCTGGAACCAATCCCCCACGGATACTGAGGGACGACTGTACTGGGGTAAAAAGCTGTGTTATATTTATTCCCCGGCATTGTAGGTGGGGCTGCAAATTGGTGCGCCTCCCACTGGGGAATGGCTCAATAAACTGCTGCCGTCTGCAGCACTTACAGCAAGTGTGATAAAGCTCTATGAGCTAAGATGGAAAAGTTTGCAAGGCATATTGTCGAATGAGAAAAGGAAGTTGCAGAATGATAATATTGTAATATATGATATATATGTATTCACATAAATGCAAAGAAATTGAAGATTATGAATCTGAGAAGAGGGGATATCTCCAGGGAGGAGTATAGAAAGGAAGACTTTAGTTTTGTAATGTATTCTTTTTCTTACACGGAGAACACATTCATGTACGTGAAAGGAGAAAGTTACTTATAGTATAACAATTCCATTTCCCTCCCTCTTCTCCCCTGTCACCTACTTTTACTCCTCCTACTTCTATGTTTAACAAAAAGGAGAGCCGTGTTTAAATCACATAAAGGTCATAGGTGCACAGTGTGTGATGCAATTCAGAATTTTTAGATGCCCATTGAGGCATGAAGCCAAGGAGGTCAGAATGTGGTTGGGTGGGTTGGAGGTGAAAAAACATCAGCTTGGGGCAGTGGAAGGAGTGGCTGGATGCTGGCCCCAGCTCTGTGGGGGACTGCCTCTCTGACTCTGGCCAGCCTGGGAGCCTTTCTGGGCCCTTAATTATATCCCCTTGTAAAGCAAATGATCTTTAAGATCTCTCATTTTAACTCTTAAAGATCTCTGATTTTTTTTTTTTTTAAGATCTCTGATTCTTTAAATGATTCCAAGGAAAGTTAAAGGCTGTGATAATACGTAGACCCTTGTCCTGATTCTTCCTTCTCTGCTTCTTAGTAAATAAATGAGAGTCGGCTATATTTCCAGGTCTGGAGACTGCATACCACCTGGGACAGCTGAGGCCATTTATCCAAACTCTCGCCCAGGGTCACCAGTAGCTCAGAGGGCTCCTAGTGGGGAAAGAGGAAAAGGTCCCCATCAGAATGGGCCGACTAGAACAAGGTACCCCCTTCTCCAGAAGGATGCAGCCCCACGAGGGATTTCAGTCTTGAACTTCAACCAAAGGCAGCAGCCTTGCTCCTATCGCACCCCTGACCAAAGGTCTTGTCCTCTCTTTATTTCTCTCCCACTCTGTCCGTCTCCCCTTTGTAAAGACTGTGTCATTCCCATCCCCTCTTGTTCCCAGATGGTGACAGAGGCGTGCGTTAGCTACTGTCGTTGCCAATTCCTACCTGTACTACACCTCAAGTTCTGGAGTTTGCGATGCATTTTGTTTAGTTGTGATTTCCTTGGTCTGGACACGGGTTCGAGCCCTGGTCCGGGAAGATCCCACATGCCGCAGAGCAACTAAGCCCGTGCGCCACAACTACTGAGCCTGGGTGCCTAGAGCCCGTGCTCTGCAACAGGAGAAGCCACCACAATGAGAAACCCGCGCACCGCAAAGAAGAGTAGCCCCCACTCACAGCAACTAGAGAAAGCCCGTGCACAGCAGCGAAGACCCAACACAGCCAAAAAAAAAAAAGAAAAAAAGAGGCAGGAAGGAGCCCCCTAAAGGGTTATTAAAGAAGTTGTGAGTTTTTCTGGTTGTGCTTATTTTTTTTTTTTTTTTGGTTAAAAAAAGATGTATGGCCGCATTCATCTCCATTTGCAAAGGACATACTGGGAACAAGCTGCTTTACTTTTTGCCCTTTTACTTAATATTCATCTTTTCGTTTTACATTTTCTCCCCCAGATCAGCAACGTCTTGTTTTTCATTTTACCGCCCATCTGCATGTGCTTGTTTCGTCAATATGCAACATGCTTCAACAGTGGCATCTACTTAATATGGACTCTGTTAGTTGTAGTGGGTAAGTGGATTCGTTTGCGAGCATGGGCTGAAAGGGAGGAAATGGAATTCTGCACACTCCCTGACCCCTTTGAACATTATGTTTTGTAAACCAAAGTCATTCTGACGTCTTAGCAAACTTTTATGTTGTTTGCTAGATGCCAAAAGGAGGACTCTTTTGGGCTTGATAACAAGGTTGACTGTAGTTATCACAATTGCGTTTGAGAATTCATTTATGTAATAGCTATTGGTGTTGTGCCAGTGCAGTTTTCTGTGAACTTCTGAAGAAAGTCATGTGGAACAATTGAAGTCTGATGAACCTGTGGTTTCTAATGGACTAAAATAAAAGAAAACAAATTCTAGATGTTTGATCCTTCATTATTCTGGGAAATACTTGTATAATTTTCATTTCCTTCCACGGGCAGATTGGGAATTCTTAACAGTGAGAGAATGTTGACTTTTATTTACTGCCTGTTCCCGTGAGGGCTTGGTGGATGAAGACAGAGTGTGTTTGTGCAGTTATTAAAGCTCTGATGTGCTGGTGTTTGGGCCCTTCTTCAAATCCTCTTTCTAGACTTGAAGTCTGCATGCCTAGATGGTGTTTCTTCCTTCAGTTTCTTTTCTCAGAGAGATAGAGCGACCTGGTCATTGCTGTTTGTGAAAGGGCATTCCTTAAGCAGTGTATTGAATTTGTGAGTCTGTTCTTCTATGTGACCTTTTTTATTGGTTGTAATTGATTCTAGGAATTGGATCTGTCTACTTCCATGCAACCCTTAGTTTCCTGGGTCAGATGCTTGATGAACTTGCAATCCTTTGGGTTCTGATGTGTGCTCTGGCCATGTGGTTCCCCAGAAGGTATCTGCCAAAGATCTTTCGGAATGACAGGTAAGCTTGTACTAAATTTTTGCATTTACTACTAGGTGCGGTACCCAATATAACGATGTATTGGATTGGCCAAAAAGTTCGTTCGGGTTTTTCCATCTTACGGAAAAACCCGAATGAGCTTTTTGGCCAACCCAATATATATCAAGAAAAATCACAAAATAAAAAAAAAAAAAGGGCTTCCCTGGTGGTGCAGTGGTTAAGAATCCACCTGCCAATGCAGGGGACACAGGCTTGAGCCCTGGTCCGGGAAGATCCCACATACCATGGAGCAACTAAGCCCGTGCGCCACAACTACTGAGCCTGCACTCTAGAGCCCGCGAGCCACAACTACTGAAGCCCGCGCACCCAGAGCCCGTGCTCTGCAACAAGAGAAGCCACCGCAATGAGAAGGCCGTGCACCGCAACGAAGAGTAGCCCCCACTCACCGCAACTAAAAGCCTGCACACAGCAACGAAGACCCAATGCAGCCAAAAATAAAATAAATTAGAAAAAAAAAGAAAAATCACACCCTATTGAGTCTAACCTAGTGATGAGCTTATCATATACTTATTTAATATCCACTGATTGTACTGTCAGACCAAAAACAAACTGCCAGATAAAAAAGGTAATTTTAATATGCTTGGGGAAGATGTTATCTGATATTAGGGACAAAAAGTCAAATATCCCCCTTATTGGTACTAGCAAAACTAGAAGGATTTTCAGTGGAGGAGAAAAGACTGAATGGTAGTTCAAAGACCTTTGATTTCCTGCTATAATATTTCCTGAGTCCCACCCAACTCCACTAGTTTTAAATGTTTACAGTAGAATCCACACTGAGGAACTGGTTCTTGGAGCTATAGGTAATATTCAAATTGTGTCAGTGTTGCTTCTGATGAGAGCTACACACCAACACACACGCACACACACGCACACACACCCCTTCAAGCTGGAAATCCAGTATTTCAGGAAGGGATGCATTTTAATATCCATTGTGTTATTCTTATATGGTTATTTATCCAGTAAATATTTTTTGGACTTACTATTTACTGTGAGCTATTTACTATCAAGTTTTCTAGGCACTAGGATATAACAGCAAACAAAACAGCAACATCTCTGCCCTTGATGAGCTTACACTGAAGTTGGGGAGATTATGAATCAACAAACAAACACAGAAATAATATTATGTTAGGGTGTGATAGTGCTATGATGAAAAATGAAGCTGGTAAGGGGGTAGTGGTGACTTGGGGTGCTGATTTAGAGTTTGGTCAGAGAAGGTCTTTCTGAGGCACTCTTGTTATATCTGAAGTAACAGAAGAGAGTTCGCATCATAAAGATGAGAAATTCTCCCAGAACTCATTACTCATACGTTTCTCTGTGCACACTGTTTTGTTAAGATATATATATAGATAGATAGATAGATAGATAAACAATCCAAAAATATGGATTCAATCAAGCAAGCTGTGTGTGCCCAGGGAAGAGCTATACCAGGAAAATAAAAGAGTTCATTACAGTGTTCCTGGTACCCTGAGTGGGAATAGGAGCAATGCAGCTATTAGAGACGCAGGCAGTTCTCTATGGATGGAGGTGGAGGAGCGTCAATGAAACGTGCTGACTGCAAAAAGCGCATTGTAGAACTGTGTGTGTAACACCCTAATTTTAGAATGAATGAAGCCTCTTTTTGAGTCTATGTCTTTGTATATGCACAAACGTGCCTGGGAGGATGAGGACGGCAACTGCTACCATTGGCTATTCTTAGGAATTGGGGTGGAGAGAGAACTTTCACATTTACCTTTAATCTGTACTGTTTTACAATTTTTTTTAAAAAAAAGAGCACATGTTAATTTTTAATCCTAAAAAAATGCATTATTAAATGAGGTAGGGAGAAAACATTATTTATTTATTTATTGGCCACACCACATGGCTTGCAGGATCTTAGTTACCCGACCAGGGATTGAACCTGGGCCCCAGCAGTGAAAGCACTGAGTCCTAACCACTGGACCGCCAGGGAATCCCAAGAAAACATACTTTAAATGAATTAGCTGCACAGTCTTCATCCTGGGCAGCAGGATTTGAATTAAATAGTATTATCTCTAAATAACCATTGAGCAGATAGAAGTATCCTCAAGAGCTTACTTATCCAAAAATGAGAGAGAGAGAGAGAGAGAGCAGCTGTTTACAAGTAGAAACGAAAAGGAGGGTGTTCCTGGTCTTAGATGAAATACGTTCTCCATCGTGCTGAGACCTTCTCCAGAATAGAAACCGGAAATAGCCTAAGCCAATCTGCTGTGTTTCAGTTGTGTGTCTTGTTTCCTTGTTCAGCTTCAGGAGAATGACTGGGGGGTAATCAGAAAGCCTTGGGAGGTAGGGCAGGGGTGAGGTCAGGGGTGGAGGTAGATGCCACTCGGGCAGGGACACGAAGTGGCTTGGCCAGTGGGGACTTTTTGCCTCTGCCTGAGAAGCACACCCCTTACCTTTTGGCCTTTTCTATGGTCTCAGAAGGTGCCCACCAGTCACCTCCATGCTTTCCCTGAGCACACGTGCATTAGGTTGAGAGCTGAGCAACCACTTTGCTCTTAGATCTGATTGTTCAAGTCCTGGGATCTGAGTGAGAAGCTGATGAAATGGGAATAAGGGTTTTGTTTGTCTGTGGTGCTCTGGAGGCCTGGATTTGAAATTCCACTGGACAGTTTTTAATGTGTTCATAAAGGAGAATCTTTTTCTTTTCTTGTCTCTTGGTGGGTGCAGGAGAGAAGAAAATGGGGCAATGCTGTAGTAATGAAAACTTACCGACTTTAATAATGAAACACATTTTGAGGCAGGGAGGTCTGTGACCACCCGGGACTCTTCCATCGCCAGCACTCTGCAGCCTTTCTCTGGTGAAGATGTGAACTCTCTGCCTTCAGTTTGGGGAGAGTCCTTTGGAGGCGCTGAGCGCCCTATATGTCTATATCCGTGGCTTTGGAGACCCACCTGGGTTTGATTCCTAGCTTCCCTGCTTACAAACTGTATAACTTGTCTTGACTCTTCAACTTTCTGTTTCCTCATCTGTAGAATTAGGTGACTCATGGTGTTCACCTCAGGGTTCTTGTGAGATGATCCTGCAGAGCACTCTGTAGAGTACTAAGAACATGGTCAGTGCTTAAAGTTAGCTTTCGTTATTACCAATGGCACGTGGAAATTTCTGCCCAGCATTTCTGAGATATGCATACCAATTGAAGGAGAGAATGAACATTGCTAATTTTAACGAGCAAAGAAAGAAAAGGTGCACGTTATAGGAAAGGTAGCTCACTGTAAATAAGGATTTCAGCTCTATTTGTTGGCCTTCAATTTGCCAGTGGTGGGGAGAGCAAGCAGGCCAGAAGGCCAAACCCCTCTGTGTGGGCTTCACCACCCATGATGCGGGGACAGGTGACAGCTCTGCAGTGGAATGGCAGGCCAGACCAAAGATTTCGGGTCAAAACCAGGAATTCTGGAGACTGGGGAGTGTGTGTTTTAACTGCCTGAACTTACACGATAGTTAACATTTGTCTCCCCTCAGCCCCACCTTTTTTTTTTCAGTGATCTAGACTTTGCTGGAATATTTCTAAAAACCTATTAGGAGTGGTTCCAGTATGAGACTTCTAGAGAAGAGAGGGGAGAATGTGTTGGCTAAGTGACTTTGGATCAGACAAATACGGATTTCAATAACAATCCAGCTTTTTTTTTTTAAGCTCTGATGCCTCATTTTGCTCATCTGTAAAGTGGAGATAGTAAAAGTATCTACCTTAGGGGTTAGAAATATACGGGAAGATCATATCAAGTGTATAATATAGTGTCTCTTACACAGTAAAGACTCACTAAATGCTAGAAGTTTTTATGAATGGCTAATACAGATAAGAGTTTTGAAGATAAAGATATCTAGAACAGCAGGGAAATTATCAAAGTTCATATGTAAATAGAAGTAATTAGTGGGATTTTTAAAAAGGGCTGTCTTTCATCTTGCCTGGAATGTCTGAAGAATTGTCAGGATATACACTCAGCTGTTGATGGTTATTAATAACTTGACATTTTTGTTTTGAGAAAAAGAACTTTTGTAGACTAATTGTACCCATTTTCTAAAGAATTTATCTTGCTTTTTATGATGTTGCGTCTACAAAATGTAGGAACAGCCCTCACTTTATGATCCAGTTCATTTTTTGAATCCTGAATAGCAAGGTTGCAGGCTGAGGTTTGCCTGTCCTGCTCGCTCTCTGCCTGAATAACCTGGGGCCTCCATCTCAGACTCTCTGGGCTGTATCAGTTCCTTAGGAAATGGCAGGGGTGGACCTTCCAGGACCAAATGCTGGAGTCCTGTGAGTATCAGCGGCTTGTTCTAAATAGGTTATATTTTAGCCTTAAAGGGGAGTTTAAAGCAGTGGATCTTAGCCAGGGACATTTCTATCCCATGCAGGCCATCTGGGAAGTTTAAGGACATGTTTTTGGTGGCCCCAGTGATGGGACGTTTGATCATCCATAAATTCCATTTCACTTCAGAAGAGTAAAGGGGGCATTACCAAACATTTGATATAAAAAAGGAGCTCAGGGCCTGATAGGGCTGAAAACCATTGCTTTAAAGGGTAGCTAATGATAAGAACAGTAACAGCATTATTATAATAATATTATGATGATGGTATTGGGTTGCTAGATTTTAGTTTGGGGAATACAGGAAGAAGGGGTGCTAAGGGTTCCCTGACCTTGTGTTCAGCTTGAGCCCATAATGGGCTGGAAAGTTGAAAACAGGAACAGAGGCCACAGTAGGGGTTGTTTAGAAAACACCTGATGCGGTCCCCTTGCTTCCTGGATATTTCTAGCTCTCTCTGTCCCCAGGGCCTCTGGTGACTGTGGGGTCGGCTGGTGACCTCTGTTGACTTCTGCTGGTTGCAGAATCGTGCGTTCACATGATGTCCTCACTGGTTAAGCTGCCTTCCAGAAGTGCATTCCTGCACACCCTCTGGGGAGTGGTAGGGAGGTGTCTGCCCACATTACCCTTAGAGAAAGCATGTTTCGTCAAGCTTGTTGCCTTTGATCTCTTCTGCAGAACTATATAGAGCCTTTGCTGATTGCAGCACCAGCTCAGTCAGCTTTTCCCTGCGTGTGATATTATCAACAATGATGTTATTTAAAATAACATTTCTTCTCAAACGATGGTCATGGTAACAGAAATAATAGATTTTCTTAGCACACACCATGTACCAGGCTCTGTGTTGAGTGCCTTAATGCTTGTAAGAACACCATGGGGCAGGTGTCTTGATTTCCACATGGAACACCTGAAGCCTGGGGAGTTTTAGTAACTTGCCAAAGACCCCAGCGCTGCTAAGTGATGGAGGCAGAATGTGAACATAGTGGGTCTCATGTTGCTCTCCGTGTCCTGTGCCTGAATCCTAAACCATTGGATACAGAGAGATGACGCAATTTGGAAGTATCTGATTATGTGTGCATGCAGTCTAAAAGGCAAAAAAGCCTTGACGTGTCACAGAACCTCAAACCCAGTAACAGAGTTACTGTGGGTCCCCAAGGGCCATGCGCATGCTTGGGGCTGGGGCCGTGTCACGCTGCCGTCCTCAGGCTGAGCCACAGACTTTTATCCGGTAGCTGAAGGATGCTGGCCAAGGCCAGGAAAAGAACATAGTTCTCCTGAGGATTTGCTGCCTGGATCCCTTCCCATATACATATATTTTCCCTCTGGTTGAAGTTCAGGGCTACAATTCATGTTCATTCCAGTCCGAAAGTTGGCAGCTTGATCAATGATTTCCTGTGCCTTGATGATACGTGGTGTTCCTCTTGAAGAGATCCATTTGTATTTTGAAGGTTTCAATGCACTTTGATTTCTTTATAATGGAATTTCATTCAGATTAGCTTCCTAACTGTGACCCTTTCCAGGGCTCTTGGCCAAAGTAAATTGTGCTAATGAGGAATGACAGAAACTTCAGGAAAATCATGTGCCCCTAAATTTCAGTCATGGATATGGCCTTTGCGATCATCTAGTCCAGACTAGACAGGAAATTTATAGATAAGGAAACGGAGTCCCAGGGAGAGAAGAAGGAGCATGTCCAGGGTCACGTCGCCACTTCTAGCTCTTGCTACCGAAAGCACTTTCACTGAAGGGTGTAAGGATGGTATTGATTATTTTTCTAAGACTTGTCACGTCGAAAACCTAACACAAAATTCCAATGCATACTAGACTGGATTGTCAGTAAATATAGACACTAGAATTTTAGACTTTTGTGTGCTAGACACATAGGGCATTTTTTTTCTTTTAATCTAGGAAGTTTTATGGTTTGTAAATGGTCTCTGTTTTTCTTATAAAAGTCATACATGTTCACCTTGTAGAACAGGGGTTGGCAGACTATGTTCTTCATCCAGATGGGCCCCTTGCCTGTTTTTGCAAATCAAGTTTTATTGGTGCATAGCCATGCCCATTTACTTACTTGCTGTCCACAGTGGCAGAGTTGAGTAGCTGAGGCAGAGACCCTGTGACCTGCAAAATCTAAAATATTTGCTATCTGACCCTTTACAGAGAGAGTTTGCCCAATCATGCTGTAAAACATCTGAAAAAAAAATACAGAGAAATGCCACTAAAAAAAAATCAAGTATTCATATCTCACCCTTAGGAATTTAGGTTGATTTTAATTTTACCATTTTCATGGCTAAATATTTTGAAAATTTCTTACTGTTTCCTAAGGATAAATTCCTAGAATAACCGAGCCAGTGCGCGAGAATGGTTTTTAGGTTCCTGGTACTTAGTGCGGAATGTCTTTTGAGCTTGCACTCCCATCGGCAGTGCCCGTACTTTGCCAGCATTCAACAAACCAACACGACCTCCTTTGCTAATGGATTTGGTTTGCTTTCACCCATGTAGGGGCAGGTTCAAGGCGGTGGTCTGCGTCCTGTCTGCAGTTACAACGTGCCTGGCGTTTGTCAAGCCTGCCATCAACAACATCTCTCTGATGACCCTGGGGGTTCCTTGCACGGCGCTGCTCATTGCTGAGCTAAGGAGGTGGGTGCAGGTCTTCCTGCCTGGCCCTGAGGCTGTCCCTGGGATAGGAGCAAACCAGCTCCTGGTTCTTTTACTGCCCTTGAATGTGGAAGAGGAGTTACTCCTCACAAAGAGTAGTTCCTGACTTTTGGATTAGCATCAAGTTGCCTGGTTTGGTTCAAAATGTTAGTGATCTCATTTTTAGAAAGAGGGGAGCAGTGTGTGCAATGCATTCCAATGATTTGAAACTAGCTTAGGAGGAACATCTCAAGGACCTGGTGAGTGCCTAGACCAAGCTGCCTAGAGTTAATTCTGTAGAAAGGAGAATAGATGTGCTCATGTGACAAAAATAAGGAGAAAAGCAAAGTCCTAGAGAGGCTATTGCATTTACACACAGAAGGAAAAAGAAATGAATGTCTATATACAAAGCAGCACTGCTACTTTCTCTGAGGCTTAGTTTCTTACAGTCTATCAGGTAAAGCCTTGGCTGTTTGCATAAGCATTTTCTTGTGGGAAGTTGTATGTGCAGAGTTCAGGTTGATATCCAGAAACATTTTAGTTTAGCTCTTGTGTGTTTATGACTGTCTTATTCAGCCCCAATTAAAACACAACTCAACCACTGCCCTTATTGTAATACTCTTTGAAAATGCTTCTTTTTCTCTGCACTCACTTGTAGACGTCCATTTTAATTCATGACTCATGGTCATGGACATAGATGCTCTTAATTGAAGTCTTATATTTATCCACCTTAGTGAGAGTTTCTCTGTGTAATGTGTTATCAGCTTTCTGTCAGTCTTTGTTTTGAGTGGAGACATGTATATATTTCCTTCCATTGCTTTGCCTCTGGGTGTTGTTTTGATTATCAGCAATACCAGGCAGGGTCAAAGGTGGTTGAAGAGGTATTTAAACTTGCTGGCTGGCAGTGGAAGGACTCTGTCCTGTCTTGTCTTGTCTTGTCGGCTTTGAGTAGCCTTCACAGACCTGGGAAGTAAGAGACCCATTTCAGAACACTAACAGATCTTAGAGCTCTTTGGAAAACAATTATTGGGTTGGCCAAAAGTTTTGTTCGGTTTTTTTCCATAAGGTGGCTCTAATAGTACTTAGTTGTCTTTAACTTCATTCAAAACAATTTTGTTAGATTGTATGTGACAGCTGTCATATTAGCGTGCATTTAAAAAAACCACTTATCGGGACTTCTCTGGTGGTGCAGTGGTTAAGAATCTGCCTGCCAATGCAGGGGACGCGGGTTTGAGCCCTGGTCCGGGAAGATCCCACATGCCACAGAGCAACTAAGCCCGTGCGCCACAACTACTGAGCCTGCGCTCTAGAGCCCACGAGCCACAACTACTGAAGCCCGTGCACCTAGAGCCCGTGCTCTGCAACAAGAGAAGCCACCGCAATGAGAAGCCCACGCACCACAATGAAGAGTAGTCCCTGCACGCCGCAACTAGAGAAAGCCCATGCACAGCAGCCAAGACCCAACGCAGCCAAAAATAAATTTAAAAAAAGATTTTTAAAATTGGTGAATTTTTGTAGCCATTTTAATATTGAAGATGGAAGAAAAAAAGCAACATTTTTGGCTTACTCTGCTTTATTATTTCAAGAAAGGTAAAAATGCAACCAAAATGCAAAAAAAGATTTGTGCAGTGTATGGAGAAGGTGCTGTGACTGATCGAACATGTCAAAAGGGTTTGTGAAGTTTCGTTCTGGAGATTTCTCGCTGGATGATGCTCCCCGGTCGGGTACACCAGGTGAAGTTGATAGTGATCAAATCGAGACGTTAATTGAGAACGGTCAGCGTTATACCATGCGGGAGACAGCCGACATACTCAAAATATCCAAATCAAGCGTTGAAAATCATTTGCACCAGCTTGGTTATGTTCATGGCTTTGATGTTTGGGTTCCACATAAGTTAAGCGAGAAAAACCTTCTTGACCATATTTCTACATGCGATTCTCTGCTTAAACGTAATGAAAACCTTCTATTTTTAAAATAAATTGTGACGGGCAATGACAAGTGGATGCTGTACAATAATGTGGAACGGAAGAGATCGTGGGGCAAGCGAAATGAACCACCACCAACCACACCTTCATGCAAAGAAGGTGATGTTGTGTATATGGTGGGATTGGAAGGGAGTCCCGTATTATGAGCTCCTTCTGGAAAACCAAACGATTAATTCCAACAGGTACTGCTCCCAGTTAGACCAACTGAAAGCAGCACTCGGCGAAAAGCATCTGGAATTAGTCAACAGAAAACGCATAATCTTCCATCAGGATAACGCAAGACTGCATGTTTCTTTGATGACCAGTCAAAAACTGTTACAGCTTGGCTGGGAAGTTCTGATTCATCCGTCGTATTCACCAGACATTGCACCTTCAGATTTCCATTTATTTCGGTCTTCACAAAATTCTCCTAACAGAAGAAATTTCAATTCCCTGGAAGACTGTAAAAGGCATCTGGATCAGTTCTTTGCTCAAAAAGATAAAAAGTTTTGGCTGAGTAATATTCCATCGTATATATGTGCCACATCTTCTTTATCCATTCCTCTGTCGATGGACACCTAGGTTGCTTCCATGTCCTGGCTATTGTAAATAGAGCTGCAATGAACATTGTAGTACATGACTCTTTGAATTATGGTTTTCTCTGGGTATATGCCCAGTAGTGGGATTGCTAGGTCACATGATAGTTCTATTTTTAGTTTTTTAAGGAACCTCCATACTGTTCTCCATAGTGGCTGTATCAATTTACATTCCCACCAAGAGTGCAAGAGGGTTCCCTTTTCTCCACACCCTCTCCAGCATTTATTGTTTGTAGACTTTTTGATGATGGCCATTCTGACTGGTGTCAGGTGATACCTCATTGTAGTTCTGATTTGCATTTTTTTTGTTAATTAGTGATGTTGAGCATCTTTTCATGTGCTTTTCGGCCATCTGTATGTTTTCTTTGGAGAAATGTCTATTTAGATTTCCATTTATTTTGGTCTTTACAAAATTCTCTTACTGGAAAAAATTTCAATTCCCTGGAAGACTGTAAAAGGCACCTGGAACAGGTGCTCAAAAAGATAAAACATTTTGCGAAAGTGGAATTATGAAGTTGCCTGAAGAATGGCAGAAGGTAGTGGAACAAAAGGGTGAATACGTTCGGTAAAGTTCTTGGTGAAAATGAAAAATGTGTCTTTTATTTTTACTTAAAAACTGAAGGCACTTTTTGGCCCACCCAATAAATTGCCGATAAAGACATCTGAATGGATTTGTAACAGTCAGCCCAGTGATTCTGCCTGCTATGAGGCCTGAAGTCAATAGAATGTTCTGCACTTAGCTGTGTTTCTTGAGAATTCATTGCAATCTAGTTGTCATTTTAACTCCTGAGTCTAATCATCTGTTTTAGCCTATAATTTTGTTAAAAAATAGCTAAGGAAAGGGAAACTTTTAAATTCATATTACCTAAACAAGAGCAAATGAAAGACAAGTGGTTAGGGCAGATGATTTTAAGGTTTAAATTCTGCTTCACAACTGTGATCTTTAAGCAGGGAAATATATCTTTCTTTAATACTCCAATCTTTGAAAGTAACTACAGAGGAAATAATTTCTGTTCCATACTTAAAATCTTGGCCCCTGAAAAGCTAGTCATCACTACTGCTAATTGGTCTTCATCACGACATTAGCAAATTGCCGCATCATGGGACGTATCCCCCCTTCCATCTAAGGTCAGCCTTTCTACCCCTTGATTATTCCCTCTTCTCCTATGCTTAGTTTACCCCTGTAAGTTGTCTACTGTGTCATCCCTCCCTCTCCAAAGGATCCATCCCGTTAGCCTGCAGCCGTGTTTGAGTCTCCCCCATCTTCTCTAACACCCAAACCTGGACTCAGTCACATCTGTCTCCAGCCATCACCCTTTCTCTCTCCTGTCTGTCGCAGCCACACTTATTTAAAATTTGTCTCCAGGGAATTCCCTGGCCAGTCCAGTGGTTAGGACTTGGAGCTTTCACGGCTGTGGCCCGGGTTCAGTCCCTGGTCAAGGAACTAAGATCCTGTAAGCCGTGTGGCGTGGCCACACACACACACACACACAAATAAATAAGTAAAAGTTGTCTCCATCCATCACCTCTCATTTAGTCTTCAAGCCACTCCAATCTGGCTTCGGTACCCAAACCCTCTTGGTTGTACATCCAATGGTCATTTTTCTGTTCTCCTGAATCTCAGCTCTGCACAATTCACCCCCTCATCCTTGGAATATTCTTTCCCGTGATTCCTATGACACCACGCCCTCCTGAGTTTCTACCAACTCTGCGGCAGGTCCTCTCAAGCCCCTCATGTAAGCTCCTTCTTTTATATGCACCTGTCCATGTAGGGACCCCGTAAGGTACACCCTCACCTCTCTGCTTTTCTCCCACTATACTTCCCCCTACAACCTCTCCTCTACTCCATGGCTTTAGTTCCTGTACGTATGCAAATGGCTCTAACCCAGTCCTTCCTTCTACTCCACCACTGTGTATCTAGCTGCCTGCCTGACCTCTCCAACTCCACATGTCACAGGCATCTCAAATCCAACTCATCCAAACCCAGATTCCTGATCTCCCTTTCCAGTTCTGGCTCTCTTAATATTTCCAACCTCAGTAAATTAGAGCACCATTTACCCATTTGCTCAAGCCGGAAGTCTGGCTTCCTCTTCCTTCCCCGATCAGCTCATCGGATCACCATTATTTTTCTATTGGTTGGCATCACAATTAGGTTAAAGTTCAAAATCCTCCACATGGCCCCTGCCTGTGGATCTCTCCCCCACGAAGCTCCCCTTACATTCTGTCCTCCAGCCATTCTGACCTTCCGTGTCCCCAAGGGGGCCTGGCTCCTCCCGGCTCCAGGTCTCGGTTCATGCTGTCCCTTCTTTCTGACCCTCTTGCTTCGTTCACTTCTGCTCATCCTTCAGGTTTTGGCTCAACTGTTTATATGCTCTCACAGCACCCCAAATTTCTCCTTTATGGCCCCCATCTTGGTTATAATTTAAAAAGTATTTGTGCTGTTGTTTTGCTCAATGTCTGTCTCCTCTGCTTGACGTAACTCCACGTGGGCAGGGACGAGGACCCCGTACACTGCTGTGTCACACTTCCCACTCAAGTCCCGGAGGGGAAAGAGAAGATGCTTGTTGGCCTGCTTTGATAACATCCCCAGCAAGAAGATGCCCTGTCACTCTTGTCGTGTCCTTCCAGAATGTTCCCTGCTTGTCATCAGCAATGATCTGTCATGTCTCAGCTAAATGTTCCTCATCCCACCTCCCTCTGCTCAGAACAGATAGGGGAGGGGCTGTTTTTTAGCTTTCCATTTCTCATGAACCTCATTCCTAGAGCTTGTTTCTAGTCTTTTCATACGTTCATTGTCCTTATTAAACCTTCTCTCAGACCAGGAGGAAACAAAATTTTCTTATGACTGGGGGTCATGACCTGACATTGACTGACATTTGTGTTGTCACATCACCAAGTGACTCAGCTGCGTTGAGAATATTTTGAAATAGACTTTTTCTGATTATAAGAGTGAATTTATTGTTAAGGAAAACTTTGAGAACACAACAAAGGGTCAAGAAGAGAAGAAACGACAGCCATCCTCTCAGTTTTTCTATCCTAAAATAGGGTCCTGATATATATGTGTGTATATATATGACTTGTGTCCTGCTTTTCCCGTTTAACCTCACATTGACATTGTGATATAAGCCCTGAAAAGTGGGATAAAACCTGATGAAGCACAGGTTTGGACAAGCCTCAAGTTCACATAGCCCTTGTTAGTGGTGTACAGCAGGACTGTGTCTCTAGAAGCAGAGAAAGGGTCAGTACCAGGTGCCCTGAGTCCCTGACTCTGCAGGGCTTTGCTTTCCCTCCGTGCTTCACAAGTGTCAGCCCCGCCCCGCCTCTTCCGTGACCACCTGCCTTTCAGCCTCTCTTGCCACGTACACTGCATCTGCAGCTCTCTGTGCTGGTGTGGCCCTTAAGCCAGATTTCCTAGGTTTAGTTAAATTGAGCTTACATAGCTCCCCTTATACCAGGCTAACTGTCTATGTATTTGTTGATGCTTGTTTTTGTTAGTTTTCATTTTACCTTTTAACATGGCAAGAGCCCTGTTTATGTATTTTTAAAATAAATTTATTTATTTTATTTTTGGCTGCATTGGGTCCTCGTTGCTGCATGCGGGCTTTTCTCTGGTTGCCGCGAATGGGGGCTACTCTTCATTGTGGTGCGCAGGCTTCTCATTGCGGTGGCTTCTCTTGCTACAGAGCACGGGCTCTAGGCGTGCGGGCTTCAGTAGTTGTGGCTCATGGGCCCTCGAGTGCAGGCTCAGTAGTTGTGGCGCACGGGCTTATTTGCTCCGTGGCATGTGGGATCTTCCCGGAACAGGGCTCGAACCCATGTCTCCTGCATTGGCAGGCAGATTCTTAACCACTGTGCCACCAGGGAAGCCCAGGCCTGCTTATTTTGCCTTGTACAGTGCCTGGTGTGGATTCTGAGAATTTGGTACCCAATCAATATTGTTACTGTTTTTGTTTTTTTTTTAAATCTAAAAAAATGTTCTGATCAGATCACTAGGAGGCAGTTAAAATAAAGAAGTGAAGGACAGTTTGATCTGTTCATGGAGCAAGCCTTATTTTTACGTGCCTATTCTGGACCAGGCACTGTTGCTAGATGCTGGATATACATTGGTAGAAGACTAGGCCTAGTTCCTGCTCTCATTGGTCTTACAGTCTAGGCGGATACTAGGTATTAACAAACACTTAAACAAATACACAATCTCAGCTTGTGATGCATGTTATGAGGGAAGATGGCAGGGCCCCAGGAGAGGATGTGATGGGGGAGTTCGATGGTGCTTGGGCTGTCAGAGAAAGTCTGTTTGAGAAAGTGCCCTTGAAACTGAGACCTGCAGGGGTGGAGAAAAATGGGCGGAGTGAGGGGACAGAGCTCTGGGAGAGGGGCGGCAGGTCCAAGGGTGAGCCGTTCAGAGGAGAGTGCTGAAGAGAAGAGGGAAAATGGAAATTGTTCATCTCTGTTTGCGTCACTAACCTGGAAAGTAGTCACTACTTATGTCATGGGGCTCTATTAATTCTTTCAAAAATCTTTTCAAGTGGTGCCTTTAGCCCTCCTACCGACAGGGCTTTTCAGTTTGTTTTTTGAGCGGGTCTCTGAGCCTGCTGTCCATCCCATTTTCACTGATGCTTTTACTCATGTTTCTATCAGGCAGCTGGGAAAGGTACCAGCAAGTCAGGCTTTTGACACAGTCTACTCGTTCAACAAATATGAACAAATAAATATGACCCCTTCTTGGGTGCAGATATTACGTTAGATGCTGACTCCTGAGAGTGAGCGAGCTTGACTGACCAGGGAGCAGTCCTCTAAGGGAAAGAGACCCTGAGGGAGGGTTCGAAGGACCCTCAGGCACCAACTGCCTCTGGGCATTTCTCCCTAGGAATAGAAGTCACCCACTTTGCGAGCCATTTGGTGACAAGGAAAGAAAACGGCGGCTGAAATGTCCTTTGAGCTGCTGGGATTTGTTTCAGAAACGCTTTTGTTCCAGTGTACATTCAGGAGTACTGTGAGTCTCCTATGTGCCTGGCGCTGTCCCAGGGGCTGGAGATGCAGCAGTGAGCGGCTTACCTGCTGGTGGGAGTTAGGTCTTAAATATATAAGTAAAACACAGAGGATGTCAGAGGGGCTGCAGTCGCCACAGAGAGAACTAGAGGAGGGAAGAAGGTGATAGGGAGGGTCACTTAGGGGTAGAAACAGGTGGTGCGATGGTTAGGAACAGTGCTCAGCAGAGGACTCCCTGAGTGACATCTGAGCAAAGACTTGGAGGTGGCGAGCCGTGTGGGTATCTGGGAACGGCATCCCAGGTGGCAGGCACGGCAAGTGCTAAGGCCTGGGGGAATGTGCCCAGGATTTTGGAGGAATGGCAAAGATCCCTGGGGGGTTTGATGAGCAGAGGCAGTGAGGGGCAGAGTATGGAGGAGGGGGTGGAGCACAGAGGAGAAGCCAGCACGCGGGGGCCTTGTGGCCTCCGTGAGCACTTTGGCTTTCCCTCTGGGAGAAGGGAAGCAGTCGGGGGCTTTGGGGCAGGGTGTTGAGAGGTGACTGTAGGAGCAGGGGCGGATGGAGGCAGTTGCTGTAACTCAGGCAGGAGATGATGGTGGCTTGGACCCAGGTGGACGTGATGGAAAGAGGTCAGATTTTGGATATATACTGAGGGGCTGATGGATTGGATGTGGGGTGTGTGAGAAAGAGAACAAGGACTCCAAAATTCTTGGCCTGAGGTCCTGAAAGCACAGAGTGACCTCTTCCCGAGAGGGCTGGGAGAAGAACGGGCATTGGGCAGAAGGAAGGATTTAGGAGTATGTTGTGGACATGTAAAATTTAGATCAACACTGGACATCGGGTGGACATGTCAAGATGTGACATGTGGTTTGTAAGTCTGGAGTCAAGGAGAGGCTTGGGTCAGGAGTGTGGCTTTATGAGCCATCAGGGTACATACGGTGTTTCCATCCATGAGCATGTGTGACGGGGCATTGGGTGGGAACCCCGGCGCCAAGGGGGGCCAGGGAGGCAAGAGGAAGCAGAGAAGAAGTGGCCAGCAAGGTAAGAGGAGCCAGGACTGACACGAGCTGTTCTCTACATCCCCGGGCAGGTGTGACAACGTGCGTGTTTTTAAGCTGGGCCTCTTCTCAGGCCTCTGGTGGACCCTCGCCCTCTTCTGCTGGATCAGTGACCGGGCCTTCTGTGAGCTGCTGTCATCCTTCCACTTTCCCTACCTGCACTGCGTGTGGTGAGCCCCGCTCGTGGTGGGGTGGGTGGTCACCAGGCAGGGTCTACACACGCTGTCACCCTGTTCTCCCTGCAGGGGGCACAAGTGTACATGGGGGACAGAGCAGACCCTGGGTGCCTCCTCTTCTCAGGTAGACCGTCAGACGTTTCAGAAGCGATAGAAAAAGCAGAAACAGCTCCAGGGAGCAGGCTTAGCCGGAACAAACAGACCTAATTGTCTGTGCTTCATGTCTGCGGTCTCTCACCTCTAGCTCCATTATTAAAGCAGAAAGGAGCTTGGAACTTGAATCTGTAACCTGAGCTCTAGCTAGATCTCCAGGGTGAGGGAAGGTGGCGAAGGCTTGGGGCAGATGTGATGTGGGGATAGGACAGTCCTGAATAGGAATCAAGCACGCTTTTTGAGCCTGAGTGACCAGCCTGGACCTCACAGGTCACCTAGGGACAGTCTCACCCATTCATTTGACAGGTGGAGACAGAAGCCCAGAGAAGTAAAGTGAATTGTTCAGGACCACCCACCTGGTGACATCAAACCAGTCTAGGAACTCAGTAATAGGGAACTGGAGCATCTACAGTTTAGAAGGCTCAGGATACACTGTTAAGAAAAAGAAAGCTACAAAACAGCACGCAAAATCCTATACTCAGAAAGCCGAGGAGGAAATCCAGTGGTTTTCTTCCTGGGAATGGCTTCAGCTCCAAACCCAGCGTCATCTTTCCCTCTCCGTCCTCCAGGACTTCTGATTGCAAAAGATATCAAGGAACAAGGGAAATCTGCTTTAGAATGTTCCTTGTAAGCTGAGAGCACCCAGGGAGGAATTCTAGTGGTAAGGAGTTGTTAAAATTTGTTAGATCCAGATTCAGAAGAAGCTTGACCTCTATCAGGAGACGCCTGAGACTATTCAGTTTGAAAGGATTCGCTTGAATTCCCCTGGATGTTTGAACTTGTGTATTATCTACCATGAGACCTAAGCTGCTCTGAGTTTAAGACTCGGGGACTTCCAGATTTGTTCGCAGAAGATAAGACAAAGTGGAAGCAGCTCCCACTGGGGATTCCCAGTCTTAGGATCCATTGCCTGATATTTCTTAGGTTCAACCTCGACTCACATTAGTGAATTTATACACACCTTGTACATTTGAGTTATAATCTACAGATAATCAAATGCACAGATTTTAACTGTGTAGTCTGGTAAATTTTGATAAATGTATCCACCTGTGTAAATAGGAGCTCACTGAAGATACAGCATGTTTTTAATCGATCCAAGTTCCCTTATCACACAGTGATTTAAGTAAAATTCAAAAAGTAGACTGTAATAACTTGGATTCCAACTTAATTTGTTTCTAAATTTGGTGTACTTTCTGAGGTTGTTTTTTTTTCCCCAAAGTTGAACCATTTTCTGAGACTTCCCCTGTGGTCCAGTGGTTAAGACTCTGTGTGTCCACCGCAGGGGGCGCAGGTTTGATCCCTGGTCGGGGAACTAAGATCGCACATGCTGTGTGGTGTGGCCTCAAAATAAAAACAAAAAAAAAGTTGAACCATTTTTTCATCCCAGTTGTAAAGTGACGTATTTATTTATTATAACAAATGTAAACAATAGGTAAGTATAGAAAGAGAGACTTTCATAATTCTGTCCACCAAAGAGAGAGAACAATTGTTAACAGCCTGAAGTGTATCCTTCCAGGTGCTTTATATACATAGTTCTCTAATTCTACTTTTAAAAACAAAAATAACATCATTCTATACATGATGCATATTGGTCCTTCTTTTGTTGTTTAAACTAAATACCAGATCATAGACAGCTTTCCTTACCAGTGCGTTTATATTATCTTCAACAGTTTTTGTGTCCAGTTAATACCGCACAATATGGATGCTTTATAATTCATTTAACCAACCTCTCTATTAATGGATATTTAGGTTATTTCTAACTTGCCACTTTTACAAATAATTGGTAATGAACATCTGTATTTGTTCATATGCCTGAATTGTGTCCTTAGGTTAAATTATAATATGTTGCCAAATCCAGAGGTATTATATCAACTAACACTTTTTACTAAAATCTGTAAGATAGTAAAAGTGTATCTGTAAGATACACTTTCACATATACTGGATGTTAGTAACTTAAAAAAAAATCTTTGTTAACCTGAAAAGATTTTATTTTTATTTTCATGTCTTTTAAAAAAATTAGTATTTTGTTGGGCATCTTTTCAAATGTAAATTTACTGTATCTTTCCTCTTTTGAAATGTGCCTTTTAAGTTTCTTTATCATCCCTGTGGAGTGTTTCCATTTTCAAAAGTTTATATCCAGCACCTAGTGCCTGACACATAGGAGACAGTCATTACTGTTTACTACCTACATGCCGTTTACTGGGCACACTTACAACATTTTCAGAAGTACAGAGAGTAATACATGGAGTCCCCAGGTAGGCAACACTTAGCTTCAGTAGTATCTACATGAGGCCAATCTCATTCATGCCACCTTCACCCACTACCCACCCATACCTGGATTATTGTAAAGCAAATCCCAGACACCCCATGAGATGATTAGTCTTTAGGGTTCTTTGTAAGATAGGGATTTTAATTCTTTGTCATATGGTGCAAATATTTCCCCCCAGTTTCCCATTTATCTTTCAGTATGTTAATGATATTTTGTGCCGTGCTGGTTTAAAATTTTCATGTTCTCACATCTGTCAGCCTTTTCCTTCAGGTTTTTTTTTTCTTTCTCTCCCTTCTATATGCATTACAGTGTGGCTGTGACATCCCTTAAATGACACTGTTCTCAACTAAGCAAACTGGTAGTACTCTTACAGCCATCTTTATTCCATGTGTTTTTAAATGTAGAGACGTGCATTACATGTGGCTCTCACAGCCATTCCCTTTAGGGTTTCTGAACTTTGTGTCATTCTAAGAAAGGACTCCCCCACCAAAGTTTCTAAAAAATATTTTCTTTAAATATGTCTTTAAATGTATTTTAAATCTTTAATTCATCTGGAGTTAAGTTTCAGTATAAGGTACAAAAGTAGGATTACATGCCTTTAAATGGTCCCTTGCATGGTAAAGATCAATATGAAAACTTTTTACAGGCACAGTGAATTTAATAATAGTAATAAAAAAGAGTTCCCTTACTAAAGTGCAAAAGCAGATGAATCAGTATAAAATTATTCCTAATGAAGGGCGTCAGATATGTTCAGCCGATTATTAAAGCTAGAAGGTGGGGGGGACTAGTTCCACGTGCTCATCGGTTATTTCCTTAGTGCCTCTGTTTTATTTATTTTGTTTTTTTTTTAGTTTAATTCATTAATTCATTAATCAATTTCTTTACATGTCAATCCCAACTCCCAATCTATCCTTTCCCCCCCTCTTCCTCCCTGGGAACCAAAAGTTCCGTTCTCTAAGTCTGTGAGTCTGTTTCTGTTTTGTGAATAAGTTCTTTTTGTTTGTTTGTTTAAGATTCTGCATATAAGCGATATCATATTAGTGCCTCTGTTTTAAATCCTCGGGCCTCAGTCTTCTCTGTGGAGCCCCAAAGGCATTTGCAGGTTTTTCCTGTTATCAAGCTGGAATGTTTTAGGACATTCCAAGAGAGGCTTTGTTGGCTCAGGAGTTACCATTCTTCTGCTATTCCAGGGAGTGTTGGGCACCCTCACCCCTTCCTCATTAAAGGAGGCCCCTGCCTGTCTTAGCGTCCAGGAGAGGCAGGTTAGCGGGAGGGCGGGGCGGGCTAAACCCGAGCGCAGTCTGACCTGCGTCAGGTCCTCTCGGTTCTCACGCCGCCACGTCTCCGTTGCAGGCACATCCTCATCTGCCTGGCCGCCTACCTGGGCTGCGTGTGCTTCGCCTACTTTGATGCTGCCTCCGAGATACCCGAGCAAGGCCCCGTCATCAAGTTTTGGCCCAGCGAGAGATGGGCCTTCATCGGCGTCCCCTACGTGTCCCTTCTGTGCGCCAGCAAGAAATCACCGGTCAAGATCACGTGATGGCAAGGCAGTGGCTGGCCTCTCTGCTTACTTTCCCTCGCGCACCTGAACTTCATCTGCCAGCAGAGACAGCCAGGGGGGTTCGCAGAGTCGGGGGTGGGGTCTGTCTTTTAAAAAATTCAGTGCCCTTGGGTTCGAACTAGTGTGTCTGTGGACCGCCAGGACTCCACGGTGCCTGGGGAGCAGCGGGTGTCTTCCCCTTTCCCAAAGGTGGGAAGTAGAGGGCCGAGGGGCACTAGGTGTGTCTCCTCAGTGTCACCTCCAGCTACAGTGCTCGTTGGGCTGCGTCCTTTATGGTGATGGCAGGGCCGTCCCGTGGGGGACCCAGCGCTGCACACGCCTCGCTTCCTGGAGAGAGTTTGCTCCAGATCCCACCGTTCCCATGTGCTCTCGGAGCGGACCCTCCCTTGACAGACAAATCCTGCGCCAGACAAGACCCTCTGACTGTATGATGGAAGAGGCCACAGGTTTTCATTTGGGGAAACTGTCCTGAAACGAAAGCAAACAAATGGAACGCACACAGGGCTTGTGGCTAAGGAGGCTGGTTTCCCCCCTTGCGGCTCTCCATAACCCAGGGTTTACGTACATGTGTGCATCCTTTTCCTGCTACCTCTTCTGAGAGATGGGGACTTGGCTTTAGATCAGGGTGAAGCTAACAAGGAAAACCCTCTATGCCAAAACCGACACTCCACGTTAAGCCATTCTTGAAGATAAGCACAAGTTTTAAATGCTGACATGGTCCCCGCTCCCCCAGCCCAGTACCCTCAAACACGCAAAGAGAAGACTAGCTACGGTGTGAGTGGTGTGAGCTTTCCATACAGAGACCCACCCCTTTACTGCTTGACCTCTGTGACATTGCCAACAGCCTGTGACAATCGTGGTAGGGGTCCTGGTTCAAACTTGGAGCAAACATGAAGTTTTAGAAGTTGTTCTCATTGGAAGCCTCCTGTATGCTGTCCTATTCTGGAAATTATCCTCAAGAATCTTGCCGCTTCTTTCTTTGATATTTACTGTGGGAATTACACTCCATATCCTCACAGTATGAGGTGCTTCCTGTGGTTTCTCCGCGCTGGCGTTTGACCACGTGCTTTTCTTAAGTGCTGGCCTTAACTACACACTGGCTGCTTTGGGTGCAGCAGGGCAAATCTCTTGCCTTCTGAGTTCTCACCTAAAGTGACACTGGCTGCAACTCCTGTCCTCTTCACTGGGCTGAATGGGAGACTCCACATATGTCTTCAAGGTGCGAGGTGGGAATTCATGACCTCAGGGATACTCATTTTAACTCAGGCATCTCTTGCTTTGCAACATTCCATCACGAGAGAGGGCAGAACAGATGTGTCCTTCTTGTGTGGATGGGAATCACGTCACTGTCCTAAGTATTTAAGAGTTGGGCAGTAACAGTTTTTGGCTTGTCCGGGAACTCTTACTCTGGTTAAAATTTGCACAGAATTGCAGGTGAAAAGTCCAAGAAGCAACTGAATTTAGACTTTAGAAATGAGTGACTTTATTCTACTTCTGTGGTTTTCAAATTATTTTAGCAGCAGAACCCTGTTTGCAGTAAGAAATCTTTATGGAGACCTAATGTGTGAAATAATTTGTATTTTATTAGCTTAAATTTATTTTGAGGTTAAACTTATAGCACTTCGTGAATAATGTAAAAGGCAGTGAAAATGGAAATTAACAAATTGGTGGTTTCCAAGGTAGAAAAATTTGGTATTGAATGAGTGTACATGTTGCTTTATTATAGTTTAAAAAACGGTATTTGAATTAAATACTCGTGGAATCTTTAACGTACCGATATGAGACCTAAGTGGCTTGTGGAACAGAATTGGAAAAACTGCTCTTAAGTCCTTTGGGTTTCAAGTCTAGAATTTTCTTTAAAGGGAAATGTCAGACCATCCAGATTGACCCACCAGGCACAGATTCTCGTCTCATCCATCCTGCAATATACAAATGCTCCAACTAGGGAGTTTGTTGTATTTTAAGCCCAGCTCTTTTAGTGGGAAAAAGTAAATAAGGAGAAGCAGAGAGTGTAGGAAATGTTTTGTGTGTGTGTGAGGTTTAATTTCTGTCTTGAAAGCTTCTCAGTGATGGGAGCATTGTCCCAACCATTAAGGAGGGACCGTTTCTCCCTATGAAATGAAGGGTGTGTTCCGTGGAAAACACCATCTCCAGCCCCCAAGGCTTTGACATTGCCCTTCTGGAAGGTTCTGAGTGACCTTTGGAAATAGGGATACAATGTGACTCTGCTGGAAGTAAGGAAGTAAGTACACTAACTCACAGGACTATTTCTCTGCTTCTCCTACAAGACAAATGACTAAGTTAAGTTTAGGAGAGAATGCTTTTGTTATGAAAAACAGAATGCCCTCCTACAGATTGGTTTTAATGAGATGAGGGCTGAGAAGAAAGTGTGGAATGGGGTATATTTGAGGAAGACAAGACTTTGCTTTTGAACAGAAATCACTACGCTTGCCATTGTGGGATGGTAAATCAAGAGAGTAGGAATAGGGCTTCCCTGGTGGCACAGTGGTTAAGAATCCGCCTGCCAATGCAGGGGACTCAGGTTCGAGCCCTGCCAGGAAGATCCCACATGCTGCGGAGCAACTAAGCCCGTGCACCACAACTACTGAGCCTGTGTGCCACAACTACTGAGACTGTGTGCCACAACTACTGAAGCCCACGCGCCTAGAGCCCGTGCTCCACAACAAGAGAAGCCACTGCAATGAGAAGCCTGCACACCGCAACGAAGAGTAGCCCCGGCTCGCTGCAACTAGCTAGAGAAAGCCCACGCACAGCAACGAAGACCCAACACAGCCAAAAATAAATAAAATTTTAAAAAGAGTAGGAATATACCAGTCTTACTTTAAGTTAGGTTTGTGGCATCATGCATATTTATATTTACATTTGTATTCATAATGCTCATAGCACTACATGCATTTTAAAGAAAATGGTGATATTAAGAAAAGTTGATGGAGAAGAAAAAAAGTAATGTGTATTTCTATAGCTCAAGGACAGCTATTGTTAATATATTTTGATATATTTCCTTCTCGTCTTTTTTTTTTCCTAATATAGTTGTCAATTGATGTCTTTTAGAGCTGACAGTTGATCTTGTACCTTGAATGGAATATAAATGCTAGTTGTATATTCTTCCTGAAGAGCAGGTTTGGGGATATACGAGAGTTAGCTATACTCTTGAGTGTTCATCACTGGATTCTAAGACTTACTACTGAGCCTTCCTTTTTAATCGAGCCAGCCTCACATGAATGGGCCCTAAGAAATAATGAACTGAATTCTGCTTTTTGATATGCTTCTGCATTTAGATGGACAAGTCATAGAAAATAGCTGTTAAATATATGGTTCTACAGGTTTTGATGTTTTCAGATTTTAAAAAAGTGCATAGCTTATTTCATTAATTGATGTGCAATCAAGAATCCTTTTTTTCCCCCCTGATAATTCAGGGAAGTGGAGATTTGACATTTAGGAGTTAGGTCACGGCAGTTACTCAGCATGGCTATTAGATATCTGTTCTGGTTAGAATTTACCTAAGATAGATAACCAGCAGGAACTGGATTTAGAATATTAAAAAACATTAATTTACCAAGTGATCATTTAAGTTAATGATTCTTGTTTTATAGTGTTTGATTGATGATTTTTAGAAAATATTTTCTCCCCTTTATAATGTAAAACAGGCACTTCAGTGAATATATTGCGGTGTTTGGGGATGAGATATCTACATCACTTTGGTAATAGGCTACCTTTCGGGGGAACTCTGTGCCTGTCCTTCTGAAGAGTGCCTATAAAACATGAATTGTGGGGCTTCCCTGGTGGCGCAGTGGTTGAGAATCTGCCCGCCAATGCAGGGGACAGGGGTTCGAGCCCTGGTCTGGGAAGATCCCACGTGCCGCAGAGCAGCTGGGCCCGTGAGCCACAATTACTGAGCCTGCGCGTCTGGAGCCTGTGCTCCGCAACAAGAGAGGCCGCGATAGTGAGAGGCCCGCGCACCGCGATGAAGAGTGGTCCCCGCTTTGCCACAACTAGAGAAAGCCCTCGCACAGAAACGAAGACCCAACACAGCCATAAATAAATAAAATAAAAATAAATTTTAAAAAAATTTAAAAACAAAAAAAAAGCACATGAATTGTGGATCAAAGTTGTTCAGTTGGGGGACTAACCTTGATGGTCATCAAGCACAGGCTTTGTAAAAATACCATCACGTATTCTATTTATTGGATTTCTCAGGTGTGTAAAAACTTCTTACTAGTTCATTATGCTTACATGAGCTGGTACCATACCGAAGGCTCCAAAACCGGGACGTGATCCTTCCCTGGCTCTTTATCCCTCGGGGCTGACATGAAACCATCTCTGGGGGACCGGTGAGGGCTGAAGCTTGCCTGGCCAGAGCCCCTCTCATAGCTCCTTTTTCCCAAATGAACTTGGCACCTTTAACAGCCAGCTCTTTGTCTGGGTGCTGCTGATTCAGCTGGTCAAAGAGGGGTCTCAGGCCAGGTTGGGATTCTCAATGGATTTTATAGACATCGTTCTCCTACAGATGGTTTTTTCTTTTTCTTTTTTTAATGACCCCTACTCTAAGGGACTAATTGTTTGAATTGTATCTTTCCATATATGTTAAACCAGATTTAAGACGATTTTGTAACCACAGTATGTAATCAGAGCAAATAGAGTATTTTCAGATATATACCTTGTTCTGTACTTCATGTAGGGTGTGCTGTCTATGGGTGGTAGGCCCACTGGCTGTAGCATTTAATCTCCATTACTTTGGGAGTAATTCAAGGCCCTTTGAAATGGAGCTTTTGCACTTTATGCTCTTTTTGTGAACTGACTGTGAGAGCTATGTTTGATATTAAAGCTATAAGTGGTGTTTCCTGTGAATACGTATATGTGTGTGTTTATTTCCAAAATGATTTCTGCAATGGCTGCAGTGAGGAATACATTTAATGGATTGTAAAGTGCATTTGTTCAAATTCATTTATTTAATGAATTTGGGTATCATTGTTATTAAACATAGTTAAAATTAGTGTAGTTTAATTGTTGGTTTCTCCTCAGAGCTGTGAAATTAATACACCTACATATTTCCAGTATAGAAGTAGCTAGAGGCAGTTTATTTTTATTGAAAGTTCTCTAATTATGTCAT
Source organism: Balaenoptera acutorostrata (assembly GCF_949987535.1). Classification (NCBI taxonomy): domain Eukaryota; kingdom Metazoa; phylum Chordata; class Mammalia; order Artiodactyla; family Balaenopteridae; genus Balaenoptera; species Balaenoptera acutorostrata. The sequence continues at coordinate 56,097,700 of NC_080069.1, read as the reverse complement.
GTGGATATAAAATCTCAAATATAGAAAACAACTCACCTAAGCTGTAGTTCATCCAGTCACTGGAAGGAAGATCATAAAACAATATAATATAGTAAATGAGTTCAGCAGGAAAATTCTGTATCTACCTGTTTCTCTTCATTTCCTGTGACCATTAAAAAAAAAATTTATTTATTTAGGCTGTGCCACGTCTTAGTTGCGGCATGCGGGATCTTCATTGTGGCTTGCAGACTTCTAAGTTGCAGCATGCGTGAGGGATCTAGTTCCCTGACCAGGGATTGAACCCGGGCCCCCTGCATTGGGAGCATGGAGTCTTAACCACTGGACCACCAGGGAAATCCCTCCTGTGACTGTTTTTTTAAAATTAAGGGATTCATAGGCAATCATATTTATAAGAATAATAGGACTATCAGAGGAGAAAGACTGGGTCAGCAGTATTAGTATCACTGCAGTGGTTTTTTTAGACTTCTTTTCTGGCCAGGGTGAGGGGATGAGGGGTAGACACAGAGGCCTTTGATAATCTGCTGTAAGCAGTGGGTCTTGGAAAATGCCCATACATAGAATTATCTGGGTATTCAGATGTCCCTAGAAGCTACCCAGATGAAGAACTGTGTGACAGGACACAAAGCCAGGACTCACATCCTTTCTGGTGATGAAATTGGCATCTCCACAGCTCCACTTTCCCAACTGCCCTCCGAGACCAACCCCAGGGCCCTTCTCATGTGAGGACTTTCCATTATGAGGGGTCGGAAGCGGGCAGGCCCAGGGGGCTGGAAACTTACACCTTAGGAGTTGAACAAATTAGGAATTCACCTCTTCCTCAAGCCTCTTTCTTGGTTTATAGTTTCAGCCACTCCTTAAGATGCTATCTGGGTCTGTCATACTATTCTGTCTCCTTTTGCACTGTTGAATTTTTCCATAAATAAAAAAATAATGTTTTAAATATGGTATTCGGGTTTTCCTCCTCTGCTGTCTCGGATGGGGTTCAGCCTCCTCCTCTTGCCCCACCTTATAGGGGCTGGTAGCCCCTTTCCCCAGTTTGAAGAGTTCTCTATATCTCACGTGGGCACTTCTGTCTGTGATCAACTCCAGGCCTGGTGACCCTCTGAGTATTAACTCACGAAGGGGAAAGATCAACCTCACCTGGGTTTTTGTTGGCTTATTTTATGTTTCTCGTTAAAACAAAACATTTGATTCAGCTGCTTTTACGAGCAGAGAGACCAGACGTTATTGTAACAAATGGCAATAAAGTCAGTAGAGTTTATTTTTGTATTAAGGCCGGTGGTGAGAAAGTGGCTAACTGTGAGGCTAGGGGCATGGGGTGACAGAAAATGCATAATGGCATTATTGGTGACACTGGCTAGAGATGGATGCCTGTGAACAAAGCAAACCTTAGCCACCAGGGTGGGAGGGACCTGGAGAGACTCCTGGAATAATACTGCCATCTAGTGGCCTTTCGGGTTATTGCTACCAGGGCACAAGTGAAGTCCTTCCCAATTGATGATCATCCCAGGACTCACTATAATTGTCTTAAAACTCCCACAAGTTATGCAGACTCTTTTTATTTTTAAAATTATTTTATTTTATTTATTTTTTGGCTGCGTTGGGTCTTCGTTGCTGCGCGTGGGCTTTCTCTAGTTGCGGTGAGCGGGGGCTACTCTTCGTTGCAGTGCATAGGTTTCTCATTGTAGTGGCTCCTCTTGTTGCAGAGCAGGGGCTCTAGGCACGCGGGCTTCAGTAGTTGCAGCACGCGGGCCCTAGAGTACAGGCTCAGCAGATGTGGTGAAGGGGCATGCTCCGCGGCATGTGGGATCTACCCGAACCAGGGCTCGAACCCGTGTCCCCTGCATTGGCAAGCAGATTCTTAACCACTGCACCACCAGGGAAGTCCCTGTGAAGCCTCTTTTTGGGTCCAAGTATGTTTCCCTGGATTCTTTCAAACGTATCTCTGCCTTCATTTTCCTTTCCTCTATTCCCGCAGCTACTCATTCTTTAACCACTAGGTGTTTGATCTTACTCGAAAAAATCTGCCAAATACCTTAAACCAAATATTTTCCTGTCCATAAAACCAACTTAGAGTAGATGTGATCTGGAGGAAGTTTTGTATTTATTAACTTTTTATTCTTCTTATTTTTATTTTTAATTTTTTTTGGCCACACCATGTGGCATGCAGGATCTTAGTTCCCTGACCAGGGATTAAACCCATACCCCCTGCAGTGGAAGTGTGGAGTCTTAACCACTGGACCGACACGGAAGTAAGTCCCTGGAGGAAGTTTTTTAATCCCCTGGAGTTAAATTTAGCTTTTGGCATTAATAGTTTCATTTACATGAGTCAAATGTCATTACAATCCCCCAAATTTTAAGACGGAATCCAGTTTGAACCAACACTTTGCAAATACCCGCTGTGCTAATACAGAGGGCTATGTGATGAGTACATAGCCTTGAGCTGGGTGTGTGTGGAAAGGGGGGAGGAGAAGGGGACCACTAACTCTGCTGAAATCCCTGCATAAGAGAGGAATCAACAGTGCTAAGAGGCAGGCAGGAGAGAGCAATGGGGTTCAACCTGGGAGGAGTTGGGGTTTGAGAATTCTAAGCTTTAACTGATGGCCCATGAGCCACGTTTAATAATATATAATCTCAGCCTGATTAAAGTATACTTAGGGAGTAATACTACCTAGGAGTATTATTATTTTCTTAAAGCCAGTCTTATTTGAGAGCCTATCACATAAATTATCTTTCACATAAATTATCTTTCACATAAATTGTTTGACTTAATCCTCACGATTATTTTGTGAGGCTATTATTATTCCTGTTTTGAAGACAATAAATCTGAGGCTTAGCAATGTATTTTGCCCACAGCTGTTAAGTGGCAGAGTCAGGTTTTGAACCCAAGACTTTCAACTCTTAAGTTTATTTCTCTTTCCACAAAGGATTTAATCTTATTTTCAAAATGACAAAGAAGGTAAAAGGTTTTTATATAGGTAGGCACAAATTTGGGATTATCGGATTCAAAAGTGTGCTATTAAAACAAATGATTAGACAAAATGTAGAGTAGCAGTTGGCATATAGTAGGTGCTCAATAAATGGCAACTAAGAAGATAACCCACCATCAAGCAGTCCTGGGTGACAGTGCCATCTTGTGGCCATAGTCAGGAATCACACCCCATCCTCACACCTTCCTGGGAGTGAGGGGCGTGCACACATGTGAACTCCTCCATCATCTGGCTCCGTAGTCCAAGCCACCTCTCACTCTTCAGTGGCAGATCTGCAAATCCAGTTCCTTCCCGGCCATCTCTACTTGGACGCCAAATAGACACCTCACATTTGCCTTACCTTACACTACTCTTAAACTTGCACCTTGTGTACCTTTTCAGTAAATCAGGCCCCTCCATTCAGTTGCCAGAAGTAGTCCCCCCTTCCCTCAATATGTAATCTAAGAGTAAGTAAATCCTCTTCATCCCACTTCCCCACTGTCTCAAATCCATCCATTTACCTCCATCCTAGACAGGGCGCCACCATCTCTTGCCAATCCATCCTCCACGCTTGGAGTCCTCTGTCTCAAGTGAAATCTGACCAGCTCACTTCCCAGCTCAAAACTCACCTATTCTTCCCCATCGCTCTTAGAACAAAGCAAATCTTATCTGAGAGGCTTAGTGTGATTCAGAATCTCCTTCACAGTCTGGTCCTGGCCTTCTTTTCCTGTCTTGTTTTGCGTTTCTCTCCCCTTGTCCCCTTGACTTGAGTCTTTCAGAACTTTGTGTAGTTCTGCATGGTCTTTCATGGTCTGTATTAGTTATCGTTGCTGTGTCACAAATCACCCTAAAACTTAGTGGACAACAACAACAAAAACTTACTATCTTACAGTTTCTGTGGGTCATAAATTTGGGAGCAGCTTAGCTGGGTGATTCTGGCTCAGGGTCCTTCATGAGTTTGTAGTGAAAGCGTCAGCTGGGGCTACAGTCATCTGGGGGCCTGACTGGAGCTGTAGGATTCACTTCTCAGATAGCTCACCCACAGGGCTGTCGGTCGGAGGTCTCAGCTCTTGCCGTGTAGACCTCTCCATAGGGCTCCTTCCTCACAATAGGGCAGCTGGTTTCTCCCAGATGGAGTGACCCAAGAGAACAGATGGGCAGCTGCAGTGTATTTTATGGCCTAGCCCCCGAAGTCACACTCAGTCACCTCTATAATATTCTACTTGTTACGTAAGTCAGTCCTATTCAGTGTGGGAAGGGACAACACAAAGAGGCGAAGAGCATGAGGCAGGGGTGGTCAGGGACCATCTTGGAGGCTGGTGAATACAGGACCTTTGCACAGACTATTCTCTCTGCCTAGAATGCACCACATCACACCCCCCTCACCTTTTGGGAAACTTTACCTATTACCTTTGCCTCCTTCTACCTCCCTCCATTTTTATTGTAGTGTTTTTCAGACTGTGTTGTAATAACTTCTAGGGGCAGAGACTGTTTTTAAAGATAACTGTTTCCTTCAAAATCTGGCACAAAGTAAAAACTTGTGGAATTTAATTCAGGGAACGAGGGTTTAAAGTGGGGTAATGGTTGTGAGTGGAGAGGAGTAATTGCAGACAACCTGACGAAGGTAGAACCAACAACTTTTCTAATCAGTGGAAGTGGCTGCAAGGGAGAGGACGGCCAAAATGGTCCCTGTTCCCTACAGCTGCTATAACATGTTGCTACAAACTCAGGGGCTTAAAAACAATACACATTTATTATCTTACATTTCTGGAGTTCAGAAGTCCAAAATGGGTTTCACTAGGCTAAATCGAGGTGTCATCAGTGCTGCATTCATTCTGGAGGTTCTAGGGAATTTGTTTCCTTCCCATTTGCAGCTTCTAGAGACTGCCTGCACTCTTTGCTTCATGGCCGTCTTCCATCTTCAACACCAGCAATCTTGGGCGAAGTCCTTCTCGTGCTGCCATCTTTCTGGTTCTTTACTGTCTCCATCCCCCACTTATAAAGGACCCTTGTGATTACATTGGGTCCACCCAGATCATTCAGCATTATCTCCCATCTCAGGATTAGCTGATTAGAAATCTTAATTCCATGAGCAACCTTAATTCCCTTTTGCCATGTAACCTAACACATTCACTGGTTCTGGGGATTAGGATGTCAACATCTTTGGGGGGCCATGAGCTTGTCTACCACAATCCCCAAGTATCAGGTTTGTGTAGTGAAGAATGGTGTCATGAACGAAAGCAGAGATGTCAGAAGAGGGAATTAGGAAGGACATCCCTGGCGGTCCAGTGGTTAAGACTCCACCCTTCTACTGCAGCGGGGCGCGGGTTCGTTCCCTGGTCGGAGAAGTAAGATCCTGCAGGCTGCACAGTGTGGCCAAAAACATTTTTTTTTAATTTAAGAAGAGGGAATTATGAGATAGTAGCTAACATTTAGTGAATGCTCGCTCTGTGTCAAACACTTTGTATATACTAGTTAATTTAATCCCATGACAACTTTGGGTACATTGGCAATGGACATGATAGTGACCCTCCCCACCAGTGGTAGCTCCATGAGGGCAGGGACTCTGTTTTGTTCACAGCTGTCTCCTGAGCATGAGAATAGCACCCATTGCACAATAGGAACTCAGTAAATATTTGTTGAGTGAATGGATGGTTAACCATGTCTTAGCTTACATCACCATACGAAATACCACAGAGGCACTGGCCTAAACAACAGACATTTATTTCTCACACTCTTGGAGACTGGAAAATCCAAGACCAAGGTACCAGTAGATTTGGTTCCTGGTGAGGACCAGCTTCCTGGCTTTCAGGAGGCCACCTCCTTACGTGGTCAGGGAGAGAGCTCCAGCCTCTCTTCTTCATCTTATAAGGACACTGATCCCATCATGGGTGCCCCACCCTTGTGACCTCATCTTAAGCTGATCACTTCCCAAAGGTTCCACTTCCAAATACCATGACATTGCAGGGGATGGGGTGGGGTGGGGTTAGGGCTTCAGATTATGGATTTGGGGGGACACAAATTTTCAGACCATAGCAGACTGTATGCAGGAGGTTTTTCTTATCTTCATTTTCCTAGTGACGTCCTGAGGCCCAGGGGATGTGCATATCTAGTCCGACACCACAGAGCTGGTAAGTGGCTCAACTCTCCCTCACCCCCAGACCTGGCTCCTTCCCTTCCTCATTCTGCAGCAGAGAAGGTGGGACTGTGTCCACTGTGCTGAGTGGGGAGAGCTAAGGGTGGGAGGGACAGGACGAATATGTTCTGAGCACCTTCTGTGTGCGCCAGGTCCTGATACGAGTCCGGGTGACTGATCCCAAGGCACTGGAAACTGGTATGTGACCCGGAAAGACTGGGGCTCAGAGGCCGAGTCACTTGCCTGAGGACGTGAAGTTGGTAAACGATGGAGGCATCACAGCTTCTGCTCCCAGGGTCACTGTGTGTGTTCTCGGGTTTGCTCAGCCCTTTCAGATTGGGCTGGAGTTTCCTGTGGCTGTGGTAGCAGATTACCATAAACTAGGTGGCTTAAAACAGAAATGCATTGTAGGGCTTCCCTGGTGGCGCAGCGTTTAAGAATCCTCCTGCCAGTGCAGGGGACATGGGTTCGAGCCCTGGTCTGGGAAGATCCCACATGTCGCGGAGCAGCTAAGCCCATGTGCCACAACTACTGAGCCTGTGCCCTAGAGCCCGGAAGCCACAACTCCTGAGCCTGCATGCCACAACTACTGAAGCCTGCGTGCCACAACTACTGAAGCCCACGCACCTGGAGCCCGTGCTCCACAACAAGAGAAGCCACTGCAATGAGAAGCCCACACGCAGCAACGAAGAGTAGCCCCCCGCTCGCTGCAACTAGAGAAAGCCCATGTGCAACAACGAAGACCCAACGCAGCCAAACATAAAATAAATAAATAAATAAATAAATAAATAATAAATAAATAAATAAATAAAAAGAAGAAATGTATTGTCTCACAGTTCAGGAGACCAGAGTCTGAAATCAAGATGTCAGCAGGATTGGCTCCTTCTGGAGCCTCCGAGGGAGAATCTGTTCCCTGCTTCTCTCCTAGTTTCTAGTGGCTGCCAGCAATCCTGGTTCCCCGGCCTGTAGACCCATCAGTCTATCTCTGCCTCTGCTGTCATGTGGCTTCTCCCTCTCTCTTTGTGTCAGAATCTCCCTTTCCTTTCCCTTATAAAGACACCAGTCACTGGATTTAGGGCCCACTGTCGTCCAGTCCAGCCTTGTCTTAACTAATTACAGCTGCAAAGACCCTATTTCCAAATAAGGTCACGTGCTGGGGTCCCTGGTGTATGTCAATTCTGGAGGGACAGTAGTCAGCCTACTACACTGTCCCACAGGCTGCTTCCTGCGTCTGCCCGGAATGTGGGCTCCCCTCCCCACGTGTTTAGCCAAAGGCACCAGAAGAGTGGCTCACAGCAGCTGGAGTCCTCAGTGTGCACACGTGTGCACAGACACACACCTACCGCGGCCTTCCTCTTTCTCTTCCACGGCCCCTGCTGGGGTTCCCGTAACACCTTTCTCACTCCCCATCTGAGCTGGGGAGTATGTGCCCCACCCTACCAGCAGCTGTGGAAAAATACTTGGAGAAAGAGTGAGTGCTGGTAGGAGAGGAAAGAAGGGGTCTTAGGGAGCTTGGCTGTGGTTTCGCTCGGTAGAACCCCCCCTTCTGTCCCAGACATTTAGGGTGTCTGGCAGGTGGAAGCCAGCCACCTCTCACCTCCACCCACCCTGTGGCCTCCTCATCTTTGTACTGCCCGAAGCAAGCCCAGGGCTGACCAGGCAACCAGTGTTTGGGAGGTTGAATTCAAACATCTATTAATCAATGCATAAGTCAATTCATACAGCTAGAGAAGTTCAGGGTGTGGTGGGAACACCTTGCCGGGGCCGGGAAGTCTTCTTTGATTGGAAAGCAACGTCCAAATTAAGACATGAAGGGTTGAGGGGGTCGGGTCAGTGCTCAGCCAGAGGATGGCATTTTTGTTAACAGCACCTGGATGGGTCTGTTGGGAGTATGAAGGGGAGAAAGAGAGAGAGAGAGGGAGAGGGGGAGTGTGTGTGAGTGTGTGTGTGTGTGTGTGTGTGTGGCAGAGAGAGAGAGAGACTCACGGTGATTGTGCTGCTTAGCCACGTTGGAGAGATGCCCTCGCCAGCTGGGACCAAGGGCAGGGGCGCACCTGGGGAGATGGGGAGATGGGGGTGGGAGCCGGATGAGCAATTGGCCTTGGCCTGTGCGTGCAGGAGAAGTGCAAGCGCTGCCCGTGGTGCCCACCAGGGGGCAGTGCAGCCGCGCGCACAGAGAAGGGCCCAGGAGGCTGTGAAGGCAGCCTCCCCGTGCAGGCAGGAGAGGGTTCTCCTGGGCGTGCTGCTCTCGGCTGTTGGGATATTTCAGTCAAGCTACCAGGGCTGACACTGGGCTGCAGAGACGCTGGGCCCCAGGGTTAAGTAAGATCTGCGCTCTGTGGGGGGCCCTCAAACCCAGGTTCCAGAGAACGGGTTTAGCACAAAGCTGGTGATACTTCCTGCAAGTAAGGAGTCCACCTTGAGCCCTTGTTCCTTTTTAAAATTGTCAACTGATAAGGACCTACTGTATAGCACAGGGAACTCTACTCAATACTCTATAATGGGAAAAGAATCTAAAAAAGAGTGGATACATGTATATGTATAACTGATTCACTTTGTTGTACACCTGAAACTAACACAACACTGTAAATCAACTATGCTCCAATAAAATTGTTATTTTTTTTGGAGACACATACCATGAACTACATGAGTGATTGCATAACCAATTATCCCAACATTAAGTTATAACAAAAACAAACATTTACTATCTCTGTTTCTGTGGGTCAGACACTGAGCAGGGGCTTGGCTCAGCAGTTCTGATTTAGGGGCTGTCATGAATTTCAGTGAGATGATAGCTCAGGATTTTGAGTATGAGATCTTGTTAGGAATCTCTAAGCCTCAGTTTTCTCATCTGTAAAATGGAGATAATAATAGAAGTTACTCATAAGGCTGTTATGAGGATTAACGAAATAATCCTCACATGGCAGAGACTGCCAATTGCCTACCTCAGGGACAGTTCCCTCTTCTTTCTTTGTGATAGAAGCTCCAGTGTTTAGCTGTGAAGATGGATGGCTGTATGGAATAAAAGTCTACATTTTCCTTTTTTTCCCCAGTCAGTTCTGTTTGAAGAGACAGAAGTAGAACTGGTATGTGGCAGCTTTCAGGAAACTTCCCGTGATGTCACCCTGACTGGGCTAAGGGATGCCCTGATAGCTGGTAAAATATTATTTCTGGGTGTGTCTGTGAGGGTGTTTCTGGAAGAAATTAGCATCTGAAGTGGTAGACAGAGTAAAGAAGTTTGCCCTCACTAATGTGGGCAGGCTTCAACCAATCCCTGGAGGACCTGAATAGAGCAAATAGGCAGAGGAAGGACAAATTTGTCCTCTCTGCTTGAGCTGGGACATCCATCTTCTCTAGTGCTCAGACGTTGGTGTTCCTGGTTCTCTGGCTTTTGAACTGGAACCAGCTTATACCATTGCCTCTCCTGGCTCTTTGGTCTTCAGACTTAGACTGGAACTACATGACCAGCTTTCCTTGGCCTCCAGCTTGCAGATGGCAGATCATGGGACTGCTCAGCCTTTATAATTGTGTGAGCCAATCCCTCATAATAAATCTCTCTTTCTCTCTCTATCCTATTGTTCTAATTTTCTGGAGAACCTGATTAGTACACTTCTTTTAAAAGCAAGTGATATCTCCATTTGTTTCTTTCATTGTTGCCCTTCCTCTATTTGGCTTCCTGGAATGTGGATGTGGTGGCTGGAGCTCTGGTTGCCATCTTGGAACATGAGGCTAAGCATTAAACCCTTGGGATGACAGAGTGGTGAATTGGAAGGAGTCTGGGTTCCTAAAAGTTTTGTGGAGCTGCCATACCAACGCTGGACTGCCTACATCATACAGAAATGCACTTTTACCCTGTGTTTAAGCAATTGTTACTTGGATTTTTTGGGTTTTCTAGCTCATGCAGCTAAGGTGAACACCTGACTACACCCTTAGTAAATGCCTGGTAGTCAGGAGGTGCTCAGCACACTGGTAAGTGTTTTGAATATTCAAATCTGGGGTTGGAACAGCCAACCAAACCTCATAGCCTGGATGTGGGGAGTTAAGGGAACAGCCAGGATGGTGGGGAAATAGCACTGGGGCTGGGAGACCTGGGTCATAATTTCAGCTCTTCTCTCAGCCTTCATTTTATTTTCTGCGAGACTGGACTAGCTCCAATGTTTTCAAACTTTTTTTTCAGCAGCAAAAATTGTCTTTCACATGGAAGCCAATACACAAAACAGATGTAAATGGTACTTTGATCCATGCAATCCTTTTGGGTCCATCCCCAAACTGCCTTGGGGTGGCTCCTGAGGCTTCCAAGGAGTGTAATTTGAACAACAGAGAACTGAGTGCCTCCCCAGGTTGTGTCCTAGAGCAACAGTGTGTGACTCTAAGATGCTGAGCTGGGACACTTGTTCAGGCTCTCTAGAATGAGCAGTAATCTGGGGTAAGGGGGGTGTCAAACCTTCGTTGTCTTGGGTTTCCCGGGGCCTCCGACTCTAAGTTTGCTGAGGACGGAGCCTGTAGCTTTATCTTACAGTGAGGGAAACGCATGAATTCATCATTAGCTGACCTCAGGAGTCTTTCCCTTTGCAGTTCTAGGTTGTGTATCACGTTACAATCACCAGAAGTCAGTATAAAACCGCACAACTCAGATTGGGACTTGAACCCACTTTCTTTCAATTGAAATCATACACCTGGTCTCAGAACTTAGTGAAGCTCAGGTTCTTTATGTCTTGTCGCAGAAAGAATTCAGTGAGAGACAAAGTGATAGGTAAGAAGTGGATTTACTTAGAGAGATACACATTCCATAGGCAGAATGCAATCCGTTTCAAAAGGTGAGCGTGGCCCCAGGGCATGGGGTTGTCTCAGAAAGTGACAGCGACGAGGGAGAAACACACCCCACAGACAAAGTGGGGGCCATCTCAGAGGGCGAGAGGCCCTGGAATATGGGGTGGTTAGTTTTTACAGGGGTAGGTAATTTCGTAGGCTAATGAGTGGGTGGATTATTACAACTATTTTGGAGAAGGGGTGGGGATTTCCACAATTTGGGCCACCGCCCACTTTTTGGCCTTTTATCGTCTGCCTCAGAACTGTCTTGGCGCCTGTGGGTGTGTCACTTACATGCTGATGTGTTACAAGGAGCGTATAATGAGGCTCAAGGTCCACTAGAAGGCAAATCTGCTGCCATCTTGGGCCTAATTGGTTCTGACCAGTTTTCTTCGTAGCCTCAATGGCTATGTCATTCCTTTAAAGGTTGTGCCCTGTCCCCTTCTCTCCTGTTTCAGGTAGACATCATCAAAAGCAACAGGAACATGTGAAGTTTTATTTTGCTGGTGCTGCAGCATTGGAAATGTCAGTTCCCTCTAGCCACCTAAGCCATGGATGAGGGAATTAGGCCATGGATCAATGAAATGAGGACAAAGACATAAATCTTTTATTCAAAGTTGTGTGTTACAGACTCTGCTGTAAAGTAAAAACGTTGCTGTGAAATACAAACATCTTGAGCTGTCATGGTCCCTGTTCATTGTTGGGGTCAATAACAGTGTACTTGATTGGGTTGTGTGAGGACAGACATTTTTGTAACCCACAAACATTCAGTGAACAGGTCATCCACTGTTTCTTCTTTAATGATCAACTGCGGGGCTTTCGTGTTTTTCTTATTGAGTTGAGAAAGCTTTTAGTAAGGAAGTGAGCCCTCTGAATTCGGTGTTTACTGCTATTATTATTTAACATGCAAATGTTTGAAAGTTTTAAGTGGTCATATTTGTTCATCTTTTCCATAAAAATTGCAAACATCCCTGTGTGTGCCAGGCATCCAGGCACAGCTGTCTTTTTAAGTCCGTTTCATGCATTAGTTTACTGAATTCTCACAGCAACGTGAGGTGGGTACGGCTATAGTGCCCATTTGACAATCAAGGCAGTGGTTCTCAGCCTAATTCCCACCTAGCCCGCCCACGGGATGCCTTGTGCCTACAGCTTCCAGAGACCCACAGAGGCTAGTTTTGTCAGCAGATAAGGTAGGGGTTCCCCAGAGAAAGAAAACCAGGCCGTGACTTTCTTGACACAAGAAGCCACTTTGGGCCTAAGCTATTTTGTGATTTAAGCCTGGCCACAGAGCTTGCCCTGAACAGGTCTCAGCAATAAAGGTCTTAAGGGAACAAAAGAACAAACTGTTATCAGGCAAGAAAAGTAACATTAACAAAGATAACAAATCAGTTGTAAAGACTCCCAGTTCTGTGTCAATGGTAGACTGAAGCACTGTCTTGAGCTGTTTTGCAGAATCTAAACCCCCCTCAGGCGCTCAACCACCAGAAGAACTGGAGCCTAAAGGATGATGCTGACCTTTTGGAACCCCCGTGATTTCAATCAATTAAAGCTTGGCCTCCATTGCCCAAGCGCCTTCATGAATATGCATGTACCCTTAGCCTAAAACTTCCCCAATTTTGCTGTTTGGGGAGATACTGCTTTGAGAAAGATCCCAGGTATTCTCCTTACTTGCTGCAGGTAATAAATCCTTCCTTCTCTGACTCTTCGGCTTGGTTGTGTCTTTTGGCTGGACGCCTACCAAGAAGCGAACTCAGTGTTTCCGGTAACAGTTTCCTTTAAGGATGGAAGCATGTGAGCATGTGGTGGGCAAAGACCTTGGGGCGAGGTGAGGGGCACAGAATCTCAGTGTCGGGCTATGGAAAGTGTGAAAAAGCCTTGCAGGAAATTCCCAGAAGCCCAACAGGATGTGCTATCCTGAGAACCAGATAGGTTCTGAAACCTACCTATGTTCTCCACTGGAAGAACAGTGGAGAAGGAATGTTCATTAGAGCGCTTTTTTAATTCCACACTTCCAGTGCCTGAGCCTAGAGTCCAGGATAGCACCTCCTAATTCCTTTCAAAACCATCCCCAGTAGAAATGCTCTTGCTTTCAGTTTTCCCCAGGATTATGGGCCAAGCAGCTGTAAGCAGCCCCTTGGCCCAAGAGCCTCTTTATACTTTAACCTTTACACTAGCTCAATTCCTTAGGCTTCTGCAATATTTACCAAGGCCTTTGTTCTGCTTGGCTCAGCATGTTGGTTCTTAGATTAAGGGAAGGGAGGGAATGCAGAAAGAAAGGAGGAGCAGTCAATAATAGTGCAGAAATAAAGCAGGGTCCTGTTTCCTCCTCAAGGGATATACATAACAATATCTTTGAGTTCTGCAGGAACTAAAGCTCCCACCCAGCTGGAGGATGGTAACTTCAGGCTGAGCACAAGCGCCCTGGAACACGGCCCTTTTACTTCACCACCAACCCATCGGAAGAAAGTCCGCACACCGCGGAAGATAACGAAGACTCTGACCCCCTCCCCAAATGATTAACTGCGATGAACTTCCACTTTCTCCCTTTAAAAAATGTTCATGGTTGAGCAGAATCTTTGGAGTTGGTTCTTGGAAAGGAGTCCGCCTTCTCCCCGGGTTGCTGGCCTCCTGGATAGAGCAACCTTTCCTTTCCAACCGACACTTGTCTTCTGAGTATTGTTTTCCAACGGTGAGCAGCTGAGCCTGAATCTGGTAACACAACCACTGGATTTGGCAAGCTGGCTGTGGAATAGAGGCTGGAGCTCCAACTTGAACTTGTAGAGTTCTGGCCCAGACACTTAGCTTTGTTGGTTTGGAACTAACTAACAAAGAGCTTTGTAAACGACAAAGAGCTGTGTATAAGAGCACAGGCTGAATATTCATGGTGCGCTTCAATGTGCAACTGAACAGCGCCCTAGGGCTTTCCCATGTACAAAAGCCTTTCTGTGTCCCCTGTTTCTGGGTTGTAGGGAAAAGGATTCTGCCTCCCAGACCTTTCCGGAGTTCCAAAGGGCAGATTCAAACAGCTAATAGTTAGGGAACTGAGGGATGCAGAAACAAAGGAAAATCAGTTAAGAAACAATAGTGTAGAGGTAAAGGAAGTCCTAGCTCCTCCTCGAGATATGCATAACAATCTGATACATTTCCCCACCCAGGTGGAGGATGGTGACTGAGACCTAGATCCGTTGCAACCAAAAGGTTGATGACTGAGATTCCTGGACCACCACCCGGTCACCTCACCATCAACCAATCAGAAGGAAGTCACACCCCCCGCAGCCATCACCCCACAGCCATCACCCCAAATGTTGCCTTTAAGAACTCTTCCTAGAAAATCATCAGGGAGTTTGGGTCTTTTGAGCATGAGCTGCCTGTCCTCATTGCTTGGCCCCTGCAATAAACCTTTCTCTGCTCCAAACTCGGACATTTCCATTTGTTTGTCCTCTCTGTGTTGGGCACACGACTTGAGTTCAACAACAAGTGGATGACATCTCAAGCTGGTGACAAGTGACCTTGCTGGTGTAGATGCTGAGGGGCATTTTGGGCCACGCTCTCATTTGCAGCACCATTTAGTGACTGCAGATCCCTCCGAGTCAACTGAACATGTCTGAGCACGTTTATGAACTCCCTCACTGGGCCCCTTTCTAGGCCCCCTTCTCTCCTTCTTCCAAAACACATACCACCCGCACTGAATACCCTCCCTCTGTGCTCTGACACTTCTGTTCCCTTTGCCCAGCATCTCTTTCTCCCTTCTCCACATTTTCACTCTTACTTCTACTTGTCCTCCAGGGCCCTGCTCACCTCTAGGAAGCTTTCCCTGACAACTACCCCTCCCGCCCCCAAGGTTGGCTTTTGTGCCCTTCCTCTGTGTTTCTGTAGCACTTCTATTTTCCTAGCATGGGGTATATCGCACTGTATCCAACTGTCTTTACCACTGGGGGAGAGTCTATGTCTTGTTCATTTCTTCTACCTGCAGAGCCGCTGGTCCTTCCTAACATTCTAGAGTCACTGAATATTCAAACTGGAAGGGATCTTAAATATTCAATAGTATCACACCTTCATTTTACAGAAGAAGAAATGAGTCCAGAAAGATCTAGTGACGAGCCCAAAGGCCACCCATTTACTTGGTAACAGAATTGAGCCTGGAACTCATGTCTTCTGAACACATATCCTTTTTTCCTGCCAAGTGGAGTCAAGGAGGCCAGGGTTTGAATGCTGGCATATCCCTGAACCAGTGGGGTGACTTTGAGCAACTTGCTTTACCTCTGAATGTGTTTGCACATGTGGAAGGTGAGAATAACGATCCTGAGACCCAACATGGCTGCCGTGAGGATTCATTGGTCTGTGGCAAGCAGAGAGCTCAGCACGTGGTATGGAACGGGGGTGGGGTTATGGAATTCAAAACGAGACAGCTGTAGTTATTATCTTACATGGCTGACCTGCACCCGTCATACAGATGCAGCACCATTATTTATATTGTGGGTCACCCTCTTCCATGTAAGCCCCATCAGGGAAGGTTTATGTCCAGCTCCTGGCTGTATTCCCATAGCTTAGAATAGTTCCTGGCACATATTAGGTGTTCGGTAAATGTTGGTTGAATGAATGAATGAGAGAGTCACCCGGAGACCCCACGGGGTGGTTAGATATTGGTGGCCAGTCTAATGGCCACTGATTCAGGACTTTTTTTTTTGGCCGTGCCCCACAGCATGTGGGATCTTAGTTCCACAACCAGGGATCGAATCCATACCCCCTGCAGTGGAAGTGCAAAGTCCTAACCACTGGACCACTAGGGAATTCCCCAGGACTTCTTTTCTGCCTTAGAACCTGGCTAGTCTGTGTTCCAAAAGAGCCTTACCTCATCCCAAACCAGAGGGCCCCAAAACATTTCCACCCTTTGTCAGAAAAAGTTATTTCTCTTGAAGAGAAAGCAAGAAGGGAGAGAATGCCTTGTCTTACCCTCCAGTGACAGACAGAGCCTAAAACACACATGCCTACATGGCTCATGTTCTTGGGAGAGACACACAGTAATGTGGCATCTGGAAAAAACCCAGGTCAAGACAAATTTGTGACAGTTCCTTCTCTGTCAATGAAGTATATAACAAATAGTCCCATCCAGTTTCCTGCATTTTCTTCTTTCCAAGGAAAACTGAAAAGAAATTTAAAGACACCTGGGCAAAAAATTTCCTAGCTCATAAAGCAGCATTTCTCCATTATAAGTCTCTATGATGATGGAAATGTCCTATAGCCTGCACTGTCTGGTACGTTAGCCACCAGGCCCACGTGGCTATTGAGCATTTGAAATGCAGCTGGTGCAAATGAAGAACTGAGTTTTTTATTTTGATTAATTTGATTTAAAGAGCCACACACGACCGGCGGCTACCGAGCACGGTGGACAGTGGACAATGCAGATAGACAGAGGAGGGACAGGAAGGGAGGCTCAAACAGGGGTCAGACCCTGGAAGTCTTGACCAGAAAAGTCTTTCTGTGCTTTTTAACATGGGTGCATTGTGATCAGCTTAGAGCAGCAAATGAAGTCACGTTCCTTTTAATATTCAAACCACATGACTTTGAGCCCTTATCCCACCTCTCTTTCGTCTCTTGCACAGGGGGTCCTCCCTCCTGGGAAATCTCATAGTCTCCTTGAGGGTTTCTTTTGCCCAAGGGTCAGTCGTGATTACTCTTACCTCCAGGAGGGAAAACCAGGCATTCTGGTTCTTTGGCTGCTGCCACCACCTTGGCCACTAGGTGTCACTAGTGGCCACACAGCCCACCTTCAAGCAGAAGGCAGGCACCAGGTTGGGGGTCTGGGGACAAATAGGGGACTGGAGGTGGAGAGGAAGTCAGCTTCTGGAGGGGGTGGAACTCAGGCTCAGGAACACAGTAGAGGCACCAGATCACGTGTTGATGTCAGGGAAATGTACACAGGAAGGAGGAAGCTGTATTCCTTGTCTGGTTGTCCTAAGGGAATCCTTCCTGCCTACATCCTGCTGAAAGAAGAGGCTTTTGGAGTATGTACTCTCTTGCCTAGGTGGACCTCAGTAGGCAATCCCCCTCATAAAACAAAGTCATTTGATGTATGCGCTCATCTCGCTGTCTGAGCGCTTCATCTTCTCTGTGGTCAATGTAGAAGAGAGAGATTTCTGGCAGCAGGAGAGGTGGACAGACATAGGTCCTGGTCCCTGCGCCACCTCCCACTTCCGGTGTGATTCATGGGAGCAATTCGACTCCCCGAACACCTGTACAGGAGAGAAAATAAGACCTGCCACACAATTTTGCTGCTTTTGATTTTCTCTCCGAGGTGAGATTTTAGTTTCCTGACAACTCATTGCCCAGCTTACTTAACGGGGGCTCAACTCTTGCTAGTTGACTGACTACTAGTTTGAAGGTTATTAATGTAGGCGGGGGAGAACTGAACTTTCTCTCCTGGTGAGATTTAATGACACTTAACCCCAGCCCCAACACTGAAGTCAGAGAGGCTGACCTCCAACCAGCTACTTCACTGGGTATGTCACTTATTTTGCATATGAGGAAACTGAGGCTTAGCGGAATTGAGGGCAGTATCTACCTTTCAGATGGTGTGATGGTCATATGCCAACTTTGCTGGGACAAGGGGTGCCCAGGTATATATTTGGTCAAACATTACTCTGGCTGTTTCTGTGAGGGTACTTTGGATGAGGTTAACATTTAAATCGGTAAACCTTGAGTAAAGCAGATTGCTCTCCACAATGTGGGTAGGCCTCATCCATCAGTTGGAGGTCTGAACAGGACAAAAAGACTGGCCTCTCTTGAGCAAGAGAGAATTCTCCAGCAGACTGCCTTTGAACTTCATCACAACCTTGGCTTTTCCTGGTTCTAAAGCAGACGGCCTTTGGAGTTGAGCTGGAACTTCAGGCCTCCTGGGTCTCCAGGCTGCCAGTCTACCCTGCAGATTTTGGAATTGTCAGCTTCCATAGCTGCATGAGCAAATGCCTTATAAAATACACACACACACACACACACCCTATTGGTTCTGTTTCTCTGGAGAACCCTGATTATTACAGATGGCCATGAGGGTTAACTGAAATTACAGTGTGAAAGTATCTAGTATGGTACTCCATGC
This sequence comes from Balaenoptera acutorostrata, assembly GCF_949987535.1. NCBI lineage: Eukaryota > Metazoa > Chordata > Mammalia > Artiodactyla > Balaenopteridae > Balaenoptera > Balaenoptera acutorostrata. Next base: position 56,079,690 of record NC_080069.1, on the reverse strand, counting down.
ATTGTAGGTGTTCAATAAATGCTACTTTGTTTTCTAACCCTCCCAATTCTCTCGGTCAAGCATTAAATAGACACGGAAGAACAGGAAGACTACTTCGAAGCTGGGCCTAGGAATCCACGGCTGAGTCTGTTTATGTTGCCCACTGTCAATGGAAGACCTGTTTTCTGTCAAATTACTCCCAAGAGGCGGACTCTCCCAGGGCCCCTCCCTCCCCCACCTGGCTCCAGTCTCCCAAGCCTTAGAATAAGAAGGCACATGGCTTTCTTTGTTCCCTGGCACGAATCGCTTCTGGGTGAGTAACAATGGGAAGAAGATTCCTTTCTTCTTCTGCTCCTCAACAGTCTTTATGAAGCCACACGTGTATTTGGATCCTGAAAAGTGTGGAGGTGGGTTCATTATGCTTCCTTAGATTCATAAGGCCTCTTTTCATCTGAGTGCTCCTTACCAATTGATGGCAATTAGAATTATTTTTAGCATATTTGAAAACTTGCTTTTCCCTATTGCACTCTGGAAATCTAAAGTGCTTTGCTACTCTTATTTTTCCTATATATGATTAACATTATAGTAAAAAAACCCCACTTACACTATTACATTTAGTTTCTTTCAAAATACTTTATTATTCTCATAGTTTGGCACATGTGTTACTTTTCTAATGCAACATAACAAAGTACTGTAAGATTAGCAGTCTCCAACCCCATCTATTTATTATCTCCCAGCTGTGTAGGTCAGAAGTCCAGGCATGGTGTAGCTGGCTTCCCTGTTCAGGGTCTCCTAAGACTGAAATCAGGTGTCAGCCAGGCTTCTTTTTCATCTGGAGCTCTGTGTTCCCTTTTATGTTTATTTGGGTTGTTGGTAGAATGTAGTTCCTTGTGGCTGAAGGACTGAGGATCCTGTTTCCTTGCTGGCTGTTGGCTGAGGGCACTCTTAGTTCCTAGAGGCTACCCTCAGCCCCTTGACACTCTGCCCTTTCCCATAGGAACTCACACTCTCAGGCTTTGAACATCTCAGAGAAGGGCTCAATTCCTTTTAAGGGCTCAGGATAATCTCCCTTTTGATGAACTCAAAGTCATCTGATTAAGGACCTTAAGTACACCTGCAAAATCCCTTCTGTCATATAACATAATGACAAGAGTGATATCCTTCACCTTCACAAGTCCCACTCACACTCAAGGAGAGGGGATTATGCAGAGTGCGGATACCTGGGGGCAGGAATCTTGGGCACTGTGTTAGTTTTCCAGGACTGCCCTAACAAGTACCACAAACTGGTTGGCTTAAACAACAGAATCTATTGTCTTGCAGCTCTGAAGGTTAGAAGTCCAAGATCAAGGTGTCAGCAGGGTTTGTTCCTTTTGAGGACTGTGAGGAAGGATCTTTTCCATGCCTCTCCCCTAGCTCCTGGTGGTTTGCTGGTCATCTTTGGCATTCCTTGGCATGTAGAAATGTCCTCCACTCTGTGCCTTCTTCTTCACATAGTTGGTCCTTCTGTGTGTCTGTGTCCAAATTCGCCCCTCTTATAAGGACACCAGTCATATTGGGTGCAGGGCCCACACTACTCCATCATGACCTCATCTTAACATCTGCAGTGACCGTATTTCTAAATAAGGTCACATTCTGACTGGGGGTTAGGATGTCACCATATGAATTTGGTGGGGGTGGGGAGGACACAATTCAACTCATAGCAGGTGCTATCTTAGAACTCTGCCTACTACAGCCTAAATAACATTATCATCCTTAACATCGATATTCAGTGGTTCCTTTTATGATTCTCCTGAAAAATGCCCCAGATTTACAATATTTTATATATTCCAGTTCCTTTGTCCTTTTTTCCATCAACTGGGATAAGAAGAATCAAGGATGTGGGGGTGATTGCCCTGGTCATGGAAATCACATTTGGCTCAAAATTCAAAATTCCAGTAGAATCAGAACAAGGGGGCTTGAGGTTTCCAATCCCCCTTAGTCCTGGAAGGATCCAGGGAGACTAACCTTTCTCAGGCCACCGCTAAAGTTTTCTGCAGCTGCTCTAGGCGTTTTTTGTCTTACCAACTGGTAAGCTTGAATCACTGTTGTGTTTCCCCTTTTGGAGCGGATTGGGATGGGTCTCTTCATGCTACCACAAAGGCCATTCATCTGATTTCACCTGTTGGCCCTTTCTCCCCTCTCTGATCTAAATCAGGGGTTGGCAACCTATGGCCTATGGACCCAGTTGGTCCACCGCCTGTTATTGTAGTGCTCTATGAGTAAGGTATAAATTTTACACTTTTAAGTGGATTAAAAAGAAAAAAACAAAAAGAGAATAATATGACATTTGAAAATCATCCAAAATTCAAATTTCAAGTGTCATTGGAAGACAGCCATGCTCACTTGTTTACATATGGTGTATGGTGGCTTTCATGCTACGGTGGCAAAGTTGTGACAGAAATGGCATGGCCCAGAAAGCCTAAAATATTACCATGTGGCCCTTTATAGAAAAGTTTGCCAACCCCAGTTCTAAATGGTGGTGTTTAAGGCATGTTCCTAGACCCTCCGTTTTTGTTTTTGTTTTTTCTTTTATACTCTTTCTTGGTGACCCCATGTGGTCCCATAAGTTAATTGTCTTCTGTATATTGATGGCTGTACTGAGCTACAGACTCATATATCCAATCCTTCTCTTCTTGGATACCCAATCTTTTCCATCCTGCAGCTCCCTGCCACCCATCAAGCCATCAGCAGGTTTGGCTGATTCTACTATCATAACAGCTCTTGAACCCATTTTAGATCTCCACCGGCATTGCCACCACTGTCACCCAAGCCAGCACTCTCTTGCCTGGACCACCACAATGCCCTCTTAATGCGCCTCCTGTCTTGCCCCCTTATCTAATCTACTCTCTACATTGCAACAATCTGTGATCTTAAAACTCACTTTACATCATGCCACTCCCCTGCTTTAAATCTAATGTCGTTGCTCACTGTTCCTAGAAAAAAAAAAATCCAAATTCCTTGCTGTGGCCTCCAGGACCCTACAGAATCAGGTCCCATCACCTCTCCATTCTCATCTTGCACCACTTGCCTCGCACTCACTAACTGTAGTCACAGTCATTTTCTTTCAGCTCTTCAAATCTGTCAACCCCTTTCTCACCTCAGGGCATTTTATTTTATTATTATTATTATTATTTTTTTTTTTTAAAGGTAGGAGAATTCTTTTTTTTTAAGATTTATTTTTATTTATTTATTTTTGGCTGCGTTGGGTTTCGTTGCTGTGCACGAGGTTTCTCTAGTTGGGGCGAGCGGGGGCTACTCTTCGTTGAGGTGCATGGGCTTCTCTCATTGAGGTGGTTTCTCTTGTTGCAGAGCATGGGCTCTAGGCCCACGGGCTTCAGTAATTGTGGCGTGTGGGCTTCAGGAGTTGTGGCTCACGGGTTCTAGAGCACAGGCTCAGTAGTTGTGGCACATGGGCTTACTTGCTCCGTGGCATGTGGGATCTTCCCGGTCCAGGGCTTGAACCCGTGTCCCCTGCGTTGGCAGGTGGATTCTTAACCACTGTGCCACCAGGGAAGCCCACCTCAGGGCATTTTAACGTCCACCTTCTGGAAAGTTCTTCCACCTGCTCTACACATAACTGACTCCTCATTTCTCAGGTCCCAGATTTCACATTGTTTCTTCTACAGTCTTCCCTCACCAGCTAGCCGTAGCAGCACTCCACTGTCCCCATTACTCTCTGCTTGAACACATTGCTTCTTTCCTTGTTGAGACCCATCAACATTTGTCACCATTGGATTTATCGGTCTACCTTTTTGGGGTCTCTTTCACTAGGACATAAGCTTCAAAGGGGCAGGGAGTCTGTCTGTCTGTCTTCTCCATTGAATCTTCAGTGCTCAGCATCATGTTATTCATATAGTAAGTTTGCAATAAGTATTTATAGGAATAATTAATGAATGGGAGGTAGAGGTGGAGGTGGCAGTGGTGACACCACTGAGACACTGAAATGGAGATACTTTTTTTTTGGCCATGCCAAGTGGCTTGTGGGATCTTAGTTCGCCAACCAGGGATCGAACCCGTGTCCCCTGCAATGGAAGCACAGGGTCCTAACCAACTGGACCACCAGGGAATTCCCTGGAGATACTTTATTTCTTTAACACTTTTTATGGTTGCCTAAGAACCTCAGCACTGGGTTTCAAAGCATTGGTCATCCACCAACTCATGGGTCACTACTTCCATATCCCCAAAATACCAGTGTTGTCCTCACTGAGGGTGGAGGTGCTCTACCTTCCACCATCACTTTTTTCCTTTGAAAAAAATTTATATTTTAAGTAAAACACATACAGACAGCAATACAAATGTGTAAATTAAAGAATTGTTCCAAGGCAATCACCTTTAGGTTAAGAAATAGACCACTGCTGCCACCCCAGAAGCCCACCTAGGTCCCCCATTCCAACCACAGTTCCTGTCCTTTCTCCCCCGGCAGGTCATCAATATCCCACATTTATAAAGAGTTTTTTCACTCAAATGTGCCTCCATAGGCACTACGGTTTAGTTTGGGACATTAAAAAAGCTTTTATGCCTTTTAAGGCTCTTCCAATCTTGTATCTTATAATCTGGAAGCTTCCCTGCATCTCTATTTTCCTTTAAATCTATCTGTGGAAGAACCTGGTCCATTTGACCTGTACAGGTTCCCACAGTCTGGATTTGCTGATTGCATATTCATGAATGTATCACCAAGTTCTTTCATATTGGTAGCTGGATCTACAGACTGGCTTAGACTCAGGTTTTATTCCCTTGGCAAAACTACAGGAGGCAGATAACGTCTGGTCATCTTTCTTTTTATGATGTAAGCAGCCATCAATACTTAATGCCTATACCTAGTAATTCATTGAGGTTTGCAAAATGGTGATATCCTATCACTTCTTTTTCATTTAATAGTTGGAGTACTTTAATAAAGAGAAAATCCCCCTCATCTACTATTGGTTACCCAGTGATAAAGATCATATAGGGAAGGCAGGATAAATCTTTGATTCTTCCCCTTTACCTACTGCTTTTCAAGGTTAAAAAATTGGTTCCTTATCCTCCAGAAAGGACTAGATGTACATAATTATGAATTCATGGATTTAAACATTTGATGGATTTCAAAGCCATCGCAATTATTATCACTTATACTCAATTTGTTCCATCTTTGGCCAGTGAGAGTCTCTTTAAGTTGGTTCTTGAAGTTTTCTAACATGACCCTAGCTATTGTTTGTTTCCTTGTTATGCAGTAGGACAGTATGTTGTCCTCTCTTACATTTCCTACCCAGACCCAGACTCAGCCATTACCCGAAGAAGCACTGTTTGTTCACTTATCTTTATTTTAGTGAGACGTACTTAGAAGCCTAATCCAGGTTCTAGGAATGATCCCTGCTAGTGGCTTGGTCATTGTTTCTAAGCCTTTTCAGTGGACAGAGCTAGTGTACATTTGAAAGTCATGAGAAGGACTGAGAATTGCTCTCTGAATATGGTCCATAATAAACAAAGTTTTTAAGCCCTTGTTGACCTCAAGTTTCCCAGAATCATTCTCTACAGGAGGGGGTATCAGCTTTGCCGTATGAGCCCAACTCTGGTCTTAGTGATGGTGTTCTACTGACCTAAATTCTTCCATTGCAGCTTTGGTTAAAAATAGCACTGCTTCCTTGGTCCCTGCTCTCAGTTGCCACCTGGTTGCCACACAGAGACTCATGTGGAGGCTGTGTCCCCTCCACAGTGAGGAAGTCATCCCTATAGATGACTTGAGTGTCCCCAGGGTCTGTTTATCACCTAGTCTTATGCTACCAAATATTATCTCCCACTGGCGCACTGGACCCTGCTCCGTCTTGTCCTGCTACCCTGTTCCTACTGCCCCTCAGTGCTTTCCCAGCTGTTCTCCAGGACCCACCGCCTTCAAGACTGCATCAGGTCTCATGAAGCCTTCTTGGACTATTTAAGCCTCCAGGTACTTCAGCTTTCATATCTGTGAAATGGAGAAAATTGAACCAGCTGACCAAGTTGTGAAATTTAAATGAGTTGTTACTATAATTAGGCGTTAGCACAGCACGTTCTCAAATTTCAGCTTTTATCTTACTCTAGCCCAATAGTTCTCAACCCAGCTGCATATTAGAAACATCTAAGGAGGCTTTTAAAAGCAAATAGTGATGTTTTGTCCCTGCCCCTGGAGATTCTGATTTAATTGGTCAGGGCAATTGACAGTTTTCAAGTTCTCGAGGTGATTCTGGAGCAGGAGTTGGCAACTCACACTGGCAAACTGCCACCTCCATTATTCCCTTCTGGGTCCTGTGAGGTGAGAGACTCCTGTGACATTTTAATAAATTTTTGCTGACTCAACATCAAGCTTGGCTCTGTTACTTGAAACCGAGGGAGGCCTAATGAATGCAGGAGGAATCTAAGAAAAATTACTGGAGAGACCTAGATCTTGGGCAACTCTGGAACTGAAGAAGCTTCCCTACCCTCAGCCCCCTAGAGGCCACATCTGCTGTGGTGACTGGCGTGCTGTTTAATGCTGTCTCCTCTTAGAGAACCAGCTGCTACTTGATTTAATAATACATTAGCAATACATATTCTTTCCTTATCACATTAGCTCAACAAATTTAAGAGAAAAAAAAATCACTAAAATTTGTCTTTCATACTTTTCCCCTCTTGCCTTTGACACCAACTACTGCAGCTGCTAACAGAGGCTTCTCTATGTAGAATGTGTTTTGTCCTTCTGGAGAAGACAAAAGAATTATTAAAAGGGCAGGCAGCTGCTTGTAATGACAGGAGAATGCGAACCGTTTGTCAGCATTCACTCTTCTCTCCTTCCTCAGTTGAATCGCCATGGTCTTCCTCTTTATCCCTTTTTGGCTCATACTGTTCCCGGTCCAGGAATGTAGGGGCCTTCACCCTGCCTGTCCCGCATCGTCTGTGTTAAACCTGCATGAGTCTCACCTCCAAGACTTTGAGCAAACCTAACAGCTGATAAACTCTACCCTGACTTATGAACACAATCTCCCTTTCTTTCACAAATGCTCAGATCATGCAATGTTCTAACAGGGATATTTGCACAACAATTTTGCACGATGGGGATAATGAGAGTCTACCTCATGAGGGTGTTGTGATAATTAAATGAGATAGGGCCATGGGTTTCAAACTTGGCTGCACATTAGAATCACTGGAAGAGTTTCAAAAATCCCATTGCTGAGCAGCACCTAGATATGTTCAGTCAAAATTTCTGGTTGTGAGAGCCATCCGTCAATATTTAAAAAAAGTCTCCCTAGCTAATTCCAATGTGCAGCTACATTTTGGAGTCAGTGAGATAGTACTTGTTTATAAGTATTCAGTAAATGGTAGCTGTTTTTATTATTATAATTAAAAATGGAGAATTACCCCAGTTTAACAGACTGCTGAAATTGAGAGCTTAGTAGGACCCAGATTCATTTTTTTAAAATACGTTTATTTATTAATTTATTTTTGGCTGCATTGGGTCTTCATTGATGCGTGCAGGCTTTCTCTAGTTGTGGTGAGCGGGGGCTCCTCTTTGCTGTGGTGCGCAGGTTTCTCATTGTGGTGACTTCTCTTGTTGTGGAGCACGGGCTCTAGGCACACGGGCTTCAGTAGTTGTGGCACGCGGGCTCAGTAGCCGTGGCTCACGGGCTCAGTAGCTGTGGCTCGCGAGCTCTAGAGCGCAGGCTCAGTAGTTGTGTTGCACGGGCTTAGTTGCTCCACGGCATGTGGGATCTTCCGCACCCAGGGCTCGAACCTGTGTCCCCTGCACTAGCAGGTGGATTCTTAACTAACACTGTACCACCAGGGAAGCCCCTCATTTCTTCTTTAATTCATCCATCTAACAATAACTGAGCGTTTACTACCTGCTAGGCTCTGTGCTAAATTACTCCTCTCCACTTGAAAGTAAAAAGATAGTTATCACCTTCAAAATGAAATTCAAGTTCTTTAGGACAGTCTTCCCATGCCCCCAACCCCCGTTCTGTGCGCTATTACCTGCCAGGGCCGTGGCCCTCATGCTCGTGAGCTCCAGCCACTCCCAACTATTCATAACGTTCCAGGCCCTTTGTCTCTGGGCCCTTCTCCATACTCTTCCTTTTGCTTAGGATGCTCTTCCCACACTCCTTCTGCCTTTTTCTGTGTCTTCCTTCATGATGTTTTTCAGGAGACATGTACTACTTTGTTACAGGCCAATGATAAAAGAATCCTAGTAACAAATGTTAACATACAAATAGTAGGTTCCATCCAAGTGAAGGCCTAAGGTATAAATGAAGATTTCACAAATATTACAAATACAGACAGGTGGTAAAAAGAATTAAATCAAATCATCACACAGCAATAATAGCAAAGCCCTGTTGTCACACTGAGCAGTTATATTACATGAATTCTGTCTTTGTTCTTGGCAACTTTAACAGTTCATGAACATTAAGTATAGTAGCAAATATGCAGTGAAGATATTTCTCAAGATCCTTTTTTTTCATTCTTTAATATTGTTTTTGGGTTTCTTCATGGATCCTGATGCCCACAAGCCAGCCACCTGCCTGGATGTTAGTTGGAGCCCTGAATTCTTACCAGGTCTGTATGGACTTGGCTCTTTTATGAACAGTGGGTTGGTGACTGTCAGAATCTGGAGGTGGCATGCAAGCACGCTCAGATACCTCACTCCATTTCTCACAGCCTCTGATTATGTCCCTGAGTAGAAGTAGGCAGTAATTCTGTAGAAGGGAACAAACCACAGGGGGCTCATTTCTGTGATGTGGAGAGAGTCTGCCTTTCAGGGCTGCTCTGCAGATAGGTTAAAGAAGTGGATTTCCAGAGAATGCAGTTTCAAAAAGTAATTACTTAATGGTTTGAGTTCTTTAGAGAATTATAGGCATGTGCCTCAGACTTCAGGGCAGGAGGTACCCAGTTTCCTGTCTGTTACTTAATAACAGAGACATTGTTGCTGTCAAAAAGGCAGCGTTCTGAAATGTTCCTATCAATATAGCCCAAGGAAGAATGATGTTTTATTCCACGGTACACTGAACAGTGAAGCATTTAAAGGCTAATCACTGCCCAGCCACAATAATCTGTGTATTTCTTCATTCACTTATTCATCATTTATTTATTGAGTGCCACACTGTGCCAGGCACCATGCTGGGTGGAGACATCAAGATAGATAAAACACACATACACCTCCCCATGTATCAGTTAGCTCTGGCACTGTAACAAACACACCAAAACACAGTGGCTTAAAACAAAAACTATGTATTTAGTTTACAAGGCTCTGGGGTCAAGCATTTGGGCCGGGTTCAGCTGGCCAGTTCTTCTGGTCTTTGCTGAATTTACTCAGGGTCTGTGGCCAGCTGCGGGGTCAGTCAGGGCTGGCTGGTCTGGGGGTTCTCAGCTAGGATGGCTCGTCTCTTCTCCACATGCCTCATTCTCCCGCAGTCTGGCCTGGACTTATTCACATAGGGTCTAGGCAGATAACAAGAGAATGAGGGGAAGCCTGCCGGGTCTCTTGAGGATTAAGCTTTGAACAGACATAATGTCCTTTTAGTTATTCTGTTGGTCAAATCAGAACAAATCGACTTACAAGGCCAGGGAAAGGTGAATACCTCTTGATAGTCATGGCCAAGAGACTTGGCAACAGAAGGGGGAATAATGATGGCTAATTTTTGCAGAGTCTATCTCACTGCCCTTTATAGCTCATAGTCTGTGGTCAGAGGGACAGGAAATTGTGATACGTGCTACTAAGAAATTGTTTCTTTCTCCTCCTCTCTTTCCCTCCATCTCTAAGTAACATTTTTACATTGTACATCAGGGAAATCTAGTCTCTCCAGTTAAAACACTTCAACGAGTCAAAGGTCTGGCGCAGTGCTGCTATTATACATTAAAAAGCAGAAATGTTACAAGGCAGTTGGAGTGATCCATGAACCTCATGACCACCAAGCTGTTGGTCATATCACACACTCGATTCTATGATAGCACGTCTGCCTTTTAAATATATTATCAACATACACACTGTGCCTGGGTTTTGTTGAAACACACTGTATCGCTGCACACACACATATTTCTTCAACTAGAGGCAGAAAATCATCTTGTTAAAATGCATGGTGTGAAACCAATGAAAATAAAGCCATAGCCAAATCCATAGCCATAAAATGGATCTTTTAACCGAGGACCTTTTTTTAAATTCCATCAGCGAGTAAACACCTGTCAAAATATGCGACCTCAACGCCAACACCAGATGAATCTAATTAAATCAATTTCCAGCTCTTGCTGTCCGAGAACAGCTGTGTGTAAAGCACGTTTCCCCCGCTCCTTCCCACCACGTGAAATCACTGAGGGGGCAGAGAAAGCCCCGGGTGAGTGGGTCTCAAACTTGTGTGCATGAGAATCACCTGGATAGGGGTGGTGTGGGGCATAATTCTTGTTAAAAATGATGTTCTTTTACTCTACCCTTTCCCCTCAATCTTGGTAATTTCTCCCAGGATATCTGCACACAGGTGGTCAGGATCACTGCCTTTATCTTAGAGCAGTTTTCCTTCCAGGACCTTTAAAAAAATGAATTAGGACCTCACACTTCATCTCTCTATGTCAGGCAGAAAGTACCAAGTCTCTGCCAATCTAGTTTTCTCACGTGGACTAAACTTCCTGGAGAACTTGAGATATGAACAGCACTAACTCACTAACCAGAGACCAAAATGCCTTTCAAAAAATCCAATTTGCCGCAAAGGGGAGCGAATGCAGCTGTGACTTGTGGATGGGCACCTAGGGCTATTGTTTGAATTTCCTCTAAAACTGTAGATCTATACAGTCTACGAGTACAAAGGGAATTTGGGGCCACTTAGTTAAACTCCATTTTATGGGTAAAGAAACCGAAGTCAAGTGTCTTCTCTAAAAGTAGCAGAGATGGGGCTAAAACTCAGGTCTTCCCATTCTCTAAAGTTAGTTTTCTTTAAAAATGTGGAGTCTGCAGTGCTCTGTCTGAGAGTCCTTTGGGTGCATGTTCTCTTGTGAGGCAGCCAGCAGAGTGGGGGAGAAAGGACACCCCAATAGTGTTCTCAGTGCCCCTTTCCGGCAGAACTGGAGTCAGGTGACCTGGGGCCTTGTGATTCTCCAGCCCCAGTCCGTGTGTGGGATGCAGCAGCGTGGTGTGTGTGTGGAGGGGGGAACTTCACGCTGAGTGTGCACCGAGGTGCTGTGGCGTGTTGCCTGCCACGGCCCCCAGCCTCCCTCTGTTCTGGGTTCTGAGAGGAGGCAAGACAGGCCTCCCTGCGAGAGTTTCACACCTGCTTAGAGTCTGCCCCATGCTGACAACGCTGCCGCTTTCCCCATTTTTCCCCCGCGGCAGACATCACTAATCCAGTATGACAGTTCTTCCAGCAGAGCCAAAACCTGGTTTCAGCATCTTCCTCAAATTAGCTCCGTGGGCAGCCACTTCAGATCATCCAGTCAGCGGGAGAGAGGAGACTAGTTTGCAATCCTGCTTCTGAGTGATTTGGTCTAGAAGTAATTCTAAAATCGACATCCAGGGAATAGGGCTTACAAGACCTTGGGGAGGGGGGGAGGGCAGAGTCAGAGCTACGGAACACTGTGGCTGTGGTTCAGGGCTGGGTTCCCCCCCAGCAGCCCAGGTGTTACATGCCGACCTCCACATGGGCATCCCTTCCCACTGATTCTCCTCTGGTCCAGTGTGTGTGTAACAAAGACCCAAGATAACCAGCTGGAGCTGTGGGTTCAGTTTGCAGCCATAGAACACAGTGATCCCACTGATGGGGCTCAAACTGATGTCCTTGACTTTCCTGGTGTGATTCTTAACCGAACAAGCTACCTTGTGACCAACAGAGAGAATAAAGTCTTGTGACTCAAAGTGTAGTCCAAGGACCAACATGTTGGCCTCCCCGGGAACTTGTTAAATCCACCTCCTAGAGAAATGGAAATAAAACCAAAAATAAACAAATGGGACCTAATGAAACTTAAAAGCTTAAAAGCACAGCAAAGGAAACCATAAACAAGATGAAAAGACAACCCTCAGAATGGGAGAAAATATTTGCAAATGAAGCAACTGACAAAGGATTAATCTCCAAAATATACAAGCAGCTCATGCAGCTCGATATCAAAAAAACAACCCAATCCAAAAATGCGCAGAAGACCTAAACAGACCTTTCTCCAAAGAAGATATACAGACTGCCAACAAACACATGAAAGGATGCTCAACATCACTAATCATTAGAGAAATCCAAATCAAAACTACAATGAGGTATCACCTCACACCAGTTAGAATGGCCATCATCAAAAAAATCTACAAACAATAAATGCTGGAGAGGGTGTGGAGAAAAGGGAACCCTCTTGCACTCTTGGTGGGAATGTAAATTGATACAGCCACTATGGAGAACAGTATGGAGGTTCCTTTAAAAAACTAAAAATAGAACTACCACATGACCCAGCAATCCCACTACTGGGCATATACCCTGAGGAAACCATAATTCAAAAAGAGTCATGTACCACAATGTTCATTGCAGCGCTGTTTACAATAGCCAGGACATGGAAGCAACCTAAGTGTCCATCAACAGATGAATGGATAAAGAAGATGTGGCACATATATACAATGGAATATTACTCAGCCATAAAAAGAAATGAAATGGAGGTATTTGTAGTGAGGTGGATGGACCTAGAGTCTGTCATACAGAGTGAAGTAAGTCAGAAAGAGAAAAATAAATACCATATGCTAACACATATATATGGAATCTAAAAAAAAAAAAAAGGTTCTGACGAACCTAGGGACAGTACAGGAATAAAGACTCAGATGCAGAGAATGGACTTGAGGACATGGGGAGGGGGAAGGGTAAGCTGGGACAAATTGAGAGAGTAGCACTGACATATATACACTACCAAATGTAAAATAGCTTGTGGGAAGCAGCTGCATAGCACAGGGAGATCAGCTTGGTGCTTTGTGACCACCTAGAGGGGTGGGATAGGGAGGGTGGGAGGGAGACGCAAGAGGGAGGGGATATGGGAATATATGTATATGTATAGCTGAGTCACTTTGTTATACAGCAGAAACACAACACTGTAAAGCAATTATACTCCAATAAAGATGTTAAAAAAAAAAAAAAGTCGAATCTCAGGCCTCACTCCCAGACCTACTGAAATAGCAATTCAAACCTTAACATATTTTAACAAATCATACAGGTGACGTATATGCTTGAGAGTTTGAGAGGCATTGGCTTAGAAAGTCACTATGACTTCAAACTGATTAGTATTTGAAGTGTGCTGGACTCCTTGGCAGATGTCATCAAGACAGGCCCTGTCTTCAGAGGTAGCTCAGCACGTGCAAAGGCATCGGGCAGAACATGGACTGGATTTGTGACCCATGTTGTTCTAGAAAGAAAACCCTGTTCTTGTTTTGTGCAGCCTTTTTACTTCTTCCCCCATCTTCTGTTCATTCTTTCATCCTTTCATGTTGCTTCACCCTGCATAGGCCCTGATATCCAACTTTTGTTGGATATCAAAAGTCCTCTTGGTCTCAGGCCCTCCACTCTCTGTTCTCACTGTCTACTTCTCCACCATCTCCCTGCAGGCTCAGGGTTTTGACTGAGGCCCTAGTTTTGCAGAAAATACTGATATGGCTTGCCTTCAGCTGTGGTTGATTTGTTTACTGCATTCAAAAGGGCCCAGACTTAGGCAATTCAAAAGGCAAATAATGAGGTTTGGAGTAGAAGTGCACAGTGGATCCTGTTTGCTGGCAAGAAGAGGCACAGTCTTGTTCAATTGGTCCCTTAATTGGGGGTCTTTCACCTGTTCTGAAATCTATTGAACAGCCCCATGGGCTGGGATTCCCATCTCGGTGGGCACTGAATGGCCAAGTGACAGAAACCAATGATGCTAACCAAGTGACATGCCCTATAACCTTTTCTCCGCATAGGGATTGTTACTCTAGCCTGCCACCTTGGAGGACTGCTCTGCCCAGCATTGAGTAATGGCTAGATCACTGTTATTCATGCTAAATTCGCTGCTATGGGCCAGACTCTAGGGTGTAACCACTTGACTATGTCCTCTCAACATTTAGAAGAGCAGTGATTAGAAGAAACAAGACAGGGAGTCTCTAAAGTCTGTCAAGAGAAGAAAAGATTAACTGTTGAAATGGCCCCATTTGCCTTCACTGTCCTCATTCAGGCCATTAGCTGGCAGACTAACAGCTGCCATGCCTGGCTTCTCCTGGCTGCCAACATTTAGGGAAGGCAGGCATCTTTAAATCTGAGTAACTGAGTCTGTGGATTAATTGTATTTCCTTAACTCAGACACTGTTAAGAAGAATCTGTCACCATTTCCATTGAGAAAAGATTAATGAGAACTATGATTAATTGCTAGTTGTACCAATGCTCTTGTGTTTTTTTCCCCGAGAATTATTTTGGGTGAAGCTTTCCACTATGGCTTTTTTTTTTTTTTTTTTTTTTGGTTCAGAAGCAAAGAAAAGCTTTATTCGTGGAGCAAAGAATGGAGAGACTTGAGCTCTGAGTACATACTCTCCCCATAAGGCTGTGGGCAGGGCCGCTTTGGAGCCGGGAGGGGGCGGGGTTCCCCAGGTCTGACGCAGGCGCGCTGCTCACGGCTCCAGGTCCCAGTGCGGGCGAAGCCTCTCTGCGCGCAGCCCGCGGCCGCCATCTTGAGTCGAGGTGCCGTGTGCAGCGCTTCTGCGCAGGCCCGTCCTGCTGAGGGGCGGGCGCCGCCATTTCCCGTGAGGAACGCTGGTCGGAGTTGCCGGGCGTGAGGCCTCTGCACGCAGCACCCTGTGAGCAAGTGAAACTAGACTAAGCCCAAAGGAAAAACAAAAGGTTAGACTTTATTTTATTACCCAGATTCTAGTTTTCTTTCCCAGAAGTTGTTAAGTGTCTGCCGGTGATAGCACTACTGCAGACCAGGCGATTCCTGAGTGGCTGGTTTAAGACTCCATTTCTGGGAGAGCGGAGCTTCCACTATGGCATTTTTATACAAAACTGTATGATCGATTGTCCCCTGTGCAACAGATTAGCCACTAACCATATGTGGCTATTGACATTTAAATGGAAGAAATAAAAGATTTACTTCTCAGCTGCACCATCTACATTTCAAATGCTCACTAGCCACATGTGGCTACTGATAAAGGACATTTTCATCATCACAGAAAGTTTTTTAGACTTTCTGACAATGACTCAGTAGAATTTAGGAGAACACGGGTTTCTGAGTCTTATGGGCCTTGTTTCTTCTGCACACACATTATATCTCACTTCTCTGTGAGAAGTCACAGGTAAATAAGACACCTACATTTCAGCTGATTGACTATGCTTTATAGCTCCGTGGTTCTCAAATTTCAGTAAGCATCAGGATCACCTGGAGAACTTGCTAGAAAACAGCTTGCTGGGTCTCAACACCAGTTCTGAGAACGTGATTTTAAGTTTCCAGGTGCTGCCCTTGCTGCCTTATGCAGCTGCCCTTGAATTGTGGAAGCCAGAACACCTTGATCGACAAAGATTAAACCATGGTTATCCTTGGTTTATACCAAGGAGGTCCACAGGCACATTCTTGAGGGTGTGAGCGTTCTTTATAACCTTGTAACAATTGTGATTTCACTCTCAAAAGATTAATAAACACCTATTCAGGATCACTGATGACCATCTGAAAACCAACAGCAGCATGCGATTTTAGTGCCTGCGTTTGCATGTGTATTTACGATCACATGATCACCAAACGATCTCCAGAACAGGTAACATTTAATTTTGATGTAGTATTTCTTAAACTGGGTTCTGTAGAAGTCACTGAACATATGTAGGAGTCCCAGATTCCCTGTGTTTGAGAAACAGTGACCTGGGGAATGGAGGTAGGGGAGGGGTGGACCCAGCAAGGGCAAGGTCTTATCAGCATTTTTTCAGGGGGAGAGCATGTGGCATTTTGATTGGAAAGATTTTCTGTTTAGGACTTCCCCTCACCTTGAAGGACATTTAGCATTGCTGGGCCTTGCCCATTAAATACCAGGGGTGCTCCAGAGTCACAGAACAACCCCAACCATTTGTACACGTTTAAAAATCCCTCTGCGGGGCAACAGTACAGCCTGCCTCTGGGTGAGCAAACCCATAGACCATCAGGTTTGCCCTAAGGCAGCTGGGCCTCTGCTCTTTCTGGCGATACTATGGCTACAGCTGGGCCCCGGGGCCTCCCCGGCCTCTGCTTCTCTCTTTTGTCACTCCCAGGCTTCTTGGTTGGAAACTGAGATACTGTATACTATACAGTGTACGGCCCATCTTCAGGACACTTCGGTGGGGTCACCTTCAGTCTACCGTTTGGCCTGTAGAGGGCAGCAGCACCCAGAACTTCCCGCTTACTTTGCTTATTAGGATTATGGGAGGCGCCTGGCACCTCTTTTTCCTCCATCCCTCTTCCCACCTTGCCCTTCTTTTTGGGGGTCTCATTTAGACAAGGTCTTCTCAATGTTCCCCCCATGGCCCTGGCAACCGGTGGCCAGGAAGGAGGCCTGGCAGCCGCAGTGGTGTTAGCTGGACCCCACGAGCTCTTTCTGACGCTTGGAGGCGGCGGTCCTCTCCCCACGGCCCGGCGCCTGGCGGGGCTCAGCCAGGGCAGGAGGCTGGGAAGCAGGGCCGCTGCCCTCCTCACCGACTTTGATCTGAAATTCTCTCTTGCTTTCTTGTCTCCCCCCACGCCACTCCCACCATGCTTCATTCCCAGAAAGAATCTGAGTCAGCCTCTTGTCATTAGATTAGCTCCTGCCAGACGTCAAAGCAGTTGACAGGGAGATCGTGACCCCCCTGCTCCCACTCCAACAGAAAAGGAGAATAAAGAACTGGAGTGGAGAAGGGGTTCTTTCGGCAGCTCAAGAGCCATTCTCCGGTCTCTGGTAGAAATAGGAAGAGGATGCAAGCAAGAGTCCCACTTAACTACCTGTTAGCATAGGTCAGAATCTTTAGATTTAGCGTTGCTTTAGAACAAGAATATTTTCCCTTCTCTCGAGAAACACCCTTTGGCTTAGGCCTGCCTCTTTCTAGAAGTCCCCATTTCCCCCCAGTTTTCTCTGACTCTCTCTTTCTCGCCCACGCTCAAGCATGCTCGCTCTTTCCTGTGCCGTGACTCGTATGCGTGGGCTTCAATTTATCTTCTTTCTGTGAAACAAGCAGCACCTGTCCTATCATCAGTGACTCCTGATAACCCTCTCTCCTAGGGCTCACAGAGGCTGAACTTCTCTCTGACCCTCCTGGGGGGGGGGGGTCACCCTGCATCGATGGCAGGCGTCCATGCAGTTAAGGACTCTCATGCTGTAACCCACTCCTGCCCGTGACCAAAAGTCGTCCAGTGAACTCTCTGTCCTTGAGGAAAGGACAAAAGATGTGATACATCTTAGATCCAAGACCTGGGACAGAACAGCACATTTCAGAAAACACTCATCATTCGGGATGCTAAAGTGGGCTCCGGGCAGTCTTGGGGGCACCTGGACTTAACTTCGTTGGGGGGAAGTCAGTCTGCAGTGGCCCCAGGGAAACATATTAGCATCAAAGCCAGGGGGCCAGAGCAGAAGTGGCCTGGCCTTGAGAGTGTAGAGAGCTGATTGCTAAAATCTGTCAGGCATGATATCCAGGTAGGGGTACGGGAAGCATGCAGGAGGGGAAGGAGGCCGACTGACGGGCAGCCCAGCCTCCCTGGAGACAGCCTTTTCCCTGCTCAGTTTTGCTTTTCTTGACCCTTCCTACCTCAGGCACCCCCTGCTTCCACTTCATGTGCATCAAAACTTTCCTCCTTTCACACTGAGGCGCAAGTGAATTATAAGAGCAGAGAGTGGTTGTGCCTAAGAGCTTTCTCCTGGCCGCCCTTTCAAGATAATTGTTTATAATGGAAGACTGCAAAGATATAGAAACAGAATAGTATCGTGAACCCCCACATAGCCATCATCCAGCCTCAACAACTATCAACGCATTGCCAGTCTGGGTTCTTTTATAGCCCCGAACTCCTCACTCCCAGCTTCAGTGTGAAGCAAAGCCAAGGCACCGTTTCTTTTCAGTATGTGCAGAGGGTTTTCTTAAGCCCAACCAACCATGTCATGTGCTGGTTGAAGAAGCTCTGGTGGCATGAGGTCCAGGCTGCTTGGTGGGTTGGACAAGGCTCCCCTGCAGTCTGCTCCCGCCCACCTTTTCAGCCTCTGTCTCTCCACTCTCCAGCAGACCCTGCCCTTACAGCCGTGCTGAGCACTGTTCCCCCAAATGTCACGTGTTTTCACCTATCACTTGGTATAAGGGTTTCCTCATCAGACTTCTCATCCCCCACCTGCAGTCAGGAGTCATGTTTTCTCCGAAGATTTCCCTGAACCCTCAGATGGGCTTAAAACACTGTCCTGTGGGCTCAACTGACATCAAGACACTTATTTATAGCACTGATTTATCAAGTGGGGCATATTGCTTACTATAAGATAGGCACTGTTCTAGGGGTGTTCCAAAAAAAATTAACTGATTTAACCCACATAAAACAATTCTCATGAGGTCATAGATGGAACAAGGGAGGCACACAGAGGTTTAGGTCACTGAGCTGGTAACTGGCAGAGCTGAGATCCAAACCCAGGCAGTCAGGCTTCTTTTTTTTTTTTTTTTTAAACATCTTTATTGAAGTATAATTACTTCACAATGGTGTGTTAGTTTCTGCTTTATAACAAAGTGAATCAGCTATACACATATACACACGTTCCCATATCTCCTCCCTCCTGCATCTCCCTCCCTCCCACCCTCCCCATCCCACCCCCCGAGGTGGTCACAAAGCACCGAGCTGATCTCCCTGTGCTATGCGGCTGCTTCCCACTAGCTAGCTATTTTACATTTGGTAGTGTATATATGTCCATGACACTCTCTCACCCTGTCACATCTCACCCCTCCCCCTCCCCATATCCTCAAGTCCATTCTTTAGTAGGTCTGTGTCTTTATTCGAATCTTGCCACTAGGTTCTTCATGACCTTTTTTTTTTTCCCTTAGATTCCATATATATGTGTTAGCATACTGTATTTGTTTTTCTCTTTCTGACTTACTTCACTCTGTATGACAGACTCTAACTCCATCCACCTCATTACAAATACCTCCATTTCATTTCTTTTTATGGCTGAGTAATATTCCATTGTATATATGTGCCACATCTTCTTTATCCATTCATCTGTCGATGGACACTTAGGTTGCTTCCATGTCCTGGCGATTGTAAATAGAACTGCAATGAACATTTTGGTACATGACTCTTTATGAATTATGGTTTTCTCAGGGTATATGCCCAGTAGTGGGATTGCTGGGTCGTATGGTAGTTCTATTTGTAGTTTTTTAAGGAACCTCCATACTGTTCTCCATAGTGGCTGTATCAATTTACATTCCCACCAACAGTGCAAGAGGGTTCCCTTTTCTCCACACCCTCTCCAGCATTTATTGTTTCTAGATTTTTTGATGATGGCCATTCTGACCGGTGTGAGATGATACCTCATTGTAGTTTTGATTTGCATTTCTCTAATGATTAATGATGTTGAGCATTCTTTCATGTGTCTGTTGGCCATCTGTATATCTTCTTTGGAGAAATGTCTATTTAGGTCTTTGCCCATTTTTGGATTGGGTTGTTTGTTTTTTTGTTATTGAGCTGCATGAGCTGCTTGTAAATCTTGGAGATTAATCCTTTGTCAGTTGCTTCATCTGCAAATATTTTCTCCCATTCTGAGGGTTGTCTTTTGGTCTTGTTTATGGTTTCCTTTGCTGTGCAAAAGCTTTTAAGTTTCATTAGGTCCCATTTGTTTATTTGTGTTTTTATTTCCATTTCTCTAGGAGGTGGGTCAAAAAGGATCTTGCTGTGATATATGTCATAGAGTGTTCTGCCTATGTTTTCCTCTAAGAGTCTGATAGTGTCTGGCTTTACACTTAGGTCTTTAATCCATTTTGAGTTTATTTTTGTGTATGGTGTCAGGGACTGTTCTAATTTCATACTTTTACATGTACCTGTCCAATTTTCCCAGCACCACTTATTGAAGAGGCTGTCTTTTCTCCACTGTATATGCTTGCCTCCTTTATCAAAGATAACGTGACCATATGTGCGTGGGTTTATCTCTGGGCTTTCTATCCTGTTCCATTGATCTATATTTCTGTTTTTGTGCCAGTACCAAACTGTCTTGATTACTGAAGCTTTGTAATATAGTCTGAAGTCAGGGAGCCTGATGCCCCCAGCTCCATTTTTCTTTCTCAAGATAGCTTTGGCTATTCGGGGTCTTTTGTGTCTCCATACAAATTGTGAAATTTTTTGTTCTAGTTCTGTGAAAAATGCCAGTGGTAGTTTGATAGGGATTGCATTGAATCTGTAGATTGCTTTGGGTAGTAGAGTCATTTTCACAATGTTGATTCTTCCAATCCAAGAACATGGTATATCTCTCCATCTATTTGTATCATCTTTAATTTCTTTCATCAGTGTCCTATAATTTTCTGCATACAGGTCTTTTGTCTCCTTAGGTAGGTTTATTCCTAGATATTTTATTCTTTTTGTTGCAATGGTAAACGGGAGTGTTTTCTTAATTTCACTTTCAGATTTTTCATCATTAGTATATAGGAATGCAAGAGATTTCTGTGCATTAATTTTGTATCCTGCTACTTTACCAAATTCATTGATTAGCTCTAGGAGTTTTCTGGTGGCAGTTTTAGGATTCTCTATGTATAGTATCATGTCATCTGCAAACAGTGACAGCTTTACTTCTTCTTTTCTGATTTGTATTCCTTTTATTTCTTTGTCTTCTCTATTGCTGTGGCTAACACTTCCAAAACTATGTTGAATAATAGTGGTGAGAGTGGGCAACCTTGTCTTGTTCCTGATCTTAGTGGAAATGGTTTCAGTTTTTCACCATTGAGGACAATGTTGGCTGTGGGTTTGTCATATATGGCCTTTATTATGTTGAGGAAAGTTCCCTCTGTGCCTACTTTCTGCAGGGCTTTTATCATAAATGGGTGTTGCATTTTGTCGAAAGCTTTCTCTGCATCTATTGAGATGATCATATGGTTTTTCTCCTTCAATTTGTTAATATGATGTATCACGTTGATTGATTTGCATATATTGAAGAATCCTTGCATTCCTGGAATAAACCCCACTTGATCATGGTGTATGATCCTTTTAATGTGCTGTTGGATTCTGTTTGCTAGTATTTTGTTGAGGATTTTTGCATTTATGTTCATCAGTGATATTGGCCTGTAGTTTTCTTTCTTTGTGACATCTTTGTCTGGTTTTGGTATCAGGGTGATGGTGGCCTTGTAGAATGAGTTGGGGAGTGTTCCTCCCTCTGCAATATTTTGGAAGAGTTTGAGAAGGATAGGTGTTAGCTCTTCTCTAAATGTTTGATAGAATTCGCCTGTGAAGCCATCTGGTCCTGGGCTTTTGTTTGTTGGAAGATTTTTAATCACAGTTTCAATTTCAGTGCTTGTGATTGGTCTGTTCATATTTTCTATTTCTTCCTGGTTCAGTCTCGGCAGGTTGTGCATTTCTAAGAATCTGTCCATTTCTTCCAGGTTGTGCATTTTATTGGCATAGAGTTGCTTGTAGTAATCTCTCATGATCGTTTGTATTTCTGCAGTGTCAGTGGTTACTTCTCCTTTTTCATTTCTAATTCTATTGATTTGAGTCTTCTCCCTTTTTCTCTTGATGAGTCTGGCTAATGGTTTATCAATTTTGTTTATCTTCTCGAAGAACCAGCTTTTAGTTTCATTGATTTTTGCTACTGTTTCCTTCATTTCTTTTTCATTTATTTCTGATTTGATCTTTATGATTTCTTTCCTTCTGCTAGCTTTGGGGTTTTTTTGTTCTTCTTTCTCTAATTGCTTTAGGTGCAAGGTTAGGTTGTTTATTCGAGATGTTTCCTGTTTCTTGATGTAGGCTTGTATTGCTATAAACTTCCCTCTTAGCACTGCTCTTGCTGCATCCCATAGGTTTTGGGTCGTCGTGTCTCCATTGTCATTTGTCTCTAGGTATTTTTTGATTTCCCCTTTGATTTCTTCAGTGATCACTTCGTTATTAAGTAGTGTATTGTGTAGCCTCCATGTGTTTGTATTTTTTACAGATCTTTTCCTGTAATTGATATCTAGTCTCATAGAGTTGTGGTTGGAAAAGATACTTGATACGATTTCAGTTTTCTTAAATTTACCAAGGCTTGATTTGTGACCCAAGATATGATCTATCCTGGAGAATGTTCCATGAGCGCTTGAGAAAAATGTGTATTCTGTTGTTTTTGGGTGGAATGTCCTATAAATATCAATTAAGTCCATCTTGTTTAATGCATCATTTAAAGCTTGTGTTTCCTTATTTATTTTCATTTTGGATGATCTGTCCATTGGTGAAAGTGGGGTGTTAAAGTCCCCTACTATGATTGTGTTACTGTCTATTTCCCCTTTTATGGCTGTTAGTATTTGCCTTATGTATTGAGGTGCTCCTATGTTGGGTGCATAAATATTTACATTTGTTATACTTTCCTCTTGGATCGATCCCTTGATCATTATATAGTGTCCTTCTTTGTCTCTTGTAATAGTCTTTATTTTAAAGTCTATTTTGTCTGATATGAGAATTGCTACTCCAGCTTTCTTTTGATTTCCATTTGCATGGAATATCTTTTTCCATCCCCTCACTTTCAGCCTGTATGTGTCTCTAGGTCTGAAGTGGGTCTCTTGTAGACAGCATATATATGGATCTTGTTTTTGTATCCATTCAGCCAGTCTGTGTCTTTTGGTTGGAGCATTTAATCCATTTACATTCAAGGTGATTATCGATACGTATGTTCCTATTACCATTTTCTTAATTGATTTGGGTTTGTTTCATGTGGGTCGTTTTCTTCTCTTGTGTTTCCCACTTAGAGAAGTTCCTTTAGCATTTGTTGTAAAGCTGGTTTGATGGTGCTGAACTCTCTCAGCTTCTGCTTGTCTGTAAAGGTTTTAATTTCTCCATCAAATCTGAATGAGATCTTTGCTGGGTAGAGTAACCTTGGTTGTAGGTTTTTCTCCTTCATGACTTTAAGTATATCCTGCCACCCCCTTCTGGCTTGCAGAGTTTCTGCTGAAAGATCAGCTGTTAACCTTATGAGGATTCCCTTGTGTGTTATTTGTTCTTTTTCCCTTGCTGCTTTTAATATGTTTTCTTTATATTTAATTTTTGATAGTTTGATTAATATGTGTCTTGGTGTGTTTCTCCTTGGATTTATCCTGTATGGGACTCTCTGTGCTTCCAGGACTTGATTAACTATTTCCTTTCCCATATTAGGGAAGTTTTCAACTATAATCTCTTCAAATATTTTCTCAGTCCCTTTCTTTTTCTCTTCTTCTTCTGGGACCCCTATAATTCGAATGTTGGTGCGTTTAATGTTGTCCCAGAGGTCTCTGAGACTGTCCTCAGTTCTTTTCATTCTTTTTTCTTTCTTCTGCTCTGCAGTAGTTATTTCCACTATTTTATCTTCCAGGTCACTTATCCGTTCTTCTGCCTCAGTTATTCTGCTATTGATTCCTTCTAGAGCATTTTTAATTTCATTTATTGTGTTTTTCATCATTGCTTGGTTCCTCTTTAGTTCTTCTACATCCTTGTTAAATGTTTCTTGCATTTTGTCTGTTCTATTTCCAAGATTTTGGATCATCTTTACTCTCATTATTCTGAATTCTTTTTCAGGTAGACTGCCTATTTCCTCTTCATTTGTTAGGTCTGGTGTGTTTTGACCCTGCTCCTTCACCTGCTGTGTGGTTTTTTGTCTTCTCATTTTGCTTATCTTCCTGTGTTTGGGGTCTCCTTTTCACAGGCTGCAGGTTCGTAGTTCCCGTTGTTTTTGGTATCTGTCCCCAGTGGCTAAGGTTGGTTCAGTGGGTTGTGTAGGCTTCCTGGTGGAGGGGACTAGTGCCTGTGTTCTGGTGGATGAGGTTGGATCTTGTCTTTCTGGTGGGCATGTCCACGTCTGGTGGTGTGTTTTGGGGTGTCTGTGGCCTTATTATGATTTTAGGCAGCCTCTCTGCTAATGGATGGGGCTGTGTTCCTGTCTTGCTAGTTGTTTGGCATAGGGTGTCCAGCACTGTAGCTTGCTGGTCGTTGAGTGAAGCTGGGTCTTGATGTTGAGATGGAGATCTCTGAGAGATTTTCGCCGTTTGGTATTATGTGGAGCTGGGAGGTCTCTTGTGGACCAGTGTCCTGAAGTTGGCTCTCCCACCTCAGAGGCACAGCCCTGATGCCTGGATGGAGCACCAAGAGCCTTTCATCCACACGGCTCAGAATAAAAGGGAGAAAAAAATAGAAAGAAAGAAAGAAAGAGGATAAAATAAAATAAAATAAAGCTATTATAATAAAAAATAAGAAAAAAAATTATTAAGAATAAATGTATTCAGGGGCTTCCCTGGTGGCGCAGTGGTTGAGAATCTGCCTGCCAATGCAGGGGACACGGGTTCGAGCCCTGGTCTGGGAGGATCCCACATGCCACGGAGCAACTAGGCCCGTGAGCCACAACTACTGAGCCTGCGCGTCTGGAGCCTGTGCTCCGCAACAAGAGAGGCCGCGATAGTGAGAGGCCCGTGCACCGCAATGAAGAGTGGACCTCGCTTGCCGCAACTAGAGAAAGTCCTCGCACAGAAACGAAGACCCAGCACAGCCAAAAATAATAAATCAATTAATTAAAAAAAAAACAATAAATGTATTCAGAAAAAAATTTTTTTTAATTTTTAAAAATAGATTTATTAATTTTTTATAGTAAAAAATTAAAAAATTATTAAGAAAAAAATTTATTAAAAAATTTTTTAAATTTTTTAAAATAAAAAATATGAAAAAACTTATTAAAAATTTTTTTTAATTTCTAAAAATAGAAAATAAGGAAAAAATTATTAAGAAAACATTTAATAGGAAAAAAAATTTTTTAAGTTAAAAAAACAAACAAACAAACAAACACGGACGGACCTAACCCTAGGACTAATGGTGAAAGCAAAGCTATACAGACAAAATCTCACCCAGAAGCATACACATATACACTCACAAAAAAAGGAAAAGGGGAAAAATTAATATCTCCTGCTCCCAGAGTCCCCCTCCTGAATTTGGGATGATTCGTTGTCTATTCAGGTATTCCACAGATGCAGGCACATCAAGTTGATTGTGGAGCTTTAATCTGCTGCTTCTGAGGCTGCTGGGAGAGATTTCCCCTTCTCTTCCCTGTTCGCACAGCTCCCGGGGTTCAGGTTTGGATTTGGACCCGCCTCTGTGTGTAGGTCGCCTGAGGGCGTCTGTTCCCCGCCCAGACAGAACGGGGTTCAAGGAGCAGCTGCTTTGGGGGCTCTGGCTCACTCAGGCGGGGGGAGGGAGCGGTACGGAGGAGGCGGGGCGAGCCTGCGGCGGCAGAGGCCGGCGTGACGTTGCAGCAGCCTGAGGCGCGCCGTGCGTTCTCCCGGCGAAGTTGTCCCCGGATCACGGGAGCCTGGCGGTGGCGGGCTGCACGGGCTCCCGGGAGGGGCGGTGTGGAGAGTGACCTGCGCTCGCACACAGGCTTCTTGGTGGCGGCAGCAGCAGCCTTAGCGTCTCCTGCCCGTCTCTGTGGTCCGCGCTGATAACCCCGGCTCGCGCCTGTCTCTGGGGTCCGCGCTGATAGCCGCGGCTCGCGCCCGTTTCTGGAGTTCGTTTAGGTGGCGCTCTGAATCCCCTCTCCTTGCGCGCCGCGAAACAAAGCGGCAAGAAGAAGTCTCTTGCCTCTTCAGCAGCTGCAGACTTTTTCCCGGACTCCCTCCCGGCTAGCACCGAAGCCCGAGCCTCAGCTCCCAGCCCCCACCCGCCCCGGCGGGTGAGCAGACAAGCCTCTCGCGCTGGTGAGTGCTGCTGGGCGCCGAGCCTCCGTGCGGGAATCTCTCCGCTTTGCCCTCCGCACCCCTGTGGCTGCGCTCTCCTCCGTGGCTCCGAAGCTTCCCCCCTCTGCCACCTGCAGTCTCCGCCCGCGAAGGGGCTTCCTAGTGCGTGGAAACCTTTCCTCCTTCACAGCTCCCTCCCACTGGTGCAGGTCCCGTCCCTATTCTTTGTCTCTGTTATTTCTTTTTTCTTTTACCCCACCCAAGTACGTGGGGATTTTCTTGCCTTTTGGGACGTCTGCCGTCTTCTGCCAGCATTCAGTGGGTGTTCTGTAGGAGCAGTTCCACGTGTAGATGTATTTCTACTGTATCTGTGGGAAGGAAGGTGATCTCCGCCTCTTACTCTTCCACCATCTTGCCCCTCACCCCCCAGTCTGGCTTCTTAACCACCCTCTAGGCTGCTTATTCTAGTACAAGTCCTGATTTGTCACGTGTTTATCTTCCTCTGCAGACTACAAAGTCTTTAAGAAGAGGGGCTGGAACTTAATCTCCTCCAGGCCCCCAGTGCTAACGCCTGTATCTGGCACATTGCAGGTCCTGACAACCCATGATTGAACGCATGAATAAATATAAGGTCATTTGTAGAAACTTCCAGGCATGGACTCTTCCTAGAGCCAGTTACAATTTCTACAGGGATCAGGGCCTTAAGCGAAGCAGGATTCTCAATCTTTTTTCCACACAGCACTGCTGCAGCTTATGTAGAGCTCACTATGGCTCTCACCTGGGAGCATACACGTTGGCCAGGTTGGAGAGGGCAGCCGGAGGTGGGGTTGGGTTCTAAAAAGCCCCTGAGTATTTCTGATATGCCCTTTGGGTGCCACCTCTTTGTTGAGAATCCCTGAGCTGGAGAGACAAGGCACTAAGATGAAATTCTAGGCAATAGTCCGGGGATGGAGGGGGAATTTGAGGATGTTGGGGACAGGGTCTTCCCCTTACTTCCCAGACTCTCCTAACGGCCATCCCTGAATCAGGCCAATGGGAATGAATAGCATTACTCTCCTTGTGGAAAACACTTTTCCTTTTTCCCTGAAGTTCAGTGGAACTGCTATGGGGATGGATTGTGCATTTGAGTGAGCTCCTGAGAGGAGACAGGAAAGCTAGAACGTTTACAACCTTCCCTGACCTGATTCCATTTCAAGGACATGGGTCGTTAGCTGCTGGCAGCAGTCAGAGCTGTATGCATACTTCCCAACAGCTTTGTGATCGAATTTGGGCATACCTTTACTTTTTGTCCCTGAGGTGATTGTTATTATTTACTGGAAATTCCATTATTAAATCCCAGAGGCAAAAGCCTTTCTTTTCTTCCTACACAATTCTCATTAGTTAGAAGTTGCTATTACTCACTGTCTGGCTATAACCTAACTAATGACCTAACTTAAGCCTTTTAAACTAGATGTCTTCTTATCATAGTTCTCTAGCTACTCTGCCTTGTGAGCAGCAAACCCTCCACCCTGCAACGCTGTACGTCATGGCTGAGTATATAAAACACCCGTGGCAACACGCGAAACACCTCAGATGCTTTCTGGCTATTGCAGCAAAGACTATACACAAAACAAAAACCAGACCCTAATATCCAGTTCTACAGCTTAGGAGTGTGACCTCAGGAAAGTAACACTGCTGATTTCGTCTTCATTTCCTCATTTATAGATTAGGCTAAAACATGGCCATTCGATTTTCTCTCGCTCGTCACTGGGACTGATTGGTAGTGGCTGCCTATAATGCTCAGCTGAGAAAGTATAGTGGGGAATGTTTCTGTGACTGATTATTGATGTCTGCTGTGGGTGCGGCAGCATGAGTGGCATAATTTACCAAGTGTTGCCAGTACTGGTTTGGCAATGTCTTAGGTCTATCCCTGCAGAAATATACAGAATGTATTTAATGTATGAGCTGGCCCTAGAGGCAAGATTGACCAGGAGAAGTTTAGTATTTCACTGTGTTATTTGTAGGTATATCACCAAAGCCTCCAAAAGTTATGGGAATCCTGGGTGCACCTCAAAAGTTTTCATGTCCTGGATGAGCCTGACACCTAGATTGAAATGGAATCTGTCTTTGTATGCTGTTTCTAACCAGGCTAGGCTTTTAGATCCCAGGGTCACCTGGCGCATTGCTGGATGAGGGTAGGTGGGGGACTGGCTTCCCAGGAAGAGGTGGGATGTGTGTAGTGTTAGCGTACTGAGACAAACAGTTAGGATTCCTATAATCTTTAAGCTTAGGAAATATACTGACATCTCAATAAGGGACCGATTTAAAAGATTTTCTGAATCTTAGGGAGGTTATATAACTTGTTCAAGATCACAGGAGGTGGGCAGAAGGGAGCTAACATATACTAAAAGCCCACTTATAAGCCAGGCACGTTATGGCATAATGACTCACTCTTTCCAATAACTTATGGCGGGAGTGGGGCATGCTGGGGAGTAATGCAGTTGTAGCATTTCATAGACAAGGAACTGGTGTGCAGAGTCACTGAGTAACTTGCACACAGCTGCACCGGAAGAGGTGGACCGAGGTCAGTCTTTCCAACAGTTCTGGATTCTGATCATAGCACACTTTCTGTCAGGACTTCTGTGTGTAATTGTCAATGCATTTGGACCCCAGTATCTTGGAATCTGTGAAAACTAGAGAGTAGTTTTTTAAAATTTTTCTTTTGGAAACATTAATTATACAGATGTTTGTAAGCCAATTGCTAACATAAATGGTTGTGAGGGGAATTTTTTTTTCTTTTGTAATTTATTTTTATTTTTTACAAATTATACCATGATAAAACAATAAAAATTGCTTATTTGAAATATTTTCCTTTAACATTTTATAAGTTAACCAAACGCATACTACGATAGATTGTTGTTTAAATAAGGGAACGCAAATGATTTTAGTATTACAAAACTTTAAGCTGAGGCTACACTCAAAAATAAGTTTAGAAAATGGTATTACAAAAGATTGAGAGTGAGTAGTAAAAAAACTCCAAACCAAGATCAAACCCAAGCAGGGCTGCTGTGCTGTAGGAAATCAGGTGTTTTCACTGCCGTAAATCTTCACTGTGGCCAAACTTAAAAAAACAAAAACAAAAACAAATAACAACAAAAAAACCAGTCCTCTGGGGAATTCCCTGGCAGTCAGTGCTTAGGACTCTGCACTTTCACTGCCGAGGGCGTGGTTGGTTCAATCCCTGGTTGGAGAGCTAAGATTCTTCAAGCCCCACGGCAAAGCAAAAAAACCCCCCCAAACCCAAAAACAACCCTGCCTAACCTCCCCCTCCAAAAAACCCCCCCCCAAAAACAGTCCTCTGAAAAAGAGAAAGACATTCTGGAAAAATACAGCAATTCCAGTGCATGTTATGGCTTTTTCTTTAGCAACATAACCTCCAAAGAGTGCAATCTGTTATAGAGTTGTGGATGAAAAATGGATGGAAAACTCAAATCTTTTTGATCGGTAAAACTGTACCAGTAAAAACTGGGTTCAGTAGAAATAATGGAGAAGATTCCCAATAGCACCTACGGTTGGTAAAAAATTTAATATGGATATAAAAACTAAATTTAATTGATGAACTAAGTTCCTATCTTAAAATTTATACAGAAAGCAATGTCTCCTGGAAATTTTCAATAAAATAGAAAGGATAAGATAGAAATTGTTCTCTATACAAACGTATGGACACCAAGGGGGGAAAGCCGCCGGGGGGGGGGTGGTGGTGGTGTGATGAATTGGGCGATTGGGATTGACATGTATACACTGACGTGTATAAAATTGATGGCTAATAAGAACCTACTGTATAAAAAAATTAAATTAAATAAAAAATTAAATAAAAAAAAAGAAATTGTTCTCTATAGATAACTGATCAAGGGTTTTAATCAACCTAATGAATATTGCCTGAAATCAGCATTAATGAAATCAGCATTCATATAATTCTGATAAAAATATTTACATTTTCAAACATAGATCAAAAATACCATCAAGGGCACACCCCCGAGTTTTTAAATATCACTGGGTTGAACACAGTGTCAAAATGCCTTGTACCTTTTCCCTAAACATAAAGCAGTTGCTAAATCCTCATCTCTGAGAAGTGAGATTCATTTTGGAAGGAAGGGAAATGAGAGGTGTGTGGATTTCAAGTTTTTCTTAAACTTGGCCATGTGCCCTCAGCCCATCAGCTGTGCTGACAGAGAAAAGACCTTAAATCTTCCTCCAGGAGAAATCCAGCTATCAGGACAATACCAATGAACGTTCATTGAAGAGGTCACTTTGGAGCATGGCTTTGGGGATGTGCTGTTTCCATGGTTGTGGATTGCAGAAATTCCTTCAGAGGTCGGCAAAGCTTTGCTTAGGGAGAGACCCAGAGACTCAAGAGAGGAGGACCTCTAAAACCCAAACTGTATTTGGTAAACTGCCCATTTGTGTGGAATGGGCCGAAAGAGTCCCATAGCCTAAGCTTCAGTAGTCTGCTGTTCACACAGAGACCATTTGAGGAATAATGCCAAACAGGTTATTCCTGCTTGAAGTTTTACCTCTGCACTATTGCATTTAGGTGGGGGTGAAGCATGGCAGGTGGGGTGTGTGTGTGTGTGTGTGTGTGTGTGTGTGTGTGTGTGTGTCAGAGAGAGAAAAGGAAAGAGAGAAGACCGAAAGGGCAGCCATTGGCTGAATTCCAGCCATCTTGAGGCAGTGGATTAAATTCTATTTGATAGAACAGTAGTCATTCACAACCTGGGGCAATTTTGCCCCACCCCAGCCTACCCCCAGGGTAATTTGTCCATGTCTGGAGACATTTTTTTGTTTGTTGAAATTTGTGCCTAACGGGTAAAGGCCAGTGATACTACTAAACATTCTGCAATGCACAGGACAGCACCCACCAACAAATAATTTTTTTTTTTTCACACACACACTGTATTTTATTTTTACAAGAGATAAATAGACTGACACCAAGCATTGTACATGGATGACCACAACAAAAGCAACAATGATTACAATTACCAAACATGAAACACACTCATACTATGTCATAATATTGACATTCAGTCCAGTAATCCTCCACTGTAACAGCTCCTTTACTTTGCAGTGAAAATTGATTTGTATATTCTTTGCCTCTGAGACCTTGTGGGATTTTTTTTTTTTTAATTCAGACAGAAAGTCACAAAAATTATACTCATCCTCATCAGTTCACTCAGTCCCATGTAATTAATTTTTTTTTCATCTTGATCTTTTTTTAGCACTTTTATGAGTTCATCAGTTTTTCAATAGAGTTCTGAAAATGCTTATTCATTCAGTTCAGCAATACAGTCAGTTACCAGAAACCTGTACTTGTCAGAGTCTTTTCCATGAATTTCTTGAAGATGAAACCCTTTTATAGGAACATATTTGCAAAAGCATCAGAGTACACCCAGAACTGTCTGTAAATGACAAGACTTAAAAATGACCACAGTTAAAGATTTGATGAAAGTTCATAATAATGCAGTTGACAAGAAAATTAGTTATTTCTGAGATATACATTTTAAAGTAATAACTAGGATTATTACTTATAACATTATACCAGAACATATAAGATTTTTAGAAATTTCATGTAATGTCTGAAACATTTATATTAACATATTTCCATACATATTTCCATACAAATACAAATATAAGATTTTTAGAAATTTCATGTAATGTCTGAAACATTTATATTAACATATTTCCATACAAATAACCCAATGAAAGTTTAGTATTAGTTGTTTTCTTTGTTTGTTTTTTTATACTGCAGGTTCTTATTAGGCATCAATTTTATACACATCAGTGTATACATGTCAATCCCAATCGCCCAATTCAGCACACCACCATCCCCACCCCACCGCAGTTTTCCCCCCTTGGTGTCCATATGTCCATTCTCTACATCTGTGTCTCAACTTCTGCCCTGCAAACCGGCTCATCTGTACCATTTTTCTAGGTTCCACATACATGCATTAATATACGATATTTGTTTTTCTCTTTCTGACTTACTTCACTCTGTATGACAGTCTCTAGATCCATCCACGTCTCAATAAATGACTCAATTTCGTTCCTTTTTATGGCTGAGTAATATTCCATTGTATATATGTACCACATCTTCTTTATCCATTCGTCTGTTGATGGGCATTTAGGTTGCTTCCATGACCTGGCTATTGTAAATAGTGCTGCAATGAACATTCAGGTGCATGTGTCTTTTTGAATTACGGTTTTCTCTGGGTATATGCCCAGTAGTGGGATTGCTGGGTCATATGGTAATTCTATTTTTAGTTTTTTAAGGAACCTCCATATTGTTTTCCATAGTGGCTGTATCAATTTACATTCCCACCAACAGTGCAAGAGGGTTCCGTTTTCTCCACACCCTCTCCAGCATTTGTTGTTTGTAGATTTTCTGATGATGCCCATTCTAACAGGAGTGAGGTGATACCTCATTGTAGTTTTGATTTGCATTTCTCTAATAATTAGTGATGCTGAGCATCTTTTCATGTGCTTTGTGGCCGTCTGTATGTCTTCTTTGGAGAAATGTCTATTTAGGTCTTCTGCCCATTTTTGGATTGGGGTGTTTGTTTCTTTAATATTGAGCTGAATGAGCTCTTTATATATTTTGGAGATTAATCCTTTGTCCGTTGATTCGTTTGCAAATATTTTCTCCCATTCTGAGGGTTGTCTTTTGGTCTTGTTTATGGTTTCCTTTGCTGTGCAAAAGCTTTTAAGTTTCATTAGGTCCCATTTGTTTATTTTTGTTTTTATTTCCATTATTCTAGGAGGTGGATCAAAAAAGATCTTGCTGTGATTTATGTCAAAGAGTGTTCTTCCTATGTTTTCCTCTAAGAGTTTTATAGTGTCCAGTCTTATATTTAGGTCTCTAATCCATTTTGAGTTTATTTTTGTGTATGGTGTTAGGGAGTGTTCTAATTTCATTCTTTTACATATAGCTGTCCAGTTTTCCCAGCACCACTTATTGAAGAGACTGTCTTTTCTCCATTGTATATCTTTGCCTCCTTTGTCATAGATTAGTTGACCATAGGTGCGTGGGTTAATCTCTGGGCTTTCTATCTTGTTCCATTGATCTATGTTTCTGTTTTTGTGCCAGTACCATATTGTCTTGATTACTGTAGCTTTGTAGTATAGTCTGAAGTCAGGGAGTCTGATTCCTCCAGCTCCATTTTTTTCCCTCAAGACTGCTTTGGCTATTTGGGGTCTTTTGTGTCTCCATACAAATTTTAAGATGATTTGTTCTAGCTCCGTAAAAAATGCCATTGGTGATTTGATAGGGATTGCATTGAATCTGTAGATTGCTTTGGGTAGTATAGTCATTTTCACAATGTTGATTCTTCCAATCCAAGAACATGGTATATCTCTCCATCTGTTGGTATCATCTTTAATTTCTTTCATCAGTGTCTTATAGTTTTCTGCATACAGGTCTTTTGTCTCCCTAGGTAGGTTTATTCCTAGGTATTTTATTCTTTTTGTTGCAATGGTAAATGGGAGTGTTTCCATAATTTCTCTTTCAGATTTTTCATCATTAGTGTATAGGAATGCAAGAGATTTCTGTGCATTAATTTTGTATCCTGCAACTTTACTATATTCCTTAATTAGCTCTAGCAGTTTTCTGGTGGCAGTTTTAGGATTCTCTATGTATAGTATCATGTCATCCACAAACAGTGACAGTTTTACTTCTTCTTTTCCAATTTGTATTCCTTTTATTTCTTTTTCTTCTCTGATTGCCGTGGCTAGGACTTCCAGAACTATGTTGAATAATAGTGGTGAGAGTGGACATCCTTGTCTCGTTCCTGATCTTAGAGGAAATGCTTTCAGTTTTTCACCATTGAGAATGATGTTTGCTGTGGGTTTGTCATATATGGCCTTTATTATGTTGAGGTAGGTTCCCTCTATGCCCACTTTCTGGAGAGTTTTTATCAGAAATGGGTGTTGAATTTTGTCAAAAGCTTTTTCTGCATCTATTGAGATGATCATATGGTTTTTATTCTTCAATGTGTTAATATGGTGTATCACATTGATTGATTTGGTTATATTGAAGAATCCTTGCATCCCTGGGATAAATCCCACTTGATCGTGGTGTATGATCCTTTTAATGTGTTGTTGGATTCTCTTTGCTAGTATTTTGTTGAGGATTTTTGCATCTATATTCATCAGTGATATTGGTCTGTAATTTTCTTTTTTTGTAGTGTCTTTGTCTGGTTTTGGTATCAGGGTGATGGTGGCCTCATAGAATGAGTTTGGGAGTGTTCCTTCCTCTGCAATTTTTTGGAAGAGTTTGAGAAGGATAGGTGTTAGCTCTTCGCTAAATGTTTGAAAGAATTCACCTGTGAAGCCATCTGGTCCTGGACTTTTGTTTGTTGGAAGATTTTTTTTTTTTAATCTAAATGATATAGATTTTATTTTATTTTTATTTTTTAAACATCTTTATTGAAGTATAATTGCCTTGCAATGGTGTGTTAGCTTCTGCTTTATAACAAAGTGAATCAGTTATACATATACAATATGTTCCCATTTCTCTTCCCTCTTGCATCTCCCTCCCTCCCACCCTCCCCATCCCACCCCTCTAGGTGGTCACAAAGCACCGAGCTGATCTCCCTGTGCTATGCGGCTGCTTCCCACTAGCTATCTATTTTACATTTGGTAGTGTATATATGTCCATGACACTCTCTTACCCTGTCACATCTCACCCCACCCCCTCCCCATATCCTCAAGTCCATTTTCTAGTAGGTCTGTGTCTTTATTCCCGTCTTGCCACTAGGTTCTTCATGGCCTTTTTTTTTTTTCCTTAGATTCCATATATATGTGTTAGCATACTGTATTTGTTTTTCTCTTTCTGACTTACTTCACTCTGTATGACAGACTCTAACTCCATCCACCTCATTACAAATATCTCCATTTCATTTCTTTTTATGGCTGAGTAATATTCCATTGTATATATGTGCCACATCTTTTTTATCCATTCATCTGTCGATGGACATTTAGGTTGCTTCCATGTCCTGGCTATTGTAAATAGAGCTGCAGTGAACATTTTGGTACATGACTCTTTTTGACCTATGGTTTTCTCAGGGTATATGCCCAGTAGTGGGATTGCTGGGTCGTATGGTAGTTCTATTTGTAGTTTTTTAAGGAACCTCCATACTGTTCTCCATAGTGGCTGTATCAATTTACATTCCCACCAACAGTGCAAGAGTGTTCCCTTTCCTCCACACCCTCTCCAGCATTTATTGTTTCTAGATTTTTTGATGATGGCCATTCTGACCGGTGTGAGATGATATCTCATTGTAGTTTTGATTTGCATTTCTCTAATGATTAATGATGTTGAGCATTCTTTCATGTGTCTGTAGGCCATCTGTATGTCTTCTTTGGAGAAATGTCTATTTAGGTCTTCTGCCCATTTTTGGATTGGGTTGTTCGTTTTTTTGTTATTGAGCTGCATGAGGTGCTTGTAAATCTTGGAGATTAATCCTTTGTCAGTTGCTTCATTTGCAAATATTTTCTCCCATTCTGAGGGTTGTCTTTTGGTCTTGTTTATGGTTTCCTTTGCTGTGCAAAAGCTTTTAAGTTTCATTAGGTCCCATTTGTTTATTTGTGTTCTTATTTCCATTTCTCTGGGAGCTGGGTCAAAAAGAATCTTGCTGTGATGTATGTCATAGAGTGTTCTGCCTATGTTTTCCTCTAAGAGTTTGATAGTGTCTGCCCTTACACTTAGGTCTTTAATCCATTTTGAGTTTATTTTTGTGCATGGTGTCAGGGAGTGTTCTAATTTCATACTTTTACATGTACCTGTCCAATTTTCCCAGCACCACTTATTGAAGAGGCTGTCTTTTCTCCACTGTATATGCTTGCCTCCTTTATCAAAGATAAGGTGACCATATGTGTGTGGGTTTATCTCTGGGTTTTCTATCCTGTTCCATTGATCTATATTTCTGTTTTTGTGCCAGTACCAAACTGTCTTGATTACTGTAGCTTTGTAATATAGTCGGAAGTCAGGGAGCCTGATTCCCCCAGCTCCATTTTTCGTTCTCAAGATAGCTTTGGCTATTCGGGGTCTTTTGTGTTTCCATACAAATTGTGAAATTTTTTGTTCTAGTTCTGTGAAAAATGCCAGTGGTAGTTTGATAGGGATTGCATTGAATCTGTAGATTGCTTTGGGTAGTAGAGTCATTTTCACAATGTTGATTCTTCCAATCCAGGAACATGGTATATCTCTCCATCTATTTGTATCATCTTTAATTTCTTTCATCAGTGTCTTATAATTTTCTGCATACAGGTCTTTTGTCTCCTTAGGTAGGTTCATTCCTAGATATTTTATTCTTTTTGTTGCAATGGTAAACGGGAGTGTTTCCTTAATTTCTCTTTCAGATTTTTCGTCATTAGTGTATAGAAATGCAAGAGATTTCTGTGCATTAATTTTGTATCCTGCTACTTTACCAAATTCATTGATTAGCTCTAGGAGTTTTCTGGTAGCATCTTTAGGATTCTCTATGTATAGTATCATGTCATCTGCAAATAGTGACAGCTTTACTTCTTCTTTTCCGATTTGGATTCCTTTTATTTCTTTGTCTTCTCTGATTGCTGTGGCTAACACTTCCAAAACTATGTTGAATAATAGTGGTGAGAGTGGGCAACCTTGTCTTGTTCCTGATCTTAGTGGAAATGGTTTCAGTTTTTCACCATTGAGGACAATGTTGGCTGTGGGTTTGTCATATATGGCCTTTATTATGTTGAGGAAAGTTCCCTCTGTGCCTACTTTCTGCAGGGCTTTTATCATAAATGGGTGTTGAATTTTGTCGAAAGCTTTCTCTGCATCTATTGAGATGATCATATGGTTTTTCTCCTTCAATTTGTTAATATGGTGTATCACGTTGATTGATTTGCATATATTGAAGAATCCTTGCATCCCTGGGATAAACCCCAGTTGATCATGGTGTATGATCCTTTTAATATGCTGCTGGATTCTGTTTGCTAGTATTTTGTTGAGGATTTTTGCATCTATGTTCATCAGTGATATTGGCCTGTAGTTTTCTTTCTTTGTGACATCTTTGTCTGGTTTTGGTATCAGGGTGATGGTGGCCTCGTAGAATGAGTTGGGGAGTGTTCCTCCCTCTGCAATATTTTGGAAGAGTTTGAGAAGGATAGGTGTTAGCTCTTCTCTAAATGTTTGATAGAATTCGCCTGTGAAGCCATCTGGTCCTGGGCTTTTGTTTGTTGGAAGGTTTTTAATCACAGTTTCAATTTCATTACTTGTGATTGGTCTGTTCATATTTTCTGTTTCTTCCTGGTTCAGTCTTGGAAGGTTATACCTTTCTAAAAATCTGTCCATTTCTTCCAGGTTGTCCATTTTATTGGCATAAAGTTGCTTGTAGTAGTCTCTTAGGATGCTTTGTATTTCTGCGGTGTCTGTTGTAACTTCTCCTTTTTCATTTCTTATTTTATTGATTTGAGTCCTCTCCCTCTTTTTCTTGATGAGTCTGGCTAATGGCTTATCAATTTTGTTTATCTTCTGAAAGAACCAACTTTTAGTTTTATTGATCTTTGCTATTGTTTTCTTTGTTTCTATTTCATTTATTTCTGCTCTGATCTTTATGATTTCTTTCCTTCTGCTAACTTTGGGTTTTGTTTGTTCTTCTTTCTCTAGTTTCTTTAGGTGTAAGGTTAGATTGTTTACTTGAGATTTTTCTTGTTTCTTTAGGTAGGCTTGTATAGCTATAAACTTCCCTCTTAGAACTGCTTTTGCTGCATCCCATAGGTTTTGGGTTGTCGTGTTTCCATTGTCATTTGTTGCTAGGTATTTTTTGATTTCCTCTTTGATTTCTTCAGTGATCTCTTGGTTATTTAGTAACGTATTGTTTAGCCTCCATGTGTTTGTCTTTTTTACGTTTTTTCCCCTGTAATTCATTTCTAATCTCATTGCGTTGTGGTCAGAAAAGATGCTTGATATGATTTCAATTTTCTTAAATTTACTGAGGCTTGATTTGTGACCCAAGATGTGATCTATCCTGGAGAATGTTCCGTGCGCACTTGAGAAGAACGTGTAATCTGCTGTTTTTGGATGGAATGTCCTATATATATCAATTAAATCTATCTGGTCTATTGCGTCATTTAAAGCTTCTGTTTCCTTATTTATTTTAATTTTGAATGATCTGTCCATTGGTGTAAGTGAGGTGTTAAAGTCCCCCACTATTATTGTGTTACTGTCGATTTCCTCTTTTATAGCTGTTAGCAGTTGCCTTATGTATTGAGATGCTCCTATGTTGGGTGCATATATATTTATAATTGTTATATCTTCTTCTTGGAGTGATCCCTTGATCATTATGTAGTGTCCTTCATTGTCTCTTGTAACATTCTTTATTTTAAAGTCTATTTTATCTGATATGAGTATAGCTACTCCAGCTTTCTTTTGATTTCCATTTGCATGGAATACCTTTTTCCATCCCCTCACTTTCAGTCTGTATGTGTCCCTAGGTCTGAAGTGGGTCTCTTGTAGACAGCATATATATGGGTCTTGTTTTTGTATCCATTCAGCCAGTCTATGTCTTTTGGTTGGGGCATTTAATCCATTCACGTTTAAGGTAATTATCGATATGTATGTTCCTATGACCATTTTCTTAATTGTTTTGGGTTTGTTTTTGTAGGTCCTTTTCTTCTCTTGTGTTTCCCACTTAGAGAAGTTCCTTTAGCATTTGTTGTAGAGCTGGTTTGGTGGTGCTGAATTCTCTTAGCTTTTGCTTGTCTGTAAAGCTTTTGATTTCTCCATCGAATCTAAATGAGATCCTTGCCGGGTAGAGTAATCTTGGTTGTAGGTTCTTCCCTTTCATCACTTTAAGTATATCATGCCACTCCCTTCTGGCTTGTAGAGTTTCTGCTGAGAAATCAACTGTTAACCTTATGGGAGTTCCCTTGTATGTTATTTGTCATTTTTCCCTTGCTGCTTTCAATAATTTTTCTTTGTCTTTAATTTTTGCCACTTTGATTACTATGTGTCTCGGCATGTTTCTCCTTGGGTTTATCCTGTATGGGACTCTCTGCGCTTCCTGGACTTGGGTGGCTCTTTCCTTTCCCATGTTAGGGAAGTTTTCGACTATAATCTCTTCAAATATTTTTTCTGGTCCTTTCTCTCTCTCTTCTCCTTCTGGGACCCCTGTAATGCGAATGTTGTTGCGTTTAATGTTGTCCCAGAGGTCTCTTAGGCTGTCTTCATTTCTTTTCATTCTTTTTTCTTTAGTCTGTTCCGCAGCAGTGAATTCCACCATTCTGTCTTCCAGGTCACTTATCCGTTCTTCTGCCTCAGTTATTCTGCTATTGATTCCTTCTAGTGTAGTTTTCATTTCAGTTATTGTATTGGTCATCTCTGTTTGTTTGTTCTTTAATTCTTCTAGGTCTTTGTTAATCATTTCTTGCATCTTCTCAATCTTTGCCTCCATTCTTATTCCGAGGTCCTGGATCATCTTCACTATCATTATTCTGAATTCTTTTTCTGGAAGGTTGCCTATCTCCACTTCATTTAGTTGTTTTTCTGGGGTTTTTTCTTGTTCCTTCATCTGGTACATAGCCCTCTGCCTTTTCATCTTGTCTATCTTTCTGTAACTGTGGTTTTGGTCCACAGGCTGCAGGATTGTATTTTTTCTTGCTTCTGTTGTCTGCCCTCTGGTGGTTGAGGCTATCTAAGAGGCTTGATGGGAGGCTCTGGTGGTGGGTAGAGCTGACTGTTGCTGTGGCGGTCAGAGCTCAGTAAAACTTTAATCCACTTGACTGTTGATGGGTGGGGCTGGGTTCCCTCCCTGTTGGTTGTTTTGCCTGAGGCAACCCAACACTGGAGCCTACCTGGGCTCTTTGGTGGGGTTAATGGCAGACTCTGGGAGGGCTCACGCCAAGGAGCACTTCCCAGAACCTCCGCTGCCAGTGTCCTTGTCCCCACAGTGAAACAGAGCCACCCCCCACCTCTGCAGGAGACCCCCCACCACCAGCAGGTAGGTCTGGTTCAGTCTCCCCCAGGGTCACTGCTCCTTCCCCTGGGTCCCGATGCACACACTACTTTGTGTGTGCCCTCCAAGAGTGGGGTCTCTGTTTCCCCCAGTCCTGTCAAAGTCCTGCAATCAATTCCCACTTGACTTCAAAGTCTGATTCTCTAGGAATTCCTCCTCCCGTTGCCGGACCCCCAGGTTGGGAAGCCTGACGTGGGGCTCAGAACCTTCACTCCAGTGGGTGGACTTCTGTGGTATAAGTGTTCACCAGTCTGTGAGTCACCCACCCAGCAGTTACGGGATTTGATTTTACTCTGATTGCGCCCCTCCTACCGTCTCACTGTGGCTTCTCCTCTGTCCTTGGACGTGGGGTACCCTCCTTGTTGAAGTCCAGGGTCTTCCTGTCAATGATTGTCCAGCAGCCAGTTGTGATTCTGGTGCTCTCGCAAGAGGGAGTGAGAGCACGTCCTTCTACTCTGCCATCTTGGTTAATAATCACAAATAATTTTCCAACCCAAAATGTCCATGGTGCCAAGGTTGAGAAATCCTGTGATGGAGGCACCAAGGTCACTCAATCAAATGCAGCTAGTGTGCACATACCTTTTCTTGAGAAGCGTATGGTTAGGAAAACCAAGAAAAGAATCCAAGCACTTGGTTGACTTTGGGGTCCTCATCTTGTCTAATGGTCTGTGTGCTCCATAACTGTAATCCTGGAACTTGGGGTAATTATGTAGCTAATGGCAGGGGAGGTAAAAAGTAAAGACTAAGAGTTGAAATTTGGATAACAGAGTTCAATTTAAAATTCTGACATTTAATGTGTGACCTTGGAATGTTACTTAACCACTTGAGGTCTTATATTTCTGTCTGTAAAATGGGAATAATAATGGTAACCAACTCAGTGGGTTGTTGTGAGGATTCAATGGAATGATGCATGCAAAGCATTTAGCATTAGTGTAGACACATAGCTGTTAATAAAATGTTGGAAATTGTGGTCACAACAGAGAAGAAAAATTATGAACAGAATGAAGAATCCAATCAAGGGATAAAGAGATTAGTAGAATACAACCCAGTGGTACAGAAAAACTGGCTGAGACCCAGTGGGGCTGCAGGATCCACCTACTCAAAGCAGGAGGCAAAACTTTGAAAGAGATTGAAAAAATAAAGTAACGGTAATGATGCGCATTGGACTGCAAAATGAAATTCCAGCTGAAAGGGACCCTCCATGACAGAAGACAGAATTTGACTCAAAGCCTGAGTGTTATGATTCCTTTTGGCTCCAGTAGAATCATCTTGGTAGTATGTAGGAACCATGTGTCATGTTCTGGGTTAATTCTCGAAATGATAAATAATGGTATTGTGACTCAGCCTACATCATCTTATCCTACCAGAGAGGCTCCATAGTGAGGTGACTTTTCAAAGCCTGGGAAGACGTTATAGAAATACAGATAATAAAGTAAATCAAATTCATAGTATTAATACTTTGGTATGATTTAGGAATAAGTTTTATAATCCTTGGGATATTTTGTGTGTATTTGTATTTCAAGGTGTTTGAAATAAATCTGGCCTACTAGATAATCTGATTATAATTTGAAATGTGTAATTATACTAGACTCATGGTATTGATTTTAAAGGTGTAGTAGACTTTTATTAAGATTGTAAATGGCATTTAAATGTTTCGGATAGCCTGGTTTATTATATTTTATTTAAGTTTGATAGATTAATAGGAATTGCTTAAGTGCATAGGAAGATTTTGTTTTTTAGGTTTGTAAGTCTGTCAGGGTTTTGGAGTGTTTGAGAGAATCGGGTATGTTAAAGGTGTAAAATTTAAAAAGTTCCTGAGGGAATTCAATTCGTAAATCGGGTTCGTTAGAATTTTTTTTTTTTAATTTTATTTATTTATTTATTTATTTATTTATTTATTTATTTATGGCTGTGTTGGATCTTCGTTTCTGTGCGAGGGCTTTCTCTAGTTGTGGCAAGCGGGGGCCACTCTTCATCGCGGTGCGCGGGCCTCTCACTGTCGCGGCCTCTCTTGTTGCGGAGCACAGGCTCCAGATGCGCAGGCTCAGTAATTGTGGCTCACGGGCCCATTTGCTCCGCGGCATGTGGGATCTTCCCAGACCAGGGCTCGAACCCGTGTCCCCTGCATTGGCAGGCAGATTCTCAACCACTGCGCCACCAGGGAAGCCCCGGTTCGTTAGAATTTAATCTTTTAAAGTTATCAGTTAATTGAGTGTAATCAAAGAAAAAACTGACTCTGAATTCTCATTTTTATCGGAAAGTAATAGGTTTATACAAGACTTCGAAATTGAATTTAAAGGCTTAGAGAACACTAGGCTTTTGAATTTACAATTTTCAATATATTTAATTAATTAAAAGCCAATTGTTAGAGTAGTCCTTTCAGCGCGCAAGGTTCCCTCAGACATTGGAAAGCTCAAATGACGCTAGTAAGCACCCCGTAAATGGTTATAATTAACAGTAACTACTGCTTGCCCTCTGTTCCTGTGAGTCCTTGCAGTGAAACTTCCACAACTGTCTGTCAATTTCTTGAGATCCTGAGGGTCCCGATCAGCTGAAGGCAAGGATTATTCCAAAACCAAAACACCTTTTTTTTTTTTTTTTAAGAACAAGAGCCCAGTGTCTTAATTTGGTCATTTCTTGCATTTGAAGTACTCCTCCATGACATCCTTGGCCTGAGACTCTTTGCCACAGTCCTTAACCACCACACTGCAACCAGCCACTTTAGGGGGTTTTCCCTCGCCATCAGTTTTTACAGAGGCCTACCCACTCCCCCAGTTTCTTGTTGTCATCAACCTTAGTCAGGTTGATCTGGTGCTCAGCACAAAGGGTTTCCACCAACTTGACATAGATATAGGCTCATCACAGTTGGATGCAAGCACACAAAGCTGGGCTTTGGCAGCTTCCCGAATTCCACGTGCTAGGCCATCGTGGATGAGGGCGGTCTTCAGCACCTCTTGCAGAGCAGGATTAACGTCCATTACACCTCCAGCAGCAATGCCTTCCTCAGCCATGGCGGCAGGGACTCCGAGGTGGCAAGGAAAGAGCAAAACAACACTTCTTTTGAGTCAATAGTTTTATTACTATTACTTTTCACACCGAGGAGACTTAGTTACATAAAGTGAGATATTCTATGAGTTGATTACCAATAGTAGAAGCACAAAGGTGTGGAAAGTGTAACATGAACACAGTGAAGAAACGCCTTTTATCAGAGTGAAGTCCGTGTGACAGAAACACATTACTCCAAACAGACTATGTACAAATAAATATAGCTTTCCATCTATGTACAGACATATTCAGAGAATAAACTGACGCAAAATCTCCATACATCTCCTCATCCAGCGAAAATTGCTCACAGTAAACAAAACACACGGGAAATGACAAAAGTAACTTGGAAGTGCATCACCTGGATTCTTGTAGGGATATAGAGGTTAAAATGCTTCTTTAAAATGGAGGCAAACAGAGGAAGCATGAGATGACATCCATCCTTAAAAAGATCCTTTACAAAAATGGCGTTCTGATATTTGTAAGGTAACCTGTCCAAAAGACAGTTTACGAGTTCTAGGGCAATGCCTATGTTGGGGTCAGTGTTCACAGCATGGTCTCTGTTTTAACACTGTGCAAAGAACGAAAGTGTAATTTATCTTTCCTTTAGCTCTAGCAGCCACTTCATTAAACCAGGAAGGTAGTTTTTGCTGCTCTTTGATGGCACTTTTGAGACTGCAGATTGCTTGGAGATGGAAGCTGTTGCTTCTGGAGTTTTTTCAAACTGGAGCAGAAGAAAAACATCCAGGCTAGACGCAGGGCACAAATATGAACTTTGTGTGCAGGGTTCAACAGGATTATATCCCAACCGAGGTTCCCTCATCCAGATGGAGAGTCTCTGCCCTTTGGAGAGATGCTTCAGACCACAAAACAGCCCCCAACAGAAACATCACTGGCTCTGGATCCAGACAATCTTTCTTTAGGGCAAATGGCCAATTAAACATAAAATTGATGGGGTTGGTCAATTTAACACACATGTTTACTCTATAGAGATAATTTAGGTATCCAGGTGGTAGATATTTCTAGGCTATTAAGTGCCTTTTAGTCATTCTTTTAGCTTTTACTCAAATCATATAAAAAAATTGTGATGAAGTGAAACAAAGTTTTTAGTTGTGGGGACATCAACATGCATGTACATTACATGTACATGCGTGTAAGCAGTCTATGATACTGGGCCAGAAATTATGTAGTTTAGCAGAAAAGGAAAAAAAAAATCCAATGCATTATGAAGTCTCCTGTTTTATATGCTTTCCTCCCAAGGAAGGTTTATAATTTAGGCGTAATAAATTATTGATAAACTGTATATCTCTGTTTGCCATTTTTATAAGGGAACTTCTTAGACCCATCCTATATTTACATAAAAACTCAAATAAACCTTAAATTTTCCAGGTACATATTTGCTAATTATCCATTTCACTCTCTATATTGCTTTACATAACAAATGGATTCCTGAAAAACAGTATATCTATAACTTAAAAAGGGAAGTACTTTCACTTAGTATCAGAACTTGCTATTTAAAGGAACTTGCTATTTAACAAGCTATTTTGAAAGTGAAGAATGCTTTTGTGAAATGAACAATTTCTTTGATTTTCAGTTTTATTAAAGTACACATCTAAAATTTATCAGATTAGGATTGTCTAGAACAATAATTGTATACCTTAAAAAACAGAACAGATAAACTCTAATTTACAACAAACAATACAAAACAGGAATGACTCATGGACTGCTTATCGATTGACTATATTCAGAAGCCCTGAATATATGTATTATTGGTATTTTATGGCTTTAATTAAGACAATTGTCTCTTATGAAGTATTGATACTATAAAGTGCAATATTAAAAAATTAAAAAACCCAAAAGGCATCCATTGTCCTTCAGTTTTAGCCTGATGAGAAGAATTGGAGATTTGTTTAATTAAATGGCAAAGGATTTTCTACCCTTAATTCCTGCA
Source organism: Balaenoptera acutorostrata (assembly GCF_949987535.1). Classification (NCBI taxonomy): domain Eukaryota; kingdom Metazoa; phylum Chordata; class Mammalia; order Artiodactyla; family Balaenopteridae; genus Balaenoptera; species Balaenoptera acutorostrata. Next base: position 56,034,895 of record NC_080069.1, on the reverse strand, counting down.
TGTAATTTCATCCTTAAAATTATTTTATTTGGGGATTCAGACTTAATTCATTTGTTCCTTTTTTTCTCTTTTTTTGATGACACGATTTAAAAAATTAGTATTCTCTTTTGGTTAGTTGAGTGCTTTTCGAGAACTGTCAGTCCCAAGGCCTTAGTTACTTCCAGATCCATTGTAAAGGAATATGCAACCCAATAAGTGAGAATGTAGGAGCAAATTTCCAGCCTTTTGGTGAACTGTACCCCATTTTCCTGGGCCACGACACCAATCAACAATCTTACAATTCCCAGCCAACCCACCACACAAGGAAGTAAATGCGCTGCAATACTGGGTGATGAGAGGTGGTCCAACCATTTCCCCCATGTCCTATTTAGAGCCAAAATATAGATTCTTTTTGGTAAATCAGTGCAGGTAAGTGCAGGTCCAGAGTTCCTGAATGATCTCCAGCGGTGTCTCCCCCATTCTGAGTACTTGTTGGGTGTGGGATTATGACCATAAAGACGAAGTCCGTGAGCTTCACCTCACCAGGGCCTCAAGACAATGCCGCATCAGTGTTCAGACTTTTCACCAGAGGATAAATGCCTGTTAGTACGTGTTGAGTCGAGGCCTGCTGGTGCTTTTAAGGCATTTCTGTGACTCTACTCTCTTGTAGTTGTGAATTCTATTCGCATTTTAGTATCAATTAGGAGGAAGTCCCTCCCCCCACCCCCCAAGAAGTAGTCAATTACACAAAACGTAAGTTGTTAGGGGCACGGGGCTAGCATTTTTCTATCTTCACCTTAATGCGGAGATGGAGAAAAGGCTCATTAGACTTGCCAAGTACAAGTAAAGGGGAGAGGCTGGTGGTGAGAACCTGGAAGGGGAGTAAGCACTGGGCCCAACCTAGACTTGAAAACTGGAAGTGGGGTTAGAAAGAAACAAACTGAGACTCAGGCCCAAGGGAGAGGGGCTCATGGTGGTAGGTGAGAACATCCATCCAAACGCACCAGGCAAGCTGAGAAATGCACTCGCTTCACCTGAATGTCTTGGAGAAAGATACAGAAGTCACAGGGAACACAAGATTAATGTGAATTAGCAATGAAGTGTGACTTTCTAAAAGGTAAGGGGCACAGAGGAGTGCAGAAGCAGGGGGTAAACACTGGGTCTGAGGCTGTCATTCCACCCTATTCAGACCTTATACTTGTGCCATGACTAGTCAAAAGGTTCCATGATTTCAGAGCAACATAAAGCATTTTAAAAGACTTAGTAAAGAAAAACTTAGAAATTATTGAGGGTTAGAGAGAAAGACTCAGAAATAAAAATCTGAAGATAACATTTGATGCAAATAGATAAAGGGTCACATAGTGGTGACTCCCAGCTCTGTCAGGGGTAAATAGTGAAGAGTGCCCAGATGCAATTCTTTTCTGCCAAACAGAAAAAAAAAAAAAAGGTGAATTCATCACCTTGAGGGGCTGGGGTGAATCTGGAGGAAGACTTTTCTGACACGGATGGTTAACGTTAATAGCTGACGGACCTGGGTTACACCAGAAACATCTATGCTAGGATTTCTTTCCTACAAAGGGACTGTCTTTTGGATCAGGGTGATAGGTTGAACAAGCACTCTTAACAGAACTAAACCTTTGGCAAACTCAATGCCAATTCCATGGCACTCTTTCACACTTAGGTCTTTATCAGTTTTTTAAAAAAATTCTTTAAGGTTTTCCAGTCTGCCAACCAATCATTTAGTGGAAGGGCTTTGGCTTAGATAATTTGGTGTTCCATAGTGTCCCCACTATTTGTTTGCTAATTTGAACAGAGTTGTCTATCCAGTCGTAATTAGAGGCTCCTTTTTCTCTCTAAAAAACTGGCTGACTTCTGGATTCCTGGGCCCTTTGTAGCTTTCTCTCACTTCATTTAAAGAAAACTGCCACTAAAGACCATGATGGAAATCAGGTGGTGCTGAGCAAGGCCGATGCCCTGTGCGTGAGGAAGGTGGGGAAAGGCAGTGAGCACACTGGGGGGCATCTAGGTGGAAAGCAGGTGTGACTTCTATAACAAACATGAGTGCACCCATGTTTTCTACAGACACCTAAAGGCTCTTGGTGATTTCTGTGCTGCAGTCCGTGCCTTTTTTAAAAAAAGATATTTATCTGGTTGTACCAGGTCTCGGTTGTGGCAGGCAGGGCCCTTAGTTGTGGCCTGTGAACTTTTAGTTGCAGCGTGCATGTGGGATCTAGTTCCCTGACGAGGGATCGAACCCAGGTCCCCTGCATTGGGAGTGCAGAGTCTTAATCACGGCACCACCAGGGAAGTCCTGCCTGTGCCTTTTCAAAGCTCCCAGTAAAGTGAAAAAAAAGAGCGTAATCTCATGAAAAGTACTGGAGTTCAGCTGGCTCTGAGTGTGCCTTTCTTGCGTTTCTTGTTTGCTAGACATTTCAATGAATAGGAAGCTGTGAGATTAAAAAATGAAACACAAAGCTAGAGAGGCAAGGAGCTAACCTTAAATAGATAGTGGAGTGGAGGCCCTTACCTTTCTTCCCAATGTCTTCTTGAGAGGGGAACATATTTTTATCTGGGACTCTATATAGGCTTTTGTAATTGGGTAAAAAAGCCTGAAATTTGCAATTATTTAAAACGACATAGGGTTATATATCAATGTGATATTTGCTTTCTTGGGAATCCTGGTAAAAGTAAGTTAATTTCCCCTTTCTTCCTTTTCCTTATTCTTTATTTTTTCACTAACTTTCTCTTCACGACAAGCCCTCACCTACTAATTGAAGACAGTCTTGCTGAGGGAGGTACAGGAGTTGAGCATGTGTCTTTAAAAATATTAAGCCAGGTGGTTATGTGAGATCTGGCTTAGCAAGAATGAGCATCAGCTTCTATAACAAGCTTTCAGGAGACAGTTGATTTTTCCAGAAATCACCCTGAGAACAGTTTCCCTTTATTTCTTCTGGAACAGAGCTGTAACAATCCAATTAATTACTACTAGCCACTTAATGATTGGAGTAGCAATCTGTCCAGGTGCAAGGAAGCATGGCATGCTCATAATCTTGTGTGTGTGTGTGTGTGTGCATGCATGTGCGTGTGTTGGTAGATGTAGGGAAGAAAGCATATTGCAGTTTTCTGACATGCCTGGATTCAGACCCATGTCAGATATTCCAACCCAGCAATTTCAGCAGAGCAGTTAACATTAGTCCCATCTTTTCCAGCTGTCTATCTGGCCAGCAGCTCTATCTATCTGCTGTCACTTCCCTGGTCAGCTTTCTGTTAAGGTGGTCTTGGGTGGAGGGCTTCCCTTGATAGCTCAGCCTTGTCACAGAGGAGTTTAAGAGCTATGAGCAATGGTGGGGAGTTTGCCAACTCTCTCCCTGCCCAGCACTGATGTACATTAATATCATCAAATGTCTCATCAGCAAAGCAGCTGTGTTTTGCTGAAAGGCCTCCAAACACCTGATTCACGTCTTCCCTAGAAAATAAATTATAATGGCCCCTGTCAGCTGACACCTGTGAGAAGCCTTACAAAGCATTTTTCCCAAATATGAAACAGTCCCTGCCTCTTTTTATAATCTTCTGGGCAAGGCTTTAGGAAGTTCTGCTGCATCAGCCAAACTGATAAGCAACCCTCCCCCTTAGTCCGTGTACGTTACTGTGTTTTCCTGACCTGCCGCCGCCTGGCTCAGCTTAGGCCCGGGAAACTGCGTGCAAACCTTCTCGTCTCCAGCTTCAGTTCTTGAGGGTCTAGGCAGGTTCAGAGGGCAGCTGAACTCAGCGTGGGCATTTCCAGAGGCAATTGAGAAGGGTCTATTTGGGTATTCTTGACATGAACCAAGTCGTTCTCCTGTCCTGAGGCTGCCTAGGGTGACAGGGGAGGTGACAGCAAGTTAAGACCTGCTTGGTTTGCTGCAGGTAAAGGGAACCATTTGCGTACAGCTCATTTATTTTAGATTGAACAGTAAGAGGTTGGCTCTTGAATTTTTGATATTTTTACCCTGTTCCAGAGAAACAAAGAGAGTATCTGTAGTCTAAATTTTTTTCCCCTGTACTTTTCTATTGTGCATTCTTTGCCTCTACATCACCATTAGGGATATGGCTGGCCATTTAAATATACAGGGAGGGTTCATGTGTGTATGTTTGTATGTACTTGTGCACAAAACAAACCATATGAGATCAGGAGGAAATGTTCCCTTTGGTTGTTGGTGTGCATGTTTTTCCTTTCCCTTCACTAAGGCAAACTTTGGTGCTCCCTGCTTTTGAATCCTGGATGTAATTGGGTCAGAGGGTGATGATGTAAGTGGTATTGTGTGTGTATATATAGATTTGGTATGAAGATATATATTTATATATGTATTTACACAGGCACTAGAGATGATCTACTCAGAAAACCATGTTGTGGAAAGTTCTTTCTTTTAATTATGTTAATGCTTTGAATGCTTTTAAAGATCCACTGTTGCATCCTATACACTTCTCTCTGGGTTCACCCAAGCCCAACACATAACCTCACAGACAACTTATAGGGGGCAAGCAGGGGCAGGGAGGTGCCTGCATACTGGCCAGTGAGCCAACACTGCACTCCCTTGAGGTGGGAACTGGGCTCAGAAATAGCATCTTCTCAAATGCAACTTTTCATGACTGACAACACTCCCTAGGAAGGGAGCTCCCAGGCAAGTCAAACGCTCTGTGGCTGCTTGGATGAGTCTTCACCGTGAGCTGGGAATGATCGGAAAAGAGTGAGGAGGCAGGGCGAGTGTGGGGAAGGGCTGGAATAAGAACAGGGTTGCACTGGACCTCCCTCCTCCTTTCTGGTTTCATATAGTCAATCTGCAACCGAGTCAGAGTCACCTACTCAAACCTTCTTTCACACAACAAACCAGTCCATCATACACATTCATGCAATAAACAACTCTGCTCCCCTGCAAGTAATGCACAGGGAAAACCATCAGAGTTTTTAACTCAATGTTCACTTACTCCTTTTCTTTCACTCAGAGGAACTAACACGAATTCTTGCTTCAACACAAAATCCTGCCCTTGATGGAGGAGACGTGGGTCTCTCTCCCACAACTGAACACCCGACTTTGCAAAGTTGGAGAGACTGGGAAGCTGGCCTCCTGGGTGGCAGCCTTCTTGGCTTCTTGCTTTCCCATTGGGCCTCCACTCAGAAGAGCAATGATGGGCACTGCCTGTGACTGCCATGCTCTGTGGAGTGGGCTGAGGTTTTGTGGAAGGAATGCTGAGCTTGATCTTTATCTTTATTCAGTTGTGAGTTCTGCATCCTGTCTCCCTGTGTTAGGAGGGACGTGCTCACCGCAAAATCGTAGCAGCATCAGTGACACAACAGACTGGAGAGAAGCCATGGTGTGTGCCAACTTAGATGCAGGATGGCTACAGAATAATGCGCCATCCTCTATTTACTCTTGCAACTGATTATAAGGAAGCATGATTTGGGGAAATGAAAAACTCTGCATGTTTTTCAGTAAGTTAGTCCACCTAATCTTTTTTTCTCTGTTGGTTTTATTTTCTTTTGACATATACAAAATGTCAAATAGAACTTGGGGGCACTGAATGAATGAAATGAAGATGTCCCTTGAATGCTCTGAAAATCAGATCCTTGACGTGACTGGCTTGAAGCCAGTGTAAAGAAGCGGTTGAGTGTAGTCTGCAGTGTACTCTGTGAGCTAGGAAGAGTCCCAAATGGGGTCCTGATGGCAGGGGAGACACCCATGGTGCATGGGTTTTAACCAAATCCTGGTCCTGGCACCACTAGACACAGGTCTCAGAAACCTTCCTAGTTAACAAACGCCTTTCCAAACATCTTGAAGCTGCCTTAATCCAAGCAGTATTGATCAGAGTCAATCTAGTTCTATTGGTTGGAGGAACAATGATTTCTTTCTTCAGCCACTGAAGGCCTTTATGACCACACTGGAAGATGCATTAAAGAACCACGTCCTTAGGGGGCAAGTCCCACTGAGCGCCTCTACTGCATGGTATTTCTTAGTACATATCCAGGCTCTCTTGGCAGGCATTTTGATGCCCTTAGCATCAAAATAACGTCTGAATGACAATCACAACTAAACTTGCCCCCCTTCTTTTGATGATAATGGGACATGCATTGGAACAGTATAGGTTCAGTTTATATAGTCTTGCTGTCCTAGAAGAGCACTAATTTGCTTTGCAATCATATTTTCTACTTGCATGCTGGGGCAATATATAACCACCCCCCCACCCAACCCTGGTCACCTCCCCCTTGCCCCAAACCAGTATCCACCCAGCCTGGGTTTTACCTCTGAATGTCCCAGTAACTCTGTGGGTTTCAGAGAGTGTACCCCAGTTGGGATGGAGAGATGGTCTTCCCGGTTTGGCTTGTGGGAATATTTTGGAGGGCTCATTTCAGGGCCCCTACAGGCCCTCTCCACCCAGCCCTCCCTCGTGCAACCTACTTTCCTAAAATATCCACCGTACCGGGCAGAATCCCAGTATGTCCAAGGTAGGCTGAAGGTCACAGCAATGATTCTCTTAGCTCACCTCTTGCACTTAAGAGGTGAAGCTCAGACTGAAGGTTGATGCCCCTCTTCAAATAGGTACTAGAAATATACTAGAGCTATCCCTGAAAAGATGCAGTTGTATTTATATATATATATGATTATATATATATATATATTTATAATTTTTCTTTCTTTGTATTTGTATACAGGTATGTACTACTCTATAGGTGTGGAAGGAGAGGTATAATACAGGACCAGGCAGGGGTGTGTGCGTGTGCATCTATACATAATGTATATATTTTATATGTATATATATCACCTCTGTCATTCTTTGCATCATGACAACGGCCAGCGAGGAGTACCTGTCAGCGTTGCAGGCAGAGAAGCCCCAAATGCTGGGATCTCTTTGTCTCTTGCATGGAGCCAGTGCAGGAGGCAAGGGTGGGAGCAGCCCAAGAATTGAGTGGGCCCAGCGCGAAGCCATCCCCTGTCAAAGCCACCAAGGAGGAACACTTGAAATGCCCAGGGCTGTGTGCCAGCGGAGGTCAAGGAGCCTACAACCCTGAGTTGGGGGGTGGGGGACAGTCCATGCTGTTGGCCTAAGATATGGCTTTTCCTGCTAGATGGAGACGGGGCACATGAGGATTCTGTCTTCCAGGAGGACGCTGACCACGAGGAACCCAAAGTAGAGGCCGAACATGGTGAAGCCCAGCACTTTGTTCATCCTCCATTTGCAGAGGGCGATGGAGAGGATGACGAAGAGCAGCATGATGAAGAGGAGGACGATGGCGCAGAAGAGGCCGTTGCTGCTGACGGCCACGGGTTGGAACCTGTGAGCGACGGTGTACAGGAGCCAGGGCAGCGGGAGCCTGTGGGGGGAGAGAGGCAGGGAAGAAGGGGGCGCAGTCAGCCACGCGACGGAGCATTAGCTTCTCGGAGTCTGTGATTGGAGACGAGTGTCCTGTTAGGTTCACCAGGACTCAGGCCTGGCTCATGCAGGAAATCATATTTACAAGGAAGTCAGGTGAACTTTAAAAACCTTGGTCTAGGGCTTCCCTGGTGGTGCAGTGGTTGAGAATCTGCCTGCCAATGCAGGGGACACGGGTTCGAGCCCTGGTCTGGGAAGATCCCACGTGCCGCAGAGCAACTGGGCCCGTGAGCCACAACTACTGAGCCTGCGCGTCTGGAGCCTGTGCTCCGCAACAGGAGAGGCCGCGATAGTGAGAGGCCCGCGCACCGCGATGAAGAGTGGCCCCCGCTCGCCGCAACTAGAGAAAGCCCTCGCACAGAAACGAAGACCCAACACAGCCATAAATAAATAAATAAATGTCAAACAAACAAACAAACAAAAACCTTGGTCTATTTCCCAGTCGAATTAGGGAGAACAGAGAGAATTTATTCTATGGCTGAATAAGATCAAAGACATGGCTGCTGCAGGTGATTTCTGAATTTGATTTGAAATAATTTTTTTGGTTTCCTTCCTAGTTGAGGTTAAAGTGTTACTCTTAGCCCTAAAGAGGTGAATTGGAGGATCTGTACAGGATGACAGGAGGAGATGATAAATGGAGAAAAGGTATAGAAATCTGTGGTGAAAATGACCAAATTATTTTTTTAAAATGGAGACAGAGAATAGCAATCACACACACACACACACACATCCAATTCTGGTGAAGTTGTGGTTGACAGCACTACAAATAGATAAAAAACCTTTGGGGGAAATATGACATTTTTAATACTTTTGACCAATCAATTCTATTGTCAGGGATTAAGCACAAGGAATAATTTGAAATGCAGATGCAATTTTATTCAGAAAGGTGATCATTTCAGTGTTATTTTGAGTAGTGAAAAATCAGGGACAACTTAATCTCTAATGATAGGCAACTAGTTAAATAGCAAACTATAAGTCAAACTAATTTTATATAGCTATTAAAAATCATAAACTTATAATGATACAGGTAAATGTTCATGATATGATTCTATATTTAAAAAGGATAAACATAAACATAGCAATCTAACTTCAATAATAAATTTAAAAAGATTGGTGTTGATTTGTATTTATGTTTTATATATGCTTATATGTTGGTCTGTATTATGCTTTATATATATTTATGCTTTATATGTATTTTTTAAATCCTTTACCTTGAGTATGTATGACAAGAAGTAAGTACAAACAAGAAGAAAATGCTAGCAAGACTATGAAGAAACTGTTACACTCAATATATTGCTAATGACTTTATAACTTGGTATAAACTCTTGGGAAAGACTTTTTGGAAAAATATACTACATCAATAGCCACTGAAATGTTTATAATCTTCAATACATCAATATTTCTTGAAGAAATTTATCCTAATAAAATAATTAAAAGAGGAGATGTTTCTGCATAAAGGTGTTCATAAAACACCCATGATATCAGAAAATTGAAAAAAATACAAAGGTCCTACTAAAGGGTAAAGGCTAAACCGAAAGCAACAGGATGGAATATTTTGAAGCCATAGAATGTTAATTATGAGAGCTATGAAGAAACTTAGAAAAATGGTTGATTTACTCATTTACTAATAGATGCCTACTCTTTGCTATGCATAAATGGCTTTAAAATGGAAAAATAAAAGCCCTCCAACAGGGCAAAACTGATTATTCACTAAGAAAACTTTCTGAAATATTAGGAGAAAAACACACAAAAGTTAAATGTTTTGGGGTAGTAGGATTAGGGGTGATTTTCTTTAAACTTTCATTTAAGTTTCATTTAAGTTACAAGATATATAAAATTTAAGAACAATGAACAAAAAGCATCTTGCAATTCACTATAATATTTTTCAAAAACACGACAAATTTGTCTCATAGAACACTTGTAATTTTTCCCAATATGTAGGATTTTCTCTTTTTGTGCTACAGAATATTTTCTTTCTGTTTATACAAGATACTGACCAAGAAAACTACTCTAAATGTGTGGGCAGTGGAACTGAGAAACACTGTTTATACTAGGGATGTCCTTCCTTTAAAATACACCTTTTCAGGCATTCACTCACTCATTCACTCGTTCATTCATTCATCCATCCACCCATCCATTCATCCATTCATTCTACAAACATCTGCCAAACCACTGCCATGCATTAAGCATTGTATTAGGCTTTGGGGAGTTCTTGTTCTTGGGGAGTTCACAGTCTAGCAGGCAGACTGATAGACAGGACCATGACAAGAGTGTGAGATACAGATATACAGAAAGTATTCAGGAGCACAAGCCCCCAGGCAAGACTTAAGGGAATCAGAAAAACCAGGATTTGAGTTGACACTGGAAGGGTAAATTGGAGTTTTCCAGACAGACAAGCAGGGAGGGCTCCTGAGGGAGAGGTGCCAGCAAAGGAAGAAAGAATGGTAGGAGAGGGCATCTTTGGAACTCAAAGGTGGTTCAGACAGTGGAAGCTCAGAGCAGGGTTTTATGCACACGTAGTGCTGGAGTTGAGAGCACAGACTCTGTTCAAATCCCAGCTATCTCATTACTAGTTGTGTGAATTCTGTGCCCTTCGGTTTCCTTATCTGAAAAATGGGGATGAAAATACATACATCATAGGATCATCGTGTGGCTTAAATAGATAAAAATGTATGTACAGTGCATGTGGTAGATACTGAATGAAAAAATTATTATATATATTAGGTAGTGGAAAGGATAAAAGAGAACAATATTCAAGATGTTCAATGAGAAAGTAGATCCGTTTTAGTGGTCTTCCAAACTCAAATGCAAGAGCTCAGTTCTTCCGGGAACATAAGGATAATATCCCATGTCTTACTTTCTCAAGGGGCTGTCCTTCAAGGTTATTTATCAGACTACTTTTACTTGGACACATTAAATGAAATGACAGAGATGACAGCATCCCTCTCCAATCAGATCCACTTGAGATTATTCATATTGAGAACTTCATTTTGCTTAACTGTAAGAACAGATCTCATCTTCTGACTTTCAAAAAACCTAGAGTATCTTCACCAGCACAGATAAAGAAATGATAATGCCAAACCTGCCAGCATTTTCCAAGGAAGGAGATGGGATATTTTTTCTGGGCCTATGTTTGTTTCAGTCTGCTTTCCAATCCAAATCTCATCTGAGGCTGGTGGGGACTTTAATTAGAATTAGAACATGGAAAAAAATACAGTGAAACCACCAAAGCATCTCAGTCACATATAAATGTTGAATATTCATGACATATAGCCAATGCCATTTTATAGGTGAAATTCTCTTAAAGTATTTCCTACAACACCCACTCTGTAAGCAAGTTATGTGTTTCTGCCTGTCTACGGATAACTTATTCTTCATGAAGTTCTCTGAAAATGAAAATTGGAGTTGGTGAAATTGAATGGTACTACCAGTCTTTACTTTCTATTGGTATCGGTTGGTTTTGGGCTCTGAGATCCTGGTCACGTCTTTACAGCTTCTAAGAAGACAAAGACAGTGGTGGAGATGATGTGCACCTTTATATAACTAGCTCTACTCACCCTACAGTGATGTCAAAGATGTTGCTTCCAACAGAGCTGGACACAGCCATGTCCCCGAGCCCCTTCCGGGCCACTATGACACTGGTGATCAGATCAGGGATGGAGGTCCCAGCAGCCAAGATGGTCAGACCCATAATCTCTTCACTAATGCCAATTGTCTCTCCAACCTAAAAGCAACCACAGGGACAAACATATGACTGTTTGAAGTCACAAAACCATCAAAACCACTAACATTTGAATGCAACTCCCTTTTAATGAGTTCTTACTCTGTGCTGTGCTGAGTATCAAGATGATAACAAGGAATAAGGCACAATCATTGACAGAAAGGATTTTATATTTAATGATATTCAGACCCAAGGGATCAGGAATGTTTACATGAGGATCAAACAGATTATCTCAAAAAAGAGCTACAGAAGACTAGAGTGCAGCCTCTATATGGTTCTTATTAAGACCAGGCAGGGGAAGCAGAAGATCAGAGTTATAAATGCCAATTGGTTATTGGCTACAGGGGCCAGTGCCTGACAATGGCACCAAATCCTGTAGCAGATTTGCCCCTGGATTTATCGTTAAAGATGAAGAATTGACACCCAGTGTCCCCATTTTTCCTTAACATTTCCTAGTGTCTATAACCCACTCTTAAACACTTTTAGACTCTACCATTTTCACAGAAAACTTGATTTTGGGTGTTTTTGGGTTTTGTAACACAGGACTGTAAATCAGCAAGGCAGCCATGGAGAAAGCAACAGGGAATCAGAGGACCTTGGGCTAAGGTCTGGCTCTGGCATTAAGTACTTGACCTATTGCTAACTGGACCAATTGGGCAATATCTTTGATCCTCACTTTCTTTCTTTTTTTTTTCCCTCCAGTTTTATTGAGATATAATTGACATACAGCACTGCATAAGTTTAAGGTATAGAGCATAATGATTTGACTCACATACATCATGAAATGATTATCATACAAGTTTAATGAACATCCATCATCTCAGATAGATATACAATTAAAGAAATAGAAAAAAATTCTTTTTCCTTGTGATGAGAACTCTTAGGACTGAGTCCCTTAACAGCTTTCATATATAACACACAGCTGTGTTACTTATATTTTTATCCTCGTTTTCTGATCCATAAAGTGGGTACGATAATACTTACCTTATAAGGTGGTTGTGAGGACTAAATTGTAATTTATGGAAAAACCCTTTGTAAATGGGCTTGACAATGATGTATGTCATCATTGAAAAGTGACAGGGGGACATTTATTATATTCTTTTGGTCTTTGCCTTTTAAGACTGATGACTTCTCTTTTGGACAGTTGGTCTAGCCTTCAATGTTATGCTCCTCCAGTCTCCTGAGCAACGTGTTTGTCTTCTTGTTGTCTTTCTTTTAAAAACTTTATGTATTTTCTGGAGTTGGTGAACTGCAGTTCTGAAAACCTTTACGACAATTCTTTCAGTTTGGTTTCCTACCTGATGACGTCCAGCATTTTTTGAGAAAATGTAAAGGGCCAAAGTAGCAGGTAAGAATAAAGGTTTTGGGGGAATAGAATAAACTTATTTCTTTTTTAAAAAATTGAAATATAGTTGATTTACAATGCCGTGTTAGTTTCAGGTGTACAGCAAAGTTAGTTTCAAGTGTACAGTTATATATATTTCAGATTCTTTTCCCTTATAGGTTATTACAAAATATTGAGTATAGTTCCGTGTGCTATACAGTAGGTCTTTGTTGGTTATCTATTTTATATATAGTAGTGTGTTTATGTTAATTCCAAACTCCTAATTTATCCCTCCCCCCATTTCCCCTTTGGTAACCATAAGTTTGTTTTCTATGTCTCTGGGTCTATTTCTAGAATAAACCTATTTCTAAATCTGTTTTGATTTATAGGAATAGCCTGGTTCCCACTAGCTTAAAAACATAGTAGGGAGCTATATTTATTTTGATGGTCTTGCCTGCTCTAGAGCCTGGTGAGCTGAACTAGTTTGCCTATCCTCGTGGTGCACAGATTCACTGCTCCCCATTAGAAAGTGACACCTACGTGAGCAGGGTCATGGCCTTAATCACTATGGTCTCCCTAATAAGCAGAACATAGCCTGGTACATAGTAGGCTCTCAATACCTATTTGCTGAATAAACAAATCAATCTGCATACTTAGATGATTTTACTAGCATGATTTTCACTGGCTCTCCTAGCGTTAAACAAGACTTTTGTACAAAAGTGCCCTATTTGAGCAAAATATTCTCCCTGATGACGTTTTTTGTTAGATTTGGAGTGAAACATTTTCTTTTTACAAATTTATTTATGGCTGCATTGGGTCTTTGGTGCTGCACACGGGCTTTCTCTAGTTGTGGCGAGCGGGGGCTACCCTTCGTTGCAGTGTGCGGGCTTCTCGTTGCGGTGGCTTCTCTTTGTTGCAGAGCATGGGCTCTAGGAGCGCGGGCTTCAGGAGTTGTAGCTTGCGGGCTCAGTAGTTGTGGCTCACGGGCTTAGTTGCTCCACGGCATGTGGGATCTTCCTGGAACAGTGCTCGATCCCGTGTCCCCTGCATTGGCAGGAGGATTCTTAACCACTGCGCCACCAGGGAAGTCCATGGAGTGAAACATTTTCAAAGACTGTGAAGATGCTGACTAAATGATTGTCGCCCTCAGTAAGTTCCAAACTATCTAATACGTTCTTAGTAATTTAAAATCTTAGAGGGAGTTTTAAAGCAGTGACTATTTAAAAAAAATTTGTATCTGGAGTTTGAATGCCACTATTGACAGAAAAATGCAGAAATTGAAGAGAGGTGTTAATGGTAGTGTGGTTAAGAGTGCTGGCATGAGGTACAAAAAGCCCTGGGTGCAAATCCTAGCCTGCCACTCCTTGGGCACAGTGGCCAACTTCCCTGAGTCTCAGTTTTTCTCATGTGTAAAATGGGGATAATAATATCTACCCTCAGAGTTGTTGGGATGATTACATGTGATGATGCATATAAAGCAAATAGCAACTAGTGTCAGGCATAAAGAAAATGTTCAATAAATATCAGCTGTGATAACTCAGACACTACTCCTCTCCCTCTCCAACATATCAGAGTGCTACCCTCAGGGTTCCGGCAGCAGGGACAGAAGCTGGTTTAGCAGGGTCAGTTTACAATGTGGGAAATCACATGAATCATGATGAATTTTCACTGTACATCAAAAGCCTGATGACTCTGGGTGGCTCTAGAAACACCTTCACTGAAGGAGAACTAGTTTTCAGAAGCTCATTTTGAGTCTATTTCACTGAAGTGGGCTTTTGGCGAGTCAGAGGCAAGGTGATGGGGGCATGGATGGGACAGCACTCTGATCAAGTCAGGTAGCATCAGAGGAGTTTACAGCTAGAAAGGACCTCAGTAGACTCTTGGGGGAATTCCTTTGTTTTCTAATAGAAATAAATAATGAGGCCGCTCAGAATCCGTATCCATTGCTGCTCCAATATTCCATGATCCAGTTCCTTGCTGTGGTTTAGTGAGGATCTGCAAAATGTCATATTGGCTAAATGAGACATGAGGTTGTATCTGACTCTTAGCATTAACTGAGAATTAACATCTAATTAACTAGATGTGGGATAGATTTTAATCACAGGTTTTCATCACCCATGAAATTTACTAAGATGAAGATTCAAGATGTAAAAACAAAAACAAAAAACTCCCCAAACTAAAGGAAAGTATGCACAAAGTGTTTTATGTGAAGGGCATTTATTTTTGGCTAAACAGTAGCCAAATAATTGTATTAAATAGCATTTATTATTGGTAAAACTGTGGATAACAGAATAGTTGAGCACTAAATGGTGCACTTGTTATCTTTATAGCTTTTACAGTTTAAAAGTACAAATGATAGAATTAGAGCTACAGACTTAGAACAGAATCTGCTATTTTGATCAGCTGTCTGGATATTTTGAAAGAGAAAAGCATTTCTTTGGAGAAAAGAACGAGAAACTTCTCATTCATTATTCGCTAGTAAGGCGAATATGCACTTTATATTTATGCACTTTATGCACTTTATATTTCTGGGCTTTTTTTTTTAGTAATTATTATTGTTCCAGGCATTGTGTTTATACTTTTCTACAAGAGAATGAAAAGGAAACAGGATTGTGGAATTAAGATAATCATTAAAAAGTAAAGAAAGAGATGGAAGCCTGTAGGATGATGTTTCCTAGGATGACTAAAGAGAAATATCTAGAAAACAATATATTCCAATAAGTGAAAAAAATAACTTCTTTTCCTTTATCAGTACATGGAAGAATAAAAATGATTATTAGGAAAGGCCATTATATATCTATAAATGGCAAACACTCCTTTTAGCCTGGAAATCTGGAGACTGAGAAGCAGCTTACCTTCTGCAATGATTTCTGCTGGGTATCAGTAGCAAACGTCTTTCAACAAATGTAGAAAATAATGACTTTGGGGCAAACAGAACTTCTTCAGGGGGCCGAAGATTTTTGGAAATATTAAGGAAGAGTAACCTGAGGTCAAATGTCAGTAAAATAACTGTGATAGGAATAATATAAAATATCTTGTAGGAATAATGCTTAGTTTATCAGCCAACATTTCCAGTGGATTTTGTTAGTGATGCCATATCTTCTTTCTGAAAAAATTAAGGTGTAATTTCCATACAGTAAAATTCACCCTTTAAAAAAAGCATACTGTTCTGTGAGCTTTGACAAATATATGCAGTCCTGTTTCTCCACATCCTCATCAACAAACGGTATTGTCTGTCTTTTTGGTTGTAGTCATCCTAATGGTTGTGAAGTGGTATCTTATGTTTATTTTTAAACAACTTTATTGAGATATAATTCACATACCCTAAAAGTCACCCATTTAAAGTATATGATTCAGTGGTTTTTTAGTATATTTATAGAGTTGTGCAACTATCACCAGAATTTAAGTTCAATTTTTCGTCATTCCAAGAAGAAACTCCATACCCGTTAGCAGTCACTTCCCATTGCCCTCCAACCTCCTCAACCCTAGGTAACTGTTACCTACTTTCTGCCTCTATAGATTTGCCTGTTATTCACATTTCATATAAATGGAACCATACAACATGTGATGTCTTGTGACTGGCTGTTTTCACTTAGCATAATATTTTAGAGGTTCATTCACACTGTAGCATGTATCAGTATTTCATTCATTTTTATTGTAGAATAATATTCCATTGTGTGGATACACCACATTTTATTTACCCACACAAGTTGATGGACACCTGGATTGTTCCTACTTTTTGGCCATTATGAATGATGCTGCTGTGAACATTTGTGTATAAATTGTGCAGATGTTTTCATTTCTCTTGGGTATATAGACAGTGGAATCACTGGATCATATGGTAACTCTATGCTTAACATTTTGTGGAACTGCCAAGCTGTCTACAAAGTGGCTGCACTGTTTTACATTCTTACCAGAAATATATCAGGGTTCCAATTTCTATACACCCTCTCTAACACTTGTTATTTTCTGTCTTTTTGATTATATCCATCCAAGTGAGTGTGAAGTGGTATCTCACTGTGGTTTTAATTTGCATTCTCTAATGAATAATGATGCTGAATATCTTTTCTTGTGCTTATTAGCCATTTGCATACCTTTCTTGGTGAAATAGCTACTCAAATCTTTTATCCATCTTAAACCTTAAGATGCCTGTAGACGCTTGCCTTTCTATTATTGAGCTTTAAGAGCTTTTTATATATCCTGGATACAAGTGCTTTATCAGAGAAATATGATTTGCAAATATTTTCCCTCAGTCTGTGGTTTGCCTTTCCAATTTTTTCGGTTTTTTTTGGCCGTGCCACGTGGCTTATGGGATCTCAGTTCCCCAACCAGGGACTGAACCTGGGCCCTCGGCAGTGAGAGTGCAGAGTTCTAACCACTGGACAGGCAGGGAATTCCCTGTCTTTTCATTTTTTAAATGAGGTTTTTTGAAGAGCAGAAGTTTTACTTTTGATGACATTTAGTTAAACAATTTTTTTTTTTATGGATCATGGTTTGGTGTTATATCATAGAACTCTTTGCCTATCCCATGGTTATGTGGATTTTCTGTTTTCTTCTAGATGTTTTTAGCTCTTACGTTTAGAACTATCGTGCATTTTGAGTTAATTTTTGAGTATCGCAGGTGGTAAATGTCTAAGTTCATTTATTTTGGCATATAGAAATCCAATTATTCCAGCAGCATTTGTTGAGAACTCTATCCACATATGTCCTTGGTGTATATTTCCTTATTTCAAATTGCTGTATTTTATTTCTGTTAAGAAGTATAATAATTTTAAGGGTATATTAGACAAAGAATACAAGTGGGCAGTTGGAATTGATGTAGTTTATAATAGAGATTAAAAGCATGAGTTTTGGAGCTGCAGAGTCCTGGGTTAGAATCTCAGTCCTGCTTTTTACTACCTAAATCATCCTGGGCATTTTTTTAAAAATTAGCTCTAAGCTTAACTCTTTATCTGTAAACTGTGGATAATAATAGTATCTCCCTCATAGAAATTATACCCATGTACAAGGACAAAGGGGTGTGAATTATCTGGCATGTAGTACACATTCAATCAATAATGGTAACCATTACTATCTTTGAGAATGTAAGACCTTTGCATCTCATTTTTCCATTCATGTGTTGCAACAAACAATTCCTGAGAGTTTATTCTGGTGATGGGCATTATGACCGGTACTGAATTAAAAGTAGTAAAAGGGAAATACATCATCATTTTTGTAAATGGAGGCTCAAGGAAGAGACCATTTTGTGTCCAGTTCTTTCCCTAAGAGCCAGTTGGATGAGAACACGAGGTGAGTGGCTGCCCAAGAGAAAGTAAGTGCTGCTGAGCCAGGAAAAACTCTGACATTCCTCCAGGCCTGGGTTGGCCTGGCCTCAGGTTTCAGAGGGCAAGAAGCAGTGAGACTTGCCTTTCCTCCACATGGCTGTCTGGGGCTATGCCGATTTGAGTCCACACTATAGGGAAAGGCCAGGAGACGAGGGAAAGTTAAGTGGAATAAATTCCTTTAGTCCTGGAATATGTAACTTGTTAGATGCAATACTGTTGTGACAGTTTCAGAAAGCAAACACACTGGTTAGCCACTTAGCAACCAAGAGAAAAGCCAGGCAGATGTGTGTCACTCTCAAGGTCTTACCTGATGTGCCCACCAGACCATCAAGTAAGAGAATACTGCAATCCAGGCGATGGAGCCGAAGAACGTGATGGGAAAAAACTTCCTTGAAGACTGAATGAAAGAGAACCAGAAAGAGGAGAGAATGTGAGTGCTAACTGAGGTGATCTGATAGCTCAAAGCTAAGACCACCAATTCAGCTACTTCTCCCTCACTGCCTGCAGTCCTGGTAGAATTAGCAATCAAAATAAATGACCAAGCGTTGGTCAAGCTAGGACATTAAGATTCTCTCTTGAGAACGTGAAATTGGTGGAAGTCAAACCATCCCAAAGCTAGTTTCTGAGATGGAAGTCTTTTGAAGAGAATGTCTGTTCCTGCTGCTGGTTTCTCAGATGCTCTCTGCTCCTGCCCTTTCCAAGGCTTGGTTTCTCAGCCTTGCCTTCAATCCCTCAATACCCCCACATTCTCTCTCCCTCTCCTGCTCCCTTTTCTACCTTCTCTTCAATTTCATGAGAATCAGTTTCTATTGCTTCAACCCATGTATCCTAATAATCCATATGCCAGAAAGCCTACGGGATTAATTACATTTCACAAGAAGGATCAATAGTTTCCAAAATACATTGGCTCATTTTACGGTCCCATGAATTATGAGGAAAAGCCACACAGAAGAAGCCATCACCACAATTAATACAGATTCCTGAGGATGGCCAGTCTCCAGGACGTTGGAGTCACACAAGTATCAACAGCAGATGCTCACTTGTGCTGCTCTCCAAGGGGGTGGCACAGTAGACATTCTTGGGAATGCTTTTTCTCCTGTTCTCCACCCCTAAGTATGTTATATCCAATTATGCTTCTAGCCCTGGGCTTTGTGCAATCTCAGGCTTATAGTATGAGCACTTTTAAAGTTTCTTTCAAACATCAGCCAAAATCAGACACTCAAAATGCAGTGTTTCTTATCCATCCCACTATAGGGAAATCCACGTTTGCACTGGATGGTAGTGGTGTCCTGTTGATGCCCTTTTTGCAAAATTGGGATCCTTTAAAACACGCTCAGATAACAGAATGCTCTCAGAGAGTCTCTCATTTATTATTGCCGAAAACTTTTTATTTCAAAGCTTTCCACTTTGAGAAACAATCTCATTTTTTGCTTTGATAACGCCATCCAATTTTGTCCAGAGAAATGAATCCTGGAGTTGACCTGGATGAAAGCTATCTCACTTGTCTGAAGAGCTGACCTTGGGCAGTCACGTAGAACACTTCTGCCATGGCTTTTGAGAGCTTCATTAAAAGGAAAAGATAAACCTGTATATGGTAATCTTTTGAACATCTTTAATGATGAACACAGTCTATTGCTCCAAACAGGCTTATGTTCTCTCTATTAATTTCAAGTTTTTAATGTATGTTTTCATTATCATTCACATGGTTCTATTAAATTTCACAATAACCATTTCTTTCTTTCAGTGGTTGTGGTTTTTCTTGGGCCTTTTGTTAGCTGGGATGTCTGGAAGACCAGTGGGCTTGATTAAACTGGGGAAAGCATTAACCACGGTGAGTAGCCACAACCTTATTCTTAAATGCTTCCCCCTACTCCTTCCCTTTCTTAGAAGGAAAATATTTCAGCCAAAGACTCAGACTCCTTCTGGGGACCTAAGCACCATTTAATGGGTTATAGGAAAAAAGTCATCAATTTTTCAAAGTGGAGCTTGAGACACTCACTTTGAAAGCAAATTCCTTTAAAGCGAGGGGTTCAGCTGGATTCTGGAGACCAGATTCCCTGAGCCTTGGAATTACCAGTGCCAAGAAGTCAATTTTTCCCAGGCAAGGCATTTCGCTGATTAGAGTTCCTGTTCTTTTCCTCTGGCCACAAGCCACTGTTTCAGGACCCTAGGTGTGATGAGGGCTTCAGCGCGCAGGCCATGCTCTGTCACAGGGAGGAGAAGGGCCCCTCTTGTGGTGTGGGACCACCCATGTGGTTTGAGCAGTAGCCAGTCCTTAGCTTGATTCTGCTCATCCTGGGAGGGAACGGAGTACCATCTCCACACTTCATGACATGGCCCATGGACTGGATATCCTGGGAGAGTCCTCATTTCATAGGTATGCCCGCTTTCCAGGTTAGTTCACTTACTAAGTATGTAACTATTATTTTATTATTATTTAATTTTTTTGAACCTTTGCATGTCTGTTCATTGATACAGTGTCCGAAGTCAGAATCAAATTATTTGAACATATTTCTCATCTGAAAAATATCATCCCTGAACCATAGACCATTCCCAGTCAAAAGGCAGAAAGTAAGGCATCGGACTAAGGATTTAAAGGTGCTAAGTTTACACCAACATATTATTGAAAACCTCTGTATTTCAAAATTTGATGCTTATGAGTCTTAATCAAGAAGCCAATTAGTCATTAGTGGACATCTAAATGTACCTAGTATTGGACTAGGAACTCATTGAAAAAAAAAAGGTTTAAAAATATTTTTTCTTTGTAAAATTTCAGGTCTTCATCATTAACTAGGGGTAGGTAAAGGCTGGGCACTTACGCTGTACCCAGATCTTGAACTAGACATCAAATTCAAATCTAGGTCTCTCTGACTATATAGCACGCATTCCTAGATGTTAGGAATCTAGGTTATACTCATTCCTAAAGAAAGACAGCGCCAATAATGCTCAAAATATACCCGGCTTTGGACACATAATGATCATCCTCATCATAATACTAGCCTATGCTCTGAATGTCAGCAAATAAAGAGCATCAGGGAAATACAGACTAGCATTCCAGCTGTACAACCGTCTGCCTCACCCAGCCTCCCATACTGTTCCTGCTTTGGTAGCATCAACCTTTCATGCATCAACAGTTTGGTTAAGTGTTTCCCCGACTGTCAAAGTACCTTACCATTTCCAATCTCACAGCCCAGGTAATTCCTTCCTTCATTTTTTTCTGGACTATTTCCCTTCTTTGGACTCTGTGGTCTCATTCCAGTTATCACTGCCCAGTAGCACCTGTACTCTTATTTAGTTACCAGTCTCATTGGAAGGAAGAAAAGAGCTCCTGAAGCCAAGGTCTGATATGTCAATTTATGGTTAGTAATGGCGGTTCATCCTGACATCTGCTGGGACGGACCTCATACCAATTAGCAAAAAGCAAATTGTATCCATGTGTTGGCCGGCACATGTGTCTATTTTGTTCCAATGTAATGGTTTACTTGTATAATTGACAGCTAATGTTCTCATTAGAAGTTTTTAGTACATCAGAGTGATATTTTCTTGGCTTAAAAAACATTACTGGACATTAGCTGGTCGCACAAATTGGCCATCTCCTAACTTATTTAAATTCAGCAAATATTCACTGAGCATCTCCTCTGTGCAAGGTTCTGGGGCATACATATTTAACAGAGTTCTCCAAAGCAATCCTGTTAAAGATTAAAAGTATGGTCTCTGGATTACTATGACCAGTATTGAAATCCTTGCTCATCAATTACCAGCTACGTGCCCTGAGAGAAATTATTTAATCGCTCTAAATCTCAGTTTCTTTCTCTGTAAAATGGGAGGAATAACAATGTCTAGTGGTTCTGAGGATTTCACGCACATGAAGTGTCTAGCAAACTGCCTGGCACAGAACAAGTGCTTGGATAGTAATGGCAGATGTTATTAGACAATATTAAGCTCATTTTGATTTTTAAGAGATGAGAAAACTGAAACTCAGGGAGGTGAAAGTGACTGTAGAGATATGGCCTAGAGTCTTGGCTTTGCTTCTTATTAGCTGGTTTTGCTTGGACAAGTCACTCAACTTCTCAGGGCCTCAATCACTCCATCCTTGCTAGAACCGTGCTTGGTACATAGTAGACACAATAAATACTTGGTGAATGAACCAATGCATGATAGAAATTTCAAAAACCTAGCTGGGTTCTGAAGTACCTTCCTAGCTCTGATGGGTCATATTTTGATATCTCATGAGATGCATTCTTGTTTTGTAAGAACATCCATCCTAGGTCATGAGAAAATAAAACTTTTGGGGTCTTTGTTTCCTTTATTATTTTCAATTTTCATCAAAGACATATTCCTCATTAAGGTTTGCATTTCAGTTCTTGTACTTCTAAAACAAAGCCATTAATTTAAGAAAATTATAAAAGTGAAGCCCACCATTAATTATCTGAGCTGGAAGTATGCATAATTCAACAAACACTGTCATATAATTTGCTTATAAATGAAGTGTAAATAAAAGCAAGTGGGAGTACTATTTACTCTGAAACTAGATGTATACATTAAAAAAAAAATCGTGTTTTCATTGTAATTATTGTCAAGGTTTGGTATGTTCATCTCCATGGGTAAAAAAAATCGTGTTTTCATTGTAATTATTGTCAAGGTTTGGGATGTTCATCTCCATGGGTAATTCAAAAACTAGTCAGAAAAAAAAACCCCCAAAAAACCCAAACTACTCAGGAGGCAGAGCTGCCAGGCTCTGAGGAGTAGCAAGTGTCTGTTAATTGATAGTTTTCTCTTCTGTCTCTCCTCTCCCTGGATAATTTTTCAAGAGGCCCTTGTGGCAGGACATGAGGACCATGGCAGACTGCAAAAATGACCGCATCACTTTGCAATTCCTCCCGTGAAGAGGTGAGGTCTATTTCCCAAGCCTCTGCATCTGGGCTGGCCTTATGCCTTGCATTGACTAATAGAATGTGGTGGAAATGACAGTGTGCAGATTCTGAACTAGATCTTTGTGGCTTTGCGGCTTTCATTCTCACTACTCTTGGAACTTGGCCGTCATGTGAATAAGCCCAGGCTAGCCTGCCTAAGGATACAAGACCAGTGGAACAGAGACAAGGTGTTCCAGCTGACATACACCTACACCAACCAGCCCTCAGCCGTATAAGTAAGTAGCAGAACTGTCAGGCTGAGCCCCACCTAAATCGCCAACTCACAGAATTATGGGCTAAAAAAAATGCTTGTTGTTTTAAGCCACTAAGTTTTGGGGTGGTGTGTTACACAGCAAAAGCTAACTGACACAAGATCAAACCTAATGAAACTCTCCTGAGCTGAGCATGAGTAAGAAGCCACTTACTGGCCTTTGTATCAATCGGCATGCTTTCGTTCGGCATTTCATGTATGCAAAGAATGACCATATAACTCAAACCAGCATGCTTTGAGAGTAAACTGGGACTATCTCAGGCAAACGGGGATATACCGTCACCTTAAATTAGCAATATTGTACTGATAGTTATCTCTTTATGCTTTCCTGAATCACAGAATGTCACCGCTGGCAGGGAATCTAGAGAGCTTCCTCCACTCCTGTATTTCACAGAGGAGGAAATACGGGGTCCAGGTTGAGAAGTGACTTTCCCATGATTGCACAGCTCATGAGTCGTGTGGGAAAAACCACGATAGTAAATGGTAGCATGAGAATGCTCCAGAGTCAGGAGACTTGGGTTCGAGTCTAGCTGCTCTTACTAGTACAGCTGTGCAATCTTGCCCTGTAGTTCTATGTGGTCATGCTTGTTTCCTCTACTGAGTTTAGAGCACCTTAAAAATGGGAATTGTGACTGATGTGTCTCTATATCTCTTTTAGGGCATAAGCCTGATGCCTGGCATATAATAGGTGCTCAATAAATATTTGCTGAGGAAATCTACAAACACCCAGTGTTTTACCTAGGAGTCTCATTTCTGCTTGGAACAGCACATGGTATACTCAGGAAAAAACAGAAAAAAATCCAGTCCATCCAGGGATGGCCCTTGGGGGTGCAGTGAGCAAAAGCCCCATTGGCTACCCCAGCGCACGCTGCAGGGGCTGGCTCCCACGGGGCGCTATCAGTGAATGACCAGTCAGCAGTACTACAGGGGGAACATCATGTTCAGCTGTATTTGCTTGCTTAGCACCCTTCAGGATAAGAGCATCAGCCTCTGTTTCGATCCAGGTAACTACAGCCATGGTGGAATCCTGTTTGCTGGCCAGGAGTTACAGGTTGAGAACTCTGATCTTCCCTAACAGTTTCCTTGACCTATCAGCTCAGATCACGGAGGGGACGAGCACTTTGCCAGCCTTTGCTCTAAGAGTCCCACGCAACCCTGAGATTCTAGGGCAGCTTCCTCCCACTCCTGCACATCTTCCTGATGGCTTCAGCAGTTGTGTGCTGACATCAATCACTCATTTGTGAAAAATTTATTTTTAAAATTATTATTAAAATTTTAAAACTGAGGTATAGTTGATTTATAATATTGTGTTAGTTTCAGGTGTACAGTACAGCAATTCAGTTATATACTGGGTTAGCCAAAAAGTTTGTTCGGCTTTAAGTGAAAATAAAAGACACATTTTTCATTTTCACCAAGAATTCTATTGAACAATGTATTCACTAACCGAACGAGCTTTTTGGCCAACCCAATATATATTATATATATTCTTCTTCAGATTCTCTTTCCTTATAGGTTATCACAAGATATTGAGTATATAGATCCCTGTGCTATACAGCAGGTCTTTGTTAGCTATCTATTTTATAACATCAGTCAGTCTTATCAGTGAACCAGGCCCCTCTACTCTGGGCCATTATCACTCTAGGCCTGCTGTGGGGATTTAGAAAACCCTGTCTGTCTCCCTCATTTTCCTCCCTGAGCTAAGCAAAAGCGTCGGGCTAAACAGCAGAGCAATGGCGACAGAAAGAGAGAGAGACAGAGAGAATGAGTGAGTGAGCACACGTGAGCACACACATCTCAGAAATGTCAATGTGATGGGAGCCAAGAAGAAACTGAACCCATTCCAGCTATTTGGCTGCAGGTTTCCAGGAAGCCAGGCCTTTGCATACAGCAGATGCTCTGTAACAGCATCTTGAACAAAGAAACCTAGATAGCACTTTAAGCGAGCCACACCTGCTACATTCACCCTTTCCTAGAAATCGTCTAATGTCAGGAGTCCTTAAATGAGGGGTCATTCCTGGCCTGTACTTGACAAGACAAGACTCTATCAGGTTGGATTATTTCTAGGTCAGGGTAATGAGACAGGATTTTTCTCCAGTCTTTTTCAAGGGAGGAAGGTGGGATCATCACAGGGCTCTTGAAGAGGGCTGCTAAATTATGCTGGATGTTACCACAGTATTCTATTCCAAATGCTTTTAGAAATGATGTTTTCAGATTTCTACCTTCTGGCGTCAAGAAATATGAGGAAGAGCCCAAGCTGCGTGGTCACACGGGCCTGGGTCTGAATCTCAGCTCTATGCCCTAGGAAGTGACCAGGCTTGAGCTAGTTAACTCTTTTTGCCTAAGTTTCTTTCTACTTATGCCAATTATATGTATATATATACATATATATATATATATATATATATATATATATATACACATACACACATATATATGTATATATGTATATATATATGTATATATATATATGTGTGTGTGTGTGTATATATATATATATAATTTTATATATATAGTGTAGGCATATATATATATGTATATGCCCATACTAGATGTTTTCTGAGATTTACAATAGAATTTATGGAGTATACCAAGGATAGAGCATGATGCATAGTAGGTACACACTTTTGTTGAATGAGTACATGTGTGTAGGGCCATAATAAAAAGTAGAGCTGTTTCTCCTTATCTCTCATTAGTTCTTTCACCCTCTGAGGCAGTGGCCCAGGAACCCAGTTTGACACTACTGGGAAAGGATGTTCTTTTGATTTGATCTACATTCAGATTGTACTTTGCTGATTATAAGATGGTATTGTGTTCACAGCATCCAGTACATAATAGTGGTAGATAATAATATTGATTATGGTAATGATAATAATACTGGTGGGAGCAGATCAGACATATAGGCATTTACACCAGACGAATGCATTTCTGTAAATTATTTTTTGAATCAAGTGAATAATTCGTGTACACAAATATTCAACAAAATGTGAGTCACCCTTCTGCCTCAGACCTTCAGTTCCCCTTTGCAGAGACAATCACTGTAGTGGTTTTAAAACATGGTCACAAGTGCTCTGAAACTGCTGCCATCAAGGGTGTCATATGCTATAGGACACTGATATATTCTAGGGAGACTTCTTATCTCGTCCCCTTTAATCAAGACAGACTTATGACTGCTTTGAGTAGTAGGGTTCAGTGGAGGTGACTCTGTGACTGCTGAGACTAGGCCATCAGAGACAATGTAGCTTCTCCTTGTGTTGCTAGAACACTCACTCTTGGAGTCCTGATCTCTTATGTAAGACATCTGACTGTCCTGATGCCACCATACTGTGAGAAAACCCTAGTCACATAGAGAGGCCACATTAGGCTCTCCAGTAGACAATCCCAGCTGAGCCCAGACTTTGAATCATCTCTGCCCAGGTGCCAGAAATGTGAGCCAGGAAATCTCCAGATGCTTCCAGCCCCCAGCCACTTGAGTCTTCCCAGCTGAGGCCCCAGACATTGTGGAGCAGAGACCAGCCATCCCCAATGTGTCCATTTGACTTACTGATCCACAGGACCCACAAGCAGAATAAAATGGTTGTCATTTCATACCACTAGGTTTTGGGGGAGTTCATTACGTAGATTCAATAGCCAGAACAATCACTATTATTGCGTATTTGTCCAGAGAAGTTTCAGGCACATATATTATGCATATACATGTGTATACGTCACCCCCTTTTCCTTTTAAGACAAGTAGAAGCAGGCTATGCATACTGCTATATGCTGTGCTTTTTACAAGAAATTCATTTCAAAAAAAAAAAAAGCTTTACTCACAGGTTTGCGAACATCAGGTAAGGTAATCCAGAGAGGAAACACTATGGGGAAAACAATTAGGAATGTGACTTGTTTGCGGGTATCGGAAGGCCAGGCCAGGCTGAGAGGCTGGTCCTCCTCATCTTCACCCGTCTCTGTGGTCTGTGGTAGAAAGAGAGAGAGAGAGAGAAAATGAACAAAAAAGGCAGTAACATCCGCAGGCCACAAAGCAAGGAGAGAAGTTCCGGATCTCATTAGGAGTTTTCTTGGGTCATCTTGGCTGCTTCATCCATGTAATTTTTAGGTTTGTAAGAGAACCCCACCTGTCATAGTCTGAATCCCAGGAACAAACAATACATTGCTCAGCCATGAGAATTTAAGAACTTTCTTTCCTTTCCCTGAACGTTCTCCAGCTTCTCTCTTTCCTGAATTGATCATTCAACTGGAGTGGACTCTGAACTTAGGAGAAACCACATCTGCAGAGCAAAAGACCCCCATGCCAACCTTCTTCTCCTCTCTTCTTGAAGAGAAAGCCACAGGATTCAGAATCCTTGGGAATACATTTTTTTAAAATTAAAATAATTAAAAATCGTTTTTTTAGAACACAGATTTGGAGTGGGCAAATGAAAGTAACCACAGAAATCAGTCAGTAACAATGCTCAACTCCCTTCAGTGGCCCTGGAATAGTTAAGTTCATGGATTATTGTGTGGTTGTGAGTTTCTAACCTGCTTAATCACCTCATTAAATTCTAAACCATTTTATTTCCGGCCAAAGGCTTATTATGCAAACATATATATGCATTCACAGAGAAACAGAGTATGGAAGTAGAGGATGCTAAACCTGTGGGTGTCGAGCACACAGGGCTGCAGAGCCAGGGGCTAAACTTCAGAGTTTCTGACTTGGCAGCAAGCGGCCAGCGTATTATTCGCTGCCTGCTGAGGTCAGCAGCTTCTGAGGTCCCAGAGCTAGAAGGGACAGAAGGTGGATCAGGGCCTGGCAGGATGACCATTAGCCTGTCAGACGGGCCCTCCAAGCCTCCGAAACAGCACTGCAGACCGCATCAATCACTCCCTTCTCTGCTTGTTTAAAAATGAAAGTGCGGCAGCAGGACCAAGCGTCAGATCTAAAAATATCAATAGGAACATTTCCACGGATGCTTCCTTTTGAGACCATATAAATAACCCACACAGGCTTCATACAGCTCCTGCCCTCCCCCCTGCCCCCCACCCATGGCTCTTGCTTCCAGCATCCTGTACTATTTCAGGCAGCACTGAATCCCCCCAGCACTTCTCTCCCTAGGGAGGTGCTAAGTGGGCCAGGCTCGGGCAAGTTGTCTTAGAGGAAAAGGACAAGACTAGAGGCAGGGCTGGGTGTGAGGCCCGACTTGCTGCAGTGTTATGTTTATTATTTATAGTTTACACCCTAGTACTGCCAAAAGGATTTGTAGTGGTTTACACAATCACCCCCACTTTCTGTCCAGAAGTTAAAATTTAAAAAATAATAATTAAAAAAAGCTAGTCTTAAACCATGCTGAAAAAGGTTCTTTCTCTTTGCATGTATGTCCTTGGCAGTGGGTGAACGAATTTTAAACACTAAATAAGAGGGAAATAAGAGGATTAGGTAATAAGGCAGAATTAGGAAGTCAGCACAGTTTATTTGGGTTGTCTGGACCCTCATTAAATATACTTCTTATGCTCCCCATCTCTTTGCTATGCAATATGTTGGAAAAGAAGGAAGATCTAAAATCAGTAATCTACATTTCCACCTGAGGAAACTAGAAAAAGAAGAGCAAATTAAATCCAAAGTAAGCAGAAGAAAAGAAATAATAAAAATTAGGGTAGAAATCAATGAAAGTTCAACTAATCTATGACAAAGGAGGCAAGGATATACAATGGAGAAAAGACAGTCTCTTCAATAAATGGTGCTGGGAAAACTGGTCAGTTACATGTAAAAGAATGAAATTAGAACACTCCCTAACACCATACACAAAAATAAACTCAGAATGGATTAAAGACCTAAATGTAACACCAGGCACTATAAAACTCTCAGAGGAAAACAGGAAGAACACTCTTTGACATAAATCACAGCAAGATCTTTTTTGACCCACCTCCTAGAGTAATGGAAATAAAAACAAAAATAAACAAATGGGACCTAATGAAACTTACAATTTTTTGCACAGCAAAGGAAACTATAAACAATACGAAAAGACAACCCTCAGAATGGGAGAAAATATTTGCAAATGAATCAACAGACAAAGGATTAATCTCCAAAATATATAAACAGCTCATGCAGCTCAATATTAGAAAAACAAACAACCCAATCAAAAAATGGGCAGAAGACCTAAATAGACATTTCACCAAAGAAGAATACAGATGGCCAAGAGGCGCATGAAAAGCACTCAACATCACTAGTTATTAGAGAAATGCAAATCAAAACTACAATGAGGTATCACCTCACACCGGTTAGAATGGGCATCATCAGAAAATCTACAAACAACAAATGCTGCAGAGGGTGTGGAGACAAGGGAACCCTCTTGCACTGTTGGTGGGAATGTAAATTGATACAGCCACTACGGAGAACATTATGGAGGTTCTTTAAAAAACTAAAAACTGAATTACCATATGACCCAGAAATCCTAACTACTGGGCATATACCCAGAGAAAACCATAATTCAAAAAGACACATGCACCCCAATGTTCATTGCAGCACTATTTACAATAGCCAGCTCATGGAAGCAACCTAAATGCCCATCGACAGACGAATGGATAAAGAAGATGTGGTACATATATACAATGGAATATTACTCAGCCATAAAAGGGAATGAAATGGGGTCATTTGTAGAGATGTGGATGGACCTAGAGACTGTCATACAGAATGAAGCAAGTCAGAAAAAGAAAAACATCGTATATTAACGCATATATGTGGAATCTAGAAAAATGGTACAGATGAACTGGTTTGCAGGGCAGAAATAGAGACACAGATGTAGAGGACAAATGTATGGACACCAAGGGAGGAAAGTGGGGGTGGGGCTGTGGTGGGATGAACTGGGAGATTGGGATTGACATATATACACTACTATGTATCAAATAGATAACTAATAAGAACCTGCTGTATAAAAAAAATAAAAAAAATATGTTTGTGAGGAAAAATAAATAAATCAATGAAAGTGAAAACAGGAAGTCAACAGAGAAAGTCAACAAAACCAAAAGCTGTCTCCTCTCGTACGTAGTTCATGAGGGTTCATCCACTGCTTCCTTTACTTATCCCGAGGGCTCCCGTCCCTGACAGAAGCTTGGGCGTGCTGTCCCTGGTTCCTCTTCTGAGCTACCTCAACCTCCTCCCAGAAGATGTAGCGGATGTAGAGAGTATCACTCCCTGTTGGGCTCACCAGCCTCCCAAGCTGTCAGTTGACTACATGAATAATCTCTGTGTCATGAGACCAGTGAAGATTAGGAGACAGGTGCATTTTAACTGTTCCCTCCCAGATATGATCTTTCTTGTTTAATCCAAATGAATGACTTTCCCCTCCCCACCTGGTAGATGCCTCAGGAATAGGGAGGACCATGGGAGAGTTGAGAATTTGCATTATGACTAATAAGTACCCTGTCTCATGCAAGGTAGGTGGTTTTTTTCAGAGAGAGGATGCCAGCACTTTCTTGAAGACCCATCAAGCTGATCTGATGAGTTCATCAAGGCTCCTCCCCCTTCCAGAGTTGACACTCCCCCCAGTCAGGTCCCCCACTGCCATCTGCAATCGAGCAACTTCTCTCTAAACTCTAAGCTAACCTTTTTCAGAGAAAAAACAAAAGCAACTCTTTATGACTCATATCATTTTAATGACACCAACAGATGATGACATTTCATCAGTAACCCTTCTGCTTATAACCTACGGATTAGCTCCTTTCTCCATCTGCCCAAGTCACCAGGCAGGCAGTGCCCCTAGAAAATAGCAGAAAGTAATTGTCTGTTTAGATGCACAAGCTCTAAACATACTACTGGTCCAACGCAAACAATTAGCTATATTGTACGGCTTCCAAAAGCTGCATTTGAGGTTGCTGTTGCTAGGGCAGAAATGGATGAGGAGAAGAGACTGGGTCTCAGGCTGTACAAACAGTGCTCTCCGTGGGGACTTCATGGCCTCTTGGGGACGAATCTTGCTACAGAGAAGTACAGGAGCCCAGAACCCTGTGGAGGATTCTAGAGGTGCCTGGGGAGCAAGGTTGTCAGCATATTTTAGGGGAAATTCTCTTTGTCTTTTTGCCAAGTGCAATCTCACTCTGGTTCAGTGGGCAACAGCTTGCAAGCTACTTAGAGGAAAAATTTCTGTTCCAAGTCTGGGGGCTCGATTTGCCTTTGCCTAAGCTGGGGCTGTTGGCATGCTCATTTGTCTCTGCCCCGGGAGAGGCTTGGCACTGATTTTCCAGCTTTTCCTGGAGTTGTGGCATCCTGGCTTTGACCTTGCAACAATCCATCCTTAACCTCCTAAAGCTTCTGCAGCATGTCTATAGAAAAAAAACAAGGCAAAACGATCCTGAAAAAATTCAAATGTCTCGTGATAGTTTAAGGTAGTTTGAGATCTACTGGGGTCTCCATAGAATCCCTAGAATTGTGTAAAACCAGGGCACCAATGACTGCTTTAGGGCCTTGTAATCTCTGACATGGAAAATGTGAGCCTAAGACATACGACTCTAAGTTTCCACATTCTGGTTGTCTGATCTTGAAGGAGTCAGTGCAGCCTGGTGGGAAGAGCAGGTGGTGGAGAATCAGGAACCCTGGCTGCCCTTCTCTGCTCGAGCTGGGATTCCTTGGGTGGTGACCATGACCACCTGCAAGTATTCACTGAGTGCTTTTTAGGTAGAAAGCATTGCACTAAGTTCTGGGACTCTTGATTTGAAGGAGACTTGAATTTCAAAGGGGAGACAGAACAAATGGCTCCAAAGATTTTATTCTTTATCTAGTTACGGGGATGCTGGCAACAGCTTCTGCTTGTTCTCTAGTATCTATTCTGCCTGTTATGGATTGAATTGTGTCTCCCCAAACTCATATTTTGAAGACCCAACCCCCAGGACCTTAGCTGTGACTGGAGATAGGGTCCTTAAAGAGGTGATTAAGTTAAAATGAGCCCATTAGGGGGGTCTTAACCCAATACGACTGGTGTCCTCATAAGAATAGGATATTAGGACCCATGGACAGTCCTGTGCATGTGCATGCACGGAGGAAAGGCCATGGGAGGACACAGCAAGAAGGCAGCCATCTGCAAGGAGAGGGGCCTCAGAGGAAAACAACCTGTAGACACCTGGATCTTGGATGTCCAGCCTCCGGAACTGTGAGGAAATAAATTTCTGTGGTTTAAGCCACCCAGCCTATGGTATTTTGTTATAGCAGCCCTAGCAACCTAATATACTGCCCTTGTGCTTTAGTGATAGAAGGCCTACTTTTACCTGGGTTTGGAATAAAGACTATTTCTAGCCTTCCTTGTAACAAGGTGTGGTCATGGGATGAAGTTCTGGCCAATGAGATGGAATGGGAAGTATTCTCTGCAACTTCTGGGATGTATCTTTAAAGGGTGGAGGTGTAACCTTCCTCACTCCTTCGTCCTTCTGGCTGCCAGGAATGGGGACATTTTGGCCAGAGCTTGAACAGCCATCTTAGACCATGAGGTGGAGAAATAGTATAAAAGGATCTGACCTCTGACACCCATCAAGAGCCATTCTAGCTCCGGGCTGCCTATAAAGACTTGGGAGAGTCATAAAATTCTATCTTACTTAAGCTGCTGTGATTTTGGGGTTTTGGTTGCTCACACTAGAACCTTATCCTGGCTGATCCAGTGTCCTCTTTATGAGGAATCAAGGGAGAAAAATCTTTCACATCTCAGAACTGGGAAAAGTCATGCTTCCTCTGAGAAACTGAGAAATCCGTGCATCAGGGAAATGATATTCTTTATTTCTTGGCACCGGGGAGTTCAGAGCCAAATTTGTAACCCTGTCCAGCAATCACAGCACTGGAATCTGCACTCACCTTACTCTAGTCTTACTCTCTTCCTTTCCTTTCCATCCTTTGCTGAATTTTTTCAAACCAGTCATTTTATCCTTTTACATCAGATGTATTTTTGCAAGCAGTCTCGAATCTTTGTGAAGGTGGGGCAGACCTAAAAATAAAAGTCTGCAGTGGTCCAACAGAATTTTGGGGATAACTTTATGAGAGAGAGAGAGAGGGAGGGAGAGGGAGAGGGGGAGAGGGAGAGGGAGAGGGGGAGAGGGAGGGGGAGGGGGAGAGGGGGAGGGGAGGGGGAGGAGGAGGGGAGGGGGAGAGGGAGGGGGAGAGGGAGGGGGAGAGGGAGGGGGAGAGGGAGGGGGAGGGGGAGAGGGAGGGGGAGGGGGAGGGGGAGAGGTAAGATGTTACTGTACGTGACAAAGCATGACAAATGGACAACTACCTTCTTGGATTCATTATCAATACTGAAGGTTGGAATCTGGAGGTCTGGCTATCAGAACACCTACAGATAGAAGAGAACAGTTCCAGGGGGCAGTTAGCACCTGTTGGGAGGTCTCTGGAGCAATCAACTCATTTTTATTTTCCTTTATCTAGTGAACGGGAGGAGTGGCGGCAGCCTGTCCATTTGTGGCCTAGCATCACGAGAATTGGTTCAGCTTCTTTGCACGTGCATCTTATACTATTTCCACTTGTGCCTCGTCTGGATGGTTTGCCCCAGAATAAGTGTCAGGTTTCCAGTGGAGGGGCTTGAGTTGGATTTATCAGTCCAGAAGTTGCCTCTCCAGCCAGAAAAATATTTCTTGGAGGCAACTCAATTTCTTATTCTTGTCTGTGAAGGGCACTGTGCAAGATTCCTGCGTGAAGGTGAGCCCACTTTAATGCAAACTCTGCTGTCAGAGAATTAAAATGAACACCCAGGAGGCATCTGAAAATAGGCCAACTTTGAGTTCAGTTTTGCTGATTGGTAATCACATCTCATCTCCAGTTCACAAGGAGCAAGCTCAGAGGATCGCTTGCACCTGCCTAGCTCTCAACTCGGTGGGGTTTGATTCTTCTTTAACCCCCTCAAAAGGACCACTCAGTTCAGCACTCAGGAATGCCACCTCTTCCCACTGAAGAGTCCCTTCAGTGTGGCATGATGCTGAATAAAATGCAATGCCAGTACTTAGGTATCTCTGTAAAAATATAATTCATTTACGCTAAAATACTGGGCCAGGGTCAAACTGGGGGAAGGTGAAGATTTCAAGTGATTTGGACTTCTACTTAAAAAGAATGGTTCCTAGTATATTTGTTGCTGTTGCTGTTTCTACAATTTGTATCTGTAGAAAAAAAGAATCAGTTTTACCTCCACATTGTTTAGTCACACAGATGCCCACACGAATGATCAAATGGGGCAAAGCTCATGGAGTGCGGTGCGGGCTACGAATCCCCAACAAGACCCCGAGGGGCTGGGAGTGGGAAGAGATATCCATAAAAACATTCGCCGAGCCTGATATATGAGGCTGGGTGGGTGCATCAAGAATACTGAAACTGTCACCCTCAACAAAAGCCACTAATAAAACACGTGAAATATGTAGGCTACGTGGGAGGTGTTCATCTGTAGACTGCGGATAGTAACTCTCAGGCAGTCGCAGGATGCACAGTACCTGGGAGAGACCAGGGGATCAGCACATGTTATCCTCTTCCTTTCTGCCATTAATCTCATCTCTGCCACTAACTAGCTATGTGACCCCAGGCGAATCAACGGAAATGCTGGAATAGCAAAAGAACACATACGTGTCACCTGTAAGGCATCTGGACCTGGGGTGCACCTCACCCCCTTTTAGGCCCCCAAAGTCCTTAAAAACCTTGTCATTGTGAGGCAGAGCTTCTCTGTCCCCTGCAATGTTTTAATGTGGGACCACCTTCCTGTCCAAGAACTTGTCATTCATTTTATCATTTGGACACTGAATGATCATGAAAGACAAGCTGCAATCACATAGACCTCTGCAATCATCTAGTGTAGGAACTTTAGGGCCCCAGAATTTCAGAGCTGGAGGGGTCCTGGGTCATTGAGCGCCCCACCCCACAATTGAGGACCCTAAGATGAAGTGATATGCTGAAGGAAGGTCACAGTGCCAGGCTCATCTCACTCCCAACCCAAGGTTCTTCCAAAATACCACATGGCCTCCCCTCCTCACTCCTAAAAAGTAGGTATGAATGTGCTGTATGTCCAATTACACTAGGTTTCCCAGCTTTTTGTAATAAATCAAATCTACTAAAACAAAAAATGCTAGCTATGGCAAGCACTAAGAATGTAATTGACATAATTTTGGTTGATTTTCTTGAGTCTAGAACTAATTTCTGGTGGTTTGGCTGCCCCACGTTCTTGCAAAAGCTGATCAGAAACATTTGATTCTTGGACTCACTCTTTTCCTTTTCTTGAGTCTGCTATGGATGGAATATCTGTGTCTCTCCAAAATTCATATGATGAAATCCTAACCCCCAAGGTGATGGTATTAAGAGGTGGGGTCTTTGGGAGGTGATTAGGTCAGGGTGGCGGAGTCCTCATGATTGGGATTAGTGTCCTTATATATAACTGGGAAGCTAGCTTGCCCCTTCTGCCATATGAGGACACAGTGACTAAATGTCCGTCTGTCAACCAGGAAAAAGGCTGTCACCAGACAATTGATCTTGGACTTCCCAGCCTCCAAAATTATGAGAAATAAGTTTCTGTTAATAAGCCACGTCGTCTATGGTATTTTTGTTATACCATCCAGGGCAGCTTTGAAGGGGAAATGAAGGGCAGATCTGGGCGTCGGTGGGGAGGAGGAGCCATTGTGATCCTCTCTTCCCTCCTCTATCTCCTTGGGTGATATCTCCAAGGAGCCAGGTACAAATTTAAAAATGAAATGTGGGTACTGATAAGATAGCAAAGAATGTCAGGACTTCAAATACAGGTGAAAAAGAAAGACTTGTTCTTTACCATCTCTATCCAAGAAAAAAGTGCAGAAATGTAGCCCAGGTCTGAAGTAGGAGGAGGTGACAATCAAGTACACCATAATGAGGGCTCGAGATTTTATGTGCATTTCATTGCTTGATGTCACCCCTGATTCCCATAACTGTGGATAATCCTGTACTGGCTACTTCTAAAATGAGTATCTAGGGAACATTGGCAGAGATGGATTAAGCCCTTTACAATCATAAACTTTCCCGAGGCTAACTCTAGCAAGAAATGAAATAGGAGGTGGGTTATTTCCAGACTCAAGCATTCTGTGTTCAAAGGCCAGTGGAACCTCGGGGGAAGAATATGCACAAAAGAACAGCATCGTCTTGGAACAGGGACCATCTGCTTCTCCTCCTGCCTTTGTCCTCTTTCATTATTGAAGCATTAAAAATACTCTTTGACAAAGGTGGCATGTTTTACTTTTCCAATTAGGTTTCCTTGGGAACTGACGAGAAGGTGTGTGCACCCGTACAAAGCGTACGTGGGAGGCTCCTAGAGAGAGAAGAAATCTTGAAAGTGCCTCACCTAATGAAGGGATTGCTGGAGAAGGGACTAAAAGACGAAGAAGACCTACTTCTGCTCCAGAACGTTCTTTTACAATGTGACTGCTGTTACAGAATTAACTGAGATAGTCCAGGAAAAGCACCTAGAACTGCGCTTGGCACAGAGTAAACAGTCAATAAACATTAGTTATTATTATTATTTTTAACAAATGGTTAGGAGAAGAATTTCTTCAAAGACATCCAGGAGAGAGAAGTTTGACTAGGTGACTTACGATACTTCCAAGCAATAAAATTCTATAATTCAATTTTTTTCATGTGAAAGTGGAAACTGCAATAATTGTGTTCCCCATCTATCCATTCATCCAACATTTACTGAGCATTCATTGACTACCGTGATGTCAACAATCTAATTTACTTTCCTCTTTGGTAAGAGGAATAAACAGAAGGCCTTTGTAAATAAGATGAAAGGGAAAATTCCATAGCCCTAAGGAGAAAATGCTCTTTTATTTCAGTAGATGGGCTGTAAGTAGACTTTCTATCTGAAACAAAGCTTCCAAGCAGACTCATAATATTGTGACACCTTGATTCTGTCTTTTGAGCAGAGCTAAAAACAACACTAGAGTTGGAGCTCTCAAAAATGCACAGTCACACTTTAATACAGTGAAAGGCTCTGAAATCAACATCTGTTTGGCAAGTAGAAGGTGCCTTCCAAGAAACATTCCATGGAGTGCTTTACTACAAAGGAAATCTATTCAAAAAGGAGATTTTAAAAAAAGGTAAATATCCATATGGTCAGCGTATTAGTCTGCTTGGGCTGCCATAACAAAACACCATAGACTGGGTGGCTTGAGCAGTAGACATTTATTATAAACTCCCACCATAAATATCAGCTGGCTCAGGGACAGTAAGTGGTTTTCATCTCATCTCCATTTTTTTTCCTAAAGTGGTTGGCCAATTAGTGGGGTCAACATACCAGTAGCCTTCATTTTGTCTATTACAGAGCTAGAACATTGTGCTTGAAATTCAAAATATCGATCCATAAAAATCTCATTACTAGGTTGTGGATCATTTTGTCTTACAGACCCAAAGACCTAAACTCAAAACGTCTGAGTGACACAAGGGAAAATGAATTTTTGGGACCCCAGAGCTATCGTTCAGGACTTGCCAAAGAAGGTGTGTGTGAGTCATTTTGAGTGCTAGCTCAGAGTTCTGGGATGGGTCAGCTAAGGGCTCTAGGGACAACTTCATTTGCCATTTGCCTTTCCTCTTTGAAAAGGGAATAAAAACAGGAGAGCCAGGAAGAAAAACTGTTAGACACAATGATGGAAGACCAGAGTCGTGTTTGGAAAAATTCAGTTACTCAACTCTAAGATGAATCCTTACTGACTATTATGGAAAGAGTGTTTGTGTCCCTCCAAAATTCATATGCTGAAGCCCTAACCCTCAGTGTGGGTGTATTTGGAGATGGGGCTTCTAAGGAAGTAATTAAGGTTAAATGATGTCATAAGAGTAAGCCCCTGGTCTGATAGGATTAGTGTCCTTGTGAGAACAGACATCAGAGAGCTCTCCCCTGCTCCTTTCTCTCTCCACCCACACCCTTTTGTGTAGGAAAGGCTCTGTGAGGACAGAGAGAGAAGACAACCAACGGCAAGCCAGAAGGAGAGCCCTTGCCTGAAACTGAATTGGCTGAAACCTTGATCTTAGACTTCCAGCTTCCAGGACTGTAAGAAAATAAATTTCTGTTGTTTAAACTACCCGGTCTGTGATTTTTTTGTTATGGCAGCCCGAGTGGACTTATACACACTGTCCATATGGATATTTATCTTTTTAAACATATCTTATATTTGAATCCTTTTGTTTTTTTGGCTTTGAAAATAAAGTGTTCACTTGCTATAATTTATTTTTAAATCACCCTTTCACTCATTCTTTACCGAGTCTTTGAGAAATCTCTTTATTTTTGTTCTCTGAGTTTCTCAATGTCTTTGCCCTTGCATTATTTACCAATATCCTTCATCTCTCGACTCCGTTTTTATCTCTGTGTTTCTATCACTTATCTCTTTCCAAGAGATAAGTCAAGAAGAGGTCAGTCAAAAAGCACCTCTTTTTGGAAGGCAGCACCATCTGAGACATCTGTATTGCCTTCTGTGTGGACATCCTGAACCAACAGAGCTAACATTTATGTAGCATACAGATTTTTTAAGAAGTGATTAATCTCTGCCTGTCTAGCAGTAGGAAATAATTCCCCCCCCCCTTAAAATACCATCTTATGGTTTGTTTTACATATAGATGGAAAAAAATCTAGCATCAAGAACTTAGCATATTAAATACAAAATGATAAGGTTCACTCAGCAGTGGCAACCTGAAAAAACTTCATCTGCTTCTCCATGACTTTGGATTGAAACCAAGATTTCAAAATATTTTGCTGTGAGTGATCAAGCTGTCTGGACCTAAGTTTTCCAAGAAGCCAAGAAACCATTTTATATTAATGTAAAATGGCTTTTGGAGAGTCTGGTGAAATGCAATTACTTTCCTTCACTTTGCATTTTGCCCAAATAATTCTGAGGTGCAACCTACGGACAAGATGGATTTCTTTCTGTATTGCTATTTTAAACTGGTTTTTGTATAGTTTTCATGGGCTTCGTAAATCCTGCTGATACAAATCATAAAAGATCTGTCAACATAAAAGCTACTGAAGAATCTAAGAAACAATTCAAAAGTCATTCTCATCGTTTAATCATCAACTGGATTACAATTACTCATAGGAACAGTAATATTAATGTTGGTATTTTTTTCAGGGTGTCAATGGAGTTTTTTCCTTTTTATTAATAGTCAGCTCTTAATGTATCTTATGTGAATAATTAATAGACTTTCTTGAAACTACTTCAGAAAGCACAATGACAAATGGTGTTATTAACAGTAAGATTCTAAGTGAAGTTATAATTCTCTGTCAATATTCAAATTTAGGCAGAAACCCAAGAGTCAGATCTATCTATTTCATTTTCAAGTGTGGTCAAAAGGCCTCTGAGTGCATCTTAAGCAGTTGGTAAATATTGTACAGGTCATCAGATATAGGAACTAGATCTCAACTTTTCGTTAAAAAATATATGTATAGATTGAAAGGAAAAAATGTTATCTCCTCCAGAAACGGAACCCATGTACTAAGGCCTGGTAGGTAAAACACTGTAATTTTTGCTTTTTTCTATAGTTTGTATTAGCTCTTCTCAGATACTAATAAGTTTCTTGGCTTGGACCTTGCAAACTCCAGTCTGATGAAGAATCTTTGGATATTCTTTTTCTTTCACAAGAGAAAGGCCTTGCCCTCTATCCCCAATACTGCCCTTGTGCTCTGGCTGTGTCGGACACAGAGATCCAGCCTCAGTTTCCACTATTTTCTACTTTCTTCCATTTCTTGAGTGCCAGAATCCTCTTATTATGCTTCACCAATGTTCCAAGAGATTGAATAATCTCATCAATAGTGGGAAATTCGGTCCTTAGCTGTTTTTAAACTTTCAAAATGGTGGATCTGGCTATTCCACCTTAATCATTTAGAAGAGATACTTGCTCTTTGAATAACAGGAAGATTTGAGGTTCGAAAGGCCTCTGTTAAAACTTATTACTGCTAAGAAAGTAAATGTTTACTAACTAAAGGTAATATTTTAGGAAGAAAGACATCATATGGATTCTAGGTCCCATCTGCTTGGATAATCTTGGAAATATTATCAGAGTTAACGTTTTGGACCAATGTTTATTATGAAGTCTTTCTATGGAGCTTTAAAATCATAGCTATAACTTTAAACGACAACAGTAATCCGAAACAAACTGCTGTCTTTGACAACAACGCTTTTTTACCACCCTCAGAGATGCACATTTAATAGTAGAGAAATATCTTTGTGCATTTTATTTTATTTTTCTTAAGAGAAATCTAAGCTCACAATCACATCCATCATCTTTCCCTACTCATCCTTTACTTAGTCACATAATACCCAAATATTTTTATCAGCACTATGAGAGCAGATCTTAAAAACCATACTGAGTTTAGGTGAGGACGAATGCTAGACTGGGGAGAAATAAGGCAGGGTTGAAATCCCAAAGGGAGAAAGGGAGGGCTTAATATAGCAAGATGATATTTAAGTTGTAAAGTGAGAAAAAAAGAAAAAAGTCTGCGCTTTATACATTTTCTGTCTATCATCTATCTATCAGTACATGTATGTTTGTGTGAGTATATGTGTGTGTGTGTGTGTGTACACACACACACACACACACACACACATATTCATTTTTCCTAGGAATGTGATTATCTTAAATAAGTCTGTTTGCCCACTGGTGCATCTGGGCAACTCTTAACCAAAGCAAAGACAACCTGGATTTCCCTAAGGACAGAGAGAAGTCTCAGAGGTGAAATGAAATAAAAGCTGCAACATATAAAAAGCATAATACAAGAAAAAAAAGTTAGATTTTCAGATTTCAGAATCTAAGAAATTTGCAAGGCATTTCCCCTCCTACCCTTTCACTGTGCACGTGTATGTAAAGAGTTTGGATGTGTCGTGTCTGGAGGATTGTGATGCAGCAAGGCAGGCAGATTCCCTGAGCAAGCCGGCCACATGCAATCACCTGGCAGTTGTCTAGACTGGCCAAATTAAAATGTAAGAAAATGCTGGGTTCTGAGTGGGAGAGAATATATCTTAGAATTGTTTTTCAAACCCGGATAAATTTCCAACACTGAAAATTTAGAAGGTTGGTAAATTCTCAGTGACAGCTCAAATCAGTTCTGTTAGAATTGACAGCATTTTGTTAGCAGGTACTGGGAGAAGATAATTAGCACTAAGCTGTTTGAAAAGTCAAATTATTTCTTGGTTCCACAAAATATACAAATGAAGCAGAAAACCTCCTGCAAAGGGGCTTCCTTGGTAAGAGAGAATATTTTAAAGTGCTCTTCATTGCCAGTGTAAAGCCTGGACAAAAGGAAGGTCTCAGAGCTGAGGTGTCGGTGTAAAATTAGTTCATTGGTAAACAGGGTTTTGAAAACAGCAGGTTAATTACACAAGGCAGGTTAAACTCTCAGGAGAGTATCAGCAGTCAGTGTGTGGTGTGTGGGGCTCATCACTTCCATTAATAAAGTTGAGGTGCACACCTCATTCCTCCTGGAGCCTGATAAAAATACAACTGGGAAAGAAAGAAAACCAACACAATAAAAAGGCATTGAATCCTTTCTGTGAAGTTGTGCTTTGGGTGGCCTGAGTGTCCTGATTTCACACCTTTTTTCCTGACTCTGGAATCACAGCCTTAATTTACCGTGTTACCCAGTTTTTCCAGCCTTGAAACTCAAGCATCACCCACAGCTGCTTTTTCTTGTTCACGC
Source organism: Balaenoptera acutorostrata (assembly GCF_949987535.1). Taxonomy (NCBI): domain Eukaryota; kingdom Metazoa; phylum Chordata; class Mammalia; order Artiodactyla; family Balaenopteridae; genus Balaenoptera; species Balaenoptera acutorostrata. Next base: position 55,993,324 of record NC_080069.1, on the reverse strand, counting down.
TCTGTGACCAATTTATTACCAAAGGGTCTCAATTCTGCCTCAGAAACAGCTCTCACAATCCAACCACTGTCACCCCTGACACAGCCAATACTTGGTCTGAGGCCTTGTCATCTGGCCTACCTAACAGCCATTTTAAAACGGTTTTACTAAGTACTGCTAATAGCAAACACCTATGCAGTGCTTACCGTGTGCCAAAAACTGTTCTACGAGCTTTCGAGTCTCACAATAATGCTATGAAATAGGTTACTATTCCTGTTTCAGAGAGAAGGAAGATGAGAACAGAGAGGTTAAGTAACTTGTCCAAAGTCACACAGCTGGTAAGTGGCAGATCTGGGATTTGAACTCTGTCTTCAATTTGTGGTCTGTCTACAGAGACTCCACTCTTAAAGGACTAACGCATATTGTTTCTGTTTTAATTTAACCCATTATTATTTTTAGTTGTTGCATTTTTTTGGAATAGGTAAAACAGTTAACTCATTCAAAATTCAAAAGCTACAGGAGGCTACATACTGAAAGACGTGTGCAGAAGGCCTCCCACCCTGGTCCCGTACCACAGGCCCCTGTCCTGCAGGCAATCAGCATGACCAGTTTCTTCAGTAGCATCCAAAGCAGATGTTTATATGTTACTATGTTATTTCCCTCCTTTTTTTCCTCTTACACAGACAGAATATATTGGATGTAATTTGGCACGTTGCCTTTCCCACTTAACAACATATATTGAAGATCATTCCATATAAGTGCATGAAGAGCTTCCTCATTATTCTTTTCTTTTTTCTTTTTTTTGGAAAGACTGCAGATGGTTGAAATGAGGGGTGGGCAAACTTTTCCTGTAAAGGGCCAGATAGTAAATATTTTAGGCTTTATGGGCTTCATGGTCTCTGTCACATATGCTACTGCTGCCTTTTTTTTTTTTTTTCAAACGTTCAAGAATATAAAAACATCCTTATCTGATAGGTTGCACAAAAACAGGCTGCAGGCCGGATTTGGCCACAGATCATAGTTTGCTGATCTTTGAACCAAACAGGCTCTTACCTCGCTGCCCTGCATCCTGTCCTCCCTCACTCTGGCCCCTTCTTGACCATTCAGAAAGAGCTCTCTTCTTATCACATAAATCCAAAGCTGCCACGGCTCCCTTTAAACCCTCTACGCCTCCCCACTCCCAGGACGGGGAGGTCCAGACTGCTGAGCAGTGCCTACAACGCCCTTCCTTATCCCTGTGCCTCTCCTCCCCTGCCTGTCTACTGCTCTGGTCCAGCCCACTATCAGCTCTGCCTCACCTCCTGCAGCGACCTCTTTGCCCCACTACTACTACACGATCTCTTGCCACAAATCCACTCTCTACACCCCAGCGCAGCCTCTTGGATTGTTTACAAGTGCAAATCACATCTGGGAACCTCTGACAGCTTGTTGCTGCCCTAGAATGAAGTCAACTCCTGTATCATGGTCTACAAGGCAGGCCAGCTCCACTAAGCCCTCCTGTCAGACCTCACTGCCACCATCATCCCTCCCTCCACTCCCCACTCTCCAGCCACAGTGACTTTTCTGTTCCTCAGACAAGCCGAGCTCATCTCTGCCTCTGTGGGTGCTGTTCCCTTGACTGACCTGTTCTTAAAGTTCAGCATCCGTTCAAATGCCACTTCCTTAGTGAAGCTTTCCCTCACCTTCCAACCTAAAGGGGCCCCTCCACTCTTGCCCTCCACTGAGTCACCAGGCTTTATTTTCTTCATGGTCCTATGGCTGTCTATAATTATACCTTGGTTTACATTAGCAGGCTCTCTGCTCTGCTAGGATGGGTGGGCATCTCCAGTGCCCAGCACATTGCCTGACATACATTAGATGAATGCTAAAAATTTTCTGATTCAACAATGGAAGAATTTCTGCCCAATTTACTTTTCCTAGTGGATTTATCCTCACTCCTCACCTTATATTTCAGTCTTCAGTTCCCCTGGCTTTCTCAACCAATCACTACACAGGAATCTTCCTCCTAAGTGAACATGTTGTCATCTCGGTCATCTCCTCCTTCTTTGAGCGACAAACTCCTACTTACCCATCAATACCCAGCTCAAATGTTACCTTTTCTCTGAAGTTTTTACACTTTCCCTTGCCAGGGTCAATTTCATCCTCTGGCAGGCTCCCAGAGCACTTTGTATAGACCTCCCTGATCACACTGGGCCATAATGATTTCCCTACCACAGATGTTTTTTTATTTACTTATCATACCCTGAATACTCTCAAATTTATATATATATATATATATATATATATATATAAATATATTTCATTTTCATTTTATCTACAATAAGCATTTTACCTATAGGGAAAGGACACTTTGGATGCTGTTTATATAAGTAGGTATGAACACATAATAATATAAATAGCATCATTTAGCTCTGTGCTATGTGCTTTATGTATATTATCTCATTTAACTCTCCTAATATCCCCAATGAGGCAGGTGCTATGGTTATCTGTACTTTGCAGATAAGGAAACTAAAGCGAGGTTGGGTGACTCGCTCCTGGTGGATCTGGAATTCACTGCCAGGCTGTCCTGCAGGCAGCTGGTGGCCTGGCTCTTGGAAGGTCTGTGTGCCCTTGAGCTCTCAGTGTATCAGGATGGTGCCCAAATCTGCCCTCTCACCCTGCGTGAGACCCGGGGACACAGCTCTGCTCAGAGAGGGGCCAGCTGGGACTCTGTCACTCCCCTGCAGCAAGGTGCCCCGTGTGTGGGGGGCACAGATGTCCCTCTGCCAGCCAGATGGAGAGGCATGATGATGACGCTGCCCTCTGCACACCTGTGACTGTGCCATCCCCAAGGGCAGCCAGGTATCCTTGGGGCCTGCTTCCTGCTGCCACATGCTGCTTATCCATGTGGACATAAGCTGCTCCGCCAGCTCACCCCTGAGCTAATACGAAGGGACCGCAGGGCTTTGGGCAGGAGGGTGGGAGCCTAGAAGGCAGAGGAGACAGGGCAGAAGGAGCTACCATTTCTCTATCTTTTCCTTTAGCCATTTCCCCCCCTCCACCCCAGCTTTACTGAGGTATAATCGACAAATAAAAATTTTATCTATTTAAGGTATACAACATGATGATTTGATATACGTACACCTTGTGAAAAGCACAGCAAAGGAAACAACAAATGAAAAGGCAACCTATGGAATGGGAGGAAATATTTGCAAATCATATACCTGATAAGGAGTTAATATGCAAAATATATAAGGAACTCAAACAACTCAATAGCAAACAATGAATAACCTGATGAAAAAATGGGCAAAGGGACTTCCCTGGTGGTCCAGTGGTTAAGCATCTGCCTTCCAATGCAGGGGACACGGGTTGGATCCCTGGTCAGGGAACTGAGATCCCACATGCCGCAGGGCAACTAAGCCCGTGCACCGCAACTATTGAGCCCATGTGCCACAACTAGAGAGCCCACACGCCACAACTAGAGAGCCCACGTGCCACAACGAAGATCCCTCATGCCACTACTAAGACCTGATGCAGCCAAATAAATACATAAACAAATAAATAAATATTTTTTTAAAAAAAGGGCAAAGGACCTGAATATTTTTCCAAACAAGATGTACAAATGGCCAACAGGTATATGAAAAGGTGCTTGACATCTTTACCCTTTCCTTTAAACAAAGAAACTTTCCTTGCACCTTTCTTCAGGGAATAAAGGCAACAGGTAACAATTAGCAAGTGTTTGTCTAAGACGTACAGACTTCCTCTGTTGCAGGGTGTATCCCGGTGTAAAGGAGAAGAGAGCGTGGAATGGATTTGCCATAGTCTGGCTTCATTATCAGCTCATCAGGAAAATTCTGCCTAGTGAAGTGGGTCACAGACTTGAGGGGAATGCTACTCAAAGTGTGGTTCTCGTACCAGCAGCATCAGAATCACCTTGGAGCTCAGGAGAATCGCAGACTCTGGGCCCTACTCCAGACCTGACAAATCAGACCCTGAATTGTAACACGATCCCCCAGGAAATTCCTAAGCACATTAAAGTTTGAGAAACACTGACCCAGGGTGACTGATTAAAATGTGAGTTTAGGGCTCTATGCCTTAGAAATTCTGATTCACTTGAGGAGGGTGAGATCCAGAAATCTAACAGGCACCACCTACTTTTTGCTTCTGCCTACTTTTTTGAGCAACTGTGGTCTAGAGGCAGTGCTGCTTGGTGGAAATAGTACAGACACTATATTTAGACAGTCTTGAGATCAAATCTCATTTCTAATAGCTACAAACTAAGTAATCCTGAATAACTACTTCATCCTGTTAAGCTTTAGCTTCCTCAGCTATAAAATGGAGATATTAAATGTCTATACCTTCAGCTGGATGGTTTAAAGCACCTAGCACCAAAGCTGTGGCATACAGTATGTATAAATGTTAAATATTATAGCCATTAGATCAAACAGCTATCTAATGGTTGCAACATTGAATGGTGGGCTGGGCCAGAGTACTGATTAATTTCAACTGCAGGGACAGGGAAGGCCAAAGGGGGCTAACCAAGGCGTGATGGCTGTGGTTTCTCTGTTACTTAATCTTGGCCCTAAAGACAGGGGAAGGATTAGACTGCAGCAGTGATCAAACTTTATCATCTACTAAGAATCACCAGGGAAGGGAGTTAAAAATGCTGATTCCTGGGTGCTGCCTCTCAGAGATTCTGTTTCATCGGGTCTGGGATATGGGCTAGGGATCTGCATTTTTATCCCCAGGAGATTTGATGCATGAGTCCTCCAATCTCATCCTGAGAAACAGTGGCTTAGAGAACATGTGTACTTATTGGATAAAGGAAGAGCCTGACGCATGGGGTGCCCTGGCTGGTACTGGGAAATATACACAAGGATGGATGACTCCACCTGGTGTCCACCCAGCTGGGAGCTGGGGCCTCCAAGGAGAACGTAAGTCCGTGCTGCTGTGCTAGAATATCGACACGAACGGCGGCCCGGAAGAGCAATGGAAAAGAGGCATACCTGGGCTTCCGCAGCTTCAATGCTGTGGGAGAGATTTCCATTTTGTACAGGTTCCGATGCATCACTGGATGGTGTCATCTCCACTTCTGTGCTGGTGCTGTTTGGGAGCTCGATTTTTTCTGTGACATAAATTAGACACATACAAAGAAAGCAAATGGAGTCAAGTAGGGGTAAGAGCCATATAGAGAAGAACACCCTATACTGGGCCAAGGGAGAAGGTAGTGGTCTCTGAGGGGTGATAAGGTCCAGGGCTGAGGTTGTGTCAGATGGCAAAGGATTTCTACCCTTCTGCCCCATGCCTTTTCGTGTACTCAGTCCTCCTCCTCTCTTTAGTAGCTCTCTGGCATCCCCTCTGGCCTGATGTCTGACCTTGAGTGCCCTATCAACTCCCAGGGTATGCATTCTCTAGACTAGGCAAACTGACCAACTTGCCATTCAAGAACACGAGCGTGGGCATTTTTATACCAAAAGCCAATCTACACACTAACTGTTTATACCCAGGACCACATCTCTCAGATATTTTTTATAGCAGGATCTTTTCTTTTGTATCACATTCCAGAAAGGATATTTATTAGCTATGGCCTCAGAAGACTTGGGTCCTAGGCTCTGCTCTGCCCCCATCGGGCTGTCACCTCGGGCAAGTCCTCTTCTTCCTCTGGGCTTTAGGAACCTTATCTATGAGATTAGGGGAATCAACTGGGTGACCTCCAAGGCCCATCGCTTCCAGCTCTAATTCCCTCAGGCTCAGTGAGTAGACAACTCTGCCAGCGTGTAGGTGCCATGCGTAGGGCAAACCTGGGAACCCGGCCTTCTCGAAACGCCTGGAGAATGCTACTTAGAACATTCCACACCTGGGCATCCTATTGCAGGCCAGGCAAGAGCGGGGGGATGAACAAGTAATCGTTCCTGAATGAGAGGTGACATTTGGCTAGAGTGACTCCCGGGCAATGGTTGAGCGCTGGGACTCGTGGACACCGGGCATCTCAGACAGGCCTGGGTTCACACTCTGATTCTGCTACTTGTGCTGGGGGGCCTTTAGCAAGTGACTTAACTCCTCTGAGATTCAGCTTCCTCATCTGTAAAATCGGGGTGATGAAGATAATAGAACCACCACTGCTGCTACGACTAACAACAACAATACGATCAAAGGGTACACTGATAAAGATTACATAAGAAAACGCATCCTGTGCCTGGTACAGAGCGAGCAAACACGAAATAGAAACTATTGGGATCCTCATTATAGCACCTGCCTTGCACTAGAAGATTTTTTTTCAGGGCTCAGAGGAACACCGGCAGGTGATCAGTGATAGGCACCACTGAGGTTTTTTTGCCATGCTTTCGGTGACAGGGAAATAAAAAGGGTTCCTAGGCCCTCTGGCTGTGCTGGGTCAAGTCTTGGATTTCAGGAGACAATGAAGCTGTGTGGTTCAGTGTCAGGGTTGCCAGGAATACCAGAATGCTCATCAGTATCAGATATGGGCAGTCTCAGGCTGCTCATAGAGTATCAGAGTATTTCTAGCAACTTCAGAAAAACTAAACATTTTTATCACTGGTAAACTCTCACTGGAAAATAATTTGAGAGTTACATAAAAATTGTTGGGTTTGAAGGAGCCAAATTTTGGAAGTCACAGGGAAATATTTATGTTTATGTATTTAGTTGTGGAATACAGAGGCATAGATATATTTAAATATAGAAAGCCACTGAAACTCAAACTTATTTTATCTTTCCATGTTTTCAGTCGTGATGACGTTATCTTAATGATGTTCTGCTGTGTGTGACTGTGTCTGTTTTTCCTGGTATACTTCGTTTAGTTATTTAAACTAAAAAGTACTAAGTACCTTGGGAAATATTAAAATTGTGTTTAGGGTGCCTGTTGGCTGAAGTGATACAACTTAAGGATCGGCCTTCAATGGCCAGACAACACAGGAGGCTGGGTCCCAAAGTGGAGTTAAGATATCCAAGAACAGACATAAACAGATGAGAAGAAGCAACCTCCCAGGCGTGATAGTTAGCATTTTAGCTTATTTCCTTTAAGTTTTTCTTTTCATACCCAGTAGAATCTTGACTGTTTCTTGGCCAAATAGTTTCCCTGAGCTAGAAGTCAGGATAACAGGAGAGGCAGAAACTCTTCTAAGGAATGTCATATATTTCAAGTGCAACACTGTTGAATTTTGTCTGCGGATAATTTTAGTTTCTTGGGCAATAGTATTGTGTATCACATAGTTCCAGATTAGGGTAAATTTAGTCTGAATTTAGAATTAAAGAGCTACGGGAGAGTCACAGACTGGAGATGAGGAACATTACATTCCAAGTTAAAATGAGATGCCTGAATGTCACGATCTGGTCACACAGGAACTCAGAAAAGGTCAACCACAAGAGACCCGGGTGAGTACTGTTGAATTCTTAGGAAAGGAGGGGCAGGGTCATCTTGTAGGAACCCTGCCACTCAGTTCAGGAGTGACCAAGTGAACAATCGGGTAATTTACTGGGGGTGCTGCAGGCATTGTCACAGGTATAAAATCTGGCTACCAGGCAAGAATTTCAGAAGGGGTACTCTCACCTTTTGTTAAGCATTAAATGACAGATCTATATGACCTCTTTATGTGCAATCCCTGAAGTGAAGTGACTTTCTACTCTTCAGTGGAGATGCCTGGCTAGGAGCTGGTGTAACTTTGCTTATTTTAAAATTTTTATTTATTTAACATTTTTATTTATTTATTTTATATGGTTCCTCAGAGAATCATTTCACTCTTTTTAAAGTTCCCCTGGGGGTAGGTGATATATTGTGTCTATTCATGCCCTGTACCGACGAGGGGGAAGTGGGACTCTTCCTGACACCCAGGAGAGGGCTGAGTTGCAGGGTTCTGCGTCTGCACTGAGTTGGGGTGTCCACACTGGGTCCTGTCTCTCTGCCCCCCTCCACGTACTTCAGGAAAGGCACGGGATGGAAGTCTCCCCGGACTCACCCACGTGATTAGCAGCCCCATTCTGCCTCTCGTTCTCATCCACCTGACATTTTTTCTTGGCGATCTTGTGGAGAATTGAAGCCTTTTCTCTGAACCTCCCTGAAGCAAGAGAAAGTAATGGAAAGGAGACAGGGTGAGAAGGAAGATAAAGAGAGAGGCTTGTGGCAAATGGCAAAGCGCTGGTGAAGCAGGCACATGGCTTCCTCAGCTATGGGGCCGGTCAGCAGCAACCCCTCCTTTCTGCCCAGCCCAAAGGCCCTATGACCTGCAAGAAGGGTACTTTCTTACCTTGTGATTCTTCAGCCCAATTCTCTCTCTGAGAATCTCAAGCTGCCGGATCACAGATGAAAGGTGACCTCTTCCCTCCCTCCCACTTGCTTACAAAAACCGAAAGCACCAATCATCACCAAAACTCCCTCTACTGCTGAGGTCCGAAACAGGTCTGGAGAAACAGAACTGCTCTGGAGGCATAGCCGTGTCTCTGGAATTATATGCTCATCCCAGAATTGGCTTTTGACCATGGAAAGCCAAGCCCAGGGGTCCTTTGATTTGACTTTGGTTTTCAAACATTTATCTTAATTAACACTGCAATTTCTACAGGAGTTGGGATGCATCACAGCTTTTCGAATTAGCTGAGTCAGCTGCAATTAAAGCATCAGGGAGGCAACTGATTCCAGTTAGGGATTTAGGGTAAAGGATGAGCAACTAAGCACAGCAAGTAATGTTTGTTGGTGAAGAGACGCTTAGGGAAAGGTGCTGGAAAAAATACCATTTTCAAAGTAATCATTTTAAACAGCTGTACCACAAAAGTAATGCTTCATTTCTTCTCCATTACTGACATAATTAATGGGTAAATGCATGCAACAAGCACAGAAAAAAAGCATGCAATAGTGTAGAGATTACTTTATGTGAAACATAGCGCATTTTTCTTTCTCTTTTAATCCTTGATTTTTTTCCCCCTGGGAAAGTTCAAGGTACAAAGGAGACTTATTTTAAACTGACTGATTATTGCCTAGATTCAGATATGATGAGTCCCTGAAAATATCACAACTCCTAATTTTCCCACTAGACATTGGGGGTTGGCTGGGTTCTCTAGCAGCATATTAGCAGAGGAGCTCATTCTACTTTTCTAGTTAGACCAAAACCAAACCAAATCAAACCCCAAAATGTTTCTCTTGGAGAGCCTGTCCTCCTAGGATGGGGCATGGCAGGTTGGCATCCGCACCCCACCCCTCCTTGTGAATGGAAATCCTGGGGAGTGGTCATAGAGGTGACTTGTGTGCCTGGCTGGGGACGACAGAAGCTGTAAACTAGAGTGGGACCAGTTGACTTCAATGGTGAAAATGATGGGAGACAGAGCCCCTTCTGCTCACAAGCTCCATTAGCCTTAAATCTAGATGCCTGCTACCATAAAGGTAGCCTCTAGTAGGTAAGTACCTTAGTGTAGGTAATGAATGTGCCCTGCTGGGCACACCCTCCAAGGAAGCAGGAAGAGGAACATTACACAGAGAAAAGTGGGTCGGTATGTGGCTTGGGCTTCATAAGGAATGAGAAAGAAGGACTAGGAGATAGGCATGATGTCCATCCTTGAGGGATGTTGAAGGTCAGCATTAGGTTCCCCACGCTGGAAGGTAATTTGAATTTGGCTGTTTCTATTTAATCTCCAAGGAAAACTCGGGGAAGAAAAGAGGAAAGGAAAGAAGTCTGGGGACTAGGAGAAGGAGGAGGTAAAAGGGAATAAGGAAAAAAAAAAAAAAAAGAAAAGAAAAAGGAGAGAAAAAGAAGGAATTCAAGAAGGAGGAAAGAGGCAGGGAGCTGGGATTGTCTGGAGGTTGCCAGGCAGCATGGATGCAAGACACGTCCCTGGCTGCCAAATCTACTCTTATTTGGGGAGTAGATAGGTGGATAATGAAGAGTGATTCTCAGCATTTGGCAGCCTGAAGCCTAAAGAGGGGTACTTCTTGTGGAAGACGACCCTAAGAAGACCTCAAATCATCTGCTGAAAAGGCAAGAAGAGGAAAAGGGAGGTTCTAAAACTTTATAGAAGGTGATGATTCTAGTAATAATGCCACCCTGTGGATTTGGGGTCTGTCTTTGAGCTTAGAACATTCTGCAGCTCTGTGATCAACAATCGCTATTTAAAAATTATATGTAAAATAATAATAAAGCAAGAGAGCAATCAGAAGAGGAAACAAGTAAGCCTGGGGAAATAAAACCTGAAGTAATCCAATCCAAGTAATGCCCAAAAGTCATGAAACACGGCAGAGAAAAATATTTGATAGAAACCAGTTAATCACATGTTGTGTGTGATTCCAAGGATCTTTTCAGAGCTCAGATGAACGCCAGAGAGAAATGGTAACAAAAGGGGCCCCAAAGCATGGAAGGGTTTGGCCACTCCCTCTGCCAGGAAACATCTTTCATAACAGTGTTGGCCACTGTCACTCGTGGGCTCGTTTCCCCAAATTCTCTAAAGGAAGAGTGGGAGGACAGGGCAGGGAAATGATTCTAGAATTGGGATTTCATAGGTTCTCAAACGTTTTCACAGACCAGCAAGGGTTTTCTAGACTGTGTGTGTCACCCGTTTTCCCACTGCAGGAGCACCTCAGATTTTCTGTGCTATGGAAAAATAGGAGGGATAGACCTTGTTTTCTCTTGGGGTTCAGCCCTTGGGCAGCAAGGCAAAGCTGCAGAGGCCGCCTGGGGAGCAGCTTTTGTCCACCCACCCCTTCAACCTCTTTAGTACAACTTCTGTCCCAATTTGCAGGACCTGGCAGCCATTCTGCCTTGTGAGTGCTGACAATGGCTGTTCCAAGGCCTAAAAGGATTTTCAGAGATGAGTTTCTAGAAAAGCAGCACACAGAAAAGGTGAAGGAAAGGGGAAGGCCCACCTTTAGAATTTGGCACACAGGGGAATTCCTTGCGGTGGTGGGGCAGAGCCTCGCCAGTAAGGGATCCTCATCCCAGTTCAGTGGACACCCCTGGGATCACCACAGGGCACCTTTTGAGAAAAGCTGTGAGGATCATGCCGACAGGACAAGAGTGAGCACAGAACATGTGACTCTCAGAGGGACCCTCTGTGTTTGGGGGTAGGAAGACCTGGCACCTTCCGGACCTGTTCAGCCTGAAGCCACAAGCTGGGAGAACACCTCGCAGGACGCGTGTGTGTTGGGGACAGCACAGTATTGTGGTTAAAAGGATGTGATTTCGAGGCAGCTAGGCCTGGGTTTAAGCCCCGCCTCTCTCACTGGCTCTGCTGGCTGAGAACTGGTAAATACATGAATATTTCTGAGCTTCAGTTTTCCCACCTGTTGAATAGGGATGTTAACGACTGACTCCTGAGCTAAATGCAAGGCTTAAGTGAGGAAATACGTGTAAAGGACTGAGCACAGCACCTGGCATTAGCAGAACTCTGTAAATAAGAGGAAAAAGAAAAACAAAGCAACAGACAGCCCAGGGGCAAGGGTGACATGGCCCTGAATTGCTTTAGAGCAGCGGTCCCCAACCTTTCTGGTACCAGGGACCGGTTTCGTGGAAGACAATTTTTCCACGGACGGGGGCGGGCGGAGGTGGGATGGCTCAGGCGGTAATGAGAGTGATGGGGAGAGGCAGAGGAAGCTCTGCTCACCTCCTGCTGTGCGGCCCGGGGGTGGGGGACCCCTGCTTTAGAGGAATCGTTGGCATCGGCTCTTCTCTCAATCCACACAGGCGGGACTGCAGCATTAGCTGCATCTGACCCGACAGTGTAAGCATCGGGGGCCTTGTCGGATTGGTGTTTAGTTTTCAGTGAGTCCTCCAAAGTCAGTTCCAAAACCAATTAGGAGAAGGATCACTTTATACTTTCCCGAAATTAAGAAGGTCAAGGTGAGGGAGCTGGCCCTCTGTGTTTTAGATACCTTTGTGATCTTAAAATGAAAAGATAGTGATCAGCTTTCTCCCATTACCTGTGAGGACAGAGTACAGGGAAGGACTATTGGTGTTGCACAGTGGACTCGGGGTGGCTCAAAAGAGCTTCCTGATGCACAAGGGCTTTACCTCCTCTGTGTCTCAGGCTCAGAATTTTAAAATGGGGATAATAAATAGAACACCCAGCTCATACAGTTGCTGGAAGACTTAATGGTTTGATACACAGCAGGTGTTTAGATGGCCCTGACATACAGTAAATTACTCAGAAAGGGTTGTTATTATTATGGAAGTGAATGCAGGACCTTTACCCCATAAATTACTGAAAATAAAAAGCTTGATATTTAAAAATAGAATGGAAGCTTAGCGGCCTCCGGTGCAAGAGACCTTGGCAGTAAAGGCACTGCTTCCATAGACTATTTTAGGCATGGATTCCACGTTGGCATAAGGGTTGACATGGACAGATCTAAGAAAAAACTGTAGCTCTGTGCCTGGTGACAAAGAAGACATTTTTGAGCACTTTTCAAGGTGAGAGAAGGAGTGATTTTTAACATTTTTTAAGGCAACTTTAAAAAATATACTCTGCTGCAGTGTGAACCCTTAAAGTGTTGTATTTTTGTACAGCGACAGATTATTTGTATACTTAAAATCGCAGAAATAGCAAATTCTGCTCAAATCATGAGGCACCTAGTACGTCAAAACCTAGTACACAATTTTAATATAGTTTAGCTTGCTCTGAAATTTGCAGAAGAATACCAGCTGAGTGTCCTCAGGGGAGTGTGTGTTGAGGGGGTGCGGTAGGGAAGTGTGGGAGAAGATCAGGGCAGAAAGGCCTATTACGAATAAGAACAAATTTTGGAAGAACAAAATTTGAGGAATCAAAATCCTCAACCAATCTCTCTGCCATAAAACAGAAGCTCTAAGCCGCTTTGCAAAATAACCTTTGGAGGTTCTGTTTACTCAAAGAAAAAGCGTTTTGCTTCTGTTTCTGATGTTAATTAATGAAAACAGCCCCTGGAAATTCCTTCACATCTTTCCCACCAAGTAATCAGCAGCTCTGGACAGGAACCCTTTGGGCTGGAGGTGAGATTCCCTCCGGCTGCCATAGAACATTCTGAGCACCAGAAACACAGAAGAGATAGGACCAAAGAGATTTATAGATGTAAAGGGAGTGGCCGCACACACCTCGGTGAACAGACCTTGGTTTGGGAGAAGAAAAGGGAAAATGAAACAGGAGGGAAAACTTAGTGTTTTAGAAAGTATTTTTGTGTTTTCAGTTCTGCCTTTCCTGTCTCCGTCTTTGAAGTTTATGGCTTGGCTGGTAGCTTAAAAAGTAAAAGGGCACTGAACTTTCTTCCTGTTTATCCCCTGTCTTTTTGTCTGGAAGCAGAGACTCAGGTCAGGCAGCCAGACCATCGTCACTCTGAGAAGGCATGCAATGGAACTGACGTGGCAAAGAGCAAACGCTGACCTTGGGGTCATCGTGGGTTCCTCTCTTTCTCTCACATCCCGCATGTTATCCACCAGCAAATCTGGGGTCTCGACTTTCAGAATATTTCAGAATCTGACCACTTCTCCCTCCCCACCCCCTGGGCCGAGCAACAATCCTGCTGGCCTCCTGGCCAGTCTCCCTTCCACCTTTACCTCTCTGTCCCCCCCAGGCTGGTCTCAGTGATCAGATCGCACCACTCACTCCTCTGTGCAAAATCCTGCAGTGGCTCCTGAGGTCAAAGTGAAAGCCAAAGTCTTCCCAATGACCTGGAAAATTCTGTCCAGTGAAGCTCACCTCGACCCCCTCCCTCGTCCCCTCCCCCTCTCCTAGCTTACTCTGCTCAAGCACTCTGGCCTCCCCGCTGTTCTGGAAAACACTGTGCGCTCTCCCACCTCAGCGCCATGGCCTTTGCTGGTCCCTCTACCTGGAATGTTCTTCTCCCAGGGATCCACGGACTTCACTCTCTCAACTCCTTCAAGTACTCGTTCAAATGTCACCTTCTCATCAAGGCTGCTCTGAGCAGCCTATTTAAATTTGCAGCTTTTCTTTCCAGCATTTCTCTTCCCCAGCTTATTTTCTCTCAAGTGTTTTTCACCATCTAATTTACTGTATCATTACTGCTATTGATTATCTGCTGCTTCCCATTAGCAGCCAAGCTCCACGAGGGTAGGGATTTTCATTGGTTTTGCTCGCTGCCATATCCCCAGCGCCCAGCGGGGCTCAATCAATCCTTGTGTTTGTGGTTTCCTGGCAAGTTGATGAGTTTCTTACATGCTTCTTGTTGGCTAATGACCCAAAGTAAATCCTTTCAAGTCCACCCAAGCCCAAGGCCCCAGTAGGGCTGAGGGTTCATACGTAGAGCCCCAGGAACTGTCCGAAGGTAAAGAGGTGAAATGGGCTGGACCAGGTGTTTATGCACCAGAGATGGAAGACAGAGGGGCACACCAGTCATCTCCTGCACCTCCCTCACCAGGCTGCCCAGGTGAGCCCTGGAAGGAAGAGGAGGAAGATGCAAGAGGAGGCCCGGCGGGCACAGCAGAGAGCAGAGCAGGGAAAGCTGGGCTTTGGCTCCTCCTTCTGTAGGAAGATACTCCTCATGTGTCAAGGCCTAACTGAAGGCCAGACCCGAAGCTTTTTCTCTACTGATACACACACCCATCTTCCCACGTGGAAATCCGCCCGCCGTTCTCATGGCACTTTGTACCCCTGTCACAGCCCTTATTTCAGTTTGCTGCCCACCTGTCTGCTTTCCCCACCAGAGGGCAGGCTTCTCAGGGGCAGAGACCTCTCCGCCATCTGCGTATCTTTGTGTCCCTCAACAAGCGTCTTAGAATCATGCTTGGCACGTCTCATGCACTCACCGAGTTTCGGTGAGGCTCTCGGTATACTAGCTCCCCTGGGAAGTCTGCTTTTTCTCCAAGTCAGTACAAGTCACAATCTTCTACTCTGCAAATATTAACCAAGCCTGTGCTATGAATCAGGCAACATGTGGTAATAAGATCCAGCTGGTGGGTGCCCTTGTAGCGTTCACAGCCTGGAGCCAGAGAGACGCGAAACAAGGACTTAAGATTCATGCTCTGCTGGTGCGGGCCTTCTCGGGAGGGCATGGAAACTCAGAGAATAGTGAAAGTTCTAAGATACGAGACACTACCTAGCAGCTTGAAGGAATAAACTCCTCTTGCATTCCACAAGCTGTCCTCATGGGGCAGCTTATTCACCTAATAGGATCTGACCTGATTTTTTTTCTTAAAAGCAAAATATTCAAAATAATATTCTCGTCCTGCACAAAAACACCAAGAACATAGAGTTTACTTACTTATTCTTAAATCTACTTTTGTGGTACAACCTCTAAATTATTTCCTCTAATTTTTGTGAAACATCATGTAAAACCACTTATTGTAAAATTACATTGACATAACGGAAATTAAGCTACTATTGTAATAAAGTAGTTTGTAAAGTGTCTTTGTAAATATTTTGTGAATGGACCACATAATAAAGATGACGAACATAATTTAATTGTAGTTATAGTTAAGATATAATCATAGGACTGGTTTTTGTAATTAATGAGAATATTTACATAATTGTATCTCAAGCAGTGGCCAAACCCATCATATAATGAAATGAAGCAGGCTGATTTCCTTATTAAGGCTTTTAAAAATAATTTTCTGTAATAATGACCTTTGGAGTCACAAGTAAAGCACAGTTCTGTCTACATGTGAATTGGTTCTATATCATCTCTCCTAATGGGGTCACCTTATCATTGGAAATATGAGAGTGTCTTCCTAAATATTTTGGAAGATTTCCAATGTGTTTCAAAAGTTGGTATCTTAAAGGTTGAAATTTTGTCCTTTATCCCAATTTCCTGCCTTTCCAGGGACTCTGCCTGATCAGTCATCTTATCCTCAATCCTTCCCCTTCCCCTCAGTATATAATCATGCTTAAGTCTTTCAATGTGGCAACTTTTCTCTTGACTTCAGGTTTCCTGCGGGCGCTGCTCTCTCTTGCCTTCTCTTCATGGACAAGCCTCTGGAAAGATCAGTCTGTGCTGGTGCCTCTGTGTCCTTAGGGGTCCTTCAGTCACTTCTTAACTCTGCATCTGCCATTTGTCAGCATTGCTCCACTGAACCTACCCGTGGCCACTTTTCACCTCCACTTGCCTGGATCTCTCAGTGGCATCTGATATTCCTCACTCCTCTCTTCAAAATCCTCTCTGATTTTCAAGGACGCCCGAGAGTGCTCCTTAAGTGTCACCACTCCTCAGGGGCCCCTCTTTGCTCCCTCTTCCTCACACCTCACATTCTCCCAAGGGCCCCAGTGGACCACTGCCTGGATAGCGATGATTCCCACTTTCAGATCTCTGGCCCAGATCCTCGCATCCAATGGAATTCTGAACACCTTCACTGGGAAGTCCCTCTGATGGTTAAACTCAACATGCCCCAAACTTCCATACATCATTTTCCTTCCTAGGAATCTGCTCCTCTGCTTGTATCTGTTGGTGATTTCCTCACTCCCAGTGTTTTCTAGCCACCTTAGAGGTCTCCCTCTCCCCCATATCCAATTAGCTGCCAAGTCCTTTTCAGTCTACCTTTGAACACTTTAGATCCAACCTTTCCAGCCTGGTTGTTGGTTACAGCTTCTTAATTGGTCTCCCAGCTTTTAATCACATTGCCGACCTGCCTCCTTCTAATTTACCCTTCATATGGCTTAGAGTGCTCCGCAGTTATTTTCTTGTCTTACTCCTTCTTAAGACTCTGCTTTAGGCATCTCATCTTTCAGGAAGCTTTTCCCGAGTCCCTTTCCTGGGCTGGCAAGGCACCTTGGTACTTTTCTCTATCACAGCACTGATACTGATCCTGTCATGGCAGTTATCATAGAGCCTCAGAGGTGTTTTACTGACCCTCTCTCCAACTGGCCTGTGGGCCCCTCAAGGCAGGGATGCTGCTTTTCATCTGTCCCCCCAGTCCTTACTTCTTAGGCTGGTCCTCAGTAAGTGTTTATGAATATAACAACATTAACACAAACAACAAAGGGAACCTTAGTGTGTGTGTGTGTGTGTGTGTGTGTGAGAGAGACAGAGAGAGAGAGAGAGATGCTTGGAGTTCTTGCTGTATGCAAATCTATTTGAAATTTACATTCTTTTCCAGGGGAGAGAAAGAAGGAAGATCCAGAAACACATCGCAGGAAACTCACCAGACTCTCTTCCCAGTTAATGTTGTGATTAAATCTCCAAAGTCTAATAGTGTTTACAATTAATGTTTGTCTATTTTGAGACTCTCTTTAAAAAAAAAAAAGATAACCTAATCAAGTTCAGGCAAAATCGGAATTTTACAAACCAAAAAACTGGCAGCAGGTATCAGATAGCAAACTACGATGTTTCAGGCAAGGAGCCAATTTACTGACCTTAGCCAAGGCTCACACGGCTTGAGAGCTACTGTTCTTCATCATTTTGGGTCACCTGTTTTATTATTTTAGGAACTTAATTTTCTGGACATTTCTATCTCATATACACAGATACCAATGGCTCACACCCAAACATCCTCAAAGGGGTTTGTCTGATCTCAGCTTTGGAGTTCTGAGCCAGGGAGGGGCTGCCGGATAGAAGGCTTGAACATCTTCCCCCTGCTCCCATCCCTTGCACCCTGTGGATATCTAAGAGATAAACGAATACAGAATCACTTTACCCAGGTATGTTTCAGATCCAAGATTTGCCAGCATCCAGCCCCAATGCCACCTAAGGGGTGGAAGAGAGCTTCTCGGAGTCAGTTTGTCAAAGCCTGTATCTTGGGTATGTCTCTCTGCAAATGGGCTGTGACATTGGTGTATTCATTTGGGCAGAGTTTTGATTTGTTCACAGCACTTGGCAAATAGTAGGTGCTCAATAAATATGTGTTGAATGGTTACTCTGACTTGTATATAAAAAACAGAACGTAACAAAACAGGTCTTCCTTATGATGACACTATATATTACCCAGTTATTTATCTTGGCATAAAGGGAAAGATTTTATTCTGTAGCAGCCACTGTTTCATGTACACCCATTCTCTCCTGTCACTTGGATTTCATGTGTCTGCAAATTGTCAGTTAACTTGGATTCTTATGTTCTATTTTTTTTTGAATCCTCAACTTTACATTGTAAACTGGTGCCTGTAAATCTCATTTGAAATGTGGGTTTGCAACAGAAATGCCGGCACCTGCCGTGGGTTCTTAACTAAATGGGACTGAAGGCTTAGTGGCCCATAAAATGAGATACTTCAGTTCGTTTCAGATTTAATCAAAAGAGAAACTTACCATGCTTAATTGAACATGCCAACCTCCTGGTATAAAAGATTCCCACTTTTTTTTTTTAAAAGAGAAAGTTTCATGGGGGCGGGAAATTATATTATTAATTTATAATAACAATATTCAAGTTTGACTGATGAAGGCGAACTTAACATTTTCAGTTCTGAAGATGTCAGAAATAGACACAAAAAAAGCATCCATGGTTTGCCTCCTGCTGCCACTTAACACCTTCTACATATGCAATGTGGCAAAGTCTGCCTTTACTTGCCAAGTCCAATCTTTCTGCTTTTACTGCTGACAGTTTAGATCATGAAAATAAGATGCAATGAAGTTTGAAGAGCTGGATGTATTCTAATGAGAAGACTTCCTTGGTCCTGGTTTTCAGGAAGACCGTGGATTTACCCACACAGCTGGTTTGGTCTTTCTGACAGATCTGATACAGGTTACTAGCTGATTAGTTTGGTTATGCACACACACGAGGCTGCTGTCTTCCTAAGATCCAGCCCCAGGGAGAGACCTGTAAGAATACATCTCTAAAAAAGTAATGTGGTTAATAACTGATGAGTTAAATCTGTTTTTTTTGGAGAAGGCTCAGCCTTAACAGAGAGCATCTGTTCAGGTGCCCAGAAAAATTGTGTGGTTATGGAAAGTTGGACCGAATGAGTTAAACCATAAACCTGGAATGAATGAAACATAACATGGTGCTGGAAATGGTGTCTGTGCATAACAGAGGGTGCCCTCACTGGTAACCGGAAGGGAGAAAGTTAACCTGCAGTGTACTTCTCGGAGTTTCTATAGGGATATCAATGGTCTTGAGGCAAGAAGGCACATGCTGTGGTGGAAATTGGATATTCTGTGTGGGAGGAATTGCCTTGTCATTGCATTTAGAAAGGACAAGGATTTCCATCAGAACTGCACCCTGGCTTTCAATCAACTTCGGTAAAAAGTCAGGTTTAGCAATGAGTAAATTAGAAGGTAGTTACATTATGAAGGCTTAACCGCTTTGGAATGAAGTCAGTTTGAATCTCTGGTCAAAGAACTTATTTAAATTTGTTGTTTAAGGCTTGCTCCTTCACTGTTACTAGGAGTGTAGATTGGTGCAATGCCTTTGGAGGGCAATTTGGCACTATCATTCGAAGTCTGAAATGTGTATGTCTTCTGATCTGTCATTTCTATTTCCAGACATTTATTTTATATCTTTATATCTTCTATTCAGTAGAGCTTATTATATGGGCAAAGAAGATGCTCATGTAGCATTGTAATAACTAAATGAACAAAAATGGAAATATCCTAAATCTTCATCAACAGGGGACTGATCAAACCCACCAGGGAAGAGCCAGGCAGTGGAATACTATGCACCTGCTAAAAAGGAATGAGGAAAGTAAAAAAGTGCTAATACGGAAATATCTTCAAGACATATTAATAAATGAAAGCCAGGTGTAGAACAGTACATAGAAGAAAAGAGAATATGTTAAAAAACTGATAAAAGTGGTTAACTCTAAGGAATGAATGGAATCTGGGGTAAAAGGGGGACTCACTTTTATTGTCTTTCCTTATGTAATGTTTGCTTTTTACCTCGGTGCGCGTGTAATGTTTTTATAATAAAAAAGAATAGTTAAAATTAATTTGCAATTTAAAATTTCTACTGTGGTAAAAGTTTAGATTTGTAACTAAGAATATAGGATTTTTTTTGGGGGGGGTGGGTTGTTGTTCTTTTAAGGGTCTATTCCACAGGAACTATCTAACGGACTATTTGCTGTATTTAACCACATTAATAAAGAGTTTGGCTGTGAAATGGATCAACTAACACACAAGCCTTTTATTCCAGATGCTATGACCCAGGAACATACCTACCACAATCTTGGTGGCAGCTTAATCAAAATGCAAGATCAAGTTAATCTTAAAGGTAGACTGCAAACCAAAAATGTCTGCCGTCACACTTAATAAAGGCACCAGGGCAGAATCTTGGACATGGGACTGGAAGGGGCATCAAGGTGTCCATTATCTGAACATCCTTCTGATGGAGGCTTCTTTGGCTTCTCCAGAGATGGGAGACTCATTCCTGTCTGAGACAGGCCATCCCATCTTTGGCCATGTCTGTAAGAAAGGTCCTCCTGTGCTGGACTGAACTCTCTCTCCCTGAATTAAGGAAGGCTGATCTCCTTCCTCAACCTTCCCCACTACAAGCTGGACTCAGGGGGATTCCCCAGAGCTCCTCTCTCCTGGAAAGATAGACCCCACTTTATCACTGCAAACTGCCCATGCAACCAATCGCAAGAGAGAGGCTCTAGGAAGAACTTCGAAAACATTGTTAGGTTGTTCCCATCCCATGCTACATCCTTGTTCACTTCAGCACCATCCATCACCATCGAGATGCTTATCACCAAGTGGCTCTGAAAATCCCTGGACTGACTCAACCTCCCAGCCCCGCCATCGGTAAATCTCTTATGTCTTAACCTCTTCTATGAACGTTGTCTTTTTGTTCCAACTGAAACATAGCTGTTTCCTGATGGTCCCTTTTCTCCTGTGGCCTTTGAAAGTGACACTTGTCTCTCCAAGTGCCCACATTCCATTCCTCCTACCTTACCACTTATAGATCATTTCTCTGTCCTTCTTTGAAGCCCAGGCCAATAAACTCTACCACCTATACCCCAAACGACTTCCAAGTCATCCTTCCCTCTTTCCTGAATATATTAGAACCCAGTTCACTCTTTTTCTCTCCACCATTACTCGTGTTACCATCCATGGTAACTTTATGTGCGTGAGCCCTGCAACACTTGGCTCCTCACCGCCCTAACCTACTCGCTTCCAGCTGCCCTTTCCTCCAGCTCACCTCATCCATCCACTCCTGCAGTTAGACCTTAGACTTTGTCACTAGCAATAACTGCACCACGTCCTAACTCCTGAATGGAAATGTCTCACGTTCTGTCTATAACTCTTTTATCTTTCTATTACAAAAAGTCTTTGCTCTCATTGGTCAATTCATTGATGCCATCACCTTTTTATGCCCCTCCTTTAGAACAAGTTCTTCCCTTGGCTTCTGGGATGCCATTCTCTCCTGGTCCTCTGCCCACCCCAGTCTCCTTTGCTGGGCCGTCTCCCTTCTTCCCAGACCCTACACTTTACAGTCCCCAGGGCTCAGTCCTTGGCCTCCTCTTTCCTATCGATTGGCTAGGTATTCTTATCCAGTTCTGTAGCTTTAAATGATACCTATATTTTACGACTTTCAAATCTACATCTATAGCCCTGACTTCTCTCCCAAGCTCCAGACTCCAATTCCACTTTCTCCACATCTCCATTTGGATGTTCCATAGGCATCTCAAACTTAGCATGAGCTCTCAATCCTCCTCCCAGAGCTTGCTCTGGTCTCAGTCCTCCCCATCAACATACAGTTATGTGAAAGTGATATTTCTCTGTTGTGGAGAGATTGCAAGTTGCCTATCAATATCTATCCCTTTTTCATTTCCTAATGACATAATATCTGAATTACTGGGGCTAGCAAATCACCCAGCTTAACATACTACATTTCCAAGCTTCCTTGAACTATGTGTAGGCATGTAACTGAGTTTTGGACAGATTTTACTGGGAGGGTCTAAAAGGAAGCCTCCTTAAAAAGAAGACAAAACAGCTGGGGAAAATAATTTTGGCCCTTCCTCCTTCCTGGAATACAGATGCGATGGCTGGAGCTGTAGTGGCAGCCATTTTGGACCATGAGGTGCCCTTGAGGTTGAAAGTCATATATTAGGATGGTGAAGAAGAAGGATGGAAAGAGTTGGGGTCTAGGATTACTGTGAAGCTTCCATATCAGCCATGTACAGCCTGCCTCTGGACCTCTTTTACTTGAGAGAGAAATATACTTCTATCTGATTTAAACCACTGTTAATCTGGATTTTCTTCTATATAGAGCTGAAACTATCCTGCTTGATATATCAGGGTATACAACACAGTCTCATCCATTCAAAGCCAGGATTAAAATATAATGTGAAGGCCACAGATAGCACCAAGGACCTGTTTTAGGATTACATTTTCAGAGGATACCTCTTGGGCAATGGAAACTACTGTTGAATAGTATTCCAAAATTCAATTTCTCTTTGAGAAAGAACGGAATATTTCACTGCAGTTAAGAACATCAAATGACTGGCTAGACTATGTAACCTTAGGGTGCTTCTGTTTCTTTGAAATAATGTGGGTTTTCAAAACTCAGCCACATGACTAATTGAGGAAACCATGATTCACATAAGACATTATTAGTTTCTCAGCTTGGTAAAGAGGTTGCCAATAGGTTGCCATGAAACTAGCCTTAATTTCATTAAAGAAAAGATCATTATTATTTTTGCCTTTGATATTACAACAAACTTTTCTATCTTCTTTTTTCCTTATACAAATGAACAAAGATTGACTTTTTAAATAGTGGAGAAATTATTTTTCTAGAAATGGCTTCTGTTAAATGGCAACGAGTTTAGGACAATACATTGCATCTTTGCAAAGTATCCTTAGTCAGGATTTCTGTTTACCTACCTACCTTCATGTCTCTGTGAATGTTTATCTCCAAAGAGCAGAAATGATTAGTTGTGTATACTGCCACTGGTGGAAAGGCATCTCTCCTTTGAATGTCTCTGTTCCATCACATGAGTTTGTTTTCTTTTGAACTAACTTTCTACATTTTCATTTAAAGTAACTTTAGTAAGGAAGCCAAGTTCAATTTATTGAGGATGTTCCGGAGTGATAATGGTAAGAAATTTGGGTGTCTGCAGATGAGAAATAAACTATGGGTTATTTATTTATTTTTTAACTGAAGTATAGTTGATTTACAATGTTGTGTTAGTTTCAGGTGTACAGCAAAGTGATTCAGTTATACATGTACATGTGAAAATGTACGTGTATATATATTCCTTTTCAGATTCTTTTCCATTATAGGTTATTACAAGGTATTGAATACAGTTCCCTGTGCTATACAGTAGGTCCTTGTTGTTTATTTTGTATATAGTAGTGTTAAACTATGGGTTATTGACATTAAGTAAAAATCGGAGATTGCTCTTCCAAGAATATTTGGTATCACCCCATGAGGAGATAAAGGGATGGATGCCCATGTAGGGGGATCTGAGGTCACCAAAAGACTACCCCTAGAGTCATTTGTTTGTATCCTTGGAAACATCTTGTGACAGAGGGAAATAGAGTCTTTGGGAGGAGTGAAGCTCACGAATCTATCAAGTCTAGGAACATGACTCATACAGAGGCAGGTGCTCAGCTATTATCAAGTGAACACACTAGAATCAGGTGGCTGGTGGGAGAGTCATCACCTTGGCAAGCAGGAATGAGGCAGTGGAGACATGGCCCCTTCTGAGAAGCCTGCCCTCATTTCCATTGGGCTGCCCTGGCACCTCGGGTCTGCCCATCACGCTACTCATCTCTCTGCCTATGTCTCCCACTAGAGCGTGAATTCTTCAGGAGAAGCACTGTCTTTCATCTCCACAGGCCCTGCACCCAGTCTAGTGCCTGGTCCATACTGAATGAATGAATGTTGCTGAATGAATACGTTAGGGAATGAATGAGTGAGTGGATAAAATTCTGATTGGCTCGGGGTGGGAGAGGAAGTTGGGTGTGGCCCAGGGAGCTGTTCCCATTTATGTTCTGGGCACCTGAAGACAAGGGAGGGAGGGAAAGGGCTCCGAGGGGAGGGGCAAATTTTACAAAAAATGTTATGATTTTGTCCAGTGTCTGAGAGTAAGTAGATTGTTTTATTAAAATAACATTTTAATGGTAAAGTGTTCCAGTAGGGGGGCCATGTTTCAGTCAATAGCTCACTGTCATTCTTAGTCCGTGGTTCAACCTTTCCCACGGTCTGGTCTCCATCAAGCCTTTCTTCCCACTCCTACACTGTAGCCAATCTGAACCGTCCAGTTCCTCATTCCACCTTGTGGAGCAACCACAGGGGAGCCGAGAGGACAGGGTGTGGCATGCCACAGTCCTGAGTTCAGGTCCCTCATCTCAACTTACTACCTACGAGTCCCAGAGCCAATTACTTTTCTTCTCTGTGTCTTCATTTCCTCATCTAATACAACACTTCTTTGGGCTTTGGTTTTCTCATCTTCGGTAAAATCTACCTATGTGATCATCACAAGGATTAAATGACACAGAATATATAAAAAGCGCACAGCACTGCACCTGGCAGGTGGGAGGCACCCAGTAAGGGTTGGTGTGGCCCCTCTTTTCATCCTTCTCTCAGCCTGGTGGCTCGGAACTTACCACTCCTCCTTTCCCAATTTACCGTATTTACTGATCTTTTAGGGTGCAGGTCAAAGATCACCTTCTCCACGAAATCCCTCCCCACCCCGCCCCCCGCTGAAAGCAGTCTTTCCTTCTCCCATAGCGTGTCATCTTTTTCTGAGCACCTATGGTACTTACCACTCTCTTCCTGGTGGCTCAGTGATTGCTGTGCTTTATTCCTCCCCCGTCTCTACGTTCCATGGGGCAAACTGCCCACCTTTTAATCTTGTGTTTCAACAAAGCACCTAGCAGAATAACTTGCATATAGTAGGTGCTTAAAATAATAAACTGAATCTGTGCTGGACAATTCTCTATATGGAGGAAATCGTCACGCAATTTCTCTTAGGATAGGGGGTGGCATATATAATTCATCTTTCCATTTAATCCACTTTAGCGAAAAAAGTAAAACAGGCCTCGTTGCAAGTAGCTGACGTCACACAACATCCAGAGCACTTTCTGGAAACAGTTACAAATAATGACTAGTCACATGGGCAATTACAATAAAGCCCTGTCAAGGGCTAGTCACATTTCTAAAATTGTGAACAGAAATGCTCAAATGGAGGGGGATATTTCCTGAAGGCTATACTAGTCCCCTATTGCCCATAACATCTTCACCTTTATTATACCTCCTTAAACTGTACAACATGGAAGTGATATATATCACAGTTATTGCTATTATTTTCAATGAGAGGGGAGAGGCCCTTAAGAATTTGAAGAAGTCATGCATGGTGGTTGCCAGGTCTGAGGTTACTGAGCTGGCTGTGCATCTTTTAAATTGAATCCCAGAATTAGGTTTAAGCCAGGCCTGGCTTGTCATAGAGGCAGCTGCCAAAGGGTATAATCTGAGGGGGCTGTAGGGAGACCTCCTGTTCCAAAGTATCCTTTCCATGAGTGCCTGAGAGGGATTGCTATGTGTTTAGAAAACTTTTGAATCTTTCAGAGGTTCCTATTCTAGGTGAAGGATAATGCCTTACCCAGCATTTCTAAAAGAGTTCCACAAGAGGCTCCATGGAAGAACGGGTCCTCTGACCAAAAAAGTCTGGGAAATACTTCAAACTCCATCCTCTATACGATTTACTATTATATGCTGCAGTGCACGGGTACATATGGAAGGCTCTGACAAGTCACATGGTAAAGAAATCTATTTAACTTAACTCAGAAGCTCTCCTGCTTATTTAACTACGAAATCAAGCTTGCTTTCTTTTTTTCCCCCAATTGTTGCAAAATTCCTAATGACGTGATCTGGAAGTAGTATTTCATAGAACATGCTTTTCAAGTGCTCCCTTAGCTATTATTAGCTATCACTGTAACAGATGAATTTTCAGCTAAGCATGGGGCACAAAGGGATGTGCATGAAGGAATGGGGCAGTCGAGAGAAGGATAAGGAACGTTAAAGGTGACCATGAGGGCCCCCAAAGACAATTTCACAATCTTGCTAAGATTTCACAATCTTGCTAAGCTGGTCAGCCTTCTCATTCCACATATTATTTTGGCTTTGTTTCCCTGCCGAGAAAGCCCAGCTGTTCGATATCAAGTGGTAGCATCAGCTTGGAAGTAGCATTTTTGCATCTTCACATAATCTTGGTTTGTCTGGCATGGGGAGGAAGGGGAAGGGAGCACTCGGATGGCCACATTTGCTCAAATAGATGTGGAAAGAGGAAGGAAGGGAACGGTAAGGGAGAAAAGGGGCAACTGAGGCAACAGAGAGCCAGAAGCTGCTCTGGCCACAGGAAGCTAAGGGCGGAAGGCAGAGGACAGGTTGGAGGAAGGAGAGAAAAGTGAGGGGTCGTCACTGCTCAGGTAGAAGGTAACAAACCCACCAGCTGCCCAAGCCATGAGGCCGAGGCTGAGGGCTGTGAGACGCCTGAATCGAATTATAAAGTCAGTGAGGCCCAAACCTTTGGCTTCCCAAGCCAATCACCAAGAAAAATCAAAGTGGTTTGAAGACATGAACTAAAAATAACAGCCGGGACAGGAGCCTTCCTTTAAGGTACGGATTGCTCTTTCTATCCCTGCGGTGGTGGGATACTGATTCTCATAAGTAGCTTTCTGCCTTTGGCGCTCTCACTGCCCAAGGGTCTGCATTTCCCCAGGTTGTGGGGAGGGCCCTAGGCTACAACAGAGCCCAGTCTGAGATTCTAACTGTGGCCTGCTGCTTTAGAAAACGTCACAGTGGTTAACTGAAAGCACAGAGATAGCAGCAGAGAAGGGCCCGGGTGCAGTGCAGAAGCCAGAGTGGGGAGGGGCTGGAAAGGGCTGTCGGATGTTCTGCTTCCTGCAAAGCAACTAGGAAATCTTTGGCAAGCTAAGGCAACTCAGAAATACTAGAAGCTGAAAATAAGATATACAACACTTTTGGGAGTTTCTCTCATGTTGAAGGATAAAATTAACTGATTCCCCTTCTAGGGTACCTTTTGATTTCTTGTCAATATCAGTGTAAAAATCATGGGAAGACTCCAAATGTTTTCGTAACTTACAAATATTATTTATTAGTCAAAAGGCGGAGGTATGTGTGGGAGATAGGGCAAGAGAACAACTCCCTTTACAAGAATGCAGAAACTCTCAAATTGCTGTTCCGTGGTACACTTATTTCAGAAAAGTCATTCTGACTGGGGCAAGGCCGTGCTCTGGGACAGAGCCTGGAATTCATCAGTAGATACACTGAAAAAGAAGTTTCTGCCAGACTTCACTTATTCAGGGGAAATGGTTAAAATGATACGTCCAATCTCACGGAGTGTGAATCCCAATATATACAATCCCACTGGCTGGAAATGGTGGCCCTGGCCTCTCTCGGGTGAGTTAACAGGGACCGCGACAGCTAAGGACATGAGCCTACGTGGCCCTCTGCATCAGAAACAGGTCTCCAACTGGTTTGGGGCCTAGTGGTTCCTTTAGATCACTCATTCCTTGGCATAAATCAGAATATTACCAGAACCTCCCTACCTCTGAAATTGGGGCATATTAAAAGAAGACTGTTGGTTGGATATGTTTCTATATGTTGTGAGCACGTGGAGGAAATAATGATGACCCAGTGGGTGTGGGCTTGTGTTTATGTTGCTGACACCATTTCTCTGACTGTGTTACACAACTGAGATGGTTTGGATCGTTTGAATGGAATAACATGATTGCTCATGGTATTGCACGTCTCCAATTCCAAACCAACACGATGGCAAAAACTAGACGAAAATGTGGAAAGAATAATAAATCACACAATGTCACTGAAGTCATGCAAAGAGGGGAAAAAAAGTGATTAAAAAAAATGGGCAAGCCACAGACACCATAAATGAAAAAAAAAAAAGCCAATGCATACAATTCTAAAATCATTCTTACCTTCTTCAGTCATTGTGTCATAATATTTTAGTTTTCCATATGATCCAAGTTCTACAACATCACAGTAAAAGACACAAAGATAAGGAACGAGCTGTAATGCAAGAACTTTGTTTTTACACATTCTCAATTAATCAGATTCAGAGTTACACTGTCAAATTCCGCAATTGTAACTATATAGAGATGTGCAAACATGGGCCATGTGGCGGATGGCTTTCACGACCCACTTTCAGAAATCACTTAAAATATATTATTCCACCGGGGGTAGGACTTGCCCTGCATTCCAGAATAGGACACGGTTATTTTAACGTCTGATAAAACAAATGCTTGGCAAAGATATCTTCACACCAGGTCCAGCCTAGGCCTATAATTTTTAGAGGTGACATTCCAAGAGAAAGGGCTGGGCAAGGACAATGCCCAGACCCACTGAGGCTTGTAGACGCCAGGATTCCTTGCCGTGGAACCGCAGTCCCAGGAGGTCATTTCACAGCTTTTCTCCAATAGAACTACTTCCTAGAGATTAGTAAGGAAGGCTACCTGGGAAAATCCCAAAGAAAAAACCAGGTTCTAAACTTCCCTTTCATTTCTAATCTTGTATTTTAGACAGAAAGCACTGAATACCATGGGTGCAGCATGCTTTGGTGTGTGTTGGGGGGGGGGGAGGGGCGGGGGATGGGAAAGGCGTGGAAAGCTTTGGGAGGAAGGGGGAGGTGTATTCCCAGGGAAGGGCACGTGGCCCAGACAGGTGACAGAGCAGCCACAACTCCCAGCTCAGGGCATTGCCTGCTGCTGTGTAGACTGCAGGGGCCAGGAGGCAATCTCCTGGGTGCAGCCCACCAAAGGACTCGGCTGTAATGGAAACCACGGGCGGAAAGCAAGCTCTTCTGAGTCAGCTGGTGGAAGTGGCAGCTTGGGAGGAGGGACGGAGGAGGTGGGGACGCACCATTTCTGTTTTCTTACTTCAGTTCTAAAATAGAAACTTTCATTCTTGTTCATCTGAAAATTCCAGATTTTTTGAAGCATCATTGTGAGCAGGTTAGAAATATTTTCCCTGGTCATAACAACACTCTCCCAATAAAATTCAAGAAATTAATGACACTCAAGAGATCTTCCTGTGATTCTGTAGAATGCTTCCATGGCTCATTAACTTGGTCGACTGCTAAAAATTCACATGTGAATGAACTAATAACTGATGGGTTTTGTGTACAGAAGGCTTTAGCTTAAAACACAATAATAAATATTCTTCTGCTTATATTATACACATTCTATATATATTCTTTTTCCATGTGCCTAAAATTTTACCTAAAGCTATTTTAACACACCAATACAAAATTATGTCTTGGGGAGAAAAATCACCTCATCTTTACGTTTCTGCAAAAGCCTGCCTATTCTGGATTTTGTTAGATACACGACAAAGGATGCAAGTGCTTCAATAAGAAATTGAATTTTGTGTAAAAAACAAGAAAGTTTAAAAAAAATGACTTCTGGGGATTGCCTTCTGTAGAAAATTTTTTTTTTCTGGTATTTTAAGAACAGTAGTCTATTATATATGACATTGCACAAGTTTGCGATTTTAAAATGATCCAAATACCTTCATAAATATTAAAACACATGTTCATGGTGGCTTTACACATAATCTATGCATTTGTATTTGTGTGTGTGTATATAATCTTGCAGTAAATTGATGAATTATGTCAGCCGACTAATTTTTTTGTAACCTCTACTCTTTCCCTGAGGTAAAGCAGTAGAATAAGCAGCTGGCATTCTCTTTACTTGCCGAGGAAACAGAACGTGGGCAGCTCTGTGTTTGCAAAGTTGGGTGTAAACCATATTCTATGCAATGAAGATACATTACTGCATTTTTGTGTTCTGAGATACAACCTCTCTGTATGCACACACTGGTCTTCATGTATCAACCCGAAACTTTCAAACATCTGCTTGTGGCAGATGTGATTATTTTTTACCTCCTCTCTCGTGGAGCCAGTTACAAATAAATACAATCATATTCTTTAATTAAGTTATTTTTACATAGTCGAAACTGGATCTGTGGGTGACTGACAAAGCTCACACATTCTTGCTGCTGTGGCAATGCCTAGATTGTTTCTTAGCTGTTGCCTTGGATGAGGACTGGGGCAGGGGGAAAAGAACCGGACAAAACATATAAAAAAGGAGGCTAAAGGTGGTGGAAGAGAAGGAATAAGAGCAGTGAAAGGCTGAATAACAACAGGTGATGTAGCAACTTAAAGCACAGTGAGCGAGGAGGGCAAGGGAACAATATTTGCCCAAGTGAAGGGAACCATGTTTGTTGCTTACTAAAGAAAAGGCACGCAAGAATGTGAAGGAAACCAGCCTACTGGAATAAAGTTTTTAACATTGACAGCAACGGCATGGTGAGACGGTGAACTCAGCACCTCAACGCTTTCAAATGGTCAGGGAGGCATCCTGGGGCTGGTGGGACAGCATCTCCGAGAGCTGGTGCCTCCCTTCCTTGAACCAGGGGCTCAGGGGGTGTAGGAAGAGGAATGTGACATGCGACTAGGACAAACACGACTTGCATCCATAAGCCAGAGTACATCACGCACCTGGCTGGTGTCCCCACATACCATGGACACCTCATGGAAAGTGGCCTGAGAGGCATGAACGAAAACTCACCTGTAAGGGGCAATGGCCTCCAGTCAGCGCACTCCCCATGGACAGTAGCCAGGGCACCTTTAGCACCGTTGGATTAAGATTCAAACTGCGCCCAATCCAAGCTGAGTTTCTTTGACACGGGAGGGAGAAGTGGGGGGGATTCAAGAGGCTGCTGTTTAATACCACTGAGCAACTTCCATTACGTCAACTGAGCAAGAGGCAGCCAGGACTGGAAGAGGGATGAATCAGCCGTGAATATCATCCTAGGTACCAGCTGGTGCCTCTTCTACGTAACATTTCTCTAAGAAGACACACAGCCTCAGAAAAATTCCAGAACCCAGTGGTTGGTGTTTGAGATGAGGCTATGAGCCCATTGGGAATGCTGTCTAACATGGCGCCCACACTCGCTCATGCTAGTTGGACAGCTGGGTCCACAGGCACCCAAGCTCCCAGATCTCTAGGAGGGCTTGAACCTTTTGTCACTCCTCTGTCCACTTCCTTTCAGGTCTTGTCAGCAACATCATCACCTGGCTTTAAGGTACCACTGAATTCTTGTCCATATTTCTTGGTTGACAAGTCAAGGGAAGGATCTTGTCTTCAGTCTCAAAGAATCTGAATAAGAACTAGTGTTTTGGGCTCCTAATTTCTTCCTTTCTTAAAAAGGGCATGGACACAGATTTCTCCTTCCAACGTTGACCTTCTCAGCTCTACTTTTGAAGCCTCTGGCATTCTCAACCCTTTTCTCAGCAAATCTCCCCACATAGGAGCAGCAGAAAAGTGACTTCTCACCTTTCGGGCCTCAAAATTCTGACGTATACAACAGAAAGTCAACAGAAGCATCTATGCTGAATTCATTTTGTTAGAATGAAGAATAGAGGTAGAGAAATCAGTGAGAGCAAGTATTTATTAAGTGTTGGTTGATGGAAAAAAATGATTAACTTGTTTGTTTTCTTAAATCAAAGAGCTGCTATATTTTTGATACCGGTTTGAACTGAGTTTGAAGATCTAAAAATTAAGGTTTCTAAACAACAGAGAGTAGCTTCTTGGTAAAGTTGTCTAATACCTATCAAGGAGGTGTGTACAGATACCAAATTACATCACATCCATGAAAGAATTATTTTCAGTAGCAAATAGAAGTTAAGAACATAGGCTTTGAAGCCAGGGTATAGGTTTGAACCCAAGATCTGCCACTTATTAGCTGTGTGACTTTGAGCAAATTTACCTCTCTGAGCCCCAGTGTCCTCAGCTGTAAAGTGATATGACTGTATCTACCCTGCAAAGTTGTGGTGAAGAGTAGATGAGATAACAGTACCCACTAAGCGATCGGTAATGGGCAGCTTCATTATTGCAAGCGTCACCAAGAAGAGTAGAAGAGAACCTATGGGACATGGAGCAGAACACTTAGAGAACTTGGTATTTTACACGGGTTTAGTTTGTTAAAACTAATTCAACAGTACTTATAGAAGTTTAAAATAGCTATTTGTTGCCCAACAATAAATGATATTCTGCCTTGCTGGGGCTAGAATTAGAAAGAAATTTCTTCATCAGTCCTGCCCTTCTACTCTCAGATCTATGGGGAATGTCAAAACATGGACCATAATCCTTGGAACAGGATGTAAAAAGCAGACCTTTCATTCATCTGACCACCATGTTCCAGCTTTGGACCTATGCACCTTTCCTTCTAATATTTGCACACAAGACTGTCTCTTCACATGTTGGAGGCTGAGACCCTCTTTGGATTCCTCTTTGGATCTCTCCCAACTAGAACAGTGCTTTTCTCATATCACATGCTCTCTTCACATTTCTTAAACAAAGCATATAAATGCACAGCTCCCAAATAACAGTGAGGTTTAGGATGCTTTGGTTTGTTGAACTTCCCTGGACTTGCTGAAGTCAGGAAGGCAGGCACTGATGTCTAAGGCTTCTGGACTGCTGATACCATAATATCACTATCAAAGTTCAGGGGTTGGGGTGGGGGAGGGATGGCTTGGGAGTTTGGGAATAGCAGATGCAAACTCATATATAGAATGGATAAACAACAAGGTCCTAATATACAGCACAGGGAACTATATTCAATATCCTATGATAAACCATAATGGAAAAGAATATGAAAAAGAATTTATATATATGTATAACTGAATCACTTTGCTATAGAGTAGAAATTAACACAACATTGTAAATCAACTATACCTCAATAAAGTAAACTAAAAAAAAAAAAAAGAGTACTTCTGAGTGAGACAGATAAGACAGCTAATTCAAAGCCTGGTTCTACTACTTATGAGCTGGGTGATCCTCTCTGCACCTTAGTCTCTTCTTCAGTAAAATGGGGACAAGAGCAATAAACACCTGTTCTCAGGAGGGTTTTTGGAGGATCAGATAAGAACATGTCTTTATAGCACTTTGTGCTGGGTGGCAGAAGCATCCTTAAAAACTGGTACCTCTCTTCATTGTCTCCCAAAGATCCAAAAGGAATATCTATTTCAGCCCAGTATGAGGTTGTTAAATCCTATCAAACTCTAATTATCTCTGCGGGTGGGCACCAATGTCAATCTCAACACTCAATGTGTGCAAGTCAACAACCCCCCCCCACCAGACATCTTAAACACAAGGAAGACTGTCAAAAGGAAAACTTTCAGTTTAATGAAAGGCTGCCCTGGCTAACTGCCAGAATCATGTTTGGCAGTATTAACATTTTAGCCTGACGTTGTTTTTTTTTTAATTTGTGAATTTATTTTCATTATTGAAGTTTTGTGAATGAATAGTACGAGAGTTGTGTACTTGTCATTTTCCGTTCACTCCCTACAAACATAACATTTATATTTGTAGATCTATATAATTTTTAAGTTTCTTGCAGGGTATGTGGGTTGATCTTGATTCTCTTCTATTCCTGTGTGAAAATTTTTCATCAAAAAAAAACATGTATGGGCTTCCCTGGTGGCAGAGTGGTTAAGAATCCGCCTGACAATGCAGGGGACACAGGATCGAGCCCTGGTCCGGGAAGATCCCACATGCCGCAGAGCAACTAAGCCTGTGTGCCACAACTACTGAGCCTGCGCTCTAGAGCCTGCAAGCCACAACTACTGAGCCAGCGTGCCACAACTACTGAAGCCCTCGCGCCTAGAGCCCGTGCTCCGCAACAAGAGAAGCCACTGCAACGAGAAGCCCACGCACCGCAACAAAGAGTAGCCCCCGCTCGCCGCAACGAGAGAAAGCCCGCACGCAGCAACGAAGACCTAGCACAGCCAAAAAAACAAAAAACAAACAAAAAAAAGTATTCTGAGTTAAAAGGTATTTCTAATATAGCCCAATTTAAAGCTTTTTGTTTGATTTTACCTAAAAAAGGGCTGCAAGGACCACCAAAATTAATTGCTTTCCATTAAAAGGCTTTCTTTGGTCATTATTCTTTTATATCAAATGTTCATGTCAAGGCAAGTAATTTGTTTTTAACTAAAAAAATAAGACTTTAAGAGATTGAGGTTAAGTGAGGAAACAACCATATTCTCACTTCAGACTCAAGTCAGAAGAAAAGGAATATTTTAACCTTCAGATTCCAATTCTCACTCAAAAAAAGCTTTTAAAGTACTGACTCATTGCAGAAGCTCTGCTTAACAGTCTGTGGGGGAATGATATTTGTGTGTTAAATTTCCCTAAGAGGCTCCTGAATACACGGTTACCTGGGGACAGCTGTACCCAACATGTGGTAACACATCTATGTCATACACAAGGTATAAACGGAGGTGATTTTGCCCTATGGAGTTCTTTTCATATTCAGCTCTTCCAAATCTATGCTAACGAGTGCTTCTTTTTCTTCTATGAGATTAAAACCTCTCACTTAGGCTTTTGGAAGCAAGGCAAGAACTTTCCAAATGAAAATAAAGGTCTGAACTTGTGGGTAACCCTCCATCAGCTACTGAGTGTCAAGTAGGATTTATGTACATACACATACACCACCTCTTAGACATTTATCACCTGATTTTCACGCCCTCTGAATCCAGCCCCTTCATGAAATACACACTCTTCCTTTTCAAGCTTCCTGCAAACCCAGACACACTGGTTTGTTACTGTTGTTGTTCTTATCTCTCTCACTTTCTACATGTTATTTCCTTGTTGATGTCCATCTGCTGATATCATTCTGAGGCCCCAGTCACTAGGAAATACTGATACTACATTGGTGGCCAAATCAGGGGTCAGAAAGATCCCTAGCAGCTGGCCCAGTGCCTGGAGTACAGCAGCATTCTGATAAAGCACCAGTGAACCACAGGGCCCAGGTGTGTAGGTGAGAAAGTAGACTGGGGACCACTATAGGGAGTGGTGGGGATTATGGAAAACTGGCCAGTGCATGCCTAAAGAGGGGCAGCAGCCAGTCAGCTCCCACTCCATGCGGGAAGGCGGGCACAGTGCTGACAGATCTGATTATTCAAGGGAAGCCAGATACCCGGATTTTTATGTGAAAATTCCTGATTTTAAATGTTGGCAACTAATTCCAAATTAAAAAAAAGAAAAACACTCTGGGTCATTATTTGGCCCAGCAATTTGTAATCTTTGGTTTAAAATCAGGATGCTTAGTCCAATTTTCTTATAAATATTAGTTGAATGAATGAATGAAGAAATGAGACCAGTTAGGCTATTGGAACTGGGAGGGGTCCTTGTTAGGCCACCCTTCTCCAGAAGGTCAAGGACTCTGGTTCTCTTCCTTGTCTCCCTCAAGGCTTACCTATCACCTCAGGCTCCTCTGGGACACCAAGGCTGAGTCCATGTCAGGCCAATGGAGCTGCTATGATGCCATGACTAATACCCTCTTTTTTTGTATGTCCTTGCCCATCCAGCTCTGCCATCACATGAGCCAACAGAGTAAATTTTTTTTTTTAAATCTTATTTTGGAGAGGAATGAACACTGCCCATTAGGTATAACTGTTCCCAATTATTTTGCAGGGAAATATCTGCAATGTGGAAAACACAATGAAAGGTTCTGAAAGGTAGGTGAGGATCACAGAGGGAGGTGCCGTATAATTATATGGGAATTATCATCCTCGAACAGTGAACAATAACGTGTGGTCATTACTGTGGATCATCCAGATGGTTCATGATGAAACGCCCAAGCGAGTCCCCAGATACTCCAACTTCTTATAAATTTGTCACCTAATTTGCAGCCGTGCTGCTCTGCGGTGTTGCTTAGCAATATCAATGGTTACTGATTTCTATCCTGTGAGGAGCTGACTCGGGCTGTATTTCACTGTAATTTACATGCTCTGGATGATCAAGCAAGAAAAATGGGACTCAGAAGCGCTGTTGTGCTGCTTTCCTTCTGAGGTAGATTGGGGAAGGGGAGAGAACAGGAGAGAGCAAGCAGATTTCTGGAAAGGATTTCTAAAGAAAAACAATGAGCCACCAGGCAAGAGAATCAACCCCAGTGTGGTTAAAAAAAAAGATTTCCTGGGCTTTTATGAGTGTCCTTTTAATTGTGTAATTAAAAATCTCAATAACAATCTTAAGGTAACTTTAAACACTGAGACTTTGGCAGAATGTTTTTCCTTTTTCCCAAAGGGACGGAGAAAAGCACGTGACAGTATAGCATGATGGCCCCATCATTTGTACTGTGGAGCCCCACAGGCTTTGACATGACAACTGAAACATGTTACTCATAAGTTTTTTGGGTAGGTAGTGGGTTAAGAAGCTAACATATTCACTAATGACATCTAACATCTTGGGTACTTTTTTGCATCTCTGTAAATGGAAAGATTATGTTTACCAAATCAGGCAAAAGGTACTTTCTGATTAAGTCTTATCAAATTTGGGGTGGAGGATACAAACACATTTATTGCTCAGTCTTAAAAGTGGCAAAGTATTCCATTCTCTTCCCCTATCCGCGTTTTAAAGGATTTTTCGAGGTGGCACATACAGATAAGCCCACTGTTTTCTTTCATAGAGATGTGAGCTCGGTTATATCACATGTGACTAAGATCCACAGGGCGGGGCTTTAGGTGATGCTGATACTTCTATAAGCCATACCCACAACCCAACCAGTCATGAAGCCCTATCAATTCTACCCCTAAATATCCTCAATTCTGTCTTTTCTGTTCCATTCCCCCGTCCCTGCCTTAGTAGGAGGCCTTGCTGAGGTCACTGCAATAGTCCTATTGGAACTCTTGTTTCCTAACCTTTCTTACCACCTACCGTGACCTTTCACCTATGTTTCACATTGTTACCAGGGTAAGGCTTTCAAAACACCAACTGAACATACACCTCTAAATCCCACGCATACCGTCTTTTTTTTTTTTTTTTTTTTTTTAATTTATGGCTGTGTTGGGTCTTCGCTTCTGTGCGAGGGCTTTCTCTAGTTGCGGCAAGCGGGGGCCACTCTTCATCACAGTGCGCGGGCCTCTCACTATCGCGGCCTCTCTTGTTGCGGAGCACAGGCTCCAGATGCGCAGGCTCAGTAATTGTGGCTCACGGGCCCAGTTGCTCCGCGGCATGTGGGATCTTCCCAGACCAGGGCTCGAACCCGTGTCCCCTGCATTGGCAGGCAGACTCTCAACCACTGCGCCACCAGGGAAGCCCACGCATACCGTCTTTTTGTGTTGGAAATTTATTAGGTCTCCCAACTTACTGAATCACTTGGAACCCAGGTTTGAGGTTCCCTCCTGCAGGCAGCATTCCTGAATGCCCCCCATCCCTAGTGTAAGTCACTTTCTCCCGCGTGTCTGTTCCAAGTATGCCCTTCTGTGCGTGCTCATCAAAGGCACCTAAACCTACTTGCTTTCTGTCCTTTAGGGCGAGGAATCCACACACTCATTTTGTTAATTTGAACACCCAGCATAGTTCCTGGCACTCTGTAGGTGTTCAAATGCTGCTGAACTGAATTAAATCTCTATTTAATAGTGCTCTGTTAATCTTCCTTAGCCTAGTTGCCTTTGGTATGGACGTTCTATGATTCCTTCCATTTTAGTGTTTTAACTCCACAGTTTCAACAATTCTGTCTTCACTATCTCTGCAGGGAGGAAGTCTGTGAAGGGAAAATGCATGCGGCCTCAACTGTTGGAATCCTCTTCATTGCTTCTGTAAAGTAGGAGGATTTACATCATGCAAAAGTGCCATCAGGAGAGTCCTCAGCACATAGAAGACAAAATGGTGGCAATGGCTTGGAAATGGAGATAAAAAAACAAAACAAAAAAACCCCCACTGGTGTGCGGAATGGGTGCCGCATGCTGGCTAGAGAACAATTTGGATGTTCTCCTGGATCCCATCCTGCAGCCTGGCTGGATTCAGAAGAGTCTGCCAGGCAGAGAGAATCAGTGCTAAATTATATCCAGCCATTGGGTCAGCACAGCTGAGTTTCTACCCTCTGATGCACTGAGCATCAAAAAATATCAGAAAAGTATCTCAGAAGAGGAGAGGAAAAACAATAAAATAGACAAACAAACAAACAAACTTCAGCCATCCAAGGGGGCAAAAAGGGCAAGAGATAAGAGAGAAGAATGAGAAGGCAAGAGAGTTTAAGAACAGAATGAAATTGAGGGAAAAAAGACTGGAAGACAAAGGAAATTAATGCCACTGATGTGGAAGTAATTCAAAGTCAAAACTACCCTTATAATTTTGTATTCTACACTTCAGTGCTGTTCAGGATGTCACTGCATTGAATACCTGGCTCCCTACCACAATAGAAACAATCACCCCAAATTATGAAAAACTTAAAGGATCAAATTTAAAGTAGAAAGAATGTTCATGCAATCCTCTAAATTTCACTGAAGTGTAAATCCATTTACCATTACTCCTACTTAAATACCATACTATATAAAATGGGACCATACGAGTGAGTTTAAAATGCAGGATGCAAAGATAGGGTAAAAGATTAAGATACGTTTCCTAAATAGTCCACTATGTGCCTTATATTAAACAGCAAATGCCTGCCAGTGAACCAGAGCTCTGATGACATAGGAGGAAGCAGGGCACTGCAGGATCTTATAACCCCTAACTGCACAAACAGTGCCCTAAGGATGTTTCAGCAGGGTTAAAATATTAGTACAGTAATTGCTTTTGCAGATTTTTATCAATATGTTGGAAAGAGGAATTTTTTTTTTAGTCTGCCAAATATCCTAAAGCTATGGACCCCAGAGGAAACTGGGACTTTCTGGAAGGAAATGAGTTAAGTACCATGTCACATTGATGTACTTCTCATTGTGCAAAGGACAGGAGAATGTGGAAGTACAGAAAGTATAATTATTCAATTTCAGGATAACTTTTGCTCAACTAAAAGCCAGATTGCCAAAAAGACCAGTTCCCATCTTATCTTAGAGACAGGTGTGGCAGGATCTAAAAAACTGGTACATGGTGAAGAGGCTGCTTTTTAAGGGAAAATAGAGATAAGATACATAATTCAATGAATTACTATTGAACCACTGAAAACTGCCTAAAAATATGACAGCTGCAAGAAGAAAAAAAAAGAACTGAAAGCAATTTGGCAAATACCTACCTAGAACTAATGAGGTACCAAGCACCGTTCTACGTGCTCTGTGAACAGCACTTTATTGAATACATTCAATAGCCTCAAGAGATAGATGCTCTTGTCTTCCCTATTTTACAAAAGAGGAAACTGAGTTATAGAGAAGTTAAATAACTCACCCAAGGTCACACAACTAGTAAGTGGCAGAGCTGGGGTTCAAACCCAGGTGGCTGGCTCCACAGTGTGTCTGCTGAGCAACTACACTATACCCCTCCTCCCATGAGCCCAGTGGGAAGATGCCACCATGAACACACCTAGCGTAGGACAGAGTCTCTCTAAATGGACATATTGCAAGATGCTACCTTTAAGCTCCAAGGGTCAGCTCCTCACCTTCTAATCCTGACTTGCACAAAGAAGATGGGGAACAGTCCTGAGGTCAAGAAAAGAATTTGTAACTTTTGGGCTTCCCTGGTGGCACAGTGGTTGAGAATCTGCCTGCCAATGCAGGGGACACGGGCTCGAGCCCTGGTCTGGGAGGATCCCACATGCCGCGGAGCAACTAGGCCCGTGAGCCACAACTACTGAGCCTGCGCGTCTGGAGCCTGTGCTCCGCAAAAACAGAGGCCGTGATAGTGAGAGGCCCGCGCACCACGATGAAGAGTGGCCTCCACTTGCCACAACTAGAGGAAGTCCTCGCAAAGAAACGAAGACCCAACACAGCCAAAAATAAATAAATAAAAATTCTAAGTCTCTGCAAATTTTCCTAAGGACAAAGAGGAAATGAAGAAACACATATTCAAGGAAATCTACTAAAACTCATTAAGAACAGAAAGAGTCTATGACATTTAAACCAATATTCACCTCCTATGAACAAATATCTGCCAATAAATTAGATCACTTAGATTAATGGAAAAATTCTTAAAAAAAAAAAAAAGGGGCTTCCCTGGTGGCGCAGTGGTTGGGAGTCTGCCTGCCAATGCAGGGGACACGGGTTCGAGCCCTGGTCTGGGAGGATCCCACATGCCGCGGAGCGGCTGGGCCCGTGAGCCACAATTACTGAGCCTGCGCGTCTGGAGCCTGTGCTCCGCAACAGGAGGGGCCGCGATAGTGAAAGGCCCGCGCACCGCGATGAAGAGTGGCCCCCGCTTGCTGCAGCTAGAGAAAGCCCTCGCACGAAACGAAGACCCAACACAGCCAAAATAAATAAATAAAGTGAAAAGAATCAAATTAAAAAAAAAAAAAAAAGAATTTGTAACTTTTTCTAGATAGGAAACTCTGCGTGACCTGTTGTGCCGTGAATGGGAAGAGGATGCGTGGAAAGGGAGATAACAACTGGGTAAAGTTTTTTTCAGAAATGGAAGAGGAGACTTTTCATTACGAAGAGTTTTCTGGAATGAGATGGACTCACCATGATTTTTAATTCCTGCCAGTGATGGTGGTTCTGGCCTAAAGGCCTTAGAGTTGAAGCAAAGCTACCTTCGCTCTTGGTTATTTGGGATTAAGTCCCGCCAGCCTGAGAAGTCAAAGAGAGAAATCACCACCGCAGAAGTAGCCATAGAGGTTACTGCAACTGCACTGCTAAAGCTCAGCTTCAACAACAGCATTTCAGCTGGTTTTCAGGAAGTTATCTAGTCTGGGGCAAGCACCGGCTTCTGTTCCCCCAGAGACTTACCTACAGTGGGGGCTTGTAAACAGAAACGTTCTCAAACGGGGTGACTACTTACTCAGCTTGCAATAGGAATGCATTTTGTGAATGAATGAATGAATGAATACATGACCCCACACACAAATAAGAAACCAATCTGATGTAGATCCATAAGCTTTATATAAATCACAATGCTGCTGCACTCTTTGAGTGCGTGTGTGTGTGCACGTGCGTGCACTTGCACACATGTGTATCATATAGTCTCATTTGAGCCCCAACACAACCAGTAAAGGACAGTTTGATGTGGGTCAGGGAATTCTTTTTAATGGCTGAGGTAAGGAGGCCAGATTGGGTGGCTCTGATATCGTGAGATCAGAAGAGAAATGGACCCTCACAGCAGCTCAAGGGTTTGCTTTTATAGTATGACCAACATCCAGAGGTGAGTGCACAGCACAGTGCAAATCCCAGACCAAGAGACAAACTAGGAAGAGATCTGGCTACTGTCAGAGGAAAGTGTCTCATAACCGGATGCAAGTCGTCCAACCTGCATTCCACTAAGTGAGGCCTGGCTATTGATTAAACAAAGCAGAGGTGTCTTTAGTGTTTCATTTGAGAGAAAACACTTTCGAATGCACTTATCTCACAGACGATGTTTCTGTATCAACATGCTTTTGGAATGGGTCGTCACTGAGAAAACTGAAGTGCTTTTTTCCACCTTCACTGATTGGCCCCATCCTTCGGTCCTCCACATAGTCATCGCTGTGACGGC
The DNA here is from genome assembly GCF_949987535.1 of Balaenoptera acutorostrata. Lineage (NCBI taxonomy): Eukaryota > Metazoa > Chordata > Mammalia > Artiodactyla > Balaenopteridae > Balaenoptera > Balaenoptera acutorostrata. The sequence continues at coordinate 55,952,145 of NC_080069.1, read as the reverse complement.
TGCTTTCTGTCTCTGGGATTTCTGAGTCCTCTCCTCTGAAGGAGTTCTAACTGCATCTCTTGAGCATGTGATAAGTTCAAGAGAACAAAGATGAAGCTGTAACTTTATAGATGCCTCAACATCTTTTTCTTTCTGCGTGCAATGTTTACATTCAAATGGCATCAAGTCAATTTTTTGGCCATATACCTTTGTGGACTTGACTTCAAAGCAAACTTGAGAGAGACAGAGAGAGACAAAGAGAGAGAAAGAGAGAGAGAGAACCTATTCCCATCCTCAAAAGCATTTATTTCAGTAAGACCATTCACATTCCCTTCATGCCCCAAATGAAATGTATTTGTAATGTGTACAACACAAAGAGAGATTCAATTTCGACCATCTTTGATGTTCAAATCTGAGAGTAATGCTTTACTACTCCCCAAAGAGAGGAGCTATTTAACTTGTTCCTGAATTTGCTCTATGAGAGGCATTAATAGCCTGCCTTCCTCTCTCCAGGCATTTAAACTGCTGTCATCTTATTAAAAACAAGGCCAGTAGATTGCATTTTATTCTTCTCCAGTGAAGATTTTCACTGCTGTTGCCTGTTCACGCACCAGCTGAGGCGGCACGCAAACATCTTTCTTGCTAATTTAAACTGATCTACGATTGGGGACAGAAAGAAAGGTTACAATATTGCCTTTCAGGGATAACTTCTCCCCATTTTGAATCAAATAGGCATGAAAATGACTTTCTTCTGGTTTCAAATGACAATTTTTGAACGCTCATATTGAAGCTGTTTTTAAAAATAGAAGCTGGGGAAATAGGTTCTGCTGTTTGGTGTGAAAAAAAGAAAACCCAGCAAGCCAGTGAAAGTTTAATCCTAGTGTCAGCCCCAAATTAACACACAATGTCTATGTTAAAGAACTGAAGTGATCTTACAAAATAGGGAGCTTCACGGCTGTGTGTACGGGAGATGGACACTTGTGGCTACAGACGAAAGTCCTGTGTGAGTGCAAAGCGTTCAGGCTCCGAAGGCAAACTTAGGAGCTGGGTGACCAAGAGCAAGTACTGTCACCTAGCTGAACCTTACTTTCCTCAGAGGTAAAACACACAATAATTCCCAGAGTCGCTGCTGGAAGAACTCCAGGAGGTGACTGGTAGTTGTGTTGCACAGAGCAAGCACTTCGAAAGTTTCACTTTCTTGTTTTCCCTCTTCAGCATCTCTTAGGCCTTTAGCTTCCTACACTTAAGTCACATACGCACAGGTATGGTAGACGTACACACAGACACACGCAGACACACGCATACACAGAGACATATAAACATACACGTACAGACACGCAGACACACATGCAGACACACACAGACTCAAAAAGATACACACACAGACACAGCCCAAGGGCCCCTGGACAGGAGAAACCGCCGGAGCATTAGTTCAGCGGGCAAACGGCCACATGCCCACTCATCTTTCAAAGGAGCCCCATCTCGGCTGGGCCAACCATATGTAGTTTCGAGTCTCTCCAGCCAGTTCCATTGCCCTGAATTTTTCACCACCTTTCCTGCCCTCCCACACTCCTCACCTCCTTTGAGAACCACGCTCGAAGCTCACTTTCTCTGAAGGCACCGTTTCCCGATGGCCCTGCCCTCAGGTTCTCACGGAGATGAAGTTCCTGAAGCTCTGGCCAGCACAGTTCACCTGCACTGAGAGTTTCCTCTGCGGCCGCTCAGTGCCGTCTGCGCACCAGCCAGAATTCTCCGTTGGGTTTATTAACCTGCACTTGTCATGATGTGATGTCGATTCCATGAATGTGCGCTTTCACCGCCTCGGGAATGAGGGCCTCGCTCCTTCACACGGCTGATTCTAGTGCTCGAGGAAGCCCCTCTCCCGTCCCCAAAGTGCTTCACCCAGAGCCGGTAACAGACCCCCCAGGACAGCGGTGCTCCCAGCTTCTTCCTGCTCGTCGGGGGCCACCTCTGGGGAGACCCTGGCGGCTTCTGGTCCAGCCTCCTCCCCTTCCTCCCAAATCCTTCCACAAGAGCACCTAAAAGCTGCTGCTTTGTGATGCACCTTGATCTCTGCTGGGCATATTTTCCCTTTTTGTTCTTTTGTCTGAAAAGTGCCTTTGCTCTTCCTGCTTATTCTATATAAATTTAGAAGTCCAGTTATGAAGTCCCATAGATATCTTTTTGGGATTTCACTTAGGATTGAGTTGCACTTAGAGTTTAACTTGGGGAGAACTGATATCTTTATAATACACCAACATTTGTTTAGATCTTCTTCCATGTTCTTCAGAAATGACTACTGTTTTTGCTATAAATTTCTTAAATGTTTTCTTTGGGTTAATCCTTGGTACTTTTTGCTTTTGTTGCCCTTGTGAGTGGCCCTTCATTTCTTTTATGTTTGATATTGCTGGTCTAGAGGAAGGCAACTGAATTGGGCATAGTGATACAGGATTTGACATGAGTGAACTCTTAACAGTTTTAACTATTAAAAAAAGTGTTTATTCTTCCCTGTGGGAATTCCTTTGAACAAAAGGTTCTGCTGCTACTAAAAAACATGTTTGAAAACACATAATCTAGGGTACAGGGAAGATGGTGAAAAAATAGAGAGTTGCTATTCATTTGTGAGGCTTTTACAATCAAGATGTCCTGGAATTCATGTCACCTCACATTGCCTGAGCCAGACTGATAAAGCAACAGGAGAGATGGCATCAGGATGTCACAGGAGCTAGTGGGAGGAAAATGAGGGAGCCAAACTGTCCCTTTCAGAAAGGCAGGGGAAATGCTCCCAGGACACTCCTCCAGTCAATCTGAATGAAAGTAACATAAATGTGTTGAATGGAAAGTGACAACAGCAGAGACTGGCTGTGATAACGTGAAGTGAATTTACCATGGGGGAAATTTGCCCGTCATTCTAACAGCAAAGAAGGCAGGTATCACACTATGAGTACGGTATCATTTTCAGACATCTTATTACAGGATTCTGAAGATTTTGTCATGAAAACAGCCTCAACAGAAACACATATGAGGCCTGGAGACCTGCTGTTCTAAACTGTCTCATGCCCTGTAGTTAAATAATCCTTCACTTCAATTACAGGCCCCCTAGGCAAGTACTATCCCTACTTTTGTGTTTCTAAGGTATCAAGTGTGCTTATTTGTTAAGTTTTGCTATTGATAATAAAATTGTTGTTATGATGAAAAAATGTAAATCAAAGTTTGAAATTCCACAAGGAAGGAGAAATTACTAGAATTGTGGAAGGGAATCCAAGAATCCATAAAAATTGAATAAGGAGCTTCTTCTTTTGTAGTTTTCTTCTCAAACACAACTTAATACCCAATTTCGTGGTAGATGCTACTTTAGAGGTGTTTGAATTTGTAAAATGAATGGTTAAAACAATAAACTCCTTATGCAGTGATGGTAATTCTTTTTTAAAAAATTTTTTTTAAAATTTATTTTATTTTATTTATTTTTTATTTTTGGCAGCGTTGGGTCTTTGTTGCTGTGCGTGGGCTTTTCTCTAGTTGCGGCGAGCGGGGGCTACTCTCCGTTGCAGTGAGCGGGCTTCTCACTGCAGTGGCTTCTCTTGTCACAGAGCACGGGCTCTAGGCGCACAGGCTTCAGTGGTTGTGGCACATAGGCTCAGTAGTTGTGGCTTGCGGGCTCTAGAGAGCAGGCTCAGTAGTTGTGGTGCACGGGCTTAGTTGCTCCGCAGCATGTGGGATCTTCCCGGACCAGGGCTTGAACCCATGTCCCCTGCATTGGCAGGCAGATTCTTAGCCACTGCGCCACCAAGGAAGCACGATGGTAATTCTTTGAACATATAAAGTTAGGCCCATGAAATGCAACAAATGAAGGGATCAACAGTTTATCAAAGGGAAGAAAAGAAAAGGAAATAAGAGAATAACAAAGGGTTTGGAAAGAAAAGAGAAAGAAGTGGACAGGAGAACTCATCAAGAAGGTGAGTGGCAGAGAGCAAACCTTTCCCACTGCAGCAATAACTCTAGAACTACAAGGAGATTCACTCATTCAATCATCCAACAAATATTGACCAAGTCAGTGCCATCCTAGAGGCTGGAGATACAGTGCTGGCCACAGCAGACATGATTGCTTCTCACTACTACAGAGACAACCATCAACTGAACAGGACTTTGCTGGTCACAACCAAAGAGCCTTTTGACAGGGCATAGATTAAGACAATCTATGTGGCTAGAGACATATGTTCTCCAGCAGAAACATTATAAAAGCAGGCACTCGTTCAATCTACTCAACAAATATGGATTGGGATCCATGTAAGCTGGGCCCTGGAGATAGAGGAGTGCCTTCCCTATGTCCTGCCCTGTCAGAGATGTAAGGGTAGAGACAGGCAGCAAACGACAAATAAATATATTCATGGCAGTTATGGAGAAATATATTGCAGGGCAAGAAAGGTCCAGAACTCTGCTTTATTATCATTGTTTTGATTCTGCTATTTTTCAAAGGCCGATTGAGTAAGATCTTTCTCATCAGGTGACACACGAAGGCTGACTTGAAGGAAGGAACAGCAGGAGCCGCTTGGATGTCTGGGAGAGGAGGGAACATGTGCAAAGGGTCTGAGGCAGGAGGCTGCTGGGAGTTTGCGAGGAGGAGCTGCCAGGTAGCCAGAGGAGTGGAGCACAGGGAGTGACACATGCGAGGAAGGAGAGAAGGGCTGAGAAAGAGGAGGAGAGGAGTGGAGGAGGGAAGAACAGGACGGAGAAGAAGGGAGGAAGGAAGGTCACAGTGGGCCTCAGGGTCACCACAAAATCTCGGGCTTTTACTGCTGGTGAGATGGTTTTGAGCAGAGGTAGGGCATGATTTCACCTGTGTCTTAGGGGAACCAGGGTCCTTAGATGGCAAGTTTTGGGGCATGGTTCTTCTGGGGAAGGATTCAGGGCCACTGTATAAAAGTTGGACTCATGGGCCACCAGAGAACGCTTTAAAAGGGAGGAAGAAGGGGAACGCCACATCTCTTCTCTGTAAATCAGGAACTTGAAAAGACAGGATGAAGGTTACTAAGGACAGGAATAAGAAGGGACGTTTGACCTTCACTGGCATCTACCATAAGGTTCCCTGTTTGGGGAGGCAGAGTGCCCACTCCTGGTTCCTTTGTAGGTTGGGGTGGTCACATAGCCCTGTTCTGACCCATGTGACGTAAGTGAAAGTCTGCTTCTGGGAACACTAAGGGTTTTTCTTTGTTTGTTTGTTTTTGTTTTTGCTGCGCCATGCGGCATGCGGGATATTAGTTCCCTGACCAAGGAAGGTTTTTCTGATTAAAAAAAAAAGACAGCCGGTGTCTTCTCCTTCCCAGAATACAGGTATGATGATGGTGGGGGAGGGGAGTAGCTTCCATCCTCTGGGGATGAGGATGAGAGAAACAGGCTCCGGATGAAAGAATGAAAGAACAGGAGACCGGGTCTCTCATGGCAAGGAGGAGCTATATTACTAGCCTTGAACTGCTTTTAATGGGCTTCTAGTTAAATAAGAGAAATAAAATCCTGCAAAACGATTAAGGCCAACCTAAAGAGGCTATATACTGTGATTCCAACTATATGATGTTCTGGAAAAGGCAAAACTATGGAGACAATAAAAGGATCAGTGGTTTGCAGGGGTGTGTGTGAGAGAGAGGGAGAGAAGGATGAATAGGCAGAGGACAGAGGTGTTTTAGGGCAGTGAAAATACTCTGTTTGATACTACAGTGATGCATAAATGTCATCATACATTTGCCTAAACCCACAGAATGTACAACGCCAAGAGTGAACCCTAAGGTAATCTATGGACTTTGGGTGATTATGATGTGTCAGTGTGGGTTCATGCTCAGCAAAAATGGAGGAGGATATGCATGTGTGGGGCAGGAGGTATATGGGAAATCTCTGTATCTTCTTCTCAGTTTTATTGTAAACCTAAAACTGCTTTAGAAAAATAAAGTCTTAAAAAAAAAACTATTAAATTAAGCCACTGTAGTTGGATTCTATTACATGACACTGAACACAATTTTAACTGAAAAGTCATTGCCAACAGTCACGGAGCGCTGATTATATGCTTTCTGGGTACTGTTGTACTGAATACTCACCATAAACTTCTGATGGTGGAACTATTATTATTCCTTTTTACAAATGAAGAAACCAAGGCTCTTTCAGGTTGGAAATACTACTCATAAACTTACGCTCGTGCTGCTATCATTATTCCATTTTAAAAGTGGAAACACTGAGGCCCGATGAGGTTGAGAAGCTTGTTCGAGGTCTCAGAGCTAGAGGCTGAGCCAGGATCTGAACGCTGAGAGTCTGACTCTTGGACCACATATGCGCCACGGCCAAACCCTAAGCCTTGTCCTCACAGCAACCTCTCCATGTCATCACCCAGTCACTGAGTTCTCCCGGAATTACAGAGTTGGCTATGGGCTTCCTTCTGCTGTGTAGGACAGTACCCATGTCATCCTGGATGGTGAGATCAGTGGTAATTCCATGCGCTTAAGCAAAAGCGAATGAGAGCAAGGTGCGCTTGTGGATTCACGAGTGTGGCTGCAACTCGAGGTGTGGGGGAAGGGAGGGGGGAAGCTAAGGCCAGGCCAGGCCTTGCCACAGAGGCCTCTGTAGGGGAAATCCACGTCTTACAACGTGAATGTATAATTGGTCCAGGGATAGGTCAGAGCTCCTGGTATTTAGGCTGGCGTCTACATTAGAAGAAAAAGGGACACTGAGCTGGGCACGAGGTTACACAAGGAGACAGAGCAGCACAAGAACTACAAGAATGGACTAAGTCAGGCAGCCATAGGTTCAAATTCTGGCTCTGCCATTTACTTGCTGTGTCACCTGGTGAGGCAAGACACAGCCTCTTTACATTTCAGTGTCCTTCTTTGACTGACCGAGTAGGGCTAGTGTAAGGATTCAATGGGATGGTTTATGTAGAGCACTCAGCATAGTGTCTGTCTTATAGTAAGCACTCTGCAAATACTATCATTATTATTATTATTAGGCAAATTAATAACAGCTACTTCTCACTCCAAAAGCGCTACACCCAGCATCCTTGTTTTAGGTTCATAAAGATGTACACTTGGGTAAATATAATGGCTTGTTTAGAGAAATGTTAAAACCAACATGGGACACCGGATTTTTTAGAAAGATCAATTCAGACAGTCATACTGTGATCTCAAAGATCAATAGTGCTACTTCTCCAGGGCTTTCTTATAAAAGAAACAAAATCTTTATTCCAACCATTTCTATGAGCCTTAAGCAGATTCCTTGTTTTCATCAACAATGTCCTGTTCAGAATTCTGTGGCCATGGAAAGGCACAGCTCGGTCTTGTTTGGACTAAATCTTCACCCAAGGCAAGCTGACGATGGCTTTGTCCCTTCCACACAGTGTAGTGTGCCCAGAGCCCACCAATGCACCACGGGCAGACGAACCTCGCAGTGATGTGTGTCCCTGAAACAGATTAGGTTAGATGAAAGGTGGTTTCACGTTCTCTGCTATCTTCCCATGGAGAGGCGGAGTCTCCTCCTCCCCGTCTTGAGTCTGGGCTGGCCTTTGTGATGGCTTGATTAGTAGAATACAGTAGAAGTGACTTCCTGGGACTTTCCAGGCTAGGTCATGGGAAGCTTTGCTGCCACGGCCTGGGCCTCCTGGAAGGTTTGCTCTTGGAGTCCTCAGCCACCGTGTAAGAATGCCAAGCATGGGAGCTTCCTTGGTGGTGCAGTGGTTGAGAATCTGCCTGCCAATGCAGGGGACACGGGTTCAGGCCCTGGTCTGGGAAGATCCCACATGCCGCGGAGCAACTGGGCCCGTGAGCCACAACTACTGAGCCTGCGCGTCTGGAGCCTGTGCTCCGCAACAAGAGAGGCCGCAATAGTGAGAGGCCCGCGCACCGCGATGAAGAGTGGACCCCGCTCGCTGCAACTAGAGAAAGCCCTCGGATAGAAACGAAGACCCAACACAGCCATAAGTAAATAAATTAATTAATTAAAAAAAAAAAAAAAAAAGAATGCCAAGCATGTGGAAAGGCCCTGAGACAACCTGGAGAGTCAGGGGGCCCAGCCGAGCCTGGCCTTCCAGCTGTGCCTTCAAAGGTGCCAGACGTGTAAGCGAGGCCCCTTTGGACCTTCTAACCTGCAGGTCTCCTAGCTGAATAACATCAAATGACCTCTGTTGATACCACATGGAACAGAAGAATCACCCCGCTGATCCCTGAATCACCCAAATTCCTGATCCATGAAATCACGAGCAGGAATAATACGGGGGTGGTTTTAAGTCACTAAGTCTTGGGTGCTTTGTTACATATCAATAGATAACAAACACAAACACTGCCGGATCTCGTGGCTCGGGCTCAGAGGCCCAACTGACTGACTACCAATTAAAGCTTTTAGTAAGGGCTCCATCACTGGATTGACACCAGAATGGCACAGATGAGAAAAAGGGCATTTTTTTTTTTTTTTAGTAGTTCAGTTTAATTTTCTGCTGTAACAAATATTTCAGCACCCTCCTCCTCCAGCAACAGGGAAACAATAGGGCCAAGAGTGCCCAAGGCCAACACAAGCAAACAATTAGGCCCCCATAATAAGGTGGCAATCAGTGTAGTGTAGGAATCAGGGCCCTGGGGAAGGGCATTGACTGTCTTTCCCATAGGTCATCTGTCCTAGGTGATGTCGAAAACTTCCCTTTATGAACACTGTCTGCCATGTGGTGCCAATGCACGACTCAGCAAGGCAGACGCCAGGAACCACCATTAGTATCACAGAGAAGCCACTGCAGTGTTCACGCGGTCAGCGTGGTGATGTAACCAGCATGCTCTATATTGTTAAAAGGTGACAGTTTGGCATGCGGATGTGTGAACTCAAGTGATTAGATGCAAACTAAAAGAGAGATGACTATTTCTGAGAGCTTGGAATGTTCTTGGAATGGAAAATGATTGTGAATTTTTTTGGGGGGAAAAATACCAGAGCAATCTGCTTTCTTGGCCGCGTGCTATGGAGCAATTTTAAAGCATTGAAGTACTTTCCATATTTTCTAATCACTCAAGTCCAGAACTGATTATGGCTCTCAGCATTCTCCCAGATTCACACCACTGGAGCACTCCACGTCTTTCGGGGAGAGGTTTCACCTTGAAAGCAGACGTCCAGATTCGGAAGGCACATCTTGGTACAGCAGGAACAAACATTTTAACAGCAGCACAGCCCTACAAGGGCCAGGTGTTCCGGAAAATCACTGATGGCCCAACTCCGAGACAACTCAGATTCACTCTCTCTTATCTCACAGAGTATAACCTCCCCACCAAACAGAAAAACAAAAACAAGCCCTACCAGAAACTGAACTCCCTCAAACAAAAACCACAGAAATTTAGATTGTTGAGACCTGTGGGCAATGACACACACACACACACACACACAGAGTTGTATATGCATAGATCATATCTGGAATGAGCCCCAAGAAATTGGTAGCTGTGGTTTCCTCTGGGAGAATTGGGGGACTGGAGAAAACTGGGAGGTTGTTGGAGGAGAAAGACTTATTTTCTCTGCATAACCTTTTGAATGTTCTGAATTAAAACATTCATATGCTGCATTATTTTTCAAAATAATGGAACAGAGTAATTCCAAACCTGTATATGGTGCTTACGATCTGCTAGGCAATGTGTTCAATGCTTAATGTATATTCACTCCTTTAGTCCTTATAACAACCTTATGATGTAGACATCATTATATATCATCCTGATTTTTACAGATGAGGAAACTGAGGTACAGAGAGGTTAAGTAACTTATCCAAGGTCACACAGCTAATAAATGCAGAGCTGGAATTTGAATCCAGAGAGTCTGGCTCTGGAGTCTGTCCTCAATTACTACATAACGTGCCTTGCCAGAAATAAATACACCCAGTTGTCTGTCTGCTCATAATCAAGTTGGGGCAGAGAAGATAGTTCATTTCTTCTCTCACCTGACTCTTTTGGGTGATGGGTGGAGAAGATGGTGGCTCAAAATAACCAAGACACAATCTTAAACCCATGGGGCTTTAGAGGGCTTTGAAATTGTGTGACTATCAGAGCAAAAGCATGACTTTGGCCAAGTTGCTTAATTCTTCTAAGGCTTAGCAGCTACCATGTGCCAGGTAGATTGCTAGACCTTGGGGACAACAAGTAAATAAACAGAATCCCTGCTCTCTAGAAATGTACTATGTCCTGGGGGAGACAGGCAGTGAACAAATAACCACACAAATTGTAATGTGGGCAAAAAGGAAAAACTAAAGGGTGCATTGAGAGAGGATGATTGGGGCCCTGATTTATACTGGATGGTCAGGAGGTGTCATTTACACAGAGCACTGAAGAACAGGCAGGAATAAAGCTGGGAAAAGTGGAAGAAAATGGGAGAAAGAAAAGTATTCTGGGCGGGGGGAACAGCCTATGCAAAGACCCTGAGGCAGGAAAGAAGTATCTGTTTTACGACAGAAGGCCTCTGTCTGGCTAAAGCAAAGTGAGTCAACGTGAGTTTGGAGAAAGAGACAGATCATGCAGACCATGGCAAGTATTTCACAATTTTCCTAAGAGCCACGAGAAGCCACCGTAGGGTAATAGGAGCGACATAATTTGATTTACTTTTTAAGACGATTACTTGGGCTGCTGTGTGGAAAATATGTAAAGAAAGAGGCAACGGAAGAAGTGGAAGACCAGCTAAGAAGCAATGAAGATGGCTTGGAATAAAGAGCTGGCAGAGAGAGAAGGAGATACATTTGAGATCTATTTCGGTGGTACCCTATTTTATGAAATTAGAATAATAATGTTAGCTATGAAGTGTTATTATAAAGCAAAGATTCACAGGTGTGAAAATACTTTGTCAATTATAAAGTACTAGACAAAGGTAACTATTACTGTAGGTGAAAGAACCAAGTACTAGAGAGGCTCTAAGTTGCCCAAAGTCACACAAATGCTTCGTGGCTGGGCGGAGGTTGGCCTGCGATCCCCTCACTCCCTGAGATCATTTTTCTGGGGGTGACCCTGGTGGGGAGGAAAAGAAGGCTAGTGGCCAGGGCTAATTTCCTTGTCATGTGGACCTCTGGTAAAGAGAGTAATGATATTTAGGATGTTCCCGGCAAAGGATTACCTGAGTAAATAGAACCCAGGATCTATGAAAGAAGGCTCTTTGGAAAATATCACATCAGCTACGTAACTCTCTGGGGTATAAGGCGGAAATGTTTTATAACTGAAATGCTCCACAGTGAGAGGTGAGTCCGTGATCCTCACTTATTATTCTGGGTGAAGGTGCGTGTCCAATGAGGGGAGACAGGACCTGGGGAGCCCCTCTTGAGGTCCCAGAGTTTTCTTGACTGCCTCTGAATCTCCTGATGGCCTGAACCCTTGAAATTATTTAGCCAAGCTTTATATTGGTTAAGAGCTCTGATTTATGTGGGGATAATTTGTCAGTGGCAGAGACCTGTTTCCCAGGCTATTCGTCTCTGTGTAACATCAGGCCTTACTGTAAGGTCCAGGGATGAAGGGAGAACAGAAGACTTAGTTATATTTGAACCCTTTGCTAGTAGCTTAACTCTGATATTTATTTGACACATCAGATATCTGCTTCCTTGAAAAATTAATTTTTTAGGAAACTTATGCAATTCAAGAAACAAGATGTACCTGGCTTCCTTGTGAATGAGTAAAACTAGAAGAACACAATACTGAATTCTTCGTGATGGTTTATATAATGTCCCTAGGAGGTGAACCAGGCCTCTTCAGTCTGATCCTAAGCAGTTATCTTAGAGAGCGCTCTTTGGGTGCTTAGAAGCTCACCTCCCATCTTCCAATTGCCAAAGAATAGGTACAACATCAGTGCTCTGCAGTGAACATCATTCCCCAAACTAATCACAGCCCTCCTAAGTCATGGAGTTCTTGTCTCCTCTTTTTCTTTTTTAAAGATGTACAATTTTTCAATTTTTCTTCACATATAACTTCATTTCGAAACTTAGGAGGATGATGAAAGAGAACTGTTACTCTAGCTGGAAGGGAGAGAAACCTCTCTTGTCTTCTCCACCTCGTGACAAACTGTATTTATGCTGGAGGCATCAAAAGACAGAATCAGCAAACGGACCTCCGCTCCTGCTCCTGGTGAAAAATCTCTGATCATGAGCTGGGCGGTTGCAGATAAGCACGCAGAATGGCCAGGGCTGCCTCTGGCAGAGGTTAACACGCGGACATCAGCTGGTTTGTGATGGAAGCGTAAACATATTTTATGAAGAGAGGACTTTTCACATCCTCTCCCCACCCCCCAAGCGAAAGCCTGATGTTTACCTTCAGCGAGCGGGTCGAGGGTGTGTATCATGAGCTGGAAGATGCTGTTCCTCATGAGACTGTTGTGGAGGGAGGCGGAACTTCCACCCCGCTGCAGACGCGGCTTTGCCTGAGCAGAGAGACCAAAGAGGCCGTTAGTGCTCAGAAACGCAAGGCAAGTCCTCACCTGGTCTGTCAGAGGCTCGCACACAACTGAACCAAAGATTTTCAGCGTACGTTCCTTCAAAGTCTCCTGAAGGAATGGCATTCTCACATCCTTTCCTACCAAAGGGATTAACTGCTATCATCTTTTGAGAACTTATTATATGCTAGTCAACGTGCCATAGCCTTCACCTCCATTCTCTAACTGAACCCTCTGAACTAGATACCATTATTGTTCCCTTTAGACAGATGAGGAAATTTAGTCTCAGAGAAGCGAAATGAGGTGTTCGGGTCACACAGATAAAAAATGGAGGATAGAGGAATGGGCTGCAGGTCTGCTTCACTCAAAATCTGTTCTCTGAACCAGTGGGTGGTCTCTAAGATGTTTGGATTGTGCATCCTATCAGTAAAATTTTTGAGTGTGTATATATGCATCTATCTATATCTGTATCTATATCCATATGTATCTCTATCTATATCCAGACACATACTAAAATATTGGCATATATATCATAAAACATTTGCAAAAGTAGAAATAATGAAGAGTAACAAAGAAAGCAAACAATAGAGGTGCTAATATTTCCCCCTTGCTCCGCAAAGGGACATCCTGCACACATTCCGGGGTACCTCATCTCCACGATGGGAACCACAGCTCTCATTCATGAAGCCTTACAGTCTATGTTAAGTGAGATTTGAAGAGAGAGAATCTCCTATTATGAATCCACAGAGAACCTTCCTGGCTCCAAAGAGTCCTTTACATTACAGGGTTTTGCAAAATATTCCATTACACTCTAGATCCACAAGGGGGTTTCCCAAGAAAAGTCCCACAAGAGACTCCATGACCAAATATATTTGGACACTGTTACATCCTAGACCAACTCACCTTTAGAGTTTTAAGATACACATTAGACCACTAAGTCTAACACTAAAGAAACCTGGTTAACTTGATTAACTTGGACAGTGTTTCCGAACTATTGCCCATTCATCCCTTGTTTTATAGAACACTTATTGAAACTGAGCCACATGTTTGGAGACAAACAGGAAACCCAGAGTAAGCTTGAAGTATGGGTAAAATGTCAGTGTGAGATACATGGAGAAATCTGAATTTTTTAGTGTGATTTTATTATAATTGATATTCTATTAGAAATAATATTTCCAACCCTACAGGGTTTGGAGAAGAATCAGAGGGGATTACTGGTGTCTCCTTGGTGAACCAGATCATGATTCACAAAGGAAGAGACCGGGTCTGCACCCCTAGCCCAGTACTGGATCAGGCACATCCTATGGGCTCTCAATGCATGTCGGAAGTCTCTGCTTTGAGCATCACAGGAGGAAGAATGGGGTCATATGTATCTTCATTACTAGTCTTTTCAGCCTCAAAAATCTGGAACATTTTTTAATGCATTGTGTTATTTGACTCAGAAGATTAACGCTCAAAAAATTTTAGGGGCAAGGTTAAAAGATTTGAATAGAGTTGAAATGTAATCACTGTTTGATGGCTGAACACAAAAACTGATGGTCATTTCCTTGCCATGCTGCACAATACAAAATGTGACATGTTAATTGGACAGGAACTGGAAAATATCTTGTAGATAATTTTTGGATCTTTGTTTTTAATAATTTGTCATAATCACTGTTACTATGGTCCTTATTTTGGGAAACCAAAATAACTCTCTTGTGGAAATCTTCATTAGCCTAGGATTATGTCTACAGAACTTAAAGCAGTCTTCGGGGCATTATGTATATATTGAATATATAGATCTCATGCAGCATTTCTTTTGATGGAACCAAAAGAAACTTCCAACCAAAAAAATAGGTGCATGCAGATACACAAATAGATACCAAGCATTAGATCCCTCGCTGTCCCCAAATATCTGCTCAACATCCCTTGGAATGTAATTTGGAAATATCTCACTCTTTCAACTTTTCCATGCCAAGTGAAAGAGAGAACTCAAACTTTTTGAAAGCCAGTCCCAGAAATAATTTGTCATTGAATGTAAGAATTCAGTTGACACTAATTATAGGACAGAGCGTACACACACCAGCAGATTAAACCCTTTAAGTATTCCAAGGGAGAGGATGTTGAGCACAAGAGCCCCTTCCACCCACCCCTGCCCTCACACTCTCCACAGGCACATGAACAGGTACAGGCAAGGCCACTGCTTCCTACCGGTAGAGCCTGTTCATCCTTGTCGCTGGCTGCAGATGACTGCGTAAGAGGAAAAGGCAGAAACAGAAGACACAGAAATAACTAAACACATATAGGTTTTACATTTAATCACAAGCATCAGTATAGGGAAAGATTTGGTTCTTTCTGCTCCTGGGAAGGACTATGCCAACGCAGGGGGTCAAGAGTGTATATTTCTAGCTAATATATCATGGTTTATTTAGGCATATGGTACTTTCGCTTGAAAGATCAAAGCTGAATGGCCAACTTAAATGTCCAGTAACAGAGGGCAGTTAAATCAATTGTGGTCCAGCCATCCAGTGGAATGTCATGTGGGCACTACAATGAATGAGCTAAGTACACATGTGTTGACAAGGAAGAATATCTAAGATATATCGTTAAGTGAAAAAAATTTAAAAGCCTTATTTATTACCTCATTTTATAAAAGAAAATAAATTAATAATACCGCAGTATATGTAAAGAAAAAGGTTCTGCAAGAATCAATAGTGGTTATTCTTATTAGTGGTCATTATTTGGGGCTGGGATTACAAGGACCTGTCATATTCCATGTCTTTCGGAGGGAACTGACATTCACCGTCCCAAGTGTGATGAATAAAATAAAAGCCTGAAGACGTTAAGTCTTTGAAGTAAAGACTAAGATCATCACACATGGAATCCAGATAATCCACCTTCTTTCCTGCCCCACCACTTCAAATTTTCCATTCTAAAAAAGGAAATATCTGTCACACTGAGAAAAGTTGACTAAAACACAAGGGCACATGAGGGCCGGTCATCTGTTGGGAGAGAACACAACTCAGACAAGGGACACTGGTGCTCTTCTAACACGTCCCAACTGGACGGCTTTGTTTCCCCTGCTTAATATGAACACCCCCTCTTCAACAGAACCAGGCACTGTCCTGTGATCTTTCCAAGGGTATGCAGGTCCCTTGGGAACTTCCTCGTGATCAAACCACTGCCTCTGTCACTTCACCTCAACTACGGGTGCATACAGCAAGAAGAAACTGGTTCTCCAATTAGCGTCTTTGCTAACCTGTGTCTTCAGGACTAATCACACACTCGGAGAAGAGAAGACGAGGGCGGAGCTGTTTTAAAATCTTCATGGGCCCTGGGCTCTCTTTTTTTAGTCCTACCACACATGTCACAGAAAGAACGTGAAGATGCCCTGACATCCCACCTAAGATATACATTTTGGTGTAAAAAAAAAAAATGGAAAGGATTCTTATAATTTTGCATTTCAAATTATTGGCTATGTGCAATTCACTTAATTCATGATTGGCATGCTGGAAATCTTGGAAAGTGAGAAAGCTGAATCCGCGATTTGGTTTCATGTAATTTTTAAGAAGGCTAAATTTAATACTTAATGAAGTTGATAGTACATATTTTGTCGACATTCAATTAAACATTTCATAATCTTGTAGATAATTTTTGGATCTTTGAGTCAATGTCAACATATATTTTTTTCTTCTGGTCCCGAACACTTCTGCAGACCCTTGAAGAACTTGTAAGGCTCAGACACAAACGGAAGAGTTTAGGCTGGAGATAATTTCTGAGTACAGCCCGCAGGCATGACTAAATTTGCCAGAACCTCCTAATTTGGGACTCTCTCTTGGTGACTTCTCTAAAAACACTAACAAGAAAATATCCCTGCTTCCCTAGTTCCAGAAACATGCTTGGGGAACTAGACTGGACCTGAAATTGTCCTTTGATTTCCCTTTTTGCTCTGAAAGCCACCGTATGATCCCATTTCTCTCTGGCAGTCCTTTCATTTTCTCGTCTCCCACATTAGACAGCTCAACAAATGGCCCCCCCATTCTACAGAACAATCCCCCAGGGAAATTATCCAGTGCAGCCAGATCAGCCTTTGGACACACATGGAGATTAACTGTCAGAGCATGCCTTTTCAGGTCGCAAATTTACACCTTGTGGCTAAACGGGAGACAAATAATTATGAGCTGGGATTGATACCACAGCAATATCACAGAACATGAAGGAACGGGATGAAACTGAGGAAAGAAAAGTGTGGTCTTTATAAGAACAAAAATATCACCAGCAGAGAGTTTGGATTTAAAAGGTAGATTTAAAAAATATTTGAGGAAGAAAAAAAAATCCCAACCTGTCCTTTGGTCTGAAAGGAAGAAAGAAATATCTATTCCATTGACTTGCTTTTTCTCTCACAAGCAAGGAGGCTCTTAAGACACAATAAATGTAAAGAAAATGCGTTGTACATAGATTCTACAAAGATAAAACTCAGTGCAGAGAAAGGTCTAAATCCTTTACAAAATTTCCCACCGCTTAACGTCAGCAGAGGTTGGCATCATTAGTTTACTTTCAAGTGTAGTTTGCAGACATGAATATACATTAGGTTACAACATGTAAATTTAGGCACACACACAAATGGCAGCTGAGGCCATTAAAACACCCCTGCACTTTCCTTTTATGTAGCCTTGTTGCAAGAGAGATGAGAAATGTGACATATGATGATAATTGCTCATTTTCAGGGCTTTGCCCACCTCTACTGATGATTCCCGATGCTCACCTGAATTAGCTCCCCTCTAATCGCATCTTGAAGCAGCCTCACAGTCCTGGAAATGTGCCTCTGATTATGTCAGGAATTCAATTTTAAAGGGGCTTTAATTACACTGGAAGTAACTAGTGAAGGACCAGAGAAATGATCCAGATATGCACAGCTTGTAGTGTTTCTAAGAACTGAATTATTTAACTAAGTATCTGGGTTTTGGATTGGCCTCTGTGTTGTGATTTTCTTTTCAGGGCCATTGAACATCTGGCAAGTTTATGCTAACCTACTGGATGTCACAGAAAAGACAACTTCAAAAGAGGACTGATGTGACTTTAAGGATTAATCCTGGCATATTTATTACGCATTCTGCTTTTTTAATTTCCTTAATTTTAAACACACCAAAATATCATACATTTGGGCTGTACCAATTTCAAAGCCCAATTCCTGGTGGTCCGTTCACAAAGGCTGTACCAGTTATAGGAAAGATCTTTTAAGCCAAATCCATAGTATTCCACAGCAATTCTTGAAGAATACCTCTTTTACTTAAAGTATTCTGTAATTCAATACTTTAATTTAAACTGACTCTCTCCCTAATTACTGCAAGTAATTGAGTAACTGAGCAACTGAGATGATGTCATTAATATCTGTTGTCCTTCATGGTGGAAACCCAATTCTATGTGGGAATTTTGCTACCCGTTCGGTAGGTGTTTTGAAAGTGCCACATTCCTGCACCCCGGATAATAAAACACACAGCTCATTTACAAAGTATTTTTAATGCTATCAATCATTCACAAATCCTTAAACCACCTCTCTTCCTTTGGCCCTTAAAAGCCACTGGTTAGAAATGATTCCCCTGACTACTAAGTATAGTTTTTGTTTTTTTTTTAAATTAATTTATTTTTATTTTTGGCTGTGTTGGGTCTTCGTTTCTGTGCGAGGGCTCTCCCTAGTTGCGGCAAGTGGGGGCCACTCTTCATCGCGGTGCGCGGGCCTCTCACCATCGTGGCCTCTCTTGTTGGGGAGTACAGGCTCCAGACGCGCAGGCTCAGTAGTTGTGGCTCACGGGCCCAGTTGCTCCGTGGCATGTGGGATCTTCCCAGACCAGGGCTCGAACCCGTGTCCCCTGCATTGGCAGGCAGATTCTCAACCACTGCGCCACCAGGGAAGCCCCTAAGTATAGTTTTGATGTGACTTTGTACAGAGCTTACCCTGCATACAGGCCCCCAGGGCTACCTCACACACATAAACATGAGGCAAATACTGCACAGTTTATAGCTACATCATGAGCACACAGCCCCTGGTTTACTCTGGTTGGTAATCACCTACCTGAAAATTACGTTATCAAGTGGGTTACTGGGAAGATTTCATGTGCCAAAAGACAAGTGTGTAAAATAAAGGGTGGATTTTCTGGCCAGTGGCTTTGGCAACAGATATAGAAAGACAAGCAATTTTTCACAACAGTCAGGTAACAACCATAAACTTCCACCACCATAACCTTTCACTAAGTCCTGTGAAATGCACCTAAATTCAGTGTGCAAAGGACTCAGAAGCACTATAAAGTCTACAAGAACAGACTTAAAAGTATAATTGTTTTGTCATAAATGTGATTCAAAACATATATGCTGGCAATTAGAAATATTAATCCATTATTTAATTGATATTAACTTTAATGTCTTAGAATTTAGAAAGGTTGGGTGAAGGATGATTTGAATGACTGATTTTCATTTAAAAAATTAACAAGGAAGCATTAAATGATGTCTCCTTGTGCTTTCAATACATTTACATTCAATAAGCAAAAACATTTAAAATCTCCCTTCTGGTTAAAGATGAATAAACCTCAAAGCCTAGGGGAAGACTGGATAAAAGGTGCAAAAACTTGAAATCTGAAATCTAAAAGGAAAGAAACCCAACCACTTCTTAATCAGACGCAAAATCATGTCCCTTTGCCTCCCTTTATTGTGCCCCTAACATACTCCCTAAAATATTAAGGGGAACAGGATTAAATAAATTCCTAAAGAAAGAAATACTAAGAGATTTAAATTCAAATTACTTTTACTACTGGTTGCCAGGTAATTACGCCACTGTCACTGTCCTTTAGGAAAGTAAGAATCTCAAAGATTAATGAAGTGCTGAAGTGGCAGCCCAGGCTGCAAGAATACCCACTTGCAACTCTGGTTTAAAGAAACACATTGGGATGGAGAGAAAGGATAGAAATTAAGTAAAAAGCACGGTAATAGAAACTTTCGAAGCAAAGCGTTTTGATGATTTATCTGAATAATTCCCATGATCTTAAAATATTTGGGATAGTAGAAAGAAACTTCAGAAGAATAGATACCCTTCAAAAAAATGAAATGGAAGTGAAATTGCTTAGAGACAGCTAGGAACAACATTTTGCCTTTTAAATAGTTGTATGAGGGAAGAAATAATGTAGGATGAGAAGTGGTGTCATACAGTTATTAAGAATATGGAATTCAGGCCCAGACTGTGCAAGTTCATTTCCCTATTTTTGTCACTTATGAGCTGTGTGACTTTGGACAAGTTACTTAATCTCTTTATGCTTTAATTTCCTCATCTGTCAAATGGGAATAATAACAGTAACTACTTCAGAGGGTTGTTGGGAGGATTACATGAGTTTATACATGTAAAGTGCTTAGACGATGTTTGGTGCATGCTAAATGCTATGTATTAGCTCTACTATCAGTACTATTAATAATAAGAGCCACAAGGAAGAATAAAGACAAACTATATGACAAAAGTAGGTTCAGGGTTGTGAACCGGCTTAGAGAACAAGGTGGTTTCTAAGGGAAGTAGGAAAATTCCATTGATTAGGATGGTGAGAGGTGACTTGTGTAGGACACTAGAGTACGGTTAATTGAGCATGTCCAAGGTTGGCAGCCAGGGAAGAGGAGATGTCACAACAGATTATATTTCCTTGGCTTGGCTTCTGACTCCATCCCTGTCCCATGAGTCAGCATTGTCTGAAGGATACAGGATTGGCAAGGCGAGGCCAGCGTTTCGCATCTCATATACTTTAGTGGGCCTGGTTTTGATCAGGAAGCTCTGGAGGCTGGAAGATTCAGGGAAGGTAGGACCCCTACACTTAATGGATGTTATATATAT
This sequence comes from Balaenoptera acutorostrata, assembly GCF_949987535.1. Taxonomy (NCBI): domain Eukaryota; kingdom Metazoa; phylum Chordata; class Mammalia; order Artiodactyla; family Balaenopteridae; genus Balaenoptera; species Balaenoptera acutorostrata. The sequence continues at coordinate 55,931,921 of NC_080069.1, read as the reverse complement.
TATATGTCAATGACATCTCAATAAAGCTGGAAAGAGTAAAAGAAAAACAAAAAAGGAGTTTAAATGCTTCTCACTAAATTGGTAAGCTGTATTGGGTGTGTATCACAACTGCCCTAGCCAGCCTCCTAAATAGTGGAAGCCGTAAGATCCCTGAGAGCAGGATTCACCTTGTGCCTCCTATGGTCCCTGACGTGGCTACTAAAAATGCAACCAGGTGGCAGGAGAGAGTGAGGCCACTCAGGCAGAAAGGGGATTGTGTGGTCCTGTGTCAGGAACCAAAGCTCCTCTGATGTTTGCTCCAGAGGCTAAATTAATAGTAATGATGGTTATTTAAATCTACCCCTAAGAGCCCCTATTGAATCCTTCTTATTAAGTAGGTACATAAAAGACATTAATCCCCATTCTGTAAATGGAAAGAGAGAAGCAGGAAGTGCCTCAGGCTGTTTCTGTACTCAGGATACTGAGCACCTTTGTTAATTCACTTAATTTAGGAATTAACAACCCGACCACCACTGCCATCTCTCGCCTCCCCCTTAAAAATCCAGATGTTGCCAATATACTTTGTTGTATCGTTTGAGCAATTCTCACAATTGCTAATGAGCCATTTTGATATGCCAATCAAACACAATCTGTTAGTGGTGTTCTGGCATAAGTCACACAAATTTCCTTTGACTGGTAAAGTACCCCAGTGCGCTCACATGTTAAGTCTGGATTACCTGACTTCCAAGGAAGAGTGTCTAAGATGATGTGAACTTAAAAGTCCAACAAATGCTGGTGCTGGACATACCACAGAATAATTTGCCACAAATAAAGCAGATTCCAGTAATAATGGATAATATTTATTGAAAGCTCAGTACGTGGCAAGAGCTTCATGTATAATATCTCATTGTATCCTCACAATAACAGGTATTATAACCAGTCCTGACCCCTCTAATACATGAGGACCCCGAGGCTGATGGATGTTGGACAATTTGTCCATGTCCATGTAGCCAGTAAGAGGCAGAGCTGGGATGTGAGCTCAGACAGCTGGGCTCCAGAGCCTCTCTAAGTACCGGGGAAACAAGAAACTGGAATTTTCCTTGCAGTGGCCTGTGGGAAGGAGTCACTAGAACTGCAAATACAGCAAAAATAGCTTACTATTTTATATTAAGAACTATTTATGAGCTCTGACTTCCAATGGAAGCCAGAAAATCGTTGCCAGGTGATTGCTGTTAATACAGAAGGACAGATTTTGTGTTCATTTGGTGCAAAGTTGGTGCCTGGGAATAGAGAAAGTATAGAGGTTATTTTCTGATCTTTTGTCTCTTCCACCATTATTATTTAGACTTGTCTACAATTGTCATAAATTTTCTTCTGAATGTCTTGAAGGTCACAGAGGCACTTTTACGACCTTCACAATGGTGTAGGTTCAAGTAACACTGCAAACTAGTTTATCCATACATCAAATTGACCTGTATTAAGGAGTTTATAGCTCAGCAGTAGGTGAGAAAAGAATATGAAAAAGAATGTATACATGTGTATAACTGAATCATTTTGCTGTCCAGCAGAAATTAACACAATATTGTAAATCAACTATACTTCAGTAGAAAAAAATAAAAGTGTAATTAAACTTTGGGAAAACAACAGAGGGCACAAATAACAAGTATATAACATTTTCCACTGAAAATGCAGTAATATTGAGAATTGGTCCCATTCCTTGATCTGCTCTCCTGTTCCTAAGAGAGGCCAGGAGGAAACTTAGATCACCTATGTCGTGGGTTGACTTCGAACACAGCTTGGCTACTTTCATATTCTACTCATGCTCTGTGTGGCCCTCCATTTTCTCCCTAGTTCATTCTTTTGTATTATTTGTTTCATCTCTCTCTTTCCCACTACTGAGCACCCTTCTGAGGGCAGAGACAGTGCTTTTTTCATTTTATATTATTCCACAGCACAGTAGTGCTAGATGCTCAACAAGTACATGTTTAATAATAAATAAGTGAAATCAAGCCCATATGCTCATAGATAATGAGGTTGGAGGCACATGGCTTCTTTCTAGTCCAATACCGAACCGTGTCACTTTCCTCTAAGCATCTGACACTGCTAATGACCCACTGCTTCTTGAATCATTCGCCTCCCATGTATCTGAGCTGTGTGTGCTGACCAGGCTACTCCTTCCTCATACTTGTAGAAATGTCATAATATAAAACCTCCCTTCTTTGAACTCTGATTGTAGTTACAATCATCATTTCACAGTTATTCCCGATTGCTTGTGTTTGCCATTTTGCTTGCTTGGTTGGAACTGTAACCTTCTTGAACGTGGGTGTCTTACACATTACACATCTTTGTATTTTATATTTTGCCTACCCGTGTGCCAGCATCCTGCAGATGCTCAGCAAACACTGATCTCTTGACTGACAGCTAGAAAGTTGTGGGATTAGAGCTTTGCAAGGAAGGAGGACGCTGGGATAGGCATGAAACTCACTCTGAGACAGAAAAGAGTTGAGGGGCCTGGACCCAGTGTTGGGTTTAGGTCACGGTCAGCAGAAACTCTTTGGACTAATACAGAGTGGTACTGATTCTCTGGCTTAATCCCTAGACCCTGTGCCCAAACACTATCGCATGGGTCCTTTAAACTAAGAGAGCCAGTCTTCTTTTTGGTGGTTGAATGGGACCTGCAATAGTAGTGGCAGAGGCGAGTGTGGTGGAAGCACTGAATGGAACAGGACCACCATGTAGTGAAGTGGAGAGCATGGGAGTAAGGAACAGTTCCATCGGACACTGACCATTACATACCTGGGCACCCTAGAAAAGTACGGTACACAGTAAAGACTACGAATCCCACCACTGGGGCCTGACACGAAGACAGTTACCATCCCACTTTCCCCTTAAGGCTGATGCAATCTACAGTAACGAGAATCACATGAAGGTTCAAATTTATCTACACAGATCACTTATCTTTCCTACCCTTTGCTCTCATAGGCAGTCCAGGCAAATTGCCATTTTAGCTATTTTATCTGTGTCCTACCTTGGATGTTACCAAGATATTCCCTTGTGCTCTACTTGCCAAATATCTTCCTTCATGGTATCTTCAAAACCACTCTTTCATTCATCCTTCAGCACATATTTAATGAGCACCTTATATGCATCACACTGTTCTAGGTATGGGGATAGTCTAGTGAACAAAACAGCCCAAATCCTTGCTCTCGTGGAACTTATATTCTAGTTTAAATCTCTCTTCTAAGACATAGTCTTCCAATTAAGTAGCAAAGGTGGCCATTAATATATAAAATCCCTGCTGACTTTTACTGAGTACTAACTACACTAGAGACAGTGCTAAATGCTCATTGAATCCTCATCATAATTCTAGGTGGAAGGTTCTATTAGGAAGCATTGAAAAAAAACCTTTTTATTTTGAAATAATTATAGTCACAGGTAGTTGTAAAAAAATGTACAGGGAGGTGCTGTGTACACTTTACCCAGCCTCCCCTAAAGACAGCATTTTGCACAACTATAGTACAATATCAAAACCAGGAAGTTGGCATGTACAATCTATTGAGTTCACTCGAACTGTGCCACTTTTATGCGCACTTACTTGTGATTGTGTATGGTGTGTATGGCATTTGTGTTGCTCTATGCAATTTAATCACATGTATAGCTTCAGGTAACCATCACTGCAATCAAGATACTTAACTATACCATTACCATAAGATTCCTTTCTGCTACCCCTTTATACCTACATCCACCCCTCTCCTCATCCCTATCACCTGGTACTCACTAATCTGTTATCTATCTCTATAATAATTTCATGATTGTTATGTAAGTGGAATCATGCAGTTTGTATCCTTTTGAGACTGGATTTTTCTACTCAGTATAATTTCCTAGAGGGTCATCCAAGTTGTAGCAGATATCAACAGTTTGTTCCTTTTATTGTTGAGTAGTATTCTACGATATGGACCAACCACATACATCCATTGAGGGACATCTGGATAGTTTCCAGTTTGGAGCTATGGTGAATAAAGATGCTTCGAGCATTCATGTACAAGTTTCTGCATAAAGATAAGTTTCATTTCTGTAGGACATATGCATAAGAATACAATTTCTGGGTTATAAAACCATTTACAGTTTTAAAAGGAACAACGAAACTATTTTCCAGAGTGGCTGTGCTATTTTATATTCCCACCAGCAATGTATGAGTGATCCAGTTTTTTCTGCATTCTTGCCAGCATTTGGTATTGCCGCTATTTTTTATTTTAGCCATTCTAATAGGTATAGTTATATCTCATTGTGGTTTTAATGTGCATTTCTCTAATGCCTATGATGTTGAACATTTCTTCATGCACTTATTTGCTGTTTGTATATCCTCATCAGTGAAATGTTTGTGCCTATCTTTTGCCCATTTTCTAATAGGATTTTTAAAATAAATTTATTTATATTTTATTTTTGGTTGCATTGGGTCTTTGTTGCTGCATGCAGGCTTTCTCTAGTTGCGGTGAGCGGGGGTTACTCTTCGTTGTGGTGTGCAGGCTTCTCATTGCAGTGGCTTCTCTTGTTGTGGAGTACGGGCTCTATGCACGCGGACTTCAGTAGTTGTGGCACACGGGCTCAATAGTTGTGGCTCACGGGCTCTAGAGTGCAGGCTCAGTAGTTGTGGTGCATGGGCTTAGCTGCTCTGAAGCATGTGGGATCTTCCCAGACCAGGGCTCGAACCTGTGTCCCTTGTACTGGCAGGCAGATTCCTAACCACTGTGCCATCAGGGAAGTCCCTCTAATTGGATTTTTTTTTAATATTATGTTTCAAGAGTTCTTTATACATTCTAGATACAAGTCCTTTGCCAGATATGTGGTTTGCAAATATTATCTCCCCACCTGTAATTAGTCCTTTCATCTTCTTAACGTTGTCTTTCACAGAGCAAAAGTTTTTAATTTTGATGAGGTCCAATTTATCAATTTTTCTTTTGACACACTGGGATTGGTAGCACATCTAAAAATTCTTTGCCTAGTCCTTGGTCCGGAAGATTTTATTTCTATTTTTTTTCTAGAAGTTTTAATTTTATGTTTCACATTTAAGCCCAGATCCATTTTTTTTTATTGGAGTATACTTGGTTTACAATGTTGTGTTAGTTTTAGGTGTATGGCAAAGTGAATCAGTTATACATATACATATATCCACTCTTTTTTAGCTTCTTTTCCCATATAGGCCCTTGCAGAGTATTGAGTAGTGGTCTTTGAGTTAATTTTTGTATAAACTATGAGCTTTGGTTGTGATCCATTTTTTGCCTATGGATGTCCAATTGCTATTATACCCATTTTAAAGATCAGGAGTGGAAGGTCTAGTGAAGTTAACTGATTTGCTCACAGTCATACAGGTAGTAAGTGAAGGCACTGGGGTTGAAATGCAGGAAGTCTAACTTGAAACTATGTGCTCTCAATGGCTATACTTCCCTGGGTCCAAGGCATCACTCTCTCTGCACTCCCCAAGTAAACATGAAACACACTCTGAATTCACCTTCCTGCAGAAGGAAATTTATTCAGAAAATGGAAGCCATCTAACCTCCCTAGAGCTATTTAAGAAAATCTAGAGTTTTATTCATTAGCCTTGCTTTGAACAAAAAGTACATGATTTAAAAAATAAACCATTATTTCCAATGTCATGCATCCTTTCAACAGCATAAAGAAAAAGTGCAAACCAGAAAAACAGAGATGAAATTGAGATCTGCCATTAAGTAAGGACAGTGCTCTATTTTTGCTGATGAAGTATTAAAGGACTGACGATGTTGGAGGTTCAGGCCTTAAGATAAAATTTCTGGTTCCACATAGTGGCTGTGGTCTCTGAGGGCATATCTTATCTGCTACCTGTCAATAGCACAACGGAAGTTGTGTATCATTGAGAACAGATGTAGCCTCGCAATAACAGAAATGGAATAAGATACACTCTGGGAATCCTAACTGCATTACTGTCAAATGGAGCCAGGAAGTGCCGATATTACAGTCAGTACCACCTTCTTGGCCAAATACTCAGCACTATTTTCAGTGTTGGAATTAAAAATCTGTTGCAGAATTAGGGGAAAATGACATGAGGAATATCCTATAGAAAAAGCTTTCTTTCTAATCGCTGTTGACTCTGAAGCCTTGGCTTTAGACATTGAGAAATTCTAGATAGTTCTAGAGACTTCATCTTGCAGCAGGTCCCAGGGCACAAGCTTACTGCCCAGAGAGCATCTTAAATGCCGATAATAATCATATAATGTTGTATAATATCATCACTGAAAGTTTATTATTTACTCAGCTATAGGAATGCTGGACATCTGAGGACAGGATTCTAATATAGTGAAATTATGTTCCTGTGGGAAAATGATGCTCACTGATTGAAGAAAATCCTGTCCAAAAGTGAAAGATTGTGCTTGTGTTGACATTTCTCTTAAAATAATGTGTGTTTATCCTCTAAGGTTCTATAATGAAAAATTTCAAACACAGGAAAAGCCTGAAGAGTAGTACAATGAATCACCATACTCCTACCACTTAGATTCAGTAATTGTTAGCATTTTCTATATTTGCTTTATCAATATATGTATATATTTATAATTTTTTTCTGAATCATTTTAAAGTAAGTGGCAGATGTCATGCTAAACATTTCACATGTTATCTTCTAAGGACATGGTCATTCTCCTGCATAATCATTATACTGAGTGCGTGTGCATTTTGTCTGTATGTAATAGGTGGCATGTTGCCTTAACTGGCTAACACCTCCTAATGGTGTATTTTTTTTAAACATGGTCAATTATTTTTATATTTATAATTTTGCCCTCAAGGCTAGTTATTAACTGTATGTAAAACAAAGTATCTGTTTTACTTGTGAAGACCTCCTCCTTTCCTTACTTATCCCACCAACCCATGAGAGCAGATCAAGAAAAATCATTTGGTTCATTAAAAAAATTGCTCTAGACACAAATATTTATTTCCTGACTCTGTTTGGTATTAGCTTATTGGTGGACAATACTGTCCATACAAATATTTATAAATACAAATACTACTTATAGTGCTGAATTTGGGGTCCATAGTCTGGATTTAAGAGGGGAGTTGTGAAATCTCTGAAATGATGTGTAACATTTGGTGTGCATATGAATTTTCAGGGGCAGGAGGAAGAGTATCGATAGCTTCTATCAGATTTTCATAAGTGTCCAGGACCCTAAAAAGGTTAAGAATCGCTGATCTAACGCTTTCAAAAGACCCTTTGGAAGCTGGATGACATTATTACAAAGGGCACAAATGATCAATTGCTAAATGACAGAAGGAAGGAATTCCAAAAGGACCCACCTAGTCTATCCAATGACAGCTCGATGCCACTAAAGTGTGTGCTGGCAGAGGGGAGCTAGAGCAGAAGGCAGCACAAAGCATGTTACACACAGTGACAAGTTCGCAATTAGTTCAGACTCTTCAGGAAAAAGATCTGAATGTCACTGCAGATGATCCAGTTCTATTCAGTGGGCAGAGACTGGGCGGAGTGCCAAAGGAGAGCTCCACGGACCAGGCACTCATCTCACGCAACTGTGTTTGTTTCAGATGTCCCCCGTCTGCAGGCTTTGGCAGCCTTTAGGGTGGCTTACCACTGTGATTATGCTCACCTCGAAGAAACACAGAAGGATGCCGAAAAACCCAAAGTAAACAAGTGAGAGAAAGGAAAAGAGTCTCCTCTTTTACCTGCCAGGCCATTTTGGAAATGAGAATAAATGCCAAGGGGAATAAAACAGGGGCATAAAGAAGCACTGGCACTGTGCTAGGTGTTCTCACATGGCTATCTCATGGCATTAGCAGAACTATGAGTATCTCCTTTAAACCGTTTGGTAGCTGGAAGGAAGTGCAACTCAACCGAATGAAGCAAATGGATGGCGTAAGGACAACTAGTTACCCAGTGAGCAGAGGCCGGCGTTAGAACCCGTGTCTTTGAATGCCATTTCCCATCACAAATATTTAGTGTGGGAGGATAGATGTGGAACACACAAATGATAAAGAAAAATAAACAAGTGAAATCCCCTGGTTCTGTGGGGTTGTTCGCTTACTGTGCTTTGTTTTGTGTTAGCGTCTATTGAAAAATGCAGGTGAGAGACAAATCAATAGCACTTAGCTTTTGAACGAATTGATTTACATGCATTATCCCACTTAATATTTAAAAAAAAGCTGCTCACTTTTTATTGGAGTATAGTTGATTTACAATGTTGTGTTAGTTTCTGCTGTACAGCAAAGTGAATCAGTTACACATATACATATATCCACTCTTTTTAGATTCTTTTCCCATATAGGTCACTACAGAGTATTGAGCAGAGTTCCCTGTGCTATACAGTAGGTCCTTATTAGTTATCTATTTTATTTAATTTTTTAAAATTTATTTATTTACTTTTTTAAAATTTCTTTGTTTTCTTTTTTTTTTAACATCTTTATTGGAGTATAATTGCTTTACGATGGTGTGTTAGTTTCTGCTGTATAACAAAGTGAATCAGCTATACATATACATATATCCCCATATTCTCTCCTTCTTGTGTCTCCCTCCCACCCTCCCTATCCCACCCCTCTAGGTGGTCACAAAGAACAGAGCTGATCTCCCTGTGCTATGCAGCTGCTTCCCACTACCTATCTATTTTACATTTGGTAGTATATATAAGTCCATGCCACTCTCTCACTTCGTCCCAGCTTACCCTTTCCCCTCCCCGTGTCCTCAAGTCCATTCTCTATGTCTGCGTCTTTATTCCTGTCTTGCCCCTAGGTTCTTCAGAACCATTTTTTTTTTAGATTCCATATATATGTGTTAGCATACGGTATTTGTTTTTCTCTTTCTGGCTTCACTCTGTATGACAGACTCTAGGTCCATCCACCTCACTACAAATAATTCAATTTCGTTTCTTTTTATGGCGAGTAATATTCCATTGTATATATGTGCCACATCTTCTTTATCCATTCATCTGTCAATGGACACTTAGGTTGCTTCCATGTCCTGGCTATTGTAAATAGTGCTGCAATGAACATTGTGGTACATGACTCTTTTTGAATTATGGTTTTCTCAGGGTATATGCCCAGTAGTGGGATTGCTGGGTCGTATGGTAGTTCTATTTTTAGTTTTTTAAAGAACCTCCATACTGTTCTCCATAGTGGCTATATCAATTTACATTCCCACCAATGGTGCAAGATGGTTCCCTTTTCTCCACACCCTCTCCAGAATTTATTGTTTGTGGATTTTTTGATGATGGCCATTCTGCCCAGTGTGAGGTGATATCTCATTGTGGTTTTGATTTGCATTTCTCTAATGATTAGTGATGTTGAGCATCCTTTCATGTGTTTGTTGGCAATCTGTATATCTTCTTTGGAGAAATGTCTATTTAGGTCTTCTGCTCATTTTTGGATTCGGTTGTTTGTCTTTTTGATATTGAGCTGCATGAGCTGCATGCATATTTTGGAGATTAATCCTTTCTCAGTTGCTTTGTTTGCAAATATTTTCTCCCTTTTTTCTGAGGGTTCTCTTTTCGTCTTGTTTATGGTTTCCTTTTCTGTGCAAAAGCTTTTGTTTCATTAGGTCCCATTTGTATATTTTTGTTTTTATTTCCATTTCTCTAGGAGGTGGGTCAAAAAGGATCTTGCTGTGATTTATGTCATAGAGTATTCTGCCTATGTTTTCCTCTAAGAATTTTACAGTGTCTGGCCTTACATTTAGGTCTTTAATCCATTTTGAGTTTATTTTTGTGTATGGTGTTAGGGAGTGTTCTAATTTCATTCTTTTACATGTAGCTGTCCAGTTTTCCCAGCACCACTTATCAAAGAGGCTGTCTTTTCTCCATTGTATAGTCTTGCCTCCTTTATCAAAGATAAGGTGACCATATGTGTGTGGGTTTATCTCTGGGCTTTCTATCCTGTTCCATTGATCTATATTTCTGTTTTTGTGCCAGTACCATACTGTCTTGATTACTGTAGCTTTGTAGTATAGTCTGAAGTCTGGGAGCCTGATTTTCTCCAGCTCCGTTTTTCTTTCTCAAGATTGCTTTGGCTATTCGGGGTCTTTTGTGTTTCCATACAAATTGTGAAATTTTTTGTTCTAGTTCTTTGAAAAATGCCATTGGTAGTTTGATAGGGATTGCACTGAATCTGTAGATTGCTTTGGGTAGTAGAGTCATTTTCACAATGTTGATTCTTCCAATCCAAGAACATGGTATATCTCTCCATCTATTTGTATCATCTTTAATTTCTTTCATCAGTGTCTTACAGTTTTCTGCATACAGGTCTTTTGTCTCCCTAGGTAGGTTTATTCCTAGGTATTTTATTCTTTTTGTTGCAATGGTAAATGGGAGTGTTTCCTTAATTTCTCTTTCAGATGTTTCATCATTGGTGTATAGGAATGCAAGAGATTTCTGTGCATTAATTTTGTATCCTGCTACTTTAACAAATTCATTGATTAGCTCTAGCAGTTTTCTGGTAGCTTCTTTAGGATCTTCTATGTATAGTATCATGTCATCTGCAAACAGTGACAGTTTTACTTCTTCTTTTCTGATTTGGATTCCTTTTATTTCTTTTTCTTCTCTGATTGCTGTGGCTAAAACTTCCAAAACTATGTTGAATAATAGTGGTGAGAGTGGGCAACCTTGTCTTGTTCCTGATCTTAGTGGAAATGGTTTCAGTTTTTCACCATTGAGAACAATGCTGGCTGTGGGTTTGTCATATATGGCCTTTATTATGTTGAGTTAAGTTCCCTCTATGCCTACTTTCTGCGGTTTTTTTTTTTTTTATCATAAATGGGTGTTGAATTTTGTCGAAAGCTTTTTCTGCATCTATTGAGATGATCATATGGTTTTTCTCCTTCAATTTGTTAATATGGTTTATCACATTGATTGATTTGCATACATTGAAGAATCCTTGAATTCCTGGGATAAACCCCACTTGATCATGGTATATGATCCTTTTAATGTGATGTTGGATTCTGTTTGCTAGTATTTTGTTGAGGATTTTTGCATCTGTGTTCATCAGTGATATTGGCCTATAGTTTTCTTTTTCTGTGACACCTTGCCTGGTTTTGGTATCAGGGTGATGGTAGCTTCGTAGAATGAGTTTGGGAGTGTTCCTCCCTCTGCTGTATTTTGGAAGTGTTTGAGAAGGATACGTGTTAGTTCTTCTCTAAATGTTTGATAGAATTCACCTGTGAAGCCATCTGGTCCTGGGCTTTTGTTTGTTGGAAGATTTTTAATCACAGTTTCAATTTCAGTCCTTGTGATTGCTGTGTTCATATTTTCTATTTCTTCCTGGTTCAGTCTCAGAAGGTTGTGCTTTTCTAAGAATTTTTCCGTTTCTTCCAGGTTGTCCATTTTATTGGCATATAGTTGCTTTTAGTAATCTCTCATGATCCTTTGTATTTCTGCAGTGTCAGTTGTTACTTCTCCAGTTATCTATTTTATATATAGTAGTGTGTATATGTCAATCCCAATCTTCCAATTTTTCCCTCCCCTCCTTAGCCTCTGGTACCATAAGTTTGTTTTCTACAGCTGTAACTCTTTATGCCGTTTAATATTTATAGCTGCATAAGCTTTATCAATCCCATTTTACTGCTGGAAAAAAGTGAGGCTCAGTGAGGCTGAGTAAATAGCCCAAGGTTACAGATGTAGATAAAGTTGGGGTTCATGCCCAGCATCGTCTGGCCTGGAAGCAGGTCTTCTCTGCAGGCTGGAGGCTATGGGATCAGGGACTATGTTAACATCTGGAGGGCACAGACTTTCAGGCCGCTAGAGAGCACTTAGTTGAATGAGGAAAGGTTATTTTCTCCAAATGAGCCCCCCTTTTATCCAATACACACATTCTTAAGAAGTTCTGTAGGAAATCAAGTTTTAGTAAATTGAATTTATCATTATTGTCAATGAATATTCATTAGGCAGATGATTCTAATACTTTCCTTTTACTCGTTCCTTCTGTTGAATTGGAGATTCACAAGCATTTAAACATCTTGGAATAGCTAAAGGAATCTCTGTTTTGTTTTTTTGTAATGGAATGATTATTTCCCAATGAGTTAGATTGTCACATCTGTATTTCTAACATAGCACTTAATAAACATACATGAGAATATGAAATTACAAGAAGCTACAACTGGAAGAATTAAATATCTAAACTCAGAGATGGCAGAGAGCCAGGTTTAAATTCCTACCCCTGAACATATCTTGAATCTCTCAGAAGCTCTGGCCAAGGATTTCAACTTCATGGAACTGCAGAGAAGTGGGCAAGTCAGTCATGCTCACCCTAGACAGATGAGAATGGAATCTGCTTCAATTTTTCCATTTTCTCATCAAATAATGGTCATTTTGCATTTGCAAGTGGTTTTCCCAACGCAAAGATTCTTTCTCACAGCTCTTCATCCCTCTCTCATAAACTTGTTAAAAAGTCACTAGGTGAAGCCACTATATTATAGGTAATTGTGTGGGTTTTCCACTTTCATGTGGTGGTTTATTTGCAAAACGGCTGCAATTATTCTCCTCCCTGTATCCATGTACCTTTGCAACAGTGACTGTAGTTCCCCCACATCAGGGGATGGAGTTTATTTCCCTTCCCTTTGATCTGGGCTGGTCTTATGACTTGCTTCGGTTAAGAGAATGTGGTGGAAGGGACAGCATGCCAGACTAGGTCTCAAGGGCCCTTACACGCATGTAGATGTTCCCTTAGAATTCTGCCCAGCCACCATGTGAACCCACCCAGGTTAGCCTGCTAGCTGTCCCCTGTCAGGCCAGCCATCATCCAGCCAGATGATAGAATTACCACTGAGCAGTGAGGCAAATACTTTGGGGATGTGTATGTGCGCGGTACATACCTACGTGTCTTTCTCACCAAGGATCTTGTTTGGACATGGGGTCATATTAGCAATATCTGGATAATGAATTTTTAGTGTAATGATGACAATATTTTGCATTAGCAGATTCTCAAATCTCCAATATGGAAACTGAGATAGACACACCTCCTTTAATATAAGAGCTTGACTAAGATGAGAGTCAATAGCTTTTAGGCCTTTCCGAATCCATTTACCCACAGTTATTCAGAGGAAGCAAACCAACTTTTAAAACATAAGGCACAGTGATGAGGGAAGGGGGTGGGGAAAGGTCAAGAGAAAGAAAATATTTCTTGTTAACTTGGAAAACCTACAAATATTTACCCTATTAATCAAACCTCAAACCATATGCACTCTTAAAAATATGTTTGTTAATAGATTCCTGAGATCATTCATGCTTCAGTATAATAACTTGAATTTATTAAAGGCATGAAGAAATTAAAGCTTCCTGGTAATTTTCATTGATAACCTGGTAAATAAGAAAAACCTCTTCTCTCTGCTGAAGAGGTCACAAAATAAAATTATGATCATAACATATTTAAGCAGTTAAAAAGCATTATGTCTTATACAACTTTAATCTGCCTGGAACCTTTCCATGAAAGCGCCGTCAGTTTTACCTAAAATTGGCTCCACTGCTGTTATTAATCCATGTGCTTTGCTGAGCACTCACTGTGTAAGTGAGATCAGATCCATTTGGAAAATAAGAAGTTGAATCTTCACCTTTTTAGATGTTAGTGTTTGGTGCCTTTCTCTCTGTACTGCTGGGCAAAACATCTTCACATGTCTTGGGTTTATTTTAGGTTGCTTCAACATTTAAAAAAACTAATATTTATGTTTTTGACCATAAAAACAATACATGTTCACCGGGAAGTATAGGTATTGATATGGGGTTTGCAGGGTCAGGACAAAGGTGAGGCAAATGTCTCACTGGCGTCATGCACAAAATTTAAGGGGGCATCAAAAAACTTGGTAATATAAATGATACAAATGCAATCTTTCAAAAATCAAAATTAATGCACAAATTCCATATTGAACAAAAGATCAAAATTTTAAATAAAGATAGGCTCCGACCCTGTACTTGCATGACCCTTTGTCATGTACCTTATCCTAATCCTGGCCCTGGTCCCAATAAACTTTTATTTATAAAAACAATCGGCTGGACTTCCCTGGTGGCACAGTGGTTAAGAATCCATCTGCCAATGCAGGGGACACGGGTTCGAGCCCTGGTCCAGGAAGATCCCACATGCTGCGGAGCAACTAAGCCCGTGTGCCACAACTACTGAGCCTGCACTCTAGAACCCGTGAGCCACAACTACTGAGCCCACGTGCCACAATTACTGAAGCCCGCGCGCCTAGAGCCTGTGCTCCCCAACAAGAGAAGCCACCACAATGAGAAGCCCGCGCACCGCAACGAAGAGTAGCCCCCGCTCGCCGCAACTAGAGAAAGCCCGCGCGCAGCAACGAAGACCCAACACAGCCAAAAATAAACAAACAAATAAATAAATAAACAAAAAAACCCCAAAAAACCAATCCGCTGGCCCATGGGCTATTGTTTGTCAATGCGATTTTTAAAAACTACTGCATTAAAATATGATTTATCTTGAACTGAGATTTTGGATGCCTGCTTAAATCTTGTGCCTCACTCACCTCACCCCAGTTCCAGCCCTGGGAGTTCAGATTTTATTTTAAGTTGAAATGATAGGCAAATGAAGTTTTTCAAGCAAGGGCTTGATGGGATTGAAGTTTTAAAAAGATGGCTTTGGGGGCTTCCCTGGTGGCGCAGTGGTTGAGAGCCTGCCTGCCAATGCAGGGAACACGGGTTCGAGCCCTGGTCTGGGAAGATCCCACATGCTGCGGAGGGACTAGGCCCGTGAGCCCCAACTACTGAGCCTGCGCGTCTGGAGCCTGTGCTCCGCAACAAGAGAGGCCGGGATAGTGAGAGGCCCGCGCATCGCGATGAAGAGTGGCCCCCGCTTGCCACAACTAGAGAAAGCCCTCGCACAGAAACGAAGACTCAACACAGCCATAAATAAACAAAAAATAAATAAATAAATAAATAAATAAAAAGATGGCTTTGGCTGCTGTATGTATTGGAAGGAGGTCAAATGTGGAAACTAGGAGGCTAGTTAGGAGGCTGATGCTCTAGTCTAGTGATTCTGCTCTTATCTAAGTCATCAAAGACCACTCTGGTGTAAAGGCAGTGGCCACGCCCCTGTGCTCAAGTCTCACTGGACATCTCAGCATCTGTCTTCTTCCTGTCATTCTCTCCTGGCTCTCCTTCTACCTCATGGACCCCTCCTTCCCAGTCTTGAGGACTCTGCTCCCTTCTGTTCTCAAACAATCCCTTGGCCTTAAGTACCATCAACAGACATCTCTAGTCCTGACTCTGTCCTCTCCAATCATGCACATCCAACTGCCCACCCGCCACTTCCATTCCACTTCTAGTGGGCAGACCTCACAGGCCAAAGTTCACGGCCATAGATATTAAGGAAGGTGCTTTTCTATCTGTACTGTTGGGATCAGTCCAATTACAAGCTTAGATGTTTCAAAACACCTTCATATTTCTTTGGTTTATTTTAGGTTGTTTAAACATTTTTTTAACACTTAAAATAACATGTATGTGTTTGGACTATAAAAGCAACACATGTTCACTGGAAGCTTTTTTTTTCTGCTCCCCAAACCTGTTACTCTTCCCCCTCCCTTTGAGTAGAGGATGGCATTGTCATCTACCCAACTGTTCAAGCCAAAAAATTAGGAGTCTTGCTGAATTTTTCTTTTTCTCTTTTCTCCTACATCAATCTACCAGCAAATTCCATCAATTCTATTGCCAAAATGTGTCTCCATTTTTCTTCTAATAACATCAGCACCAACCTCAGTAGGCTGGGGACCTAGCTCCCACATACCTAGGGTAGGGTCTGCCTGGATGGAAGAAGCTGGGGTGCAAGGGGTTGGAGGTGGGGAAGAATGTGTGAACAGGAGTGTTAAATTTCCAGCAAGGGTTGTAGGGAGGGAGACTGGCTTGGCTTTTGGGAGGGGGAAGATGCAGGCTGGAGAGGACTGGTTCCTCATGTGCCTGGGCCTCCCCAGGTGGCACAGAGGCTACAAGGCGTCCTAGCTTTAGGCCCACTGCACACACTCCCTCACGTCCTGTGCTGGGTCCACACATCTGGATCTGGGACCAGAGGGAGAAATACTCCAGCAGGCCCTGGGAGGTGCATCTGGTCGGTCTTGGAGGGAGCAGGGTGATCTCAGTGAAGATGTGTCTAGTTATTATCTGGGAGGCTGCCCAAGCAGAGACGTTGGTGACAATACGCAGCCAGAGCTCAGCTTGTATGGCTCAGAATCCATGGCCTGGCGTAGGGTTGACACCAGGTGGCAGTGTACCAAAACCACAGGGTCAGTGTGCTAAGCTAACTCCTCTGGGAGCTGAGTTCACTAATGCAGAGGCCATTTAACCAGCAGTATGCCCATGGGTCCTGCTCACAAAGACCAAATGAAGTTTGTTCGCCTGATCTGTTGTTTGATTTGGCTTTGAAGGTGCCTTATATGGGGCTGTGATGCCATGACTTTTCATGTTTCATGATTGCAAGAGCCAGCTTCTATAGATGGTGTTAATTTTTAAAAATACAGGTCTGAATGAATTCATTAATCTTCTTCCCACTTACAAAAATCAGTGGATTTGATTTAGTAACTACTGATTTTGAATGCTCTTTGCATATCAAATGTAAGCTGTCGTGACCCTACTGAGATGAAGAATTTTTATCTTAATGTTAATACTGAAAAATGATAAATATGTGCTTTACTTATACCTGCATTTTACTAAATTCAGTGGATACTATACTATAAAAATGTTAGATTTAATAGCTGTTTTCTACTAAATTGTCTGTTGCAGAGATCAAAGGATCCATTATTCAGGTCAGTTATGTTTTTCATTGATCTTATTTGTTTGAAGTATCTCTAGCTTATTTTTTGACATGTTCCTGCTACTCCACACTTGCCACCACCATTAAATTTGAATAACTAGTGGAAATGTCCCTAAAATGGTAGCAAATTGAGCATGGAACCATTGGGGTATATTTCTCTGTATGTGGAGTGTTTGCTATTGATGGGCCAGCAAGCGAGTCTAATCCAGACATGCTCCAGAGGATGGGTAAGAGGGGCTTGTTGCCATAGACACCATGTCCCAGGACAACTGCCCCAAACACTTTTGCATCCTTTGGAAGGAGCAGACGTGTCATGTCTGAGCCTTCTTTCTATAACATATATTTACCGAAAATAACGATGAACATCTGTGTATGCCTTTCCAGTTTGCAAAGCACTTGCAGTACGTCACTATTAACATGTCGCTTAGAACAGCAGTTCTCAACATTAACTTTTCCTGTAACACTTGAGGATGATACTGATGTGTGTGACACTTGCACAGCAAAGGGCCAATGATATGCTTAATCCACAGAGTGTAGGATTTCCCAGAACTTTACATCTTTGCCTCCTTCCTCCTTGTGGAAGCTTGTTGCAACTCAATTGAGAGAGGCTAAGGTTACTGAGATAACCTTGAAACTACTTTAATTGGTGCAAGTAAATTTATGAACCTGAGTACTTAAGTCATTGTGAATATAAACTACCTATGACACGCCTCACACCTGGAAACACACTAGTCCCTCTCCACACTGTGAACTTGGAGCTTAGTGAGAAATAGCATGTCTCAGCTAAAGGTCAAAAATTTATGTAAAGTGAGAGTAAGGTGCAGTGTTGGAGATACGGCTGATGGAAGCACTGGTATTATTGATGGTGGGGAGAGATGGTGCTTAGAATTGTTGATTTCTGTTCTCTTCTGGAAATAGATAAGAGTATTAAGACAGATTCAAAAGAATGTAGGTGGAAGACTGGCTTCTGAGGAATAAGGACATTCAGCCTAAACTGACATGTTTGTAATTTTTTAAGGTGACACTGTTTGCTTACTCTGCCAGGAAGGGTCTATGTATTTCACATAGATTCACTCATTGAATCCTCATAACAGCCTGTGAGATAAGTTCTATGTTCATCCCCATGTTACAGAATGGCAAAACTGAGGAAACTGAGGAAGGGGAAGATTAAATTACTTGCGTAAAGCTTACTGTAGTAAATGATAGAGCTGAGTCTGAAGCCAGGCAGTCTATCCAAGGTCTGTGTCCTTAATCATCATGCTACTCTCTATCTCCAATTTTAGCTGGTTTAATGTTAAATTACAGTCCTGTTTTTCTCATTTGACCTTCACTTATGTACATTTTCTCTCTATTTTTACACAAGTAATATGCTTGATATAAAAAGTTCATGTTTATTAAAAAAATCATGCCACTTTCATATTTTGCTTAATGGATACTTGCACATATCTGAAAATAGGATTCTTCATTAGGAATATCTGTCATCATTAATGCTGCTTATTCACATTGAAAATTTTGTAGGTAAATGATTATATTAGTACTCTCATTCTGTGATCTCTAAGTCTAAAAGTACATTTATTTAAATAAGGCCTTTTTCCTGAACTAACCTTGGATTGGAACTTCCAGAACAAACTTTGACCAGGCATAAAACTACACAAGGAGAATAAGAAATATACAGTACTTAAAAGTGAGAAAAGACGTCCTATTCTATTACATTCTATTTGGTACAGTTTCTTTAGATGCTCCTCATCCCCATTGATGAAAAGAATAATTTTAGTATTCAAGCTATACACTGTAAAGATACAGAGAGAAGGGGCACATAACCAAGGACATAAAAAATGCCTGGATGTTATAATATATCCAACTCCCAGAGATTACATTAGCTATTGTATTAATGTAATTTCTATTCATATTCATTTGTAAAGACCATGATATCTGGAATTGGCACCATTTTAGGAATATCTTATATTGTGGTTGACTGTAAACTTGACACTTTTTTTTTAACTTAAAAAATTTCTTCGCTCCTCACAGAGTGTGCTGCATTGTTACAATTAATTATTCAGGACTCTGATTTAGCATATTTTAGTTTGTGAGCTTGTGACTGTAAGAGAAAAATAAGGACATATTTTGTACTTCAGAGTAAAATTTCCACATATAACAAAATAAACATGGTATGTTTTTTAAACATGGTGGCAAAAAACAAATGTGTGTTTTTAACACCTGATGGCAAAGAAGGGTGTGGAAAAACTGGAGCTCAGGACAGAATGTGAAAGGATGAGCATTTGCTAGGCAGGTCCCAATGACAGTGGGTCTGAGGTCAAGAGCAGCACGGGGTTGGGTGATAGTCGGGGGGGGGGTGGTATGTCCAGTAGCCCAAGTACCCAGGGGCTCCGGCCCACCCCATATCTCAATTTTGGGTTCCCTACATTGGTTCTGCAAGAAAGAAGACTTTGCACTAATTTTTCACTATGAATCACAAACATAAACTTTTCATGTCTGTAAGGAACCTCTGAGAGAATTGTTCTTGCTGGGTCCTCTCTTTGTACAGAAGAAGAAGCCATCCCTAGAGAAGCAGCTCTGTTTGAAATGCAAAGGGCACTGGATCTGGGGTTGTTCCTGCATCTCCCCACCTGTGTGATCTTGGGAAAGCTATCAGCCTCTCTGGCTGCAGCATCCCCAACTGTAACATTATGATAATCCTTCCTAGGAATGCTAGGAAGAGTAAATGCGACAATGTATATGAAATCACTTTGAAAATTATGTAAAGCAATGCAATCGTTGCCATCAAGTAACTAACTTTAGGTGCACAGTTGAGCAGGATCTGAGCTTTAGCCAGAATGCAAGGAATTCTAGCCCTTTTGTACAACTTAGAGTCAAACAGCTCTATTTTGGTGCATATAAATCTTATAGGTCTTTCTTCCTCACAAAGTAAAATATAAACTATTTGAGTTTCTTGCTTGTTCTCAGACTTCACCAGCAGATCATTTCTCTTCTCTGAAATTGCCCTTGCTGCTGATTATGACAAAAACCGGTACTCTTCTTGGCAGCAAGCAGGGGGCTGTCACTTTAGGGCTGACACACTTTCTTTCTTTCAGAAAGAAATCCCTCTAAAGCTCTGAATGCTGAATTCAAAACATCAGTGATGTCAGGCCAGGTTTGCCTTTTAAAGAAAGGTCACTGCTGTGAGGAATGTACCTGTGTCCAGGGCATCAAATTGGGTGGGATAAGAGTGACAGACACAGTTCTACCAGAAAGATTCTGATAGACAATAAAAAGCTTTCCCCTTTTAAGGGAAAAATCAGACAGGAATGAGATTTAAACACACTGTCCCCCAGTTCTCTCCCTCTCTGATATTATCTCTTTGAGCATGTTTAGAGTGAAAGTAAGTTTTTGCAGCTTTTACAGCCTTAAAACTATGGCAGCAACCGATCTTCCCAAGCATGTATTTGCCACTACAATTCTTTCCTTCATTTTCAAATATGTTTTTGTACACACACACACACACACACACACACACACACACTCTGAGGGAAAGGAGTTGCCAGTTGTTTAGCTGTAGCCCTTGTCTGGAATACTATCTTTGATTCATTCTCCTGTAGAAGTCTGTTGAATTTCTGTCCTTTGACTCTCAGCTCTTCCATGAAGCCTTCCAAGATTTTCCCAGATAAAATTAATTTCCTTTTCCTTCTTATCATGAGGATTCCTCTACTGCAGTAGTACCCATAGTCTGCCTTGATTTAGCAGGTTATTTTTATTTCTGTTTCCCTCCTATGTTTGAACTCTTCCTTGACAAGGAGTAAGTAAGTTGCAGTATCTATGCCTCTCCCATAGAAACTAAGACTTTAGTGACGGTATTTATAGGAACATTTAGCTGTCAAAACTCTGGTTCAAAGTTATCTTTTTATCTCCGGGAACTTACAGATGGTCTGTTGGGATTTCCTAAAACTCTTTCACTGGAAATTTTGATCAAAGAGGACAAGACCACAAAGAGGTCTCTAAAATTAGAGAAATAAGGAGCAGTGGGAAGGATGGGAAGGAGGTGGCCTTTCATGGCTGTATTTTCACATGACAGATGTCCCTGAGATGAGGGGGGCAGCAAGCACTGCTCAGAACAGCACTCCTGATCAAGGAGCACCATGGAAGGGACAGGAAATGGACTACTAAAAGGTAATTTAACATGAACATATACAAAAGAAAAACATTTCTGGATTGAGATGAAAAAGGAAAATATACAAGATTCATTATCAGCAGGAAAGAATGCTTGCCAAATGAATCAACTGAGTACCAGTTATATCTCTACTGTTAATCCCAATCCTTTAGGGGAATTTAGGTTCTTACCTTTATAAAAATCATTAGCTCCTATCAATAGATGGGGAAATGCTTGATTTCACAAGCAGCACAAAGAGAAGGCCTGTGATAAACAAGGTTACAGGTGTCTCACTTGAGCTGGCCAACATCCATTTCACAGTGGATATTCAAATAAGGATTGTGAACTCTGAGTTTGAAATCCCTTCCTCCTCCTATTGGTGACAGTGATGGGGGGCTGTTGTGAAAGGCAAGAAAGGAGAATAAAAGGTGAAAAGCCAACGAGCCAGGACAGCCCTATGAACTAGGTTTCATAAATAAAAATGGTGCTAACATTAACTGAAGTGCCACAAGCTGTCTGAGGCAGTGGGGAGTCATTAGTTCATAAAACCCATCCGACAAGCCCATAACGTAGGCACTACTATTACCTTCATTCTCCAGATGGACAGCAGAGTGAAACAAGTCATAAGGCATCCAATTAATACGTAGTAGTACGATGCCTGATTCTAATAAAGAAGAAAAATCTGCCAAATAAGGATAATACATTTCAAAAACATTCGATTCAGATCAGATGGGCAAATTAGAAAACAAAAACTAGAAAACCCAAGCCCTCAAAAGAGTTGGATGCCACTTATGGAAAGAATTTCAGAACACAAGAGAAAAAGTTAAGGTAAGAAAAGGAATCAAATTGGCTAAAACTAGAACCTGCACAACATAAGAGAATGCTACAAAACAAGGAAGTTAAACCAGATCATTTAAGGAGAAGCGAAGGAAATAAAATTCACCTGTAGAAAGAAAGCCCAAACTAGGAGACAATCTGTAAGGGTGTTATTTGGAAAGCAATATTTAATTCTCTTGGGCAGAGGGGAACTGGGTAGATACTGATTCAGTGACAAGGAGGGACATTAAATACAAGAGGACACTTTGAAGATTAAGGGGTTAGGGTTAGTTATTGGGTTTTATGTTTATAAAACAATCTCTGAAAAGGGTCAGTCTGTATTCAGTTTCACAGACTGTACCACCCACGTGTGCTGGCAGGCTGAGAAAGCTAAAATAGGGAAGGAAATGACTCAAAGTTACTTAATAAAACTCGCTTTACTGAAACTGTCTGGGCCTAAAGATATTCATTCCAAAATAAGAGGACTTAGTGAATTTTACCAATGTTGATTAAAAACAAACTATACCCACTTCCCCCTCGTGCCCCAGCAATTCTTCGGAAGATGTGGATGATGGGAAATGTAGAAATCATTGAGAAAAGTTCAAGATCAGGGATCAGTCAGAGACATTTAAATACTAGAAAGGAATCAGTGCCAAATATTAGCCAACCTGTAAGCAATGTAAGCATCCAGAGGTTTGAAGTAATAGCTAAATAGCTTCGAGAATCAAGGTATACAAAACTTTGTTTCTCGAGATGGGGCAGCAGGCGTTTTGTATTCACTTTTATTAAATGAATTGAGAAGTATTAAGCTTTTTTTTTTTTCAAAATAATATTTGTTGATCTACAGCTTGAGTTGTCCTGCACAAAATGTTTTGGGTATTTCAGAATCAACAGGGAGATATGAAATACCAGCGCACTAAAAAAACCACTGATGTTATACCATTCAGTTTCCGAAGCCACTAGAACCTATCTTCCTGATAAAGGTTGTGGGTGTGGGCGGTTAGGCAGAACACTATGCCTGGACTTTAACATGGAGTTTCTTGCAGCATGTGAAAATCACTTCCCAAAATTGACATTTGGAGAGAGTACATCTGTAGATCAAGGGATTCCTCAAATACAGGCTTCATTTGGTCACAAGTATTAGGGTGTTCAAGCATCTCTGTCCGATAAAATATTTCTGAGGTACAGATAATAGTCCACCTATCCCAGTGGTATGTGATTCAACTAAGAAATACGGACAGTGCACAGGAATAGATTTAACTGCTGGCACAGAAAGAGTGTGTGTGTCCAGTTAGCACGGTTTGCCAGGTGGCCGTCTTGGATCTAGCTCCAATAAGGGTGATACAATAAAGGGCACCCCGGCTCCAAATCACGTACCGATTCAGAGCAGTGTGAATCTGCAGTAATCACTCAGTTGCTAGTTCTTCTGCCCACAGTGTCATGTTTGCAGGGAAGTATCATAATGGTGTCTAAAGAGCACAGGATCTGGAAGCAGACTGCAGGAGTTTGAATCCCAACTTTCTGAACACCTGGCAATGTAACTGCTCTACACCTTGGTCCTTGTTGGAAAAAAGGAACAGTATGTTCTATCTCATAGGTTATTTTGAGGATTAAAGGTGATAATTCACGTAGAAGGCCTTGGCACAAGGTAAGCACTCAATAAGTGTTAGCTCTTATTAGCAGATTCTTTGGCAACAGACTCAAGAGCTGAAAATGTAAGAAACCAGAGACGCAACACCTTCCAAAGACCAAAACTAATGGTACTAATTGGGTCCCAGGAGTCTACTCTGGGGTAAAGAAGATGGATGCTGAAATAATCTAGTCTACTGGTTAAGAGAATGGAGCCTAAAACAGATTTCTGCAGGGACCCAACCCAGAGAAAATTAAGAAGTGGTTCACATGAAGACAAAGAACAACCTGATGAGAGATCATAGCTAATATTTCCAGAGGCCTCTGGCTGACCATAAGCTTGACTGCGGTTGTGGACCAGCCCTGATAATCTGCCTTTCCCCCCCATCCTCCCATCCCATGGGAGACAGCTTGGATGTGATGATTAGGGACCAGCCTCTGGCTACAAAAGGAAGCAGAGAGCAAAGCTAACTGGCCAAATGGGAACTGAAACCATGATCTTGGCCTCATTAAAAAGAGTCAGCAATGTCCTTGAGTAGACCAGTTTTTCACAGACAGCCAAGCTACCTGCAAAGAAAACAAAATATGGCATGCACACACATATATGCAAACACACACACATACACAAATAAAAACAGAAAAGCAAACAACAAACAGGATTTACAACTAAAATAGAAATTAATTCACAGATATTTTTACACATCAGCTTCTATGTTTTTCTGGTGCCAACATCAATAGCCTTCTACGAAGTCAGTTCTGTTGGCAGGGTTGAAAGGCTTCTGAAGGGGAGTACTATATGCTATAACCTCCATTTGAAGAGACCTCATAGCTAAGTGGTCAACTTGCATTGATAGGAAATCAACCTGTCTCAAAGATAAATAATGTGTTACCTTCTAAAATCTGAAAACTGAAAAAGAAGCACCTCTTCAGAAACAAGCTCAGATGTGGACCTAACAGTTGTAGGCAGCACAGATCTGAAACCCTGATGACCTCACTTGCTTTCACAATATGGTGTGACATGACCTGCCCTTTCTGCTTCTGCTCTAGCCACTCCTTCCACCTTTTATGCCCTGTTCCATTATCTGCTGGGGAAAATTCAACTAGTCGTACTACGAGCCAACTCACCTGGCTTTGCTTCACATTCACTGTTCCAGTTGGGGACCTCGAAACTGACTAGTGATAAACTTAGCCCACCTCAGGCTGCCTCCTGTTCACCTCCCAATCATGGACACATACAGCTAAGCTGTGAACCTGCTTCCCTGAGGACAGAGGCCTTTCACTCTCAGGGCCCAGCCGCAGGTAACAATGGGTCAAGAGCAAACAAGATTTGTCTTTGAAATGCCCCTCAACAGCCTGAAGAAGTGAGTGTAAGCTCTCCTGAGCACTGTAGTGCATTGATGTTCTCTTAGGATACTCGATCACATGCCATCTTGATTATGATCAGAGTAGGAAGATTGTCTTCTCTCCTCTTCTAGTTTATAATCCTCTTAAGAATAGGGATTCATTCATATGCATGTCATTTTCAGTGCCTGACACATGGTAGGTGCTCAAGAAATGTGCTGAATGGGACTTCCCTGGTGGCACAGTGGTTAAGAATCCGTCTGCCAATGCAGGGGACACGGGTTCGAGCCCTGGTCTGGGAGGATTCCACATGCCGCGAAGCAACTAAGCCCGTGCACCACAACTACTGAGCCTGCGCTCTAGAGCCTGCGAGCCACAATTACTGAGCCCGTGTGCCACAACTACTGAAGCCCGCGCGCCTAGAGCCCGTGCTCCGCTACAAGAGAAGCCACCACAATGAGAAGCCCGCGCAACACAATGAAGAGCAGCCCCCGCTCACCGCAACTAGATAAAGCCCGTGTGCAGCAATGAAGACCCAATGCAGCCAAAAATAAATAAATAAATAAGTTTATATATATATATATATATAAAAAAAGAAATGTGCTGAATGAAGAAAAGTACAAGCTAGCACTCATCATGGATAAATATCCCTGCCAGAGTGGAGTAGCATCTTCATAACTTATCAATGCTGATTAATATTCTTCATTATGAAAGCATCATTCCCAGTTGAAAAGTTAATCTCCTGAAGTTACCCAAGTAGCCATGCTGATAAACTTGCTATAAAACAGTCCAAATACAGTAGAATGTTGAACCTGGAGTCGAGTTTAGAGTTTTATCCCAAGTCCTGACTTTAACTTTGTGATTCCTCTATTGTCATTATATACCTGGGGCCTAGCACAGTGCCTGGCACGTAGAAGACGTGCAATGTATGTTTGGTCCCAAGCAACCACTGATCTGCTTTCAGTTATTATAGTTTTGCCTTTTCTAGACTTTCATATAAATGAAATCACACAGAATGTAGTCTTTTATATCTGGCTCTTTCACATGTTTCTGAGATTCATCCATCCTGCCATATGCATATGCATGAGTTCATCTTCTGTTTTGCCTGGGCCTTTGGCTTCGGTGCAGTCCCGACATTTGTCCTGGCTGCCTTGCCCTGCAGCGCCTGCGTGCTCCCAGAGAGCTGAGGGTTCCTAAATCGTGTGCATTTCTCCTGGGTGACACACTACCATTTCCAACCACCTGGAGAACCTGCCCTTCTCCTCGCTTGGTTAATGGTCCCCCTTTCTCTGACTACTCACTGTCCTGGTGAGGAACCTGAAGCTTAACTTCCACCTTCCCTCTCCCTTAGGTACATTACCTGTGAATTGCATTCCAGGTAAAGAAAGGGGGCATTGCAAAATATGGTGTTTAATCTTGTCCTAAAAATAATCTGTCTGGTAGGTCTGAGGACTTTGCACCAGCTGTAATTATTTAAGAACAACTCGAGGGCAGAGATCCTTTCTCCTTCAGCTATAAATATCCTTCTGTACCTGCCCCTGCCGTCCTCAACCCAGCTTATCACCCCAGTTCCATGATTTCACTGCTGTCCAGCTGCTTTGCTCAGCCCAGACGTGTTCCCTTTGGCCATCTTAATGACTGCTTCAGACTCATGCTCACCATTGCACTCATTATGGGAGAGTCTTTCTTGTGCTTTCTTAGAAGATGTTTATGTGACTGGAATTCGGATAACTGGGGACCTTTGTAAATCTGTAGTGAAGAAAATCCTTCACTAATTAATGCAGCGATACCTTATTTATCTAGCCACATCATCGAACAGGAATTATGAAAAATGCACCTTCCAGATAACTGAACCCTGTTCACTTCAAGTGTTATTTCTGATGGAAACCTTTCTAAGGAACACTCGTTACTTCCTTCCTTGCTTGGCAAACAGTATATTAGACACAATTTAACTTTTTCTTAATTTAGCCTTTCATTTTCTGAACATATTTAAAAATATTTTGTGTACTTCTAGAGATGGCTCAGAAGACATCTTCCTCTCTTCCTATCAGCTTCTACACCTTTAGAACGCCACTGGTCAGCTTCTGGTGGTCTCACTGTCTTCCAATTTTCTGCCTGAGTCTACATAGACAGTATGCGAGGTTATCAAAGACCCTGGGTAATTAAGAATGTTAAATCATTAACCCGTTTTCCACACATCACCACAGTGAGGTAGATGGACTTTGTGAGGAATTTTACCTCTCTGCGGTGATGGATATCTTTTTTACATACTTCTGAATTTGACGCTGTGTTACAGATGTGTGAGGCTCTGGGATTTTAATTTCAAGATGAATGGACTACTTTGGCATTACCTGAAAATTATTTTCTTTTGTTTTGCCTACATCACTTGTTTTATCTAAAACAAGCTAATATGAATCACAGGTTAGAACTAAGTTAGAGACCACAAGCAATGAATATGCATAAGGAGAGTGGCTGGTGGCAGATGAGTCTCAAGTCCCCTGGCAATTACAGTTGGTGGGTGGAAGGTTACCTGGAGAACTGAGCTGAGGACAATTTTGAGTTCCCATCCGGCTGGGATCCCTGGGAGAGTCTGCTGAGATTGACTAGTGATGTCTTCTGTGGGCATGGGAGGAGGGCACAGAGGCTTGAAAACTGAATGTTTAACTTTCCAATCCGAAGCTGCCATCGTTGATTGTGAAAAAGGGTCACGGGAGGCCACAAGTTCTAACTGTCCCTGCAGAGCCTGAGTCACTTTCCCCCGGCTGGATTTCTGAAACTTGGTCTGCAATTATGACAAGTGGGCCCTTTTGGAATTGTTTGTGTGGACCTCAGACTGTCAGATTCAATGCTGTGAACCAGACTGTGTTTCTCTCCGAAACCAGAGAATGGATCATTTCCATAGAGAGAACTTCCATTTATGTCAAATTGCTATGTAAGATACCACAATGAACAGAATACAAAGTTTCTGTGGTTGCCAAGACTACAACCAATATTAAAAAAAAAAAATGGAAGTAGAAATACTAAAAACTTATAGCTGGGAAATCGGGATTGTTCTGTGTGGTTAGTTCTGTTGAATTTATATCGATTTGATTTTATCCCCTGTTTGTGGCTATCACGACCTACGTTATTTTGGCCTTCAGAACTCTAGAATGATCTTCCCTTGTTTTTGGCCAATCTAAAAATCTTTAGTGTTTCACTTTCCATCTCAAGTCTCTCCTTTTTCATTCCCCTCTCTCATTACTACTGGATTCCAAACACACTCTCTAAAATCCTCATGGATTGATCTGCCTTTAGTCTCTTTCACAGATTTTCACTTTTCCTGTTGGGAAGATTCTCATTTTTTATTCCTCCCTTCAGAGCCCACAGACCAGACTCCCCCTGCTCCTATGTTCCTTGTTCTTATCTCTCTGCATCTTCTTTCCAGTTCCTTTGCCTCTTGAAATATGATGTGCACCTGGGGTCTCTTCACACCTCCCACCCGTTTCTCCTCCCACTTCTTTGCAACTGTGGTAGCTGAAATGCCTCAATTTCTCTTTTGTCACCTGCTCCCTCCCCCGAACTTCTTTTGGGTCTAGTCCAGTGGGACCTGTCACCCACCAGGCAAAGCTGAATTCCCTTCCCTGATTCCACTGCACACCACTTCCACCTCCTCTCACCTCCACCAATCTGAGGGGGCCTCTCTGTTTCCCAGGCTTCCTTCCACCAGCGTGACTCTCCCTCTGGCCCTCCTGAAAATCCCAGGGAGCTGCCTTCTGGGTGATGAGACTTTAATGACTGGTGGCTCTGCGTTTCCTACCTTTGTAGTGGCAGAACAACTACCCACCTCTGGCTTCCAGAAGTTGCCTCTTTCAACTCCAGACTAGAGTCTCAACTTAATCTCAGAAGGACCTTGAAACAACTGCATATATTTAGGAGGGAGGGCCCACTTGTCATAGTTGCAGGCCAAGTTTCAGAAATCCAGCCGGGAGAAAGTGACTTTGGCTCTGCAGGGGCAGTTAGAACTTGTGGCCTCCCGTGATCCTTTTTCACAATCAACGATGGCACCTTCGGATTGGGAAGTTAAACATTCGGTTTTCAAGCCGCTGTGCCCTCCTCCCATGCCCACAGAAGACATCACTAGTCAATCTCAGCAGTCTCTCCCAGGGATCCCAGCCAGATAGGAACTCAAAATTGTTCTCAGCTCAGCTCTCCAGACAATCTCCAATCTTCTTCTAAGGAGGGAAGAAGAGCCAGTTTACATTCGGAACATGAAAGACAAACTGCTATGACCTAGACAGTCCAAGGATACATCACGTACGGAGTGCCATGCTTTTGGTGCAGACAACCAGGCATTCTAGATCCTTCCCCATTACTACTGTTTTTAGTCCCATTTCCCCCATAATCCTATTTGTTGTCTTGTATCTTACCTTTCACCCTCATTGATGCCACCACATCTGTTCCTGGCCCATGTGGACATTGTGTGGTCCACTTTGACTTTGCTTAGGCTGTTGCTTCCCCCGCCTCCCAGTCTCCACTTGCCCAAGTCCCGCTTTTTCCAGGTTCAGCCCTAATACTATCCTTTCCACAAAATCCTCTCAGATGAAAAAAAAATCCTCCTCGATGTCCCACTGCATAACAATTGGTCGTCTTCTCAGTCTGAACTCCTCAGGATTTCTACCTGTCGTGAGAGTTATCTGTGCCCTGCTCTTGAGGGCATCAGCCATAGCATCTCCCAAACAATGTGCTTTGGGCATTGGACTGGTCCTACCTCCACTGTGGAAATTACCCCAGCCTTTGCCCAAGCTGCCGTCTGGCCAGTATGGGTCCCGGGTGTTGAAGAACGTTCACTTGGGTTTATGACTTTGAAAATCAGAGAACATTGCTGGGAAAAAGGCCTGTGTGCACCTTTGTGTTCATTCACAAACGTGACACCTATTCCTCTCACATTCACCAGATGCATAAGGTAGTGGCCTGGAAGCTGGGTGATTGGAAGATGACCAGAACTCATCATAAAGCAATCGCTAATATTTATGATTATCATCTGCTGAGCACCAAGCTAACAACCCTATGAGGTGGCACTATTATTACCCCTAACTTACAGACAGGTAAACTGAGGCTTGGAGAAGTTAACAGGCTATGCTAAATATTTTCTGCTTGCCCCTCCATATCCAGTATTCACCCTTTCACCCTGCTCCACGCACAGGGAGGCCAACCTTTAGGGACTGCATGAACGGGTTCCTGCCCTTGGGCTTCCTGTTGGACACAGTCACCGGAAGGTGCCAGCAGGAGATCCAGGAGATCAGAGGTTGGGAAGAGAGAGAGGACAGAACGTTTATTCCTCTAGCTCCCTCCCTGCCTGACTGTTCATTGCGTGGCTGCGATCTCTCCCCAGGGCACAGCTCTGCCAGGCATCCTTTCCTGCAGCACAGGTATCAGAGGGCTCCAGTAACCCAGGGCTCCAGATGGACCCAGGTGCTAGAGGGACCTTTGCTGGCTTTCCTGAACCCCACTGTTATGAGTTGATTTGTATCCCCTGTTGACTTTCTAACTCCCAGTACCTCAGAATGTGACCTTATTTGCAGATGCAATGAGTTAAGGAGTAAGGGAATTCTAATCTAATAGGACTGGTGTCCTTGTAAGAAGACAGTCATATGAAGACAGACACAGGGAGAATGAAGGCAGAGATCAGAGGTAGGCAGCTGCAAGCCAAAGCCAACACCTTGATTTCAGATTTCTAGCCTCCAGAACTGTGGGATGATAGATTTCTGTTATTTGAAGCCACTCAGTTTGTGGTACTTTGTTATGGCAGCCCTAAGAAACTAATAATCCAACTCCCTACACTTTGGAAACAGTCCTTTCATTAAATTCTCTTCACTTGTGTATTTTGAGTGTGCTACATGTTTACTGCTGGGTCCCTGACTTTCCTAAGGTGAAAAAGCTAGGAACTGGATCCAGGGTGGCAAAGCGCAAGTGCTCATCCTCTGTCATGATACTGATAACATCACAGGTTAAACTTATACGGTGCTTTTATTAACTCCCTTAATGACGCTTGGCCTGAGGGCAGAGCTGCAGATTGTACTTTCAGTGTTGATGACACGCCTGATTTTTTGCTATGTACGACCAGCTGGGTCTGTGTTAGATGGCAGAGCTGTGATGAAGAGTAAGCTCTTGAGAAAGCTGATTCTCTGAAGAGGCACAAATACACTCAGAATGGGACAAGTGGAAGCCAGGGTCCGCGGGGGTCAGGATTTTCAAATATGCTCACGAACTTCTCGTGAATACCATCAGGAGGACAGCCAAGCGGGAGCTCAAGTCCCGGCCTCCATTACCATCAAAGCCTAAAACTACAGGACCTTAGCTTCATTTTTAAGGTGAACAGGCAGGGAATTGTGAGGCGACCAAGTGCCTTTTAAATGCAAATAGGCTGGCTACTTGGCGAGCTGCAATTCTTCCAGATGAAAAAGAACTAAAAAGCAAACAGATGAAAGGTATAGACCTGAAAGTCTCCCTTTGTCACAGAGAATCCCCTGATTGTTCTACCTTCTGGACCATCTCAGAGCCTCTATCTTTACATCCTGCCCAGGGAAGCAGGTGGAGGAAGCTGCTGTCTAAGTAATTATTGTTTTACCATTTCTTCTTAAGGATGTCACTATTTTTAGTAGAAGTGACTCATTCATATAAGTAGGTGCACCGGCGGGGGTGGGACGTCGGGGCGTGGGGGGGGGTAGTTCTTAGGGATGACTTAACCCTTAATGTCTCAGTGTATTTATGTTTATCCTCACACCTTATCCCTTCTCTTGATGATCACCACTGGCCAGTTTTGATTCAGGGCACCAAGAAGAACACCTATCCCCCCTCAGGTGAATAATTTAAAGTGTTCTCCACGCAGATATCTAAGAAATGGGAAAGTTCTTAAAAATCTCTAAACCTTAGGAGTGAGGGGAAGAAACAGGAGATGGCTGCAAGTCTTCCTGAGAAGAGGGACAGGTGAGGGAGTAGCCAGGAAGTGGAAAGAAAGATCGAAACAATGTTACTTCAGAGTGCCTCACTCTTTATTATGGGAGCAGCCGGGAAAGTACTGTGTCAGGAACTGGAAGATTTAGAAGCCCTGGGGCAAAAGCAATTCATTCTGGAATGGCAGTTTCCTGATTCCTCTTGCAAAAGGAAAGCTTATATTAGAACCCCCAGCACAACCACCACCAAGCTTGCAAACCTTCGGCATCGGGCGCTTTACACACCTAATCTCATGTAGTCCTCAGGATGCTTATAAGACAGGTAGTGTTACTATCCCATTTTACAGATAAGGAAGCTGAGGCTCAGAAAGGCTTAGAAAGGTTTTGTAATTTTCTCAAGGTAACATACTAGTAAATGGCAAAGCCAGACTTGGAACTCAGGTCTGGCTGAGCTCAGACATGTGGTAATTCTGGCTCACTGGGGTGTTGCTAGCACACCAGAGTCTACCAGCTAGTAATCCTGCTCAAAAGATAAGTTTTTGAACATTTTGGCAGAACTTCCCACCTGGGGATGAACTGACCTCCTCCGTCATGAGAGAGTCTACCTGTGTGATTCTGTGGGTTTGCTAGCTAAGAGAAACAGGGTAAAAATCTTGCCATTATGAGCACTTTGGTTTAAATAACCTTTCTTGTAATTCCTCCTCATCCAATACAACAATGTAATTTACCCATATTTATGTATTTTCATATCCCAGTCTTTTGTGTATTTATTATTTAACTGACATTAATTATGTAACTGACAAGTCCTTATCACATCGCCCATGGTAGAGTATGAACCCTCAAATATCACAGATATTTCTGTATAAACGACTAGATAAAGTACCCCGTACAATATCAAGGCAGGATCTTGCTTTTTATCATCCTTTTGATGGTTAAGGAAGAGCGAGCAATTATTATAAAATCATTATGTGCGGGGATCTTTCTTCTAAGTACTTTAAACACAAGAATAAAAAAATACCATGTTGGATCAGGCCAGCTCAATATCTCTTGTTGCTCCATGTGGGGCATTTCTAGTATTGTCTCACAGGATGTCATCATGAGAGAATAGAGACATTTCTTAATTTTCCTGTTAAGAGCCTCATGTAGGGGTCTGTCTCCTGTGCTTTCATCCATATATTCCTTGAGCACATTTATATTTATAACTCCAAGAAGTCACTGGGTTGAGGAAGTTCACATAAGGGGCACGACAAAAGTCATCAACCCTCTCATTTTTTCCAAAACTTTAATCATGAAATAGCATATTAATGTTCTCTAGGACAACCCTTGACTACAAAACCATCCAAAGCGAAAAACCAGGGAATCTCCTTGTAAATTTCCATTGTTATTGCCAGTGACGGACACTTCTTCCTATTTATCATTCATATGAAGCCTAACAACATATCTGAGTGTGCATGACCAACATATGTCATTTTATCAAAACACCATGGAGAGCTTTTCACCTGCTCCATCCAGACAGCCTACTCATGATTCCCTAGATACACCCTGCACATTCCTCCTGGTGTTTACACACATATCATTCTCCTTATTCTGGAAAATCCTTTCTCTTTCTTTTTGTGCACCTGAGCCCTACTCATTTTCCACAGTAGTGTTCAAGCTCCATGTCCTTCTCGGCTACCCCAGGCCAAGACCTTTCAATCTCAAGACCAGCGCTGTCCCATAGAAATATAATGTGAGCCACACTTGTAACTGTGAACCTTCTAGTAGCCACACTTAAAAAATAACAAGAACAGGCACGATGACTATACCTAATATTACTGTATCAAACCCTGGAAATATCCTGAGAATAGATTTCAGGTACACTGATCACCTAAAAAATGGGAACCATGTGAGGAGATGATACATTAATTAGCTTGACTGTAGTGATCATTTCACTATGTGTGTGTGTATATATATATATATATAGATATATATCAAACACATCATCTTGTACATATTGAATATATATGACTTTAATCAAAACATATGTAAATTTAAAGATAATTCAAAAATAAATTAATAAGAGGTAAAAATTAGTTATTATCATTTATTTTACTTAACCCAGTATACCCACATTAGTATAATCTCAACATGTAATCAATATAAAAATTACTAATGAGATATGAGATATTGACATTTTTTGTCCCAAGTCTTTGAGAGCTAGAGTATATTTTACACTCACAGCACATCTCAATTGGACTCGCCACATTTCAAGGGCTCAGTAGAGACATGTACTGGACAGCACAGCACGAGACTGTACGATTCTTGAGGGCACAAGCATGGTGCCTGGTACACAGAAGGAGTCATGCTGCTTGTTTAAAGTTCTCTCTCCTTGAGTTACACTTCTGTCTGTTCTGCTCAGTTTGCAGTGATCATGGTGCCCTCCAAGGCATGTGCACTTCCCTCAACTCATCTACCAGCCCTTGGGCAGAGACCAAGGCTGACACTTTGATTCTCCCACGAAGCATGCCGAGCCACCTGTGGTCCCTGAACCTGGAGACCCAATCCTCATTGTCTCGTCTTGGTACATACAGGCTGTCACTCCTGCCCAGAATGTTCCTTCCACTTCTCCTTTAAAAAGTAACACCTATTCTCAAAGAGCACTCTGTCCCCGGCCATTTCTCACTTTGATTTAATGCTTATTTTCTGAACATCTTTTATCAGCATTTATGTTGTACTCTCACAGTTAACTTGCTCACTGGTCTCATCTACTGCCCTATGAGTTGTGTTGTGTCGTGTTGTGTGTGTGTGTGTGTGTGTGTGTGTGTATTCCAGGTCCCACTGGTTTTAGATCACTAATATCAAATACCATACCTATAAAATTAATGCGGGAATAGTACATAGTATATGCTAAACAAAATATTAATTTATCTTCATAATTTTGAGAGGAGACAGGTTTCTAACTTAAGATATAGTCTGCATTTATCACATGCAAAGCAGGTAAATGGTTAAGTATTCAACTTGACCCATTTCCTGGAAAGGGAAAGGGAAAGGTGGAATCCAACATTCACCGAGCACTGTTTACTTATTTACGCCATCTCATTTAACCCTCATAACAACCCTGCAAGGGAAGTATCATTACCCTGATTTCACAGGTGAGGAAACAGAGGCTCAGAGAGGTCAAGAGACTTGTCCAAGGCCACGTAGCTACTGAGTGCCCAAAGAGGAAAGTGAGTCTCTGAAGCTGATCTTTGTGCTGCTGTCCCAGTTACAACAAAGTTCTAGAGCAGCAGCCTTCTGATGGCTTCAAACAAACCCGAGTTCAGGTGGCCTCTTTTCACAGATAATGGAGGAGAGCACAATGCACAGGCAGGCATCTCTTCCATCTCTATTCCCCCCACCAGGATAAGCTGCTCGCCTCCCTGCCCTGTCAACCATAAAGGTTAGTGACAGAAGATGCTTCCTGACTTGGCAGAAGAATAGACTCTTGGGGACACGGGGGTGGATCGGAACAGTAGGAAAAGCCCTGGGTCTACATTCCACAAGCTGTCGGAGGGCAGGGGTCAACTCCAGCTTCTGAGTGTGAGAAATAGCTTTGCTGTGCCCATCCCGCTTTCCAGCGAGGCTCTCATTTTCTCTCTTATTAAGCATTTCTGCCACCCTCTGTACTGGAGTCTGCCGAAACCTCACCCAATTGCACTGATTAAACTGTGTGCACAAATGCCTGGCACTGTGGTTGGTGCTGTCACAGGCAATCCCAGGGCCACTGAGATCTCCTGCAAGGCACTGAAACTTCTAGCAACAAACCTGGCAGCGAGCAGTGCATCAGGGTGCGGATCTGAATTTGCAAGCAGGGATGATTTCCCCTCCAATCTCCCATCTCTTTCTAATAAGCAGCTGGACCGCTGGAAGCAAAAGAGATTGGCAGGGCTGCTCTTAGAAGCTTCTGCTGTCCTGAGCACTGAAGGGTTGTGACCCCATAGGGGCATGGATGGATTTCCTCAACCAGCTTCTCTGCAGACTTAGTCTGAATTCACATCACACATAGATTAGCACCCTTGCACAAACGTTTGAGTTTAAATTTTGGTTTGTTTTATGACAGTCCATGTATCTATCCTACCATCAGGAGACTCAAAATACAGAAATCAGAATAAAAACACAAAGTAGAGACAATTATTTGCTTTGTTTCACAGGGTATTTGATGCAGGATTTCTTTAAATATCAAGTTTCCTTGGTGCACTTAGAACAGGGGTTAATTTACAGATAATTTTTTAAAGGAAAAAGTCTGGCAATAAATCATAGCAGCCATTTACTGAGTAGTCTCTATGAGACGGACTGTAATAAACATTTTATGTGCATTATCTCAATTACTGTTCACAGTTACCCTGGAAATTAGATATTGGCATTCCTGTCGTATAAATGAGAAATCCAAAGTTTAAAGATGTTCAAAGCCAGGGGGCAAACCTGGTGTAGTGGGTTGAATTGTGTCCCCCCGACAAAGACATGCTGAAGTCCTAATCCCTGGTACCTCTGAATGTGACCTTATTTGGGATGGGGTCTTTGCAGATGTACTCAGGTTAAGGTGAGGTCATACTGGATTAAGGTGGGCCCTAAATTCAAAGGCTCATGTTCTCATAAGGAGAGAGATTTGGACTCAGAGGACACAGACACAGACACAGACACAGACAGACACACACACACACACACACACACAAAGAAGGTGGCCATATGATGACAAGGCAGAGACTGAAGTGAGGCAGCTGCCAGGTAAGGGACGCTACGAATTGCCAACAACCACCAGAGGTTAGGAAGAGGCAAGGACACTTCCCTAGAGTCTTCAGAGGGAGTGTGGTCCTGCCAACACCTTGATTTCAGACTTCTGGCCTCTAGAACTGTGAGAGAATACATTTCTGTTGTTTCAAGCCACCTGGTTTGTGGTACTTTGTTATGACAGCCCTAAGAAACTAGCACAGCTGGGATTGAAACCCCAGGTTCTCTGTGCAGATACGCCGTCCCCTCCCAGAACATCAAGGCTGCCTGGCTGTGGTTAGTGACATCACAGGTCCTCACTCTTATCTACATCTGATCGTTTGCTCTCCAGGGAAACCAGTGAGAGGGATTAGACAGGGGAATGACACAATCTATCAGAGGTGAGTTTCCCAAACATGGCCCCGGGGAATGGGGGTTGAAGTGGTGCAAGGACAGATGGAGAGTATCCAGAAGGGCTGCTATTGTCTAGGAGGAAATGTAGGTGGCTTGACAGTGGGAATGAGAAGAGATTGATGACTTTGAGAAGTGCTGGGCAGGCAGACTTGTGGAACTGCCAACACACTGGATTTGGGGTAAGTATGACAGGGTGTCAGCTGGGAAGCCCAGGTTTCTGACCTGGGTAACTGTGTGGGTGGTGGTTCCACAGTGAGAAGAAGGGAACAGTTCACTGTGAGTGATCTAGACTTGACAGACACAAATTGAAATAGATTGGTTGTAGAATTCTCTAAGGGCATCAGGCAAAAGTAAGTACGAACCCCGGAATGGCAACACACGAGCTACGATACATTGGGCAAATCATTTAACCTCCCTAGGTTACTGTTTCCTCATCTGTAAAAGGTAAGGATAATGATATGAGTTAATACATGTAAAAAGCAATGGAAAGCACATGATGAATGGTTAGCTTTGATAAAATATTTTATAATTAATAGAATGCTTTCTTCTTTGAATGCTTCAGTGACACATCTTATTCATTCTCATTATTTCCAAATGAGGTACAGGGACTTCGTTTTCATTTCCTCAATTAAACATGAGAAAAATGTGAGTTAATTTGGGTGGTATAGAGTGGTTAAGGACCAGTGCAAGCTCCCTCTAATGTCATAAGAAAATAAAAATTATTTCTAGCTCTGTCCATGCAACTATAAAGTATCCATCATTTTTAGTGCAGAGATTGAAACATTTTTGATTAAAAAGGGAATGTAAGTGAATTAAAGCCAAGTAGTGTAGAGAGCATATATTTATTTCTAACGATTCATGGGAACAGCATGTACCAGTAATAAAATAGCACTTTCTCTTCCTTAACAGATTTTTTTCCACTCTAAAGGGCTACTAAAACCATTAAGTTTTGTTCAATGCAGGACATCTTGTCCTTTTCCCTGAGGCTATATTACTTGGTGCCTTTCATGGTTTCAGACAGTAAACTGCTCCTTAAGTGGGGCTCTGTTCTTTGTCCAGAACATTTTATCTATTATAAAGCACAGTGTGGCCACGACAGGTGCTTTTTATGTGCACACTCACAGAGCTACACAAACAATTCACTCTTTTCTTAAAATATCTGAAATAAAACACTCAGTACAAATTAATAAAGATCAGGCACTTTTATGTTTGTATAGCTGGGCTCTGTTCTTTCAGCTGAGATACTGATAAATCTAGATGCCTCTACTAGTGCGACGTAACTCGATTTCCCTGCGATTTAAACACATAACCTAAATGAGTTATCATATAAAAAGACGAAATAAAATCTCAAGAATCATAATGAAAGGATGAAGTTGCTAAAATAATAAGGACAGAAATCTTGCCAAAGCCATTCGTTCTCCAACCTGGTTATTTCCCTCAGGTGTCTCAAAATAAAAATGTTCAAAAGTGAATGTGCTGTGAGTTACCGTTTCTACTCCCCCACCCAGGTCCATTCTTTCTCCCACATTCCCTTTCTTGGTTAATGATTCCAGCATCTAGCCAGAGGCCGTGAGCTGTCCTAGGCCTTTGTGCTCACTGCCCAGGTCTGACTGGTCACCACATCCTGGAGATGCCACCTCCTGATTACTGGTTCACCTCCTTCCTTCTCTCCATCCCCAAGTTTTCCCCCTGGACCAAGTGTTCTTGAGCTTCTCTAATAGCCTCTTCAAGGGTATTCTTTTTTTTTTTTTTTAATATTTATTTATTTATTTGGTTGCATCGGGTCTTAGTTGCGGTGTGTGGGCTCTTTGTTGTGGTGCATGGGCTTCTCTCTAGTTGTGTTGCGTGGGCTCAGTAGTTGTGGCATGCGGGCTCTCTAGTGGTGATGTGCGGGCTTAGTTGTCCCGCGGCATGTGGGGTCTTAGTTGCTTGACCAGGGATCGAACCCACGTCCCCTACGTTGGAAGGCGGATTCTTAACCACTGGACCACCGGCGAAGCCCCTTCAAGGGTGTTCTTGCTTCTCATCTTGGAGTTCTTCATTCATCCTCCACTATGGTCCAAGGAGCTTTCTAAATTGCCTTCTCTCTCTTCCTTGGTGAAGCCTTTCACTGGTCCTGAGACCTACAGACCGGAGTGTCAGCTCCTTGGAATGGCCTGGAAAGCCTGCCAGAAGGACCTCTTTCTCCTGTGGAGCCTCCTACTGGGCTTCTCCCGGCCCAGCCAGCACTTGACATCCCAGCTGTTCCGTGCTGCCTGTGGTCTACCAGCCACATCATGCTGCTCCCCCCGCCTGGAAATGCTTCTCTCCACCTTGTGACCCTAGACAACCGTCCTTAAACCCACTGCTACTTCTGACAGTGCCTCCCCCAGGAAGCCTTCCGGGACCTTTCCTTCTCACCCACTGCCACCACAGTAGCCTGGAGGTGCTTTGACCCTAATTCTATTCTTCTCCATTTCCCACTCCATTTATAATGTTTTAATTTACACGTCTGTCTTCCTGGCCACAATGGCAGCTCCTTGGATGTGGAGACAGCCACTGATTCATCTTTGCCTCCCCAGCCTGCCACGTAGTGCCTGGACATGATAGATAGCCATCAACTATTGAAGTGATTTATGATCCCAGTTTTTCACTGCCAACATCCTAACATGACTGCTTTTCAATATCATCTCCTACCACTCCATATCCTCCCAGCCTATTTTATTTTTCAATCTCACCAGACTCTTATCTTCATTTTATAGATGAGGAAGGTGAGGCTCAGAGCATGTAAGTCATTCCTAATATCATACTGCTAGTAAGTAAGAATCATGATTTGATCCCAGAGCTGTGTGAGATCATATAGCCCAGATGCTCTAGCACTACGCTCTGCTGCTTTCCTAGGATATAAGCAGTAGATCGGGAGCAACTTCTTTAAAACATAAAACATTTCATACCTCCATGTCTGTGCTTCTCTCCTCCACCTGTGAAAGTCCTACTCCCCCTTTAAGGTCTAGTTCAAATGCCACTGACTTTATGAAATATTTTCTGTTCTTGCCAATTAGAAATAATGGTCCCCTTCCTGTGCAACCCACAGTATCTTCACACACACACACACACACACACACACACACACACACACACACACACACACACACACACACACGTACTCATTCACATGCCCAGATCTACACCTTCTCTTCCATGGCCTCAGTTATTTGCTAATTCCTATAATGGTTATTTCTGCAAAACTTCTTCCTTCATTAAGCTGGAGTGCCTTTAGTACAGGGACCAGGCCTTTTCCATCTTTGTATGGCCCCAGCCCCAATACAATGCTGGGCACATAGAAGTGTCATACTTCATTGGTCTATCTCGGAGAATGCTGGGCTTTCTAAATATCCTTACCCTGGTAACCTGAAAATAAATATCTTACCTTATTTGGCTCAATTGTACTATTACACCTTATGCAGTATAATTGTTCCTCATAGTTTGAGAAAAGGAAAGAGAATAGGAAGGGGGAAGGCAGATGTAATTTGGGACTTCAGGTCTCAGTCCCTGAGCTCCAAAACCAGAAGAAGAAAGAAAGAGAGAGAGAGACAATGAATTCTTGCTCAGGAGACTGTTCTCAACCAGGGGTGGTATACTCTCCTATGGTGCCTGTGGATGTGTGTGTGTGTGTGTGTGTGTGTGTGTGTGTGTGTGTGGCTGGATGATGCAATGACTGGGAGCAGTACTAGCATTAATGGCCAGAGCCTGAGATGCTATAGGCACTAGAATGCTTTGGGCAGTCTGACATAACAGAGAATTATGCTGCTCAAAATGCTTATATGCCTGTATTAGTTTTTTATTGCTGCTGTAACAAACTACCAAAAGCTTAGAGGCTTAACACAAATTTATCACATTACAATCCTGTAGGTCAGGAGTCTCACATGGGTCTCACTTGGCTAAAATCAAAGTATCAGAAGGGCTGATACCTGTCCGGAGGCTCTAGGGAAGAATCTATTTCCTTGCCTTTCCCACTTTCTATAGGTCACCCACATCCCTTGGCTTCTGGCCTCCTTCCTCTTTCTATAAAACCAGCAATAGCGGGTTGAGTCCTTCTCCTACTGCATTATTCCAATCTCTTTTTCTGTCTCTCCCATTTCCACTTTTAAGGATGCCTGTGATTATATTACTACCATCTGGAGAATCCAGGGTAGTTTCCCCAACTCAGGGTCAGCTGATTAGCAACCTTAATTTCATCTGCAACTGCAACTCCCTTTGCCATGCAACATAACATATTCACAGGTTCTAGGGATTAGGAAGTGGACATCTTTGGTGGCCATTATTCTGCCATCACAGAGACCCCCCCCACTGAGAAACACTGGAGGAAACCCCACACTTATTGATCATTGGTGATTATCTTCTGTGTTAGATGGGTCACCCTCAAGACAGGCACTCAGGAAATGGTCTGAACCCAGAGAGATCCAAAATTTAAAATCCCCAGTGAAATTCTCAGCACCCGGTGTAAGTATCACTCCATGCTCAGAAGCCCGCCACCTCAACATTCCTTCCCATTCCTCCTGGTACCCGTGGGAAGCCTCAGGAATATTATATGCCAGTCCTGAGATTCCCTCCTCGTTTATAGCTACAGGTGTTAGGCACAGGTGAGAATTAAGGTCATAGGGAGGCATATTATCTCATCCAGCCCTGGTTAGCCCTGAACTTTATTAGGTTTTCTGGCATCCTAGTTCCTAATGCTGATATTGATAGGCGCTTCCAAGCGTGACCACACAACAACATATTTACAGCTATTTATGACTAAGGTAATCTTAAAAAAACCAACTCCCTACAACAGTCATATATTCTATGAATCTGGGAAGTGAAAAGAACTCATGATATCCCATGCATGATTTTGTTCCTAAAATAATAATCATAGTTATTACAGCTACCATGACAAAGTGCCAGATGCTTTATGCACCATATTTTATTTGTTCCTTATGACAATCCTGTGCAGTTTTTTCCCGTTTTATAGATGAGAAAATTGAGGCATAGAGAGATTATATTATCTGTCCAAGAGCACATAGCTAATAAGCACAGCCAGAATGTGCTGTGATCTGCCAGCCTCTAGAGCATGTCTAGGCCCATAAAAATGGGTTGTGGGGGGAGAAGAGGCAGATATTGCCCAGACTCTTGCATGTCTTGGGACGAGGATAATTGTTCTGTGTGCTCCGTAAGTCATCCTTCACTGCCCAGGTCACCAGGTGGTAGAGCAAAGCCTGCTTGATCTGTACTGGACAAACTTTATGGCTTTCTAAGGAACATTTCTGATATCCCTGATAAAAACTGTTAATCCACCCATCATCGTTGAGACCTCAAGCTAATTAGCCTAAAGCAGTCAGAGTAGACTGGGGTTAAGTCTGCAATCATTAAAAGTTGTTTACTGTTTCCTGGGAGTTTTGATAATAAAAAGAAACTTAGATCTTTGTTTCAAGGAGTTTTCCTAAACAATGGCATTTACTAATTATTGTGCTCAATAATTATTTGTTGAATGTATGAATAAGTGAAAACAGCATTTAAAAATTAGATGCTTTAAATAACCTGGACTTTATACACCTCTTACATTAGCAATGATCATCTCTGGGTGGTAAAATTACAGGTAATTTTTGTTTGTTTATCTGTATTTTCTGTTTTTTCCCACAATGAAGGTACTTTTTCCACACGTATATCTAACACAGCGGGAAAAGTTTTTGAAAAGAATTTTTCATTAGAAATTAGGTGAGTAAGATAAAGACTAAAGAAAGCAAATAAAGCAAGATGAACTCTTGATTACTGGAAATTTTTACTATCAGCAACCCCATTCCAATTAAAATGTCAAATAAAACAGATAAAACTTTGTCCTCTATTGAGGGACGTATTAGGAAGGACAGATTTGGCTTTGGAGAGAAATGATTTTATTATTTAATATTAATTTCTTAACCCAAGGGATTTCTTTATAAACATTACAACAATAAAAAAGTGTTTTTTTAAGAAAAATCCAAATTAAAGTGAATAAAACCTTCAAGTTTCATGTATTTTGGCAATTACCTATGTAAATATATTTATGTGTATATAAATACTGTATTCAGTTATATGTGGTATATATTAATATAATACACATTCTAGACTATATGGAATACATTGTATTATACATTTATATATAGATACAATAAA
Organism: Balaenoptera acutorostrata; assembly: GCF_949987535.1. Taxonomy (NCBI): domain Eukaryota; kingdom Metazoa; phylum Chordata; class Mammalia; order Artiodactyla; family Balaenopteridae; genus Balaenoptera; species Balaenoptera acutorostrata. The sequence goes on along the minus strand of NC_080069.1, from coordinate 55,889,006 downwards.
TATAGTTATATATAAACATACACATATTGTATGTTTATATATAACATTTATATAAACAAATGCATATATATAGCATACAAATGTGTGTAAATAAATATGTAAAAATATAAAAATAAAATATAAACACACACACAAGCACATAGAAAAAACCAATGAACAGTGATGACAGAGCCAGGCCCCAGGCAGCAGAGTGCCACTGAAAGAAACAAATGGGGCTTCAACCCGACAGTCCTGGTCTCAAGCTCTCTCTCTGTCACACTAGCTTTGTAACCTTAGGCAAATGACTCAACCTCTTTGAGTCTCATTCTTCATGATTAATAATGGGCTCATAATACCGACTGCCAGGGTTGTTATGAAGATGAAAAGAGGTGATGGAAGTAGCGGACCCAGCACAGAGTCAGTGCTCAGTGATGGGAAATTATTCTGGTTTCTGCTTCCGTTTGCTATTCTGACTCTAAATTCTGTGCTCTTTGCACCACAACACCATAAGGCGCTAGTCTATATAGTTCTCAGTACCCTCTCCCACATCTATTTCTGGTAAGGAGCTTTGCACCCCACTCTTCGGCTGCCTACTCAGCAGGAGGATTTCCAAATCGGAATGTGCATCCAGCTTGCATGCATCTGTAGACTTCAATACCTCCTAAGCAGCCTGAGCAGGTAAACCTATGAAGTGATTAAGGAAACCGAGTAAAGCCCTTGCCTTTTGATTTCTCTCTAACTTGGCTGTCTGGTGTGATACTTTATTTCTATTTAATAAACATTGAAGGGTCTTTTTCTGGCCCTCCTTACTTGAATTTTACTTTTTACCCAAAAGAAATCGAAGGTATTACCATAGCACGTCAAGAGGAAATCTAAAGATCTCCTCATAATGAACAAATACAAATACTTTGTCCTTTCAACTAATTCCTGCTAAATAGCTCATATTGCCTGCACTAAAATAAAATTTACAAAAATGTCTAGAATTAGGAGACTGCCTATGTGAGAGAACTACAATGGTTTTTTTTTTTAAATAATGGTTTTCTTCTAAATACCTTCTCACTCTTTATAGAATTTATATGAATCAACTATTAAGTGATACTGCAAATTCACAGTTCTTCCAAGTAACTGAATACAGAAACACCCATCATAATATGATAAGTGGGATAAGAAAATCAATTGTGTAAAATATGGAGTTGTGAATTAGAAGGTTAATGAAAAATAATATATTTAGTTAGTCTGTGCTGTTACAAACTCCACAGAAGGTAGTAAAACTTGTACAAATGGCAGTACACTGAGTTGAAGGAGTTTCCAGGCAATCATGCTCTAATTCCACCCTGATGCCCTCAAGACAAGAGTGTAGCTCCCAAACTGAGAACAGGGACCAAAAGAGGGTGGGAAGCAATCACCCACCCTGTCACCTGACTTTGTGTTATAGGCCAGATTATGGTGGGTTTTCACCCAACAAGCTGTAGATTGACAGCACACTTACCTACACATATTAAAGGTAAATAGTGTCCTGAGGTTCTCTAAATTGCCTATTTTGTCATTTCTAAGACTGCATAAAGATATATATTTTACTGCCTTGCCCTTCTGGACCTTTGTTGCCCTATCCAGAAAATAGGGATAAAAATACCTTCCTCATAGGGTCACTGCAGGCCTAAATGAGATCATGTTTGTAACATGCCTAGCTCAGTACCGGGGACACTGCATACTCATAATAAATGGTTGTCCACAGGAAGGAACCTTAATTGGTTCCTGCAAATGCAGCTATCTAACATAAAACGATAGGTAGGGCTCTTTCAACCAAACATCAATTCAACACACACTAAGTACTGTGCGCTGGGCAATGTTATTTTAGCAATGGGACTACAAACAAAGGATCCGCCACAGTTCCTGCCCTCAGGGAGTTCACAGTCTAGAGGGAAAGACAGACACAGAAATCCATTAACACTGAGAAGTACTCAATGAGGGAGGTGGGGGGCGGGCAGCAATGGAAGCAACAGGAGAAGCACCGAACCCTGCCAGAAGGAGGGGTCACTGGGCTGAGTTTCGAAGGCTGACCGTCGTAGAGAACTGGACGCTCCAGATGAAGCCACAGATAAGCAAAGGCACGGGTGCAGAAAGTGTCAGGGCACACTGAGAGCAGAGTGTGGCTCAGATGGCCCAAACCAGGCAAATCCATTGCCCAAAGGCTGAGGCCAGAAGGAAGCAGACCACACAGAAGGTGTGATGCTCCAGCAGCGACTTACCCATGGTTGATGAGTTTCTGCTGAAAATCCTAGTTTCTCTGCACAACTTTTGTTCATTAAAATGACTGAGTTGGCAATAACTCTTTAACTGCACTTTCTTGAACATTATGGGAAATGAAGACAGTTCTCCATATATAATTTTCACAGCGAAAATTATGAGAATATAAATTTCGCTTTGGGGATCCCTTATCCCTGCAATCTTTCACATGACTCACATTTACTTATTTTAAGGCAAAGAGTCATGGCTTCAAAGCATTTGAAAACTCCTCAATTTCAAAATGTTGCGAAGCTCATAAATACTACTAACAAATTTCCTTCCCGTCAAGAGGTGGCATAATAAATGCTCTGGCAGTTTTGCTGACTTGAAACACTCCAAATACACAGCAGGGGTTGTGTGTGTGTGTGTGTGTGTGTGTTTCACCGTGCATCCAGAATCCGACTTCTTCTTGAGGCCCTACCGCTACTATCTGGTCCATCACTTTTCTGCCTAAGTGCAAGAATCTCTGAATTCTTTATTGGTCTCCTCCTGCCCCATTTAGCCAGTTCTCAGCAGAGCAGGCAGAGCAGGTCTGTACAAAATGTTGTCAGAACACGCCTCTCCTCTGCTGAAAACCTTCCAGATGGCTTCCTATCTCAGAGCATAAGCTGAAGCCCTTACAGAGACCCTCCCCGTATACAAGGGCCCCCAACCCCACGTCTCTGACCACACCTGTCCTTGCTCATCTTCTCCAGCTACACTTCAGAATCTTGACCTTGCTCTTCCTCTTGGAATGCCTTTCACCCCAGATGTCCAAAAGCTTTCAGATCTCTCCCTCCCTTCCTTCAAATCTTTGCTCAAATACCACTTTTTCCAAGGAGGCCTTCCCACCTCATTTCAAATTGAGGCCCCCTGCCCCTCTTCTCTGCTTCATGTGTCTCCATTACCCTTCTCACCTGCTAATTTATTATTTTTATTTTTAAAATTTATTTTATTGAAGTATAGTTGATTTATTACAATGTTGTGTTAATTTCTGCTGTACATCAAAATGATTCAGTTATACATATATACATTCCTTTTCATATTCTTTTCCATTAAGGTTTATTACAGGATATTGACTATCGTTCCCTGTGGTATACAGTAGGACCTTGTTGTTTATCCATTCTATATATAATAGTTTGCATCTGCTAATCCCAAACTCCCAATCCATCCCTCCCCCACACCCCTTCCCCCTTGGCAACCACAAGTCTGTTCTCTATGTCTGTGAGTCTGTTTCTGTTTCGTAGAGAAGTTCATTTGTGTCATATGTTAGATTCCACATAAAGTGATACCATATGGTATTTGTCTTTCTCTTCCTGACTTACTTCACTTAGTATGATAATCTCTAGGTCCACCCATGTTGCTGCAAATTCACCTACTAAATTATTTATTTTCTTTATTTTCTGGCTTCCTCCTCTAGAATTTAATCTCCAAGAGGGCAGGAATTATTGGCTCTCTTGTTCACTGCTATATCCCTCAGGTTAACCCAGGTGAGGTCTGGGGCACAGTGCAGAAAGCGAACCATCTATGATTCAGTGGAGAAATGGGGTCTCACTGGGATTTCGGTGTCTCCATTCCCTTTGTCCCTAGTTCATATTGCTCAGCTAAAAAGAGTTTTTGAGTCAAGACACCCTCTACGTAGCACAACCATAGACTATAAAGTGATGGGCAACAATAGAGCCTGCTAATATAACAACAGCAAGTTTGGCTATTATCTTTGTTCTCAGTTAGCATGAGCATTACAAACACATATTTAGGATCTGTAGATTAATGAGTGGGGAGATCACTTACTTTTACTCACTAGTGACTCATTCAGTCAACCTTCGGGAAACAGTATATTATGTTTGCAGAATATTTGAGCGGGAAGTGACAAACACTCGTTTGCAAAAACAATTCCTTCACACAACAGAAACAGGCACTGATGAATGGGTTCCGCCAGGGTGATTTATCATCATTTCTTCTGCCCAAATCCACCAGCTTCATTTTCCTGTTGACATTTCTTATGCAGATCTCTCTGCCACAGGTTAATTGGAACTGGGACCTAGACAGGAGCCTCTGAAGCTCATTATCCTGCATCATGGATGTGCTTTACATGGACATTTACTGAAGTGAGATTCTAATTTTAACAGTGCTGACTTGCAGTGATGAACATCCGGAAATATTCACTGGGCCGGGAGTAAGATTCTCAATGGCTAAGGCAGCACACGCGAAATTATGTTTAGTAACTTCCTTTTGGTACTGGTAGTAGGTACGTACAGAACTGAGGTAGCTGAGTGCAAAACTTGGGCCATTCTGTCAGCCCAAATGGGAGAAACCCTACCTTAAATTAAATTGCTAATGAATACTAGAAGGCATAAAGATGTCAGTTTCCTGAAATAGTAATCCTCTCCTTTAGAGCTGTTTCCCTTCCTATAAATTTTAACAAAAATGTCAAAAGGGGAAAAAACTTCAATACCTAACCCCAGGTGTGGAGCAGTCTCAATCCCTGTGGCCATGGTATGCAGACAACCCCAAAGGAAAGACCTGTTTCCACAGTAAAGTCTAACCGGCAAATTACTTTGTGTGACACAGCAGCAGTCCAGGGAACAGGAGAAACACAGCATGAGTAAACGCATGAAGGCACGGTATGAAATAGCATGGCATCTTTAACTTGGGATCAAAGAGATACTTATAGTTGATCTTAAACTACGTAATTGTTGCAGCTAATTTGTACTGATTCTAAGCAAGTGATGGAAGATGTGGAAGATTTTTGAAGGTAGGGCCCAAAGGGAAACTCCAGAAAAATTAATGGCTTTCATCCATTTCCAACGCTTTTTACTTTAGGTATTGATTGGCTGTACTGCCTTGGAGCGAGATGGATTAAAAAACAAAACAAAACTGAGAGCAGTGGTTTCAAAAAAAGACTTAATGTAAAAAATGCAGACTAACTAAGGTTGCAGTAAAGTCATGAATCCACAATGAATATTCAGCTTCACAAGCCTCTTCCTAGCATAATGCTGATGTAAAAGTCTAGTACAGGGAATTCATCAAGGAGAGGAGAGCAAATCACTTTAAAGAACATTAGCTGAGTGGTTACATATTATTATAGTCAGACACTGTAATAAGTGCTGTGGTGAAAACACTGAAAGCAAAGCTCCCACAGGCAAGGAGTTCACAGTTTAGTGGGAGAGACGGATGGACAGAAACAATTACAAAACTGCAAAGTGGGAAATACAGGTTTTTGGTGCACTGGAGAAAGGCAAGGAGTGACTGCCTCAGCAGAGGGAATTGAGAAGGTTCCAGGGAGATGACATGGATGTTGAATTGTATTGTCAAGGATGCAGGGGAGCTCACTGTCCTTCTAGAAATGAAAGGGTCTGGAGAAGGTGACGGCCATCCGGTCTGGCCACACACAGCCATTCTGATCAAGTGACCTGCATTACACACTCAGCAGCCAGCATCCTGCTTGGAAATTGTGCTCTGAACTATTAAAAAATCTCCTCGAAACGTCTTTATATTTTTTCATGAAGATGTGGCCAACCAAGCTTCATTAATTAAACAACGTTTAGTTCATTTCCCCACTTCTATTAATTGGAGGCTTCCAGTTGGACCTTCTGAAGTAGCAAGGATCACTGCACTGGGTGATGAAAATCTAGCTAAGCGCAAACAACTGAAATATAGACAGGGCAGCTTTCCTGTGGTTAAATGGGGGAAATAAGAACATTTTTGGGGGAAACATTTAAGAACGCCATTGGTGACCTGATGCCCAGGACTCCAGGTGGGGAGCTACCAGCCGTGGGCACATGGGCTCCACACACCTCTTTGTTTTCTCATACTTCCTGGCAGTTCCTCCCTGGGTCTATGGCTCCTCGCCATCTCCCTCTTGGTGGGTGGGGTGGGAGCGGTGGGTAGCCCTTAGGATTCTATGGTTACAAGCAAAAAGGAAACTTTCTGTTAACATGGAAAAGGGAATTTATTGGAGAGAAATTCACTGGATTGAAAGAAAATCAACAATCAAGTTTAGAAACAATAGGCATAGCGTTCTCTGGGGTTCCGGGCAGCAGGAACTGATGGGGTATCTCCCTACGGGGTCAATCGGCCCCAAGTTTTTTAAAATTTTTTCTGTGTTTGTATTATTTCACTCAAATGTCTAAGGCCCAGGGGAGAGACAGGGAGACTTCCTTTAGCTGTGTGGTTGGTGCTAGAAGAACAGATCCCTTCCCGCAGTGGACATCACGATGCTGCAGCTAAGGGAAGAGGAGCCCCTCCCCTCAGGGGTCTCCCTCTAGAACCAGGGTGACATCCTTAGATCGAAGCTCCACTCAGGAAGTACTGATGATGCCTTTTGACCAAGATGGTCAAAACCAGTTTCCGTGATGGTCAAGGAGAGACAGTGCACATGTCCTCAAGCAGTTAGTACATGTGGCTGGGGAGGGCTGCACTTTATAGACCCACACTGTAACTGAGCACGACGACACCAGTAAAAATGAAGGAAGGTGAAACCCTGAGTGTACCTGACAGGCAAACATCACGGGGTTCCATTTTGGAGGTTCCAGGATGGCGAGTTTCTTCTAGGCTTGTTGGTATCTAGAATATGGTTCTTCCCGCTGATGGGAGCCAAAGGTGTATAAGAAAGTGGAAAAATCCATCCCCAAAGATGACAAGATGGCAGCATTGCAGAGCTGAGTTCTAATCCAGTTCCACATTGGCTCTGTCATAGTAGCCTGCATGGGTTAACCAAGTCATTGCGCTTTGGGTATGGGATGTGTAAAATGGGACATTACTTACTCCTGTGTGCATAGACCTAAGTTAATTAAATTTTACACGCCTTTATGAAGCTCTGTGGGAATTCATGTGGAAGACTTGAAGGAGGCATCTACCTGGGAGCAAACAGAAAAGTAAATTCATTTCACCCATGTGGGTCATCCCACACATTGGGCAGGGGATATGACAGAAAAGGGCTTCTGACTGCCTCATGCTGGCCACATTCTTCATTCTGAAACGACTGTCCCAATGTGCCCCACACCATGGTTCTCAACTTGTTTTGGAGCTTCCGAGTTTTTCATTTCATGGCTCACTTCCTGTTTGGGGTTCTCCCTTCCCCACTCACGTGACTCTCGTACTTGCTCTCTGGCTTTGGCCTTTGCTTCTTGCCTTGAATCTAACTCAGTTTCCCACCAGTTACTACTTTCGGCTGTCTTGATAAGTTCCCCAAGTTAGAGGATTGGTTTTGGACCCAGTAATTTGAAGGACAAATTCTCCAGTCAGGTGCCCTGACCCCTTGAAAGGACCAGGGCAATGGCTAAAAAATTAAATGCCCTGACCCGTGTTACTTAAATGTTACTCAGCCTTGGCAATTCAGTGGGAAGTCATCCCTCTGCCCCATACGTGTGTCTTCCAGTGTTTATGCATAAACACTCAGTAGTTTCCAATCATTTCTCTCTCCTTTTTCCATTTCATTAACCTGCAAGGCAATATTTCTGTAGGCTTTTGAAAAGCTCTGTGAAGGCTGCTTTCAGTGATGGGTGAAATGATTTCTATAAATAACTTGCAAATCAATTGTTCAGCTTGTAGAAATCTTGATGAAGAAAGGTACTATTATTACTCAGCCATAAAAAGAAATGAAATTGAGTTATTTGTAGTGAGTTGGATGGACTTAGAGTCTGTCATACAGAGTGAAGTAAGTCAGAAAGAGAAAAACAAATACCATATGCTAACACATATATATGGAATCTAAAAAAACCAAAATGGTCATGAAGAACCTAGTGGCAGGACTTGAATAAAGACACAGACCTACTAGAGAATGGACTTGAGGACACGGGGAGGGGAAAGGGTAAGCTGGGACAAAGTGAGAGAGTGGCATGGACATATATACACTACCAAATGTAAAATCGATAGCTAGTGGGAAGCAGCCACATAACACAGGGAGATCAGCTTGGTGTTTTGTGATCACCTAGAGGGATGGGATAGGGAGGGTGGGAGGGAGGGAGACGCAAGAGGGAAGAGATATGGGGATATATGTATACGTATAGCTGATTCACTTTGTTATAAAGCAGAAACTAACACACCATTGTAAAGCAATTATACTCCAATAAAGATGTTAAAAAATAATAAAATAAAAATAAGACAGTAATTAATAAAAAAAAAAAAAAAGAAAAAAGAAAGGTGCTATTAAATGAGAAAAACCAAAAAGTCCATTTTAGTGTAGAGTATGCTAGTAATATTCTGTGAGGAGATCCCTGGACTTAGAATAGGGCAAACCTGGGTTTGATAACCTGGGCTTTCTGGGTTCCTGCCTGTGTGGCTTTAGGCAAATCATATAAGTTCTCCAGAATCTCAGTTTTTTTGAATGCAAAATGAGGGAATAACATCTCCCTCATTGTATGATGGCAAAGCCAAAATAAAAGAACACATGTAATTGTTGCTAATAAGATGCTGGGTACCCTTTGATAGGCTGATTACATTTTTGTTGAATCTGAATTTGAAAACTTAACCTAAAAGTGACTGCAAATGGTGGTTGAGGTCTATGAGAAATTGCTGGGGATTTTTCTTGTTTTAAAAAAGAGTTGTACTTCAGTTGACTAGAAAGCAAATTTCATTAGAATGAGTTTTGTTTTTACCTCCGCTTTAAAGATATAAATCAGAATGTGTTCCTGGTGAATAACTTTCACTAAGGAAATATACAAGGAGTGCATTTGTAGAAATTTTTAAAATCATTTCACTGATGCTGGGTTTCTTATCTGTCCCCAGCATACATGGCTTTCTCTAAGCCAGAGGAATGTTTCTTGTTTTGTACGTCCTGATACCATGCTCAAAGCTCCCAGAATTTAAATTCTCTTAGTCTGTTATTTTGAGTAACTACAATGTCTCATAAGGTTAAGCTGCAGTCGTTAGTGCTACCTCTGAGTGCATAATATAAATTACAGTTGACCTTTGAACTACATGCAATTTAGGGATGCTGACCCTCCACACAGTTGAAAATCTGTGTATAACTTACAGTTGGCCCTCCATACATGTGGCTCTGTATCCACAGCTCCTCCATACCTGTGGTTCCAACCAACCTTGGATTGTGTAGATGCCGTAGCATTTACTATTGAAAAATATCCACATGTAAGTGGACGCGGAGTTCCAACCTCTGTCGTTCAAGGAGCAACTGCAGTTTGGTTCAAATCTTATGTAAATTTGAGACTTTAAATTCTTTGAAACATATTAATATACATTTATTAAAATTATAAATATTCAGTGAAAGAACCTTTTATTGAGATGGAGGAGAAGGAACATATATTAGGGACTGCATCGATACCAACTATTTTCCTAGTCATTTTACTTGCTATTACTTCATCACATTTTCAACACAACCTAACAAAACAATCATCATTATTGCCACTTTACAGATGAAGTAACTGAGGCTCATTAAGTGGTCTAAGTACATGAGCTAATTAAGTGGTCAAAGACATAAATGGTACAGCTTTTCTGACTCCCTAGCTAGTGTCCTTTTCTCCAGAGAAAAACCTAGTGGTTGTACTAGGGCTTCCCAAAGAGGGAAAAACTGCAACTAAGTCACTCACTTATCCTACAATTTTTTAAAGGTTTGAGCTTTCCTCAAAAGGTCAGGTTCTTAGATTACTCAATTTGTCTCAACAAGATTGCTACAGCTCTGATGATTTGATATTCTCATTAGTAAGGGGAGCTAGTGAGAGAGGCCTGGATATTAAGGAATTAGTGGGTACTTCTTTCAACATATTTGACAAATGCTCAGAATATTCATTCTATTACAGAGTATGGTAATGTGATCCATGACATCATGTTTATGAGAGTTTTTAAGAAGTAAATGCCACAGACCAGTTGACATGAAAGGGAAAGGACATGTCAGTGTGGCACAACTAATGTAATCTTCATCATAAGCAAAGGCTTCCACTTCTGGCCACCTCTCATGTGTAAGGCCCTATACTAGCACTGATGCTTTCTCCCACCAGCATCCATTGCTCCTCTTCTTGGAAACAGCATCTTAGCTGTCTTGGAGGACCACTTTCTCTTCCACAGTGAGTCCGTTTGATTTGGGAGGATTGGACCCCATCTTCAGCTTCATGGGACCTGGTGACTCAGTCAGGTTCAGTTGGTGTATCTCACCTCCTGGCCATAGCTGCAAGCTGGTTAAATGCTGGAACTGATGGAGGAACCATTGGGAAAGAGGCATTGTCTTTCCTTTAGGGGTTGCTATGTTCCGCATGTTTGTATTGCCCCTGCCAAATTCACATGCTGAAATTCGAATGCTCGATGTGATGGTATTAGGAGGTGGGGCCTTTGGGAGATGCTTAGGTCATGAGGGTAGAGCCCTCATGAATGAGATTAGTGTCTTTTTAAAAGAGACCCCACAGAGCTCCCTAACCTCTTGTACCATGTGAGGGAACAGCAAGAAGGTGCCGTCAATGAATCAGGAAGCGGGCTCTCACCGGACACCAAATCTGCCAGCACCTTGAACTTCAACTTCCCAGGCTCCAGAACTGTGACAAATAAACTTATAAGCAACTCAGTCTCTGGTATTTTATTACAGCAGCTCAAATGGACCAAGACAGGGGTGCTAAGCTGATGCAATGAAAACACAGAGCTGCTGGTGCCTTTCTTGTTTGCTGTACAAAGAGTTCGAGACAGAAGACAATGGAGAGGAAAGCCATGTTGAAGGCAAGAGACACACAGAGAGAAGCAAAGCCCAAATGTACTGCCTCCTTAGATCCAGCCATGCCTGAAGCTGCTGGACAACTCATTTCTTAAGCTACTGCATTTTCTTTTTATTTTTATTTATTGTCATTTAAACAAGTACAGATAATTCTGATTAATATACTAGGCTTTTATACATTCTCACCTAATCTTTATACTTATCCTATAAGGTAAGTATAATTTCCCCCATTTTAAAGAAAATTAAAGCTCAGCAAAGACAAATCACTTGAACAAGGCCACTTTCAAACTCTTTTAAGTGGTGGACTTGGAATTCAGTTCAAATCCTTTTCCTCTGTGATTCACCTGGTGCTAAATAATGGATGTGTACAGTGCATAGTGGATCTTGGGAGGGTTCAAAGTGTGGATCAGCTGAAGTACATTCACCACCAAAGGAGGTCTATTTCCTTTCTTCATGTGTATGTGTGTGTGTATGTGTATGCACCAGCAATCGAGAAAACAGCATCACGTTCAAGCAACAGGATCATGAGACAAATCTCTACATAATAAACACCTCTGAAACTGCCCCAGATAATTTCAGAAGACTAACACCAGACATCTAGCTAGAGAAGATGCTTTATTCAAGTTTAGCCCACTGGCAACACTGGAACACTCTCCGCGTTTGAAGATGTAACCAAGAAAGAATGAGAGGAACCCCAAACAAACATAGGATGCACATGCATGTAAGAGAGATTCTGGAAGGGTCTTTTATCAAGAGCCAGAGGTCTCAGGATGGAATAATGCTCAGCGTGGCTTCCTGCCGACCCCTGCGACTCACATTGGTGGGGTGACCACAGGGCAGCCCCAGCTGTGAAAGGAAGAGAAGAACATTCTATGGGTACAAAGAGAGGGGAGCAGAGGAGGTTATCAGAAAACTAAGAAAAGAACTACAGGGAGCCAACCTTCACAGGGCTCGAGGTGGCCGAAGACCCCAGTGAAGGTTGTGTTCACGCTGACTCAGTCCTCCATGTGCCGCTGTCATGGTTTTGCCATATCTGCTCAATCTGCTTTATTTTTCTTCCTAGCACTTGTCACTATGTGTCACTATCTAATTTGATGTGTTTAGTGCAGTGGTCCCCAAACTTTTTGGCACCAGGGACCAGTTTTCTGGAAGACAGTTTTTCCATGGAGGGGGTGATGGTTCAGGCGGTAATGCGAGTGATAGGGAGCGGCAGATGAAGCTTTGCTCACTTGCCTGCCACTCACGTCCTGCTGTGTGGCCCAGGTCCTAACAGGCCACAGACTGGTACTGGTTCATGGCCCGGGGGTTGGGGACCCCTGGTTTAGTGTCTCTTTCCTCCTCTAGACTGTAAGCTCTATGAGGGCAGGGACTTTGTATTCTTCATGGAGTCTCCCCAGACCTAGCAAAATGCCCAGCACACAGTAGGTGCTCAGTAAAAATTTGTTGAACGAATGAATGTTGATTAATAATCAAATGTTTACAGTTAGCAAATCCTCTCATTTTTCAAGCTCTACCCATCAATTATCAGATGTGAAAAACACACACTTGTTAGCCATTTGACCTTTGTCAAGTCAACCACACAACCGCTCACCGTTTATGTCTCTGTCTATAAAATGGAGGTGCCATCAAATCACAGGGCAATTGCGAGAATAAAATGAAGGAATATCCATGAAAGTGTTGGCCCCTCTATGTAAGCATCTGCATATCTATCTATGTCTCTATGTATGAATGAAACCCTTTGGCCCAGGATCTGGCTCATAGTAGGTGCACCATAAATATGTCTATTAGTTTAATCATTTTATTCATTAATTTGGCCACAGAATATAATTATTTCTTTTCCAGTTGTTGGTGTCCCTGTCTAAAACCAAGAAATCAACAGATGAAAGCATTGCCTCTATATATACTTTAACTCTTACCCTTATATATCTACAATATGAAGAGGCTTCAAAGCTTCTCTCCTTATTCAGTACATTTAGAGGACAAAAACAGAACAGGACATTGACAAGACTGATAAGCACTAAAGTTGTTTTTTCTGTCCCTCCTAAAAGGTCAGTTTGGTTTCAAGATGCTTCTCACATATAGAAAACAGTGTTAGGGAAAGGAGGAATTTGAGTTTTAAAATGGTGATTTCTTAGGCAATCCTTCCTTCCTCCCTCCCTCCCTCCCTCCTTCCCTTCCTTCCTCCCTCCCTTCCTTCCTTTCTCTCTCTCTCTTTCTCTCTCTCTCTCTCCTTCTTTCTTTCTCTTCCCTCCCACCCTCTCTTCCTGCCTTCACTTCTCTCTCTCTCTCAAGTGTCTTTACTCATTAACTAGAATTTTAAAATTTTGGCTGTCTTCTTCATATAAGATAAATATCTAAAAAAATAAGTAGGTCAGAGGGAGGGAAAAAATGGTCAATAGATGTTTTCTTAGAAAATTAATGTACATTAAGTAATTTTCAAATTAGAATTTCACCACTAAGGTACCACTAAGGCAAAATGAACTGGTTGAATTATAGGAGTTGCCCATTAAAACATGGTTAACCAAGATGCTCTAAAAAATTTCTGAATCATTACAAGTTTTATTCTAAATAAACATCTTTTAAAAACATTAGGAAAATAATGGCTTATTTGTACATGAAAATAATAAATGATAAAATCTCAACCAATAAGTTAAAGGTATTCCTACAGAGTATTATCTCAGCCATTGGCTCGATGGCTTCCCACTCAGTTTAAGTGTCTGAATAAGAGGCATTTTATATGAGGGCAGAGCCGAATCAAGATGTTTACAGGCTACTGGATACATTTACATAAGTATTTGTTCTCCCCCCCAATGAAGAATTTTCCCTCCACTTCAATATCTTTTTTAAGAACTGATTTGTTATCCGGGGTGAGGGGAAGCAAAACATTTTTACAATACGATGTTCTATCTCAATAGCTCTATCTCAATAGCTTTACAATTTATTTTATTTTTATTCTCTGATAAAGAAAAGGCTACAGGGAAAAGGTGAATGCTGACCAAAGGAAAGAAAAGAACTGTGATTAGATGAATATGCATTGCCTGTATCAAGGGTTGAGAATGCAAATACTGAGAAATGTATTTTAAATTGCATATAATTTTCAATACCACTTATTGGAATTAATAATAAAAAATTCAGATATGCACAAAGATACAAGGACACTATACAGGGATAATGATGCCAAAGTTGGTTCTGGAGGTAAAAAATTGCAAATCCTTGTTTCTCACACCTTTCAGGTAGGTGAGACTACCCTATAGAGACAGGAGGCTGAGTGTCAGAGGAAATTTAACCCGGAGGCTTTGGACTCAGGGATACCAAACACAGCCAAGGGCGGACATGGGACACAGAGTGAAAATGGAGGACTGAGTAAGTGGCTGTACCAGGCCCTTCTTCTCTGATCCTCCTCCATCAAGGACAGGAGACTGGAGGAGTCCTTCTGGAGATAGGGAATGACCCCAGAAGAAAAGGCTTTTAGAGACCTGAACTAGAAGCAAATAAAAAGCCCAGCCAGCCCCTTATTTATTCTAGAGCAGTGGTTCTCAACTTGGGGGGCTGGGGGCAGGGAAGTGTCCCCAGGGGACATGTGGAGACATTTTTGATTGCCATGACTAGAGGCGAGCGGTGCTACTGGCACCTCGTGGGTAGAGGCCAGGGAAATTACTAAACATCCTACAAGGCACATAACAGCCCACAACAATGACTTATCCAGCCCCAGATGCCAATAACCCTGCTGCTGAACCTTGAGTGAAGCCCACAGTTAATGCCTGTCCCTGTCTACATCACTCACACAGGACTTCAAGGGGCTTCAAAGGATGAACTTTCGGACTTCCTCCTCAAATACGAATGGCTGGCCCTTCACCACACATTTGAGAAAAGCCCCACAATGAAAGTCAGAGACAAAAACAAACAAACACCCACCTAATAAGAAAAACCACCTAATAATAAAAATGATTGGTGGAAACAGAGACTATGCAAAAAACTTAAATAAAAACAACAACCCTGTAACTGGTACAACCAACCCTGAAATGCAATTTGGCGATATCCAGCGAACACAAAGCTGAACAAACTGTGACCCAGCAATGCCACTTGTAGGGATCTATCTTAGAGAAACTCTTGCACATGTCATGAGGAGAGATGCACAGATTATTCACAGCAGCATTGTTTATTAATAGCAAAAAGCCTATCCATTCACCAAAAAGAGAATGGATGGATTGACAGCGGTCTATTCATATAATTGAAAGCCATAAATTGCTTAAAATGAGTGATATGGAACTATGTATTTCAATATAGATACATTTCACAAATACAATGTTGACCAAAAAAAACCACATTGCAGTATTCATTAAGATACTGTTTACATAAAGTTTAAGAACGTGTAAAACCTTACTATACATCCTTTAAGGATTTGTTACCTGTCTACTAAATCTGTAAAGTAATGCATTTTAGTATCTACCAGATTCAAGATGGAGGTTCCTTCTAGAAGGTGGATGGGAAGAAAATATGACTGGGAGGGATACACAAGGGAATTTCTACTTTGAAATGTTTTATTTCTTAAGCTGCATTTGGGGTTTACAGTTGCTTATTATATTGCATTTTTATGTCTTTGGTATGTTTCAAATTACATAAAAACTATTTTAATATCTTCAGCAAGATAAAATAAAATATTATATCCAGTAAAATGTAGTGAGTCTCATTCATGAAGTAGGAATTCTGAAAATACAGTTGTTCTAAGAAAATGTAATGTGCAGTCAAGTTATTACATGCTTTAAAATATAAAATTAAAATGTATGGGCTTTTTAAAAAACCTGCAATTTAACTCCAAATACATAATTTAAATTTAACCTCAACAGCATCACTCTAAAATGAACTGATTTTTTCTTTTCTTATAACAGAGCATATAAGAAAACTGAATCATGCACCCATTCGGAAAGTTTTATAGATAGGTCAAAGGTCAAAGGTCATATGCCATGTCCAGCTATTTTCCTTTAAATGCTGTCTATGTCAAGTATCGGGGGAAATTGCTAATTGCTAAAGAAGAAAAAGCTGATTATATTTTAGGCATTTAGCAGTTATAGTCCACAATAAAAACTCTAAGAAACTAAAAGCCAACATGTTTGTCAATGTTCTAAGATCTCATCAGTGAATTAAGTCCCTCAGATAAGTGGCTGCATCAAAGGCTTTTAAAATTGTAATAATAACTTCTGCAATTATGTAACAAATGCCTTTTTCTTTGGCACTAATTTGTTCTAACTAGAGAAATCATTTGGGATTTGAGAAAAGCACAAAAAGCCTGTCATTTTTAATCGTATAAATAAGTGATACAAGAAAAACTGTGAGTGGATTAGTTTTAATTTCCTTACACTGGCTTTGCTAAGAGTATTTTGTTATTTTAGAAATTTTATATGCCAAGCAGTAAAACATTAAAACATATACACGTTTAGCAAGTATAAAATAAACATGTTCATTATTCAGGAAAAAAAGATCCTCAAAGACATAATTTATACTTTCCAGTTTCATTGGCTTCATAAGTACTCATTAAATTAGCTTTGGAAACTGAAATGATAACTTTACCCTTTTTTGATATGGTTGAAAAATTTATATAAAAAATAAATTTGGGGGCTTCCCTGGTGGCGCAGTGGTTGAGAATCTGCCTGCCAATGCAGGGGACATGGGTTCGAGCCCTGGTCTGGGAAGATCCCACATGCCGCGGAGTGACTAGGCCCGTGAGCCACAACTACTGAGCCTGCGTGTCTGGAGCCTGTGCTCCGCAACAAGAGAGGCCACAACAGTGAGAGGCCCGCGCACTGCAATGAAGAGTGGCCCCCGCTCGCCACAACTAGAGAAAGCCCTCGCACAGAAACGAAGACCCAACACAGCCAAAAATTAAAAAAAAAAAAAAAAAATTGTAATCTAATCATTGTTTCATACATGGTGTGCTTCCACTAAAAGGGAAAACTCTATACGTTTCGATTAGTAAATTCATATTAAGACCATGGCCAGTAACAAAACAAAGCAAAACACAAAGAAACAAAAATGGTTTAATATGAAAAATTTTTATCAAATTAAAATTCCCTGGCTAGTTATTTAAATTTATCCTAGCAAGTGTCTATAAGGTAAGGATGCTAATGTAGCTGTGTTTGCAAAAATAAAATTGTAACCGAGAAGATGGTCTCGAAAGTGAGACCTGTAAGATCTCCTCCAGCTCTAATATTTCATCCATTCATCCTTGCCTTCCTTTCTTCCTTCCTCCCTTCCAGATACTTCCTATGTGCCATGCACTGGGCTAGATTTTGAAAGTAGAAAGAGAAAGAAAATGAAATGGGCTCCAGCCACAGTGCATCAGCATGAGCGGTGGGAGGGAACTATAAACACGGGGAGTCTGTAATCTGCATGGAATTCTCCACATTCTGTGCGAGAAGAAAGAGAAGCTTGCCCAGGTGACAGGCACACAAGATCCAGCATTTCTCTAACACTTAGTTCACATAGCACATCACATTTCCATCCATTTAGAGTTGAACACACAGAGACACAGAGAGGAGACCTAACTTGTTGAAAGTCACAGAGCAAGTTAGAAGGCCAAAATTAGAACATGTGTTCTGCTGTAATGCTCTCAACAAATGCGTTCAGAACCTGCCAGGTGTCTGGCTCAGAGCCCGGAACTGGGGACAAGAAAGATGATTAAGAACCAGTTCTTGCCCAGAGGTGTTTAACACTCTCATGCTGGCACTGGCTTGACGTGGGAGTTTCGGGAATCATTTTAATGTTGGATTGTCTTGGTATCTACTGCTGGGTCTTTGAGGATTGTGGCAGCATTGAAACACACCTGGTACTATGTGGATTAGAACACCTGATACAGTCCACATGGGGAAGCAAGTTCAGCTTGGCTGCCATCTGTAAAATGCAAATTAGAAGAATTTTTTTCACCTACCAATCTTGCAAAAATTTAAAAATAACAACACTCAAGATGTAGAAATTGGCCGTCTTACCCACTGATATTGAAAAAGTAAATTTCATGTTTACATGCCAAAATCGCTGCATCATGTGTAATAGTTTACAACCAGGAATGATTTCTATGTTCAACAGTAAGTGAATGTTTAAATAAATTAAGTTTACATTCATGCAATATTATGGTATATGAGGCAGTTTCTTAAGATTATTTAATCATCTGGGGAAATACTCATCATCTAATGTTAATTAGAAAACCAGGATATTAAACTATATACAGCATAATCCTACTTTTCTAAAAAATACAGTGTGCATACGTAGGTGCTTTACCTGCACTGGATGTAATGTATCAAAATAATACTTGGGTGATTTGCATTTTCTTTTTTTTGGTATTGTCCAAATTTTTGATAAGCAGACTTAATAATTAGGAAAAAAGAGTATGAAGTGTTAATTTTTTTCCGACCAGATTGATTCTCTGAGATGAACTGCCTGCTACCAACTGGTTTTAGGCCACAACGACTCAGCCCCTTCTGGTCTGGACACCACAATGGACTTGAAAAGCCCCGTGACCCAGACCTGTTTCCCTGCTTACTGGCTGAAACTTTGGGGAAAAACAGTTCTAAACCTTTGTAATTTTACCTGTAAAATGTGGCAACTGATATTTGCCCCACAGATGAACTTTAAAGAGAGCATAAGAAAAATGCGTTGAAAAGCACTATATAAATGCAATTTCTGTCTTACATGAGAAATAGGATAGAGGACAGATGCTGAACCAGATTGAGGCTCAAATCCCAAGTGACCAACTTCTTAGTTTTATGACATCAGTCAAATTACATAAGCTTTAAGAATCTTAGCCTCATCATTTGTAAAGTGGAGCTATTAATGCCTTCTGCAGAGGGTCACTGTGAACTAAACACCTTGTGCAATGCTAGTAAAAGTTAGTTTCCTTCCTTTCTTAGGCTCTACCATTCACCACCCCACCCTTACTCCGAAACAAGGATTAAAACAAAAACAAAAACAAACCAACTCTCCGGCATCAGCAGTATGTGTCCTAATTTTAAAGCATACTTATTTTTGATATGTTAAAAATGTATAGACTCTCCCGTTTCTCTACCCTTTAATAGTTTGGACCAATAAGAAGTACAAAGTCAGCACAGCCTGGGCAAATCAATGTGAGGACTGTGGACAAATTTTAAGGTAGTCATCTGAGCCTGACGGCTGCCATACAAACTTTAAGCACTTCCCATCAGGGCAGGCGGAGTAGGAGGGGTGAATGTCCTTGCTTTTGTGCGCTGAAGTGATTTCAGCATATTATGTCTCCTTGGATTCTGGGTTTATCTAAATATATGTGTGACATTCTCTAAATGTGCAGAACTCAGAATTTCTCAGGCTCGGTGTCTCTAGTGTCAATTGACAACCGCATGTCTTAAATGTTTCCTTTAGTTAACCTTCTCCATTTTCAAATCAATTTTCTCACTTCCTCATGGTGTTACTGCTATTCTAAGGAACGCAGACCTAAGGGATCCACATTTCAAGGTTTCAGAGGTCCATATGCCAAGCCTGGAACTCTGTCCACAAATAGATATCCAAGCACATCTGCTGTCTCTTCTGCACACCCAAATTTCAAAGTTCAGGGTATCAGGGGATTCAGCCCTGTTTTATTTTCTGACCTCTGGGCTTCCTTTTGTGCGGATCTTTCATTATGAAAGCATTGCAGATGTTTGAGAAAGGGAGCAACCCACTCAAGGCCCTCCTTATTCTAGGAAGATTAATCTGTAAAATGCTGGGAGACTGCCTGGAAGGACTGATCTGCAGGGGAGATGATGACGGAGGCAGATTAGACAGGAAGAGCAGGTGAAGGGCACGTTACGGCAGACACTGTTGGTGCCCCGTCCATTTCCCTGGAGTCTTAGCCCATCGCTGTGCTCTGGCTGACTTGGAACTGCCTGTGTCTACCTCTCTTTACTTGAGAGCTGAGGAATTAACACCCTCGCGCCCAGCAGCCCTCAGCCAATGAGTGACAGGAGTCAATACATAAACACCGTGCCTTTTGGGTGGAAGAACCCTAAAATGTGTTGTATTTGTTTCCTATTGCTGCTGTAAAAAATTACCAAAACTTAGAGGCTTAAAGCAACACAAATTTATTATCCAACGGTTCTGGAGGTCAGAACTCCAAAATGGGTCTTAGTCCAAAATGGGCTAAAATCAAGGTGTCAGTAGAGCTGGGTTATTTCTGGAGGCTCTAGGGGAGAATTATTTCCTTGCCTTTCCAGCCTCTAGTTGCTGCCCACATTCCTTGACTCTTGGCCCTTTCCTCCATCTTCAAAGCCAGCAATTTAACAACTTCAAACCTCTTTCTGACTCTGACCCTGTTGTCTCCCTCACATAAGGACCATTTAGATTATTTTGGGCCCACTCGGATAATCCAGGACAATCTTCTCATCTCAAGATCCTTAATTTAGTCATATCTGCAAAGTCTCTTTTACCATATAAGGTAACATATGCACAGGTTCTGGAGATTAGGGCATGAGCATCTTTGGGGGGGACATTGTTTGGGCTACCACATGCATGTTTTACACCATCTCCTGGAGTTTCCCCTCAAGGAATAAGCTCTAATCATCCCCAGTGGTGGTGGCTTTATAACTCACTCTTACATGCCTGCTTCCCCTTCCCTGCATACTCCTCTGATGTCCTATCAGTGTTTTCTGAACCTCCCAAGTAAACTACATGTCCTCAAAGTCGTGTCTTGGGGTCTGCTTCTAGGGCAACCCAAACTTAAATATTATGAGGGGAGAAGCCTACAGTAGTGGAGGTGGAGGGAAGAGTAAAGAAGGATAGACTGGGCCATTAGGGGAGAATGGTAACAATGGGGGTTCAGAAGGGGATCTGAGTTTGAGAGAAAGAGAGTGAGTTCTACTTTAGTCGAGGTGACATTAGGACAACAAAGTGGAAATGTCAGTTAAAGGGGTAGGGTGTCTCCTATGAGGTGAAGGCTTTGAGACATGATGGAAAATATTGTACTTAGAACTTTGGGGATAATAACAATTTGTTAGTGAAATAAACAAGAGATATAAAGGGCACTGCCATCATTTGATTCCAGAGGCAGTACTGTGAACCCCAGAGGAGTCTGAATGTCTAAAACATGAGCTCATACCTTCCTTTCAGAGATCTTTTTCATCTTCTTAGTGAGTGTTTTCTATACCCCAGGCAGGCATGGTTCAAAACATGTTCTTTGTTTTACCACATTAAATCCTTGTTATAAGCATATGAGGTAATTACCATTATTCTTCCCAATTTATATTCGGACTAAAGATCAGAGCCATTCAGTAACTTGTCCAAGATCCTATGGACAATGGTAGAGGCAGAATTTGAAACTGAGTTTATTCAACTCCAGAGCCTCAGATTTTAATCACTGCATTTTCCTGCCTTTTTTTTTTTTTAAAGAAGAAGAATTCAGGAAGGCTCCTTCAGGTCTCATGCAGACAAGCCACCCACAACTTGTTCTACCTGCATCATCCTTCAAATTGAAGGTACATTTCTCTCTGCTGTCTTCAAACCAATACACCATTAATCCCATGATTTAATTTAATCCCATCTAACTGAATCCCACTATTGTACAATCCAAGTCTAGAACCATTGAGTCAAATCATTTAATCCCCTAGACCAGCAGGAAGATGTAGGAAGCATCCTAGAAGCTCACCCTGGATGGAAATAAATGATGAAATGACAAGATCCAAGGAGTCAGAATCTTTTATTTTTCATTCTGGCTATAAATAACTTTATGACCTTAGTGTAATCACTTAGTCTCTGTCTGACTAATTTCATTTCTTTATGTAGAGTTAGAATTAACAGACCTGCCCCTCTTTGAGAGATGTCACAGTGTTAACTGAAAAATTCTATGTGAACTTGTTTTGAGTTCTAATACAACAGCAGTAATTATGTTAATTCAGGGCATAGTAAATCTTTTGTTTTTTTCCATGAATGCAGGCTTTAGTCAAATCTTTCCAAGCAAAGTATCCTCTGTACAACTGGTGCTCCTCAAATACTTATTGTTTTTGATAAGAAGAGAAATGACTCATTGTCAAGTAACACACTCTCTACTTTCTCTGAATTGTAACTGGTATACATTGCACCATCCTAGTCACTTTACTCAACCCCCTCATCACATTTATGTCTCACTTCTTGATCAGAAACAAACTCTGTTCTCTATGTTCATTGGGTTTTTCTGCAGGCTGAAATAATGAATAGTCATATGTCAAATAACAGAACACTTGACTTTTGGGTCTATTTTTAATCACACTTGTGCAATTTTTATTGAGACTCTGTTATGTCTAGGGCTCTGTTGGAGAACAACCCACAGAACTGGTCTTCCAAGAGGTTACATAATAATAGCTAAAATAACAACTGACATCCATATATTGCTTTACAGTTGGAATGTGGCTTCCTATGGTTAGAGGTTTCTCAAACTTCCATCATTTTTATAACATCAGCATGATATTTTACCATATTTTCATAACTTAAGCTCTACTATTTACCAACCATTTTACTTTATATTGACTTGCCTTTTTTTTTTAACTTAAAGAAGTTTATTTAAAAAGTGAACTTCATATCACTCTTATAACTAGAAAACCAATACTGCTTGCCATAAATAGAAAGTAAATAAATGCAATGAAAACAAGACAACACTGTTTAATTCCTGCTGCATACTGCTGTTGGGTAAAGGTCTCTGAGCCTGAGATAGGCTCTTTTTTGTGAGGGGTAGGGAAAATGAAAGAAAGAGATTTGCATGTATGAGATAAAGTTTCAAGACAACGAGTTCTAAGTTGAGATTTTTTTTAGTGAATTATTTAAATTTTGGATAACAATATAATGGATTGTAATCTTAATTTGCACAACAACCTGGTTAAGTAATTTGTTAAGTAAGCAGCACAAATATTATCCCCTATTTATAGGTGACAAAACTAGGGCTCACAGAGGTTATAGGACTTTGCTCCTCGATCATATAAGCTGGTAAATGACAGAGCTGTGCCTCAAACACAGACTTCCTCATTCCAAACTGTGGCTCTTTCTACTGCACCAAAATCCCTTCTGCAGTAAATCCCTGTGAGGAGAGTCGCAGAGGACTTGGGTGGAGCACGCGTTCCCTCAAGCAGTTCACAATCTAGTCATGGAGATGAGAGATGCCAAGTGATGTATTTAAATGGCATCAAGGGAAAGTAAATAAGTGTGCTTTGAGATAACCAGCCCAGAGAATAACGGTGAAAATATTTAGCAAGTGAGTTCATGGTAAGTTGGACTATTAGGGAAGGCTTTCTGGAGAAAGTGAGATTAAAGGGTGGATAAAATTAGATGAATTGAAGAGAAGACAGAGGGAAGGCATTTCAAATAATAACAACATTGTGATCACAATTACCAAAAATATCAAAGAAAGCTCTGTCATGGTTCCCTGCAGATAGGGGAGAATGCAGATGTGACAGGAAGTGTCACAGCTACATTTTAGTCTCATGTGCTATGAGGTGGAATGAATCACTGTCTTGGACTCTTTAAAAATAAATTATTCCCCCCTTAAAAATATGTATGATTCAGAAAACTGCTTACAGAATTTTTTTCCTAAGGAAATAATGTCGGATGTGGGCTAATACAGAGATGTGCCTCAGCCTTACAGGGAAGTTGGAAATAACTCTGATGTTTGACAACATGGGACTTAGTTACATAAACTTTGACACACTGACACTGGGGACACAGCAGACTTCAGAAAGGATGTCAACCTCTGCTGCTGAAATGTGGTCCTTGGACCAACCCTATCACTTTTACCTGGAACTTGTTAAAATGCAGTTTCCGATTCAGTAGGTCTGGAGCCAGGTCTGAGATTCTGCATTTCTAACAGTTTGCCAGTGATTCACAATGCGTTAAAGTTTGAGAAGCACTGAGGTAGATGATTAGAGGCATGGAAAGATATTGCAATTAAGTGGCAATTAAACAGGCTGGTTTCATAAGAATTAGTTCTATATGGTACTACACTGGTAAAATTTTAAAATACGTATAAATTCATACATATGAGTGAACGAGACAGACATACAGGGAAAGAGACAGAGAGAGCAAGAGAGCCAGTACAAGACAGCAAGACAGATAAGAAGAGTATTTACCAAAATCCCAGCAGCAGTGGAATTAAAGGAGATTTAAATATTCTTCTGTGTTTGCTTATCTGTATTTTCTACTATGAACATGCCTCTTTAAAATATAAAAGCGGGCTTCCCTGGTGGCGCAGTGGTTGAGAATCTGCCTGCCAATGCAGGAGACACGGGTTCGAGCCCTGGTCTGGGAGGATCCCACATGCCGCGGAGCGGCTGGGCCCGTGAGCCACAGCTGCTGAGCCTGCGCGTCTGGAGCCTGTGCCCCGCAGCGGGAGGGGCCGCGATAGTGAAAGGCCCGCGCACCGCGATGAAGAGTGGCCCCCGCTTGCCGCAACTAGAGAAAGCCCTTGCACGAACCGAAGACCCAGCACAGCCAAAAATAAATAAATAAATAAATAAATAAATAAATAATAAATAAAATTTAAAAAAAAAATAAATAAATAAAATAAAATATAAAAGCAATAAAACTATATTTTTAATTCCTTTTCTGTTCTCAGAACTTCATTGAGTTCTTTCTGGAAAAATAAACATGAACCAACAGGCTGAACTGGAAGACAACTATGCACAGGGATTTAATCAGTGTAACAAGGTGCTGTCAGAGGAGAGAAAGACTTATAAGAATTTTCCACTAGGTGTGAAATAAGTCTGTGTAACCTTCACGTTGTAGTCCCTGGAGCTCTTGGGATACATAAAATAATTCTTTTTTTAAAAAAAAAAACAAGGCTATAAAGCTACAGGAACATAGACATTTTCAAGACTGCCAACTGGGAAAGTGCTTTTAAGATGAAACATCAATTTCCCTTAACAACTATTTTCAGTGGTTTTGTTCTGAGTTCTGGTTGGGAAGATTCCAACCATGCTAGTTGGAAGTTGAAAGAGGATCCAGCTGCTTTGTCAGAATGATTCTTTGCCTGAATTCTCTCTTGGAAAATTTACCTGAAACTTTACTCATTTCTGTCAGTTGTCCCCCATTTTGGTGATCCCTTTATTTCAGCATACTCTGGTAGGAAAATGATTCAAATCCCAGGTTCACTATTTCCTAGCTACAGGGAGGATTAGGCAACAGAAGTAAAGGTACAAATTCCTTTAACACAAAATTGGGGGGAATGGTATCTCCTTTAGTTAAGAGGATTAAATAAAATAAAGCATTTATTAGGGAGTACTAGGAAGTTATTAAAAAGTTGACTGACTGGTTGATCGATTCCTCATTCAACAACTGTGTACCATGTGTCCATTATATGCTGGAAACTGCTGAGGGCAGAGAATATAAATGATCCCAGACATGTTCCCTTACCTCAGAATGCTCTTAGGCTCAAGGGATATAACCAAGGCAACACCATTACTGTAGCACGTCAGAAGTGCTACGATAGGGAGAGGGCCCGCTATCGTGGGAACAAATAAGAGGAGGACCTTACCCAACCACAGGGGTGGTGGTGGTGAAGTCTTCCTGGAGGAAGTGACACTGAACTGAGGGCTGACAGACTAGTGGGTCTTAGCTGGGAAAGGCTGGGAAGTTCCAGACAGCGGGGGTATCACAATAAAAGGCTCAAAGGTGAGAAAGAGCATGCATATTCAGGTGCTCAGCAAACTAAAATGATTAAGATATGAATTTGGGGTAGAGGATGGGGGCAGTGGAAAGAAGGTAAGTAACACTGAAGGGGTCAGCAGAATCCACTCATGAATGGGCCTTGTAAGCCATGCAAAGGAAGTTTAACTTCCTCCGAAAGGTCATGAACATTATCGTGATCTGCCTGGGGTTTTAGGAAGAATGCTCTGGCCACAGTGTGGAGGAAAAGAGTAGAATTGGAGATCAGCTGCAAGGCTGATGCATTAATGCAGGTGAGAGATGATCCTAGTCTGAACTAGGCCAATGTCAGTGGAAAGGGATGACCGTAAATGGCGCGAGACTGGTGATTAACCGGAAGCGGGGATGATGGAAAAGGCAGTGAGAATGTACTTAATAAATGCTTATTTCCTTCCTGTCCTCTCCATGGAGATCTATCGGCCCCTTCAGGCCAAGGGAAGATTAAACAGCAGTGGAAAAAAAATATTTTCTGGACACACAATACCTGGCTCTCCTTAAAAAGTAATTGTTTCAAATTTATTCAGCAGGCTAGCAGTTCTCAGAGTGAAGTTTAGGGATCCTTAAGCGTCCCTGCATTTCCATTTAGGGGGTCTGTGAGGTCAAAATTATTTTCACAATAATAATAAGACAGTATTTGCCTTTTTTGCTCTCATTCTAGCAAAGCATACTGTGGAGTTTTCCAGAGGCTAAGTGTCTGGAATGATGCAACGGCTCTGATGTAATATTATATGTTCTTGGGCTTTAAATTTTTACCAGTTTTAATTTCGAATATGGTAAATATAGAAAGCTATAACCCACATAAACAAAAGCTCTTGGGGTCCTCAGTAATTTGTAAGAGTGTAAAGGGGGCCTGAGACCACAAAATTTGAGAGCCACTGTCATAAGCATTTAAAGAACATTTTAGAGGCAACTACTACCAAGAGCTCAGCAAATTTATAAATAAGGGTAAACTCTACTTACTGAAGAGCCTAGTTCTTATCTGAGTTTTGGTGTCCTTTCAAATCAGAGCTACTGCCTGTATAACGTAGGGATAATGCCTGGATTTTAAAGATGGCATCTAACTAAGGAAATCAAAGTACATAACACACAGTGTACTAAGTAGAAATATGAAATCTGTATCTGCGATGCTGAAGATACTTTGTTCTTTAAACTTGTTTTTAAAGTTAGAAAACAAAGTCACTGAGTAATACTCATAGCTTAGAACAAGATCTCTGCTGTGTGGGCAGAAAAGCAAAATAGAAGCTGCAGTGTGGGCAAGGGGAGAATAACAGTGAGGAGAAATGATGCGAAGTAGACTCTGAACCAGGGGCTCCAAACTCAAGTTTCCACCCCCGAGAGGACTTTAGGATCCTCTATGGACCATGCCTTTAAAAACTGAGGGAACTGGGCCAGCTAATCAAGCATCAACCCAGCAGTCCCCTTCTTGCCACCCAAAAGGTCTGGAGACATGAAGGGAACTTTATTGTGCCCCTGAAGAATACCGGGGAGTCTGCCCTTCCAAGAGGTCACCTAATGTCTCAGCATGAAGAGCCTGGGGAAGGTCAGGATAAGAGCAACATAGAAAAATGGTCCACGAGACTGACAGTAGTTAAAGCTCAAGACTTGAGACCAGGATTCCATATGGTTTTCAGGAAGATTGAGAGATCTTTAAGTGCTAATATGAAATCATCTCCTATAAAGTAGGGGAAAGAAGCCAACAGGAGAACAGAGTGTATAATATGGTCTCATTTGTTAAAAAAAAAAAAAAAAAAAAAAAGGTTGGGGGACGGGAGTCTATGCATATAAAAATATAAAAATGCTTGTAAATCATAGACTATTGATGGAAGAATACATCAGAAGTGAAAATAACAGTGTCCTTGTGGGAAGGGATAATGGGGGACTCAGGCTCTGGGTTGGGAGTCTTAGTTTTCATTGTGCCCATTTTTGTACTGTTTAAATCTTTAATCAGGTAGAGTTTACGTAATAAAAAAGTTACAATGAAAATAAAAAATCTGAATGTAAAAAAATGGGATTCATTAGTGGGTAAATCTAAGAAGACTAAGAAGTGCTCCTGACTGAAGTATGCGAAACCCCAAAAGGGGTGGATTTCTTCTAGTCTTGGATTATAAAACTGAAGTTTCTGAAAAAGGTTCAAGATTTCTTTTGTTTTTAAAAAAATTAAATAGAACTCTATTTAGTAAATAAAACATCTTTTCAACTTACTATCCTTAAGAGGTGCTTCAGGAAGGATTTAGATAAATTCACGAATTACTTTGAATCTATTTATTCCTTGGTAAATTTTTGACCTTTTGTCTAAAAACAATAGCATTGACTCTTACCCTGCTCAGAGGTGAACAGTTTTCAAATATTTTATCTTATATGAAATAAAAATTTAAAACTTTTTTTCTGATTCTAAAAACGTTTCATTGTAGAAATTAAAAATAGTTATTTAAAAGTTAGAATAAAGCTATATACACAGATTTGACCATTTTATCCCACTTAACCTTGCTGTGTAACTATTTTGCTGTTTAATGAAAAAAGTATGCAAAAAACTTTATTTTTAGTGGTTATCATAATTGACTTACTAGTTGCTTTATTATCATTTACATTGTCAATTAGATTGTTTGACTGCAGCAACATTTTTAAGTCCCTTAATAAATTCTGGAACCTACGTTCAAGAAAGGTGTTTAAATTTTCATAGCAGAACTGTGAATATAATTTTAAATCGATTACTAGCACAAGAAAACACTGATTGTAGCCATGCTGAAAGAGTCTGCCTGACACCTGATTGTATACCTGGGATTGCAACCTTCTACAATGTTTGTCTACCTACCATAGCAGCACTGACCCGAAATCCTTATTCTGTCCCTACTCTGAGACCCTCCTGCGTTCAGGTGCTCCAGCTTCTTAGCCTGACTCTCCTCAATGTGTCTCCATTTCCAAAATTAGGCTTCTGCTCTAGATGACCATTTTCTTGGCTCTTATTCGGTATCAATGGTTTGAAACATCTCCTCAAAATTCTTCCCACATATTTTATAAAATAAACTATTCTTTAGCTATTTACTTAAAATTATCTGTCATTTTCCTGGATAGGGTAGTAGAGAGAATGTGCTGAGTGCTAATCGAGTATACCATTTATTAGAATTCAGGGTTTTTGTTTTACTTTTTAAAAATTTCTAAATGGCTGGGAAATCAAAGACATAGTTTTAATGCAACAGGACTCATAAGGTGTCAGAGAAACTGCACAGGAAAAACCCTGAAGAAATTTAGAGTAACAACACTAGACATACCAGACTTGGGTTTGAGTTCTAATTTTCAACTTATTAGCTATAGGATGGTAGTACATTTTTTTAAATGGCCACAATGCCTTGTAGCTCATTCCTTCGTAAGTCAATTTCTCTACCCTTTGAATCTGGACTGGTGTTATGATTTGCTTTGGCCATTACAATGAAGAAGTGACACTGTGGGAGTTCCAAACCTAGGCTTTGGCTCTTGTTATCGTGACCCCTGCCGCTGCCACCGTGTGAACAAGCCCGAAGTTGTCAGCTAGAAATGCCAGACACATAGAGCAGATGATGAGCATCACGGCTGAGGCTATACAAGGACACCCACCCCCAGCTAAGTCAGCGGTTGACCCAGCAGTCATGTAAATGAAGCCAAACCAAACCAGAAGAACTGCCATGCTGAGCCCAGACCAAACTGCTGACCCAAAGAACTGTAAGCTAAACTAATGATCTATTTTAAGCTGCTACTAAGTTTTCAGGTGGTTTTTTATGGGGCAAAAATTAACTGATAGAGTTACCTTAGGCATGTCAGTTAACCTTCCTTGGTTCTAGTTTCCTTCTTTCTCACAAAAGGAATCACTGTTCAACTCAAAGGTTCCCTATATTACTAACATTTAATTATCTGAAAACAGTATTGCCCAAAAGAACAACGATGAAACTGCTCCACGTCTGAGCTGTCCAATATGGCAGCCATAGCTGCATGTGGCTATTGAGCACTTGTAATGCGGGCTAGTACATCTGAAGAACTGAATTTTTAACTTTATTTAATTTCTATCAATTTAAATTCAAACAGTCACATAAGACTAGTAACCACCATATCAGAGACCTCTATTTCAGAACTTCAATGAACTGATCTTCCCAATCTTTGCATAGCCAACACTAAGATCTTCCATCCCTGGGCAAGATGGCTGGGGAGAACTCATTGTTTAAGTAAACAAGTAGGTGAAACCCTTTTCTCCCACAAAACCCCAGAATTTGTTTCCTAGGACATCTGCTAGCAAAGCTGACTAGTTCTCCTGGGAGAGTGACGGAATAGGAGCTTAGTAAAGTGGGAGGCAGAGGCAGAGAACAGAGAAGCAGAGGTCTTGACTGTTACCCCATGTGACCTGGCTGTGAGCTACCTTTCAAATTCTTTTCCTGGTAAATACCCCTTGTCACTGTGCCCCAGCCACACAAGGCTCCTAGCTTTTCCTCAAACGTGCCACGCAAGTTCCCATCTCTCAGCCTGCTGTTACTAACTTCCTTCTTAGCCTGAAATACTCTTTCCCTAGATGGGGGTTTCTTAACTTCAGTGCTATTATCATTTTGGGCTGAATAATTCTTTGTTACAGGGGGCTGTTCTGTGCATTGTAGGATGTTTAGCAGCATCTCTGGCCTCTACCTTCTAGATCCCAGTAGCATTTCCCACCTCCAGACCAGGTTGTGACAACCGAAAGCATCTCCAGATGCCAAATGTCCCTTGAGAGGCAAAATCACTCCAAGTAGGAATCACTGCCCTAGATGTCGGCATGATTCACTCCCTCACTTAATTTAGGTCTGTACTCAAATGCCACCTCTAGGGAAACTTTTTCCAAATCCAGGCTAAAACAGAAAGCCCATCTTCCTCTGTCCCCTTTCCCGGTTTTATTTTTCCTCACAGTGCTTATCACCAGCTAACATTATATCAGATAGTTCTGTGTTTATTGTCTGTCTTCACTGTTTTGTTCGCTGCTATAATCCTAGCACCTGGAACCTGAGCAGCTGGTAGATGCTTTACGAAGGACGGAAGGAAGAAATTACCCTGTGGAAAGCTGGAAGAGAGACAGGAAGTTCTCCTCCTGGGGGAAGGGAAACACAGCACCAACAGAAAGGCTTCAGCTTTATTTAGCTATTAAAATCTGTCTTGCCTGTTTCATACAGCAATGATGAGGCTTTAGGGAATTTCCTAATAATGGGCACACTTTTACTCACGTTCTCTATAAGGATGCTTTGAATGCAGAAATAAAACATTTAAAATTTTTCAGCCACATTTACGAATGGTATGTACTTTTGAGACCTAAAATTAGTCATTTCATATCATCAAGAAACTATCTCACCCATTATAGACATTGATACCTGTCTGCCATTGAGCAAAAAACATTGTCACAGTTAGAAAAGTGTCTGATTAAAGAAAGACCTGCATTTGTCCTTCACATTTATTAGTTGAAAATGTGTTTCTAAGAGGTTTTGATTAGCATTACTGTGTAGGCCTATCAATTCAGTGGGTGTTATTCCCAGCACTAATAAGTTTATTCATGTGGTGAAGTCCTTACTTAATTGTAAGATTGACTGTTTTTTTTTTATTTTTTCCTGAAAATCTGCTATATTCTTTCTGAATTCCTGAAGACATATTAGGCTGATTTCTAAGAGGCTGACTTTCTTCTGGAAAGAACTTTAAGTATTCAAGAGAAATTACAAGTGCCAAGAAAATTGCGTATTTTGGAGAAGGAGGTAAAGATATCTCCTGACTGGTGGTAGGTCCTTGTGAATGGTCAGAATACTTCCATAAAAGCTGAATCCAGCCAGCCATTAAGTGAAGTTCCACAACACCTCAGCTGCCAAGAATCTCCAGGGACTACCTTCTGAATACATTAAGTACAACTTTTAAAAATTAATTCTACTTTAACCTTTTCCAAGTTTTCACTGATTAAAGTCTAAAACGCATAATACTTCCTCTCCTAATAGACTATCTGTAACTTTGTGTGTGTGTATTGTAGTGACCTAAGGTCATCCTTATGAACAGAAGTCCTTTTCTGAGCTGTGCACAGCACAAGCAAGGGCGAGTGCAGTGCAGGTCTCATGTTTTCAGGATGAGGCTCCCAAGAGTAGCCTGGAACTTACTTCCTCTCACAGGTGGAGTGCAGCACGTGCAGAACCATGATGCACTGTCACAAGCCTGCCTTTTACAAAATTAATGGCTAAATCAAAGACCAAAAGTAGCCTTTCCATCCTGGGGATTTCATGATTAAAAAAAAATCCTCATCTTCTTTACTCTTTTTCTAGAGTCTTATCAACTTCTGGTAACCTTCCAAACCTTGTTTGTGATGTCTAGTCAGCCCTCTTGGCAACTCACATCACTTATCTATTTCCGTTTCGCTAGTTGTATGGAGGAGGAGGAGTCCTCATTGTTAGTCCAAGAATTGATGTGAGAAGAGGTAGGGAAAACCTACACCTAAGGTGCCTTGTCCTCTCCCAACTCCACCATCCCCATCCCCATCATCACCATCACCACCACCACCACCCTCAGAACATGACCACTTTCAGAGACTTAATACCAGACTACATTTTTCTGAAAGCATTACTCACTGTTTGAACAAAATTCTAGACATCCACAAAATGCATTTTAATGAACAATGTTTGGATGTTCTCTATAGTATTTGTAGGACATGTCAAATTCTTCTTGTATTTTCTAATAACATTTTACTTTCTGAATAATATCCCACTTGATACATGGGCAGGCGGAAAGATGACTGAAGATCGCAATGCTGCTTCTTCAAGGTTAGAGCCATAATTGCCTAGCTGGAGAGTAGCTGAGTGTCCTCAGGTAAGGCTCAGATTTGAAATAATCTTTCCCTGACAGTCCACTAAAAAATGATGGAACCTCTTGGGAAGTATTCTTCATCTATCTGTGCATTAGTTTATCCTCTGGAATCAACACCGAGACGCCTCTGAAAGCTCTGTGCTAAGGAATTTTTTTTCTAAAAGTTAAAGGTTTTATTGTCCACGGGCTCCAAGACTAGCTCCTACAGGCACAATCAACCTGCCCTCATTATGTGTGAAACGAGGCACAGTCCACTGGTAACCTGGCAAATATGACCAAGGCGCACTATTCAATACTACTCAGAGGGTGGTAGTCTATTTACAAAGGTGTTCTCTGTAAAGAACGAACGACGGACAATTTTTATATAGCTGCACTATATGCTGGCTGTTTATAAAAGTTAAAACCAGTCAAAGTATCCATGCCTTAGTCAACTATAAGAATCTATTCTTTTTCTAATTTGCTCTTTAAAATTTGTCTTTTCGCATTGTTTTGAGTTGCAGGTCATTGAGGGGGCGGGGAGGAGGGAAAGGTACTCTCTCTTTTTGTTGAGAAATACTGAAATAAATACCCCCATTCAGCCGAGCATAGCGGCTTGAACAATACATCAACAGAATGGAAAACACACTTACAAAAGCAGAAGGCTTGTGAAGAGCATCCCTTTTTAAACAAGTTACACAACACTTAAATAACATATGTATCCAGCCAGGTTTCCTAGGCTTGTTCATTTCAAGTCACTTCCAGTTTCCATGCCCCCTTGCCTTTCCCAGTCCACACTGCAGGACACCACCTATAACGCACTCACTCCTAATCCAACTGCACGTAGTTACAATTTTCTACAGCCAAAGACTCTACCAGATGACAGTGATGACAGCTCACTCATTACTGCATTCAGCATACATATCATGGACCTACTACATGCCAGGCAACGTGTGGGCCCCTGACCTCATGGTCACTGGCCACCATGGCACTGTATGTCTGAAGGCCTTCAGTAAATTTTTTATGCAGTGACACCCCTGTGTGATCCCTGGGGTGATGTGATTTATCCTTATATTAAATGTAACCCTCCACATCACAGCAGTGTTATTCCAGGGCTGATGCCTGATATCTACCTTTAGACCAACCATATCTTGAGAGATGGCTGAGATCTATAATAATTTTTTGATAAATCCCTTTGCTGGCCTCCTCTATTTGATCCTTTCTTTCTCTCAGGCTCCTAGTGTTTATATCTTACAGCTGCCATGCCCTCTCTCGTCCACACAGCCTCTTTTCTTTTCCTATCCTCTTGTCTGTCAAATATTCTCTACTTCAGTTATCTTTTTTCTTTTGCCTCAGTCATGTCTTCAATGCTTCTGTGTTCACTGTCTCAGTCTGGTCAGACAGTCAATGGTACTACTATAATATCTAGGCTTCCAGGTCTTCCTAGTTACTACTTTTACTTTTATCTGCTCAAAGTCTGGATAAAGAATTCCTTAAATCACACATTTATCTGTTCCCAACACTGTTCCCCTCTCCCCCATCAAACCTGGTCTGGTGCTATTCCAGAGGCTCAAAGTTGTTCGCAATCTGACATCTGAGTTCTGGATAATGGATGAACTACAGTAGCTGACCTAGCCAGAGACAGTGAGAGCTTTTCCTGAGACACTGGGCACACTCACATCATTTGACAAAACGTAGAGGCTGAATCAGAAGGTAAGAGCTAATGAATAGCACCTTAGAAAACAGGCCAAAGAGCTATAAGCATTGCAGCATATTTCTCTGCAACCTTGGACAGACTGTGCTGACTCACTGATTCTCAAGTTTTCAGAAAAGAAATGGGAATGTTAGATCAGAAAGAGACCTACACTAAGGTTCCATGGAAGGGAGGGGAGGTACCCTATAAGAAGCCCAATACACTCCAGTTTATTTGGAAATGGTGGCAGATTGAAATGGTTAGGTCAATTTAATTCTTTGACTAACCAAGAATTGCTATATGCACCATACATGGACTTCTAGTTTTCAAAGAATAGGATGAAATGAGTTTATCAATAAAAAGATGCTGCCAAAAAAAAGCCTACTTGATTTTTTTAAAGAACTCTAGAAAAAGTGGAATTCTATACAAAGTCATCTAAATTTGAAAGTTAAACTGATGAACAATAAAGTTATATAATACCATCTCACCTAATCTGGGCTCAATATATTGCTTGAGATTCTGAATTTTTTACCTGGCTCCTAAATTGTTTTCTTAGATGCTCTGTACAGCTTCTCCTCTTTTTCTCTGTCTAAAATCATCTGAAGCCTCTTGCAGTAATTATACTGGAGTAGGCGATCCCATAAAATTGTCAAACAATTCATTTTTCAGTGACTCAACTACATAAAAGTTCCACTGAAAAATTTTAGTCACAAAAAAACAGCGCATGCATGTATTAAGATCTAATCCGACTGGGATAGATGAAGACAATGATGACAACTCGATGACTTCACACTGGTCCAGCATAACTGTGTTACTCAGACTGGCACTGTGGCCCTTACTGCCAGCCAGGCTTACATTAATTGTATCAGAGTCACTGAATGCCTAGGACCGGATATAAATCTCATGCATGTTCAAATACTTGGATCAATAGTTCCCACTGTGGAAATGGCTTTATATTAGCTCATTAAAAGATGACCCATTTTCAAGTCCTCTTCAACTTCTGGAACTTTAAAGTGTGGTATCAACTTATTTCCCTCATGACTCTCTGAATTTATACCAGTGTCTTCCTTTTTGAAATTGTAGAGCTGGTCTGAGGAAAGTGGGACACACTTCCCTTGACATATTTCAAGCTGTATGAGAAAAAGAAACTTAGCTGCAATAAACTGTCAAATGGAATATTGGCAGAAAGCAATCAAGTCCTCTGCAAAGTCTCACCCGCTCTCTTCCACCTCCACTTCATATAATACCCAAAATGCCAAGGTTCCTGATGAATATTTCTTCTGGGCATGTACTGCTAAGACTTCACTGTTTGAAGGAGTTTTCAGAGGCATAATGTGCTATCCTGGTACTCACAGTCACAAGACATTCTTTTCCTTGGTTACCAGCATCAAATTTTGGGTCAGGAGAGTCATACTATTCCTCAGGGGACCTACTGTAACACTCTTGTCACCAAATTAGTGGGAGAGGAAGTGTGGCTAACATCTTAAAACCTTGTATATTATTTGCAACCCAGTACTAATTTCTTTAGCACTATTATTCTGTTTCACATCTGACCTAGACTATTCCACATCATTTTTTTTTGTTTTATCTGAGCTCTTCACAAAGCTCTCAGATGATGCTCAATGCTCTCAAGATGCCTTTACATCTTAGTTCCTACATCTTTATTGTGCAAGGTAAGAGCTTAGGCTGAGAAATGAGAAGAATCAGACTACTTGAGGAGTTGCATCTAAAATCTCCACTAATGGCAGAAGAGAAAGGGTCCAGAAGGTGCGAGGCAGAGCAGAGAAAGATAGGAACCAACCTGGGCTGAATTTAGGGTTTTATGGAAAGTTTCATTTTCAACTAAGGTCAAATATTCAGTACTTAGAAGAATACCAACAAGCTCACTAAGTAAAATGGACCTCAGACCTCAACAAACTTCATATAACCACCTCAATGACTCAGAATATTTTGTCTCATGTTATTATCCACCTTTCTGGATTATCCTCCCTTTGCGTTTCCATTATTGCATATAATAGAGTCGATTACACCTAGAAACTATGTTTAGCAATACATACATAAAATAAATACAACATTATGTGACTTCAAGCAAGTCACATCACCTTTCAGGGTCTTAGTCTTTGAGACAACTCTAAATTCCCTCCAAATTCTACTGTAGCTCTATGATATGGTTCACACAGTCAAATTTCTATAGGGGCCAAGGAGGTAACATAAATGGATGAAGCAGGCTAGAGATAAACCTGTAGACGCTATGCTACTAGTGTCATGTCTAATCAATACAAGCAATTCTTGCCTTGCTATATGTATCTTAAAAACCTCTGTGTGTGCCAAACAAAACCAAATGAGGCTGATTTTGGGATTTTGGGACATCAGTTTGACTCTGAGAATCTATAATAATTTACCAGTTACTGCAAAAGAACCTGCAGAAGATGGTACATAAACTGTTCAAAAATGGAGTCAGAAAGACTCTTTTGAAGATGAAAGTGCCCACCTGAGACAGCCTTGTTGGAAAGTGCACGGGTGAAATTTCACTGTGAACACGTGGATTACGAGAGAACTTGTTAACTGCTCCCTGAGTATTAAACTACAGAACTGCAAGAAGAAACCTGCAGCTGTCCATGGTGCTTAAGAATTCTCCATAAAGCTGGAGCCTCTTCTCAGAGTCTGTGGTATGGGAATACTTTACACTGAACATATTGTGTGTTAAAAAAAAAATCATCTCGGTGTAGTACAAGAGGATCTGATGTATTCTTGACTCAACTCATAGCAAATATTTAAACAGAAACTCATGTCCTCGATTTCCTTTCTGTAGTTCTGAAACAATTTGTGTGTGTAGGGTGGTTGGTGTGTGTGTGTGTGTGTGTGTGTGTGTGTGTGTGTTACACCTTTGAAAGCTTCTACCAGCATCATATATTCCCCTGATGTTAATAATATCCTGACTTGATTCTCTAAGTTTCCAAAGTGCAGTGCTTGATACAAATAACTGTTTAGGTACCAGTAATTCTGCTCTGGAGTGTGCAGTTCTGTGTTATAGGAATGCCGATTTCTGATACTTCTCCCTACAAGTTTCACTCCTTGGTAACTACTGCCTTTTATAAATTTAAGAAAAATTACTATTGTCTCAAAGTGACGGGAATTTAAAATTCTTTATAACACACTAAAAAAAAGAAAGAAAAAAGAAAACAAACAAAAAAGGAGGTGGAAAACAGCATCTAATCCAGAAAATTTTCCACTCTGAAAATACCACTTTAAAATATAATTCACCTGGTTTATTTTGAACTCAAAACATCAATTCTGTATGTTCACAAAACCCAGAGCAAAATGATATTGGCTGGATTTCGTAACTGTCACCCTTTTCCATTATAAACGTTGTGAAATGTGGATCCTATGTTGATACTGGCTAGAGGAGTTTCTGTGCAAATCTGGAATTTTTTTTTTTTAATTTTAGAGCTAGTAATTTGCCTTGATTGGAGTAACAACAGTAAAAGAAGAAAAACACAGAGACAAAAATATGTGGTCCAATAAAATAACCAAACATTTAAGTCTTCTCCCTTCTTTCACAATGAAGGTTTAAAAAGCTTTAATCACGAGGAACAAGACAAGGTTGTCTACTCTCACCACTATTATTCAACTTAGTTTTGGAAGTTTTAGCCACAGCAATCAGAGAAGAAAAAGAAATAAAAGGAATCCAAATTGGAAAAGAAGAAGTAAAACAGTCACTGTTTGCAGATGACATGACACTATACATAGAGGATCCTAAAGAAGCTACCAGAAAACTACTAGAGCTAATCAATGAATTTGTTAAAGTAGCAGGATACAAAATTAATGCACAGAAATCTCTTGCATTCCTATACACTAATGATGAAAAATCTGAAAGAAAAATTAAGGAAACGCTCCCATTTACCACTGCAACAAAAAGAATAAAATACCTAGGAATAAACCTACCTAAGGAGACAAAAGACCTGTATGCAGAAAGCTGTAAGACACCGATGAAAGACATTAAAGATGATACAAACAGGTGGAGAGATATACCATGTCCTTGGATTGGAAGAATCAACACTGTGAAAATGACTATACTACCTAAAGCAATCTACAGATTCAATGCAATCCCTATCAAACTACCAATGGCATTTTTCACAGAACTAGAACAAAAAATTTCACAATTTGTAGGGAAACACAAAAGACCCCGAATAGCCAAAGCAATCTTGAGAACGAAAAATGGAGCTGGAGGAATCAGGCTCCCGGACTTCAGACTATACTACAAAGCTACAGTAATCAAGACAATATGGTACTGGCAGAAAAACAGAAATATAGATCAATGGAACAGGATAGAAAGCCCAGAGATAAACCCACGCACATATGGTCACCTTATTTTTGATAAAGGAGGCAAGAATATAAAATGGAGAAAAGACAGCCTCTTCAATAAGTGGTACTGGGAAAAATGGACAGCTACATGTAAAAGAATGAAATTAGAACACTCTTTAACACCATACACAAAAATAAACTCAAAATGGATTAAAGACCTAAATGTAAGGCCAGACACTATAAAACTCTTAGAGGAAAACATAGGCAGAACACTCTATGACATAAATCACAGCAAGATCCTTTTTGACCCACCTCCTAGAGAAATGTCAATAAAAACAAAAATAAACAAATGGGACCTAATGAAACTTAAAAGCTTTTGCACAGCAAAGGAAACCATAAGCAAGATGAAAAGACAACCCTCAGAATGGAAGAAAATATTTGCAAATGAAGCAACTGACAAAGGATTAATCCCCAAAATTTACAAGCAGCTTATGCAGCTCAATATCAAAAAAACAAACAACCCAATCCAAAAATGGGCAGAAGACCTAAATAGGCATTTCTCCAAAGAAGATATACAGATTGCCAACAAACACATGAAAGGATGCTCAACATCACTAATCATTAGAGAAATGCAAATCAAAACTACAATGAGGGGCTTCCCTGGTGGTGCAGCGGTTGAGAATCTGCCTGCCAATGCAGGGGACACGGGTTCGAGCCTTGGTCTGGGAAGATCCCACATGCCACGGAGCAACTAGGCCCGTGAGCCACAACTACTGAGCCTGCACGTCTGGAGCCTGTGCTCCTCAATAAGAGAGGCTGCGATAGTGAGAGGCCCGTGCACCGCGATGAAGAGTGGCCCCCGCTTGCCGCAACTAGAGAAAGCCCTCGCACAGAAACAAAGACCCAACACAGCCAAAAATAAATATAAATAAAAATTAAAAAAAAAAAAACTACAATGAGATATCATCTCACACCAGTCAGAATGGCCATCATCAAAAAATCTACAAACAGTAAATGCTGGAGAGTGTGTGGAGAAAAGGGAACCCTTTTCCACTGTTGGTGGGAATGTAAATTGATACAGCTTCTATGGAGAACAGTATGGAGGTTCTTTAAAAAACTAAAATAGAACTACCATATGACCTAGCAATCCCACTACTGGGCATATACACTGAGAAAACCACAAGTCAAAAAGACTCATGTACCACAATGTTCATTGCAGCTCTATTTACAATAGCCAGGACATGGAAGCAACCTAAGGGTCCATCAACAGAGGAATGGATAAAGAAGATGTGGCACATATATACGATGGAATATTACTCGCCATTAAAAGAAACGAAATTGAGTTATTTGTAGTAAGTTGGATAGACTTAGAGTCTGTCATACAGAGTGAAGTAAGTCAGAAAGAGAAAAACAAATACCATATGCTAACACATATATATGGAATCTAAAGGAAAAAAATGGTTATGAAGAACCTAGGGGCAGGACAGGAATAAAGATGCAGATGCACAGAATGGACTTGAGGACACGGGGAAGGGGAAGGGTAAGCTGGGACAAAGTGAGAGAGTGGCATGGACATATATACACTACCAAATGTAAAATCGATAGCTAGTGGGAAGCAGCCACATAACACAGGGAGATCAGCTTGGTGCTTGTGACCACCTAGAGGGGTGGGATAGGGAGTGTGGGAGGGAGGGAGACGCAAGAGGGAAGAGATAAGGGGATATATGTATACGTATAGCTGATTCACTTTGTTATAAAGCAGAAACTAACACACCATTGTAAAGCAATTATACTCCAAAAAAGATGTTAAAAAAAAAAGAGAAAAACAAATACCGTATGCTAACACATATATATGGAATCTAAAAAAAACAAAAAGGTTCTGAAGAACCTAGGGGCAGGAGAGGAATAAAGACGCAGACGTAGAGAATGGACTTGAGGACATGGGGAGAGGGAAGGGTAAGCTGGGACGAAGTGAGAGAGTAGCACTGACATATATACTCTACCAAATGTAAAATAGCTAGTGGGAAGCAGCTGCATAGCACAGAGAGATCAGCTTGGTGCTTTGTGTCCACCAAGAGGGGTGGGATAGGGAGGGTGGGAGGGAGATGCAAGAGGGAGGGGATATGGGGATATATGTATACGTATAGCTGATTCACTTTGTTATACAGCAGAAACTAACACAACATTGTAAAGCCATTATACTCCAATAAAGATGTTAAAAAAAAGCTTTAATCATGAGATGATAAATATGATGGAATCAGGGAAGTTAATAAAGAATTTAAATAATAAATGGAAAGAATCTTAAAACCATTAAAATAGTAGACTCTTTAAAATGTCATTTAGTCCCCGTCATTTCAGACACTTATGTGTCTTCCTCATTCTTGTGTCTTCCTAATGAAACAACTCCACAGTCCTTCTAAATAAATCATCCTAACACAAAACAGCCTTCATTTTCATCCAATGATGAAATATTATTTCATCCTATCTAACCTTAATGTTTGCCACCTAAAGCTTATTTCCTTTTTAAAAAGTCTCTCTGTCTGCATATCCATGGGGAAAATATTGGTGATTATTCCTCATATAAATGTAAACAGTCACTAAATTAGTGAGGCTTGTTGTTCTTTTCCAGGTAAATAGACCTCATTTCTTCAACCTTATTTTGTGTACTCTTTACTCCCCATTTTCTAATATAAGGTTTTTTTCCATGATACTTTTTCAAATTCCCCACATGTCATTGGTTATACAATCCTCCCTGAGAGGAGAAAGCATTTCAGACACTGTCAACTGCTATTTTATTTTTTGTATGTGCTATTTATATGACCTGCTTAAATTTAAATGGAAATTACAGTAAACAGCATGTAAGTAGTTTCACGTATAGCAGGAGGTGGGTGTACATAGATTTATTTAGGCTAAAAGAAAAAACTGGATTAAGAAATCTTAGAGCAGATGAAATCAGATACCACTTTCCAGAATGTTCCCTAGGAAAGCTTATGAGATTAGGAATTCTATTGAAACAATAGAAAGGATGAGCCTTCATAGGAGTTAGTTGGGCTGAGCTGAAAATGCTGGGCTGGACACATTTTTGTATCACTTTGAAATACAAAAATATTATGACTTGTTATATAATAACGTGAATACAAGTCATGCCTCCTTTGGCACTATTACATCTTCAACAGGAAAGCCATGAATAGTTAATTAATATTCGGTTTGTAGTTCTTATGAACAGCTAAAACACACGTGATAAGTCAAGACAGTCTTTAAAGGAATCATGGGATGTTTCATCAGAAAGAACCAGTTAATATTACCAGATGCCCATTAGGTACAGGGATCTGAATTAAGCTCTCTGGGAAATTACACAGGAACAGCATATTCAATCCGTATCTTCAAGGTCCTAACTCTCAACTTGAAGAGCTGAGGCAACAAAATGCAAGTGGCAGCATACAAACAAAATGATAAAGAAGACTTCCAAACAACCCTAACATGTATTACCGACTTTGCAAGGGAAGGGCAGAGGGAGGGAGAAATGTCAAAGAAAGAGTTTCTACAGTATTTGGAGGTGCTAGAAGGAGGTGAAGCCAGTATGGGAAGACAGGTTTTGAGTGACGTTGTTAAAGGTTATTTTCTTGTCCCAACAGAATCTGGAAGGTCACCTCTGAAAGTAATGAAATTCTCTCTGCACTGCAATAAGATTGCTCAATTTTTAATTCAAGGAAAATCCCAAAGCAAATGGCACATAAAATACTGGGGCTTGGGGGTGGCAGCGATAAAATTATCATCAAAATGTAAAAACCTGTCAATCTAAGCAGTATACTTGGATCCATTTTTAAATGAATTATATTGTTTTTAAATGACATATGCCACTTTTATCATGCATATTCCTGCAATCTAATTCACCATAAATCTCCAAATAACTTATGGCAATTATTTTAAGTGCTGCTTTATATAGCAGTCATGTCATTTGCTCTCTTTTTCTATTTTTGTTGCATCGATGTGAAGGAGTTTTAATTTATTTCATATTTTTGCTAACAACAAAGAGAAATATGATGCACCGAGAAAAGAATGAGCCCACAGAGCATCTGGTACTCCTCCCCCATTTAAAAAATGATATTTAATACGGGTGTTTCCATTCCAAATATTCTAGCACCTTATATTTAATTTACAGTCAAAGTTTTCCCCCCTTAAACTCTATCTAAAGCCATAAACTGAATCTTTCATCTTATCATAGTGACTTAACATAGACTATGAAGTAAGCAAATTTTGCCACATGACTTTAGGATCAAGTAAAGCACTAGAAGGGACCCTAATAAATATTAGGGCTATTACCTTGCCTTCCAGTATAGCTGAATCAGACAGAGACAGATCATTTACTTTCCTATTCATGTAATTCTCCTTGAAAAATAATTTCAAGAGAATTTCTGTTAATAATTAATAATAGAAGTCCAGGGCCAGAGTCAAAGTGAGAACAAACCATTGAAGGAAATTCACAGTTCAAGAAGCCTTCTAGGGCTTCCCTGGTGGCGCAGTGGTTGAGAATCTGCCTGCTAATGCAGGGGACACGGGTTCGAGCCCTGGTCTGGGAAGATCCCACATGCCACGGAGCAGCTGGGCCCGTGAGCCACAATTGCTGAGCCTGCGCGTCTGGAGCCTGTGCCCCGCGACGGGAGGGGCCGCGATAGAGAAAGGCCCGCGCACCGCGATGAAGAGCGGTCCCCGCACCGCGATGAAGAGTGGCCCCCGCTTGCCGCAACTGGAGAAAGCCCTCGCACGAACCGAAGACCCAACACAGCCAAAAATAAATAAATAAATAAATAAATAAATAAATAAGAAAATCCTTTAAAAAAAAAAAAAAAAAAAGAAGCCTTCTATACACCATACTTCAGGACTGAAATTAACGTATAGAGCCTAATTCAACAAATGTTTCTGAAGAACTTATTAAGTACGGGGTCCTGTACAAGGTATGTCTTTGATAATGTGAGCATTTTGCCATATTGAGTATTTGCAACTCATAAATTTACATGGGTTGAATGCATTGAACTATTTAGATGTCTGATTTATGAAGTAATCTAACTCATGGTATAATATGATTTGTAGCACATCCATAGTAAGGTTAATATCCAAATACAACTTCTGCCTAAGTCTTATAATTTAATTTACTATGCAGTGATATTGATACAACACAATTATAATACCTGGTAGAGAATGGTAATTCCTTTGAAGAAGAATTTAAGAGCACGTCTTCCTAGAAGACTTCTCTTGTGGAAACTTAGAGCCACGAAGTTTGGTGAACACAGAATCATGATTAATCTCGGACACTTGGTTAAATGCATAGCTGACTGTTGCTCAGTCAGATTTAACGAGGGATGCTATGACAAAGAGAATGACATTCCAACAGGGCAGCATGTGATAACATCTGTTTTTCAAACGCGACACAATTTGAGCAAATAATTTCCTTTGAGAAAGGTGATGTCTTCAAAGTTAAAACTACATTGAAGATTCCACAAATATTTGAAAGATAAGTGTGCACAATTCTGATCTGTAAAAGAAGAGTTGCGGACAGGATAAAATGTCTAAATGACCTGACATGCTTTGAGGTCCTGCCAAAAAATAACATTACTAATACAAAGTCTGTTATAGTGCTTCCCTTTCAGTAAAACAATGCCAAGTGGCTTTGTTTTGTGGCATTTGTAAAGGGAAAACAGTGAGTTTATGCCCAATCCAATTACCTCCAGCTGCTCTAATTCCAGAAGAGCCACATTATTAAGTTCAAAAAGAATTCAGTCTTAGTTTAAAGAAAGAAATAAAAATTACTTAAATTTCCCCAATATTTAATTAATGCACACATTATAATTTTGGCATATTTACCAACTTAAACATCTTTGAAACCAATAGGGCATATTTCAAATACAAACATCAAACTGCAAAAGATACCATTAAAGGTAAACCAATAAGCAAGTCACAGATTAAATCCAAAATCCTATACAAACTTCAGGAGCCTACTAAATCTCACCTCTTCCTTGTAGCCTCCCTAATCTTCCCCATTAGAAGAGCTTGCTCCTTACCCTCTGTCACAACTCCTGCAGCCCTGGTCTGCATCATTAAAAACCTCTGC
Organism: Balaenoptera acutorostrata; assembly: GCF_949987535.1. Classification (NCBI taxonomy): domain Eukaryota; kingdom Metazoa; phylum Chordata; class Mammalia; order Artiodactyla; family Balaenopteridae; genus Balaenoptera; species Balaenoptera acutorostrata. Next base: position 55,844,540 of record NC_080069.1, on the reverse strand, counting down.
CTTATACTGTAGTTATATTTATCCACTGCAGTATATGACAGTGGGGTGATTTCGTCCCACGGAGGGCATTTTGCAATGTCTAGAGACATATTTGGTTGTCCCAATTAGGGGTTAGGGAGGGTCTATTGGCATCTAGTGGGCAGAGGCCAGGAATGCTGCTAAACATCTTAGAGTGCCCAGCATAGTACCCCACAACAAAGAAGCATCCAGCCCAAAATGTCAACAGTGCCGGGAATGAGAAACTGTGCACACTGCATATCTGATAAATGGTTAATTTCACATTGCACGCTGTAATTACACACAACTCAATCAGTTGTTTCTTTAGTAGCTAAATGAGGTAATGTCAATCCAAACATACCTCCTTCAGAATAAGCAAACAGTTGAGGTAAGAGAATCTGGCTCAACGTTTTATTTTTACTCTATTTTGGCTTAGGATGAAAAGCATACAAACTGTTGAAATGTTTTTGATAAAAGCTCCCAGATTTGGAGGTAATCTGTCTACAAAATAAACTATCTTTCCAGGGCTTCATTTACACACACCACATCATTTTATATGCACATTTATTTTTGCCATTTAAAAAGAAATATACACAAGAATATGATGAGATGGTTGTATGACTAAAGATTGCAGCATTAAAAACACATACGTAGGCCACTTTACTGTGGTCTTGGAGGGGTGAGAGTTTGGGGGAATGGCTAACATGTACTCCTTCTCCATGTTCCTAAAGATGCAGAACTGAATGGATGTGGGTCCACAGATCAGCGTTAGATGTAGCATGTCTTAGGGAAGTTTTCCCCTTACTCCCAGGATACATAGCAGCTACTTATATTCCCCTCTGAGGTAGAGGTATGCCAGGTTTGAAAGAAAAGTCCAATTCTTGCTATGCCCTGGCCCTTTTGTATTCAGACCTGCATGGTATTGGGGGGAAAAAAACTCTTATTCTCCCAGTCTTTGGGCTTCTACTTAACAAGGATTATTTGCAAACATTGTGATCCCTTGATTCTTGAAGCAAACTCAGCTCTAGGGAGGCCACATCCTCATCAAGGAAAGGAAGCAGAGTCAAGGCCTTTGTGTCCTAATCAAGATTTCTTCAGCTTTACAGCACCTCAAAAACCAATCTCCCTGGAGTCACCTCTTGGCAAGACCTTTCATTATGCGGACAAGCATTTCACATTAAACATGGCATAGGATTACACTTCCTCTCAAGAGGCAGTCTCCTTACTGCAATAACAATATTCTAATTGCTTGGAAGAGACTATAACCTCAAGAATATCTTATATCCAACTAAAAAGGTAAAAAGAAGAAGGTTAAACCTGGTTCCATAAACAATAGTACAATCTTCCTTTGTGTATTAGCGTGAGTCCATATTGCTCTCGAGTATACTGTTGTTGCTTATTCATTTTGTTTTGTTTTAATATGAAGGCAAATACAATTGCAGTGTTTGTTTCCAACCAGCAGTCAGAAGGCACAGCACTCTCCCTAAAACAGGAGGAGAGGTGAAAGAGAAGGCAGTGTTGGAGCTCCGAGACTTTGGTGACCTTCTCCAAACTGAACAGAGTATGAAATGTGATTTTGCTCTCTTTAGAATGATTACCGAATTCCTGTTGGCTAATAAGACCATTTGGCATTAAATATTCTCTAGTTGTCATGCAGATGACTCACTTAAAATCATTACAGGATAGCACATATGGTTAACTCAGTTCACTTCATCTGCCGTTCACCAGCTGTTCTATAGAATATTTTTGCATCCTGTAGAATTGATCTGTTTACCTCAAGGCAAATTCAACCTGATCTATAGAGCGTTTCTTTTCTTTCAAACCAAGGAAAGTTTTCCAATTAACCTTAAAATTATAATGAACGCCCTGGGTACATTTTGGGTTTTTTCTTCATGTCAGAAAGATCGTATTTTATTTATTGCTCGGTGGTACACAGCAGGTCATCATCCTGCTGGCTTCCTCTGTGACGTCAGTCCCAGATTTACGACTTGTACCCATTTCATTTAGGCACCGAAATAATTTAGGGTAAAACTTTTTCACCATTAAAGAAGCAAAGATTTTGTCACTTTATTTTTAGAAGAAAAAGTTTTTAAAGATTCATTTATGCTAAGTATTTTTTTTTTTTTTAAATTATGTTGCATCATAGCCTTGCATCATAAAGCTGTTTTGGTGTTTTTTTTTTTTTTAATTTTTTTTATAGCTACTTTATTTATTTATTTATTTATTTTTGGCTGTGTTGGGTCTTCGGTTCGTGCGAGGGCTTTCTCTGGTTACGGCAAGTGGGGGCCACTCTTCATTGCGGTGCGGGGACCGCTCTTCATCGTGGTGCGCGGGCCTTTCACTATCGCGGCCCCTCCCGTTGCAGGGCACAGGCTCCAGAAGCGCAGGCTCAGCAGCCGTGGCTCACGGGCCCAGCTGCTCCGTGGCATGTGGGATCTTCCCAGACCAGGGCTCGAACCCGTGTCCCCTGCATTAGCAGGCAGATTCTCAACCACTGCGCCACCAGGGAAGCCCTATGCTAAGTATTGAAAAGAAGACTCTATTTGAAAAACTACCCTCTAATATTTACCTTATATGCCTCTAAGCAAAGATCAGATCAGTTTTACATTTATTTGAAAACATGGTCATTTACTACTGATACCAGAAATCATAAACCAAGATCCCTCCCAATTCCTTCTCAGGGGATAAAGGGGTTGCGTCCAGTCTTCATGGCACACCTCCAGAAGTTCATAAAAGAAAGCAGGTTAACCCTAAGGGTCTGAACAGCCCTGGGGGGGGCGGAGTCAAGATGGCAGACTAGGAGGACGTGGAATTTGCGTCTCCGCACAACCAGGGCATCTATCAGGCACCAGTGGGGGGCCATGGACACCCAGGGGATGGGAGGAACCCCCAGAAACCAGGTAGGACATGGGGCATGGCGGGGGGAGTGAGGTGGGGAGGAGAAGTGGAGGTGGGACGGGAGTGGCGCCCCTGCTGAGTGGCAGCTGGGGGAGGGGAAGGGATCCCACACCCAAAGGGGGAAATTGGGGGACCATTGGGAGGGCAGAGGGTCAAAAGGGAACATGGCCAGGTTTCCCCTGCCCACTTGGGCCCCCGGGAGCCTGCTGAGATCCAGGGCCTGATCCTCTGCCCACCGAGGGCCCCTCCAGCTGCGCAGGTCCTGCGGGAGTGGGAGGGAGGGAAGGGGGAGCAAAAGTAAAGGCCGGACCTACAGGACCGGCACCCCTGAGGGGCGGCTGGGGGGAGGGGAGGAGTTCCTACAGCCAGCCGGACACACCCACGGTTAGGGGTCCAGGGGCGACAGGGGAGACCCTGGGGGAGAGAGTGGGGGAGGGGAGCAGAGGAACAGAAGGGAACGCTGCAGGTGCTTTTCCTGTCCACTTAGGCACTGGGGAGCCTGTTGGGCTCACGGGCCTAATCCTCTGTCCTCGGAGCCTGCCTCCTGCTGCTCAGAGCCCAAGCCCCACCCCACCCCCCACCCAGGGCCCCACCTCTACACTTGGAGACCCCCTCCAGCACGCTGGGCCTAAACCCCACCCACACACGCTGACCAGGGCCTTACCTCCAAACGCTGGAACTTCACACTCCAGAGGCCCTCCTTTCCCTGTGCTGCCTCTCCCTGTCCGAGCAGGTCCTAAGCAGAGGCCCCACCCCACCCTAAACCCTGCCCCTAAGTTCCACCACACCTAAACTCCGCCCCCCACAGCCAAGGTCTTTTTTTTTCTTCTTCTTTTTTCCTCTTTGAGATTGGGGTTCTGTTTTACCTTGTTGATTCACTGTTGTTGATTCATTTATATTTTTATCTTTTCTAATAAATCTTTTATTCTTCTAATTTTATTTTATTCTTTATACTTTGTCATTGTTCTGCTCCTTTGGCTTGTTACCCCTTTTTTCTTTTTTCTGTTGTGGTTTTATTTTACCTTGTTGCAGTTGTTTCAATTATATTTTTATTTTTCCTAATATATTTTTTTATCTTTCTAATTTTATTTTCTTTTTTATTCTTTGTTATTATATTGCTCCTTTTTTCTTTCTTTTTTTGCTATGCCACACGGCTTGCGGGATCTTGGTTCCCAGGCCAGATGCCGGGCCTGAGCTCCTGTGGTGGGAGCTCCAAGTCCAAACCACAGGATGAAAAGAGAACCTCAGACCCCAGGGAATATTAATCGGAGTGAGGCCTCTTGGAAGTCCTCATCTCAGCACCAAGACCCAGCTCTATCCAACTGCTTGCAAACTCCAGTGCTGGACGCCTCAGGCCAAACAACCAGCAAGACAGGAATACAGCCCCACCCATCAAAAAAAAAAAAGAAACAACAAAAAAATATGTTACAGACGAAGAAGCAAGGTAAAAACCTATGAGACCAAATAAACGAAGATGAAATAGGCAACCTACCTGAAAAAGAATTCAGAGTAATGACAGTAAAGATGATCCGAAATCTCGGAAACAGAATGGAGAAAATACAAGAAACACTTAACAAGGATCTAGGAGAACTAAAGAGGAAACAAACACTGATGAACAACACAATAACTGAAATTAAAAATACTCTAGAAGGAATCAATAGCAGGACAACTGAGGCAGAAGGACAGATAAGTGAGCTGGAAGATAAAATGGTAGAAAAAACTGCCAGGGAGCAGAATAAAGAAAAAAGAATGAAAAGAATTGAAGACAGTCTCAGAGACCTCTGGGAGAGCATTAAACTCACCAACGTTCAAATTATAGGGGTCCCAGAAGAAGAAGAGAAAAAGAAAGGGTCTGAGAAAATATTTGAAGAGATTATAGTCAAAAACTTCCCTAACATGGGAAAAGAAATAGTCATTCAAGTCCAGGAAGCACAGAGAGTCCCATACAGGATAAACCCAAAGAGAAACACACTGAGACACATAATAATCAAACTATCAAAAATTAAATACAAAGAAAAAATATTAAAAGCAGCAAAGGGAAAACAACAAATAACATACAAGGGAATCCCCATAAGGTTAACAGCTGATCTTTCAGCAGAAACTCTGCAAACCAGAAGGGAGTGGCAGGACATATTTAAAGTAATGAAAGGGAAAAACCTACAACCAAGAGATTACAAAGCAAGGATCTCATTCAGAGTCGATGGAGAAATCAAAAGCTTTGCAGACAAGCAAAAGCTAAGAGAATTCAGCACCACCAAACCAGCTTTACAACAAATGCTAAAGGAACTTCTCTAAGTGGGAAACACAAGAGAAGAAAACGACCCACATGAAACAAACCCAAATCAATTAAGAAAATGGTAATAGGAACATACGTATCGATAATCACCTTGAATGTAAATGGATTAAATGCTCCAACCAAAAGACACAGACTGGCTGAATGGATACAAAAACAAGAGCCTTATATATGCTATCTACAAGAAACCCACTTCAGACTTAGGGACACATACAGACTGAAAGTGACGGGATGGAAAAAGATATTCCATGCAAATGGAAATCACAAGAAAGCTGGAGTAGCAATACTCGTATCAGAAAAAATAGACTTAAAACTAGAGACTATTACAAGAGATAAGGACACTACATAATGATCAAAGGATCAATCCAAGAAGAAGATAAAACAACTGTAAATATTTATGCACCCAACATAGGAGCACCTCAATACATAAGGCAAATGCTAACAGCCATAAAAGGAGAAATCAACAGTAACACAATAATAGTGGGGGACTTTAACACCCCACTTACACCAATAGACAGATCATCCAGACAGAAATAAATAAGGAAACACAAGCTTTAAATGACACAACAGACCAGATAGACTTAATTGATATTTTTAGGACATTCCACCCAAAAGCAGAAGAATACACTTTCTTCTCTAGTGTACACGGAACATGCTCCATAATAGATCACATTTTGGGTCACAAATCAAACCTTGGAATATTGAAATCATATCAAGCATCTTTTCCGACCACAATGCTATGAGATTAGAAATCAATTACAGGAAAAAACGGTAAAAAACACAAATACATGGAGGCTAAACAGTGCGCTGCTAAATAACCAAGAGATCTCTGAAGAAATCAAAGAGGAAATTAAAAAATACCTAGAAACAAATGACAGTGAAAACACAATGATCCAAAACCTATGGGACGCAGCAAAAACAGTTCTAAGAGGGAAGTTCATAGCAATTCAAGCTCACCTCAAGAAACAAGAAAAATCTCAAATAAACAAGCTAACCTTACACATAAAGCAACTAGAAAAAGAAGAACAAAGAAAACCCAAAATTAGTAGAAGGAAAGAAATCATAAAGATCAGAGCAGAAATAAATGAAATAGAAACAAAGAAAACAATAGCAAAGATCAATAAAACTAAAAGCTGGTTCTTTGAGAAGATAAACAAAATTGATAAACCTTTAGACAGACTCATCAAGAAAAAAAGGGAGAGGACTCAAATCAATAAAATTAGAAATGAAAAAGGAGAGATTACAACTGACACTGCAGAAATACAAAAGATCATAAGAGACTACTACAAGCAACTATATGCCAATAAAATGGACAGCCTAAAAGAAATGGACAAATTCTTGGAAAACTACAACCTTCCAAGACTGAACCAGGAAGAATTAGAAAATATAAACAGACCGGTCACAGGTAATGAAATTGAAACTGTGTTTAAAACTCTTCCAACAAACAAAAGTCCAGGACCAGATGGCTTCACAGGCAAATTCTACCAAACATTTAGAGAAGAGTTAACACCTATCCTTCTCAAACTCTTCCAAAAACTTGCAGAGGGAGGAACACTCCCAAACTTGTTCTACAAGGCCACCATTACCCTGATACCAAAACCAGACAAAGATATCAGAAAAAAAGAAAATTATAGACCAATATCACTGATGAACATAGATGCAAAAATCCTCAACAAAATACTAGCAAACAGAATCCAGCAGCACATTAAAAGGATCACACACCATGATCAAGTGGGATTTATCCCAGGGATGCAAGGATTCTTCAATATATGCAAAACAATCAATGTGATATACTATGTTAACAAATTAAAGAATAAAAACCATATGATCATCTCAGTAGATGCAGAAAAAGCTTATGACAAAGTTCAACAGCCATTTATGATAAAAACTCTCCAGAAAGTGGGCATAGAGGGAACCTACCTCAATATAATAAAAGCCATATACGACAAACCCACAGCAAGCATCATTTTCAATGGTGAAAGCACTTCCTCTAAGATCAGGAACAAGACAAGGATGTCCACTCTCGCCACTATTATTCAGCATAATATCGGAAGTCCTAGCCACAGCAATCAGAGAAGAAAAAGAAATAAAAGGAATACAAATTGGAAAAGAAGAAGTAAAACTTCACTGTTTGCAGATGACATGATACTATATGTAGAAAATCCTAAAGATGCCACCAGAAAACTGCTAGAACTAATCAATGAATTTGGTAAGGTTGCAGGATACAAAATTAATGCACAGAAATCTCTTGCATTCCTACACACTAACAACGAAAGATCAGAAAGAGAAATTAAGGAAACAATCCCATTTACCATCGCAACAAAAAGAACAAAATACCTAGGAATAAACCTACCTAAGGAGTCAAAAGACCTGTACTCAGAAAACTATAAAACACTGATGAAAGAAATCAAAGATAACATACACAGATGGAGAGATATACCATGCTCCTGGATTGGAAGAATCAATATTGTGAAAATGACTATACTACCCAAAGCAATCTACAGGTTCAATGCAATCCCTATCAAATTACCAATGGCATTTTTCACAGAACTAGAAAAAGAAATTTCACAATTTGTATGGAAATACAAAAGATCCCGAATAGCCAAAGCAATCTTGAGAAAGAAAAACAGAGCTGGAGGAATCAAGCTCCCTGACTTCAGACCATACTACAAAGCTACAGTAATCAAGACAGTATGGTACTGGCACAAAAACAGAAATACAGATCAATGGAACATGATCAATAGAAATATAGATAGAAAGCCCAGAGATAAACCTACGCACATATGGTCACCTTATCTTTGACAAAGGAGGCAAGAATATACAATGGAGAAAAGACAGCCTCTTCAATAAGTGCTGCTGGGAAAAATGGACAGCTACATGTAAAAGAATGAAATTAGAACACTCTCTAACACCATACACAAAAATAAACTCAAAATGGATTAAAGACCTAAATGTAAGGCCACACACTATAAAACTCTTAGAGGAAAACATAGGCAGAACACTCTAAGATATAAATCACAGCAAGATCCTTTTTGACCTACCTCCTAGAGTACGGGAAATAAAAACAAAAATAAACAAATGGGACCTAATGAAACAAAGGAACCCATAAAAAAGACAAAGAGACAACCCTCAGAATGGGAGAAAATATTTGCAAATGAAGCAACTGACAAAGGATTAACCTCCAAAATACACAAGCAGCTCATGCAGCTCAATATCTCAAAAACAAACAACCCAGTTCAAAAATGGGCAGAAGATTTAAATAGACATTTCTCCAAAGAAGACACACAGATGGCCAACAAATGCCTGAAAAGATGCTCAACATCACTAATCATTAGAGAAATGCAAATCAAAACCACAATGAGGTATCACCTCACACCAGTCAGAAAGGCCACCACCAAAATATCTACAAACAATAAATAGTGGAGAGGGTGTGGAGAAAAGGGAACCCTCCTGCACTGTTGGTGGGAATGTATATTGATACCGCCACTATGGAGAACAGTGTGGAGGTTCCTTAAAAACCTAAAAATAGAACTACCATATGACCCAGCAATCCCACTACTGGGCATATACCCTGAGAAAACCATAATTCAAAAAGACACATGTACCACAATGTTCATTGCAGCACTATTTACAATAGCCAGGACATGGAAGCAACCTAAATGTCCATCAACAGATGACTGGATAAAGAAAATGTGGCCCATATATACAATGGAATATTACTCAGCCATAAAAAGGAACGAAGTTGAGTTATTTGTAGTGAGGTGGATGGACCTAGAATCTGTTATACAGAGTGAAGTAAGTCAGAAAGAGAAAAACAAATACCGTATGCTAATGCATATATATGGAATTTTAAAAAGCAGTACTGATGAACCTAGTGTCAGGGCAGGGATAAAGACGCAGACATAGAGAACAGACTTGAGGGCACGGGGGGAGGGGAAGGGGAACCTGGGATGAAGTGAGAGAGTAGCATTGACATATATACACTACCAAATGTAAAATAGATAGCTAGTGGGAAGCAGCTGCATAGCACAGGGAGATCAGCTCAGTGCTTTGTGACCACCTAGAGGGATGGGATAGGGAGGGTGGGAAGGAGGCACAAGAGGGAGGGGATATGGGGATATATGTATACATATAGCTGATTCACTTTGCTGTACAGCAGAAACTAACACAACATTGTAAAGCATTTATACTCCAATAAAGATGTGAAAAAACAAAATAAACAGCCCTGAGAGATCAACATCATTAACTCTTTTCCAGTGAAATAACTGAAGCCCTAAATGGTTCAAATTCTCACCAGGTAAGGAAGTAGGGAGTGGAGTGGGGTCATGTGAGCTGGGCTTGGAAGCCGTGCCCTCCTTTCTAAGCATATCAGTCCCAGCTCAGGTCCAAAGAGTATAGTCCCTTCTTGTCCTTTGGGTATTCTGAAAGGCAGATGGTCTCACTTGAGTTGCTTTGTATGACTGGCATTTTTATTGAATTAGTGACAGAAAATAAATTTGACTCACTCCCAGCTGGATAATTTCAAAAATACCAAACTGAAAAGAATGATATCTCATAAATTCAGGCAAATGGTCATTAAGGAGGTTAAGCTAGCTGTCCTTTTAATATACTGAGTATTAGCATTTTCCAGGGCTTCAGGCTGTTAATGTAGTTTCAGCTCCGAAGGCTAATGCCTTTCATTAAAACTCTTTTATTCATTCTGCTTTGTTATAATAAAAAAAGTCTTAAGTTGTCACGTGTAATGATTATAGAAGGTTTTCAACTCTGGGGAGAGAAAGGCTCAGAAAAGGCAGGCACAATTTTCAAAGGCCACATACTGCTTACCTCAGTACAAAACAAAAACAGCTGTAACCAACGATTTACATCAAAAAATAAGTTTAATTGTACAGACTGTTGATTTAGGAAACTCTGAATATCGAAAGGCTCCTTAATTTTTGTACAGTCAGAGGCCCAAAGAATTCTAGGCTAGCTGATTTTATTCACTGATGAGATAAAGGTTGTCTTAGTTTATTCAGTTGCTGTAACAAAATACCATAGACTGGGTGGCATATAAACAACAAAAATTTATTTCTCACAGTTCCAGAGGCTGAAAGTCTGAGATCAGGACTCCAGCATGGTCGGGGAGGGCCCCCTTCCGGGTCGCAGATTTCTTCTAGTATCCTCGTGTCGTGGAAGGAGCTAGGGAGCTTGGTGGGGTCTCTTTCATAAGAGTAATAATGCCGTTTATAAGGGCTCCACCGTCATGATTTAAGTACCTCCCAAAGGTCCCACCTCCTAATACCATCACCTTGGGCATTAGGATTTCAACATATGGACTTAGGGGGGACACAAACATTCAAACCATAGCCAAGGGCATATTCAATAGCAACAATTTGTTTTTACTTGAGTTGAGGCTTGGATTAAAAAAGCAAAGCAGTACACCGAAAGGAGTGAATTTTATTGCATGTAAATTTAAAAATAAATTTAAATAACTGCCTACCCATCAGCAGCGTAATGTGATTTGGTGCTAAATCCTTCGGCTACGGACCTAGGGTTCCTTAGTTTGCTTCAGACTAGGACAGGAGCATAGAACCCAGAGAAAAGACATGAGGAAAAAGTAGCCCCACTGTGGAGTTTGGAAGACTGCAAAGCAGTAGAAAAATTTCCTTCCCAGTACATTAAAATCTAGTTTAAAAATACAAAGAGTGATATCCAGTTTTTAAGGATAGAAGAAAATGTGCACTCTCACATACTGAGGGTGTATTAGTCAGGATTCTCCAGGAAAAAAAAAAAAAGCCTACCAAAAAAAAGAAAAGTAAAGCACACAAGTCTGGGGTAGGTCACCTGTCTTACTTATCTCTCCAACAGCCTTAGTGTCTATCACCTTGCAATCCACATAGCAGACACTGAGTTAATGTTTGTGGAATGAACTGCAAGGATGAGAAGGAGATGGGAACTACCGTTTCAATGAAAGAACGTCAGTTCACCTCACGCAAGTCCACAGGTACACTTACTGGACTATTCTTTTGGGGAACACTTTCTGTAGCAGCATGGCAATCTCCCCCACTTCCTTCAAGCTTCTGATCAAGTGTCACCAAAGAGGAGATATGCAACATAGTGAGAACTCTGACAACGCTTCATCACAGCCGATGTAGAACGTGTCTTTGGAAAGGTTAAATGTGAAAACTTAACTTGAAGGTAATTTGGCAATGTCTGTCAACATCTTGAATGTGCATGCTTTTATCCTACAGACAAAACATGTAATTTATCTGCCCACGTGTATAAAGATGTGCAAAGATGTTCAATGTTACGATTTTATGATTGTAGAAAAGAACCTAAATATCCACCAGTAGGGGAATAGTTAAACCAGTGATGTTACAACCCCACTACGGAATGCTAGGCTATTGTGCCACAGAGGAAGGCCAATCTACATGTAGCAACATGAAAATGAATCCAACTTATCTATTAAATGAAAAAAGCAAGTTGCATAAGAGTCATTTTTGTTTAAAAAACACATATCTGTAGAGTTATATGTATATTTCCTACTGCTTGAATTGCTTAAAATATGGATATATTACCTTTGCATTAAAAGTTTTAAACACATTTAAAATATTATCTAAAAAAAAAAAAGATATTATCTAATGCATACTTTTCTAAGCATATATGACTGCTTTTAAATTCACAGTTAACAGTGTTTTAAATCATAACTCCTACTCCTTCTTACACTTAAGTCCTACAGTTCTTAGGTTATTTTTTACCTTGGTAATAAAAGTTTCTGACAATGTAAAAAAAAAAAAAAAAAAAAAAAGATACTCATCTTTCAAGCACTCGGCCATACTTGAAACTCCCAGGCTTTTCGGTCTATTTTGCTTTATAATCTATTTGTTCAAATGCTGAGGGATATTGATTTATCTCGAGGTACATATTTTAAAACAAGCCAGCACAAAACAAACTAACATAGTACATAAAGCAACTGATAAATCAAGTTTAGCTACTCGTCTCATGTATATATTGTCTCAACATTGAGCCATTGAATAAAGTTTAGGAAGTAGTCTAGCTGTTGGAAAAGGTATGGATTTTAAAATCAGGTCTTAGTTTGAATCCTGTCTCTGCCCTGAGTGTGACTTACTTTCTCTGAGCCTTAGTCTCTCCATCTGTAAAACGTGTTTCTTGTGAGGATTACCCACACTGTTATAGACAGAAATGTCTCTGTTCCCCCCCAGTCTATTTGTTGAAGACCTAATCCCCAGTGTGACTGCATTTGGAGATAGGGCTTATAATGAAGTAATTAAGGTCATAATTAAACGAGGTCATAACAGTGGGGCCTTGATTCGATAGGGTTGGATTTCTTATGAAAGTACATAACAGAAAAAACACTTTTCTCCCTTTTGCTGCCATGTGAGGATACAGTGAGAAGGCTACAGTGTGCAAGCAGGAAAAAGCTCTCATCAGAAACAGCGTTGTCAAACTGAGCTGGATATGAACCCTAGCTTTGCAACCCACTCATTGGGAGTCAGTTTCTTTAACCACTTGAGCATTATCTCCCTGGTCTGTGAAATGGGTATAAAAATATCTACCCTGCGGGTTGTGAGAACATGGAGGAAAAGCATTGAGGTCATGTTGGTACATTGCAAGTGCTCAAAAAATGATTCTTATTGCTATATTTATTATGGATGTCCAATATAAAACCTTAGAGTTGCTACCGGGTTAAAAAAAAAAAAATCTCTTCCCAGTGAACATTTGGATATATCCATAAAAGGGCAGATGCAGATACCTGTCTAGTTACACTCAGTTCAGGGCTTGACCCCCGGAGGGCACCCAGTTATGTCTGCTGCCCAAACAAACATCCCAGTAGCTTAGCTCCACTGGCTGGCACTGAAGAGGTACAGGTTGTGGGATTAATCTCCAAACAGTTCAGTTAGCTTCTAGAAAGATCTCTGATTAGTGGCTTGGACTGACAGGGCACCTTGAGACCAACACTTGCAGGAATACTAGAAATACTGGTGTGAGCACATCCATCCGTGCAACTCCTTCAGGGCTGGCAGCCTCATAAGGAGGCTTCAGCAGTGCCGGGTATGTGTTAGGATATAATCCCAATGTCATAACCTGAGATCCACTTCTTTCCCAAAGCCATGCTGGATCCTCCTCTGCAGTTACTCTGCCTGCAAATGCTAACTGCACTTCACACGCAAAACCATGGTTCTGACCATGAAACAGAGGGACTGACTGCCAGGGTCACTTTTTATTGCAGGCCCAGCTGCCCTCCCATCTGCCTGTCAGGCTGGAGAAAAGGCCGAGAGCTGAAAATGGGAAAATAATACAGCCCCAACTGTTAGGAAATCTTGATTTTTTCTCAGTTGTCATTCTGTGAGTAAAACCTAGGAATTAATCTGTGACCTCTTTGCTTTTTTTAATTTCAGAAATGCTCAAAAGCCACAGGGAAGTATCCCTTACACCACCCCAGGCCCGACTGCTACAGAGGAAGACAACAGTGACTCTAAAGTCACATAAGGATGGAATATTTTGGAAGTCTTAAGATGTGACTGGTGTTTAAAAAATAAAAAAGGCTAATATGGTTCCAAGCAAACACTGCGCATCTGAGCTGCTCTCTGGGTGGTACTCTGGTCCAAGCTTCCAGTCCTGGTGGCCTTTGGTTCTTGAGTCTCAGCAATGAAGAAAACAGAGCACTATCAATCCAGGGCCTCTGGATTTAGAATTCTCTTGGCCAGTTCTCAGTACCTTTTATGTGAATGCCCTTTTGCATCGTGTCTCAACACTGCTGACCTAAGGGTATCAGAACCAATGCTCTTGATGTCCTTCAGCCCAAAAATGCTTCACCAGCAGAACCATTTCCATTGCCTTTTGTTTCAACACTCTCTTCAGTCATCCAGCCCATCACTCCCTCGCACCTTTTGGCCAGGTCTTATTTCTAGTGATGATCTACGAAAGAATTTTATAGAGAACGCTGCTTGCTGCACAGGGTATGGAGTCTAGCACAGTCCTCAGCACACAGCTTGGCACCCAGATTTGAACAGGTGTTCAGGAAGCGTTGATGAACAAAAAGCATGCATAGAGGAAATCTTCCCCCTAGCTATTTCTGAAGTGATCCTAGTATCCCTCCCCAGGTTTCTTGATATAAAAATCCTCTGACTTGTGGTTTGCAGCAGTTCTCCAAAGCCATATGAGTCCCTGCCTTTATGAAGATTACATTTTAATGAGAGAGACAGAAAAAAAAACAAACAATTTTTTCCCCTTTCAGGTGATAAGTCCATGAAGAAAAATAAAAGAAAGTAAGGTAATGGAGAAGAAAGTGGTGGGGTGAGGTTATTTGAATTAGGATGACACAGGCAAGGCTCTCTGAGGAAGTGACATTTGAGCAGAGACTGTATAGAACAGTCTGCCAGTCAGTTTGAGCCATGCAAAAAATGTCTTTAGAATTAAAATACATGACAATGGAAACACAAAACATCGGAGATATTAAATTGATTAAAATATTCTAAGGCTCTTAATACACAATGTCCAGAAAGTGGTAAAAGTACTCATTTATATTGGACTTTAGTAAGTAAAGTATACATAATGCATTCTCTACAGTTTTAACAAAAGAATAATAAAATAGAGGAAGGAGAAAGAATGTAATAATAATAACTCATCAAAAAAGTAGCAAAAAAGAGAAAGAAAGAACATTTAATTGGAAAGACAGAAAACAGCATGATGATTTAAACCCAAATATATCCATAATTACATCAAGTATACATTGACTAAATACTCTAATTAAGAGACAAAGATTGTAAACAAATGACTGCAAATAAAACCCAATCATACACAGTTTACAAGGGAAACACTTTGCATATAAGGGAATGAAAAGATGGAAAGCGAAGGGTAGAAAACTGCAGACAAAAGTTGATCAAAAGAAGGCTGGTATAGGTATATTAAAATTAGATAAAGCAGACTTTAAAGTCAGAAGAATCACTAGAAATCAAGAGGGCCATTTCACAAAAATGAAAGGGTTATCTCAGCATAATGATATAATAATGCTCAATTTGTGTGTTTAATAACATAACTTCAAAATACACAAAGCAAAAATTAACAGAAGTAAACAGAGAAACAGAAAAACTACAACCATAGTGGGAGATTTTGATGTACTTCTCCCTGCAATTGATAGAAAGAGAAGATAAAAAAAAAAAAAATCAGTATTGAAATAACTGAACATTTGAAGAATGTGATAAACAAGGATGCCCGCTGTTTTTTCCTCTATACTGCATTGCACCCGAGGTCTGAGCCAGGCTCACCCAGGCTCATTTGCAGGAACAGGGGTAAGAAGACAGATGGAGCCTACATTCCCCACACATAAACATGCAAAAATTACAAATCAAGTTATGAAACTGTCAAAATATCTTCTGTCCTCCTGCCTTGACAAATAAACCTTTATAATGACCAGAAAGTACAAAGCTAATATTTATATATGACTTAAAACTGGCAAAATATTAAAGATGATTAAATTTAATTATTATAGTACATGTCAGGTGTTCTGTTGATGGGCTGGCCATATTTGAATAAGTCAAAAAATGAAGTCATGAAAAATGCATCAATTTTCACATATTTATTCCATAAAATTATTTTTATACTACCTTTATTTTAACAAATTTCTCACGTTGTTATAGTCAAGATTTTCATATAATTGGCACTATCGACAGTAATGATTTAGAGGATTAAAAAATAAAATGCAATTGCATTCAAGGTATATAAATTAATATATTTTTATAAAAAATAAAGAAAATGTAAAATATCAAAACATTTTTGTTTTCAAATATACTACTTTTCTTCTAAAATATTCAAAATTATACATTAAAACTGAAGGCAAGATACAAGTAAATTAGTGAATCTCAAAATTTTAAATAAAAATTACTTAAGAAACCTGATATTTTATATTTAACTTTTGAAAATTTAATAAATTTTATTAAATATTGTTATGCATGTAAAATATTTTCAACTCTATCATTCAGTGTCCTTCCAAATGCCAATGAAATGAATCAGTAAGAGGCATCACATATGTTAGGTCTAGACTTATATGTATGCAAATTTAAGAGTAATATAAGTTGTTTCCTACTGTAAAATGTTCCTTAGCTGGGATATGCAACTGATGCAAAAATGTTGCTAATTTACGCATAACTTGCTATTTCCCAGAAATACAAATAAGAGTACAAGAGAAGTAAGAAAACAGAAGCCCAAACTACTGGGAAACAATACTTTGTTATACAAGGAAGCTATGCATTCATGCTATCTAGGAAGAAAGATTTGTCAACTTAATTAATTTGCCTTTTACCTAAGTGCTTTTGCCACTCCAACCTCCTCTCACTACAAAGCAGTGTTAGTTCCCATTACCAACATGAACACAACTCACAAATTGTCATGGAATCTGGATGCTATCACCTTTGTTTCAAAGACAATGCACAAGACGTGGAGAACCATTTTCCTGGAGGGTGGATGATGTTAGGGTAAAAGTGAATATTTAGAGTAACATATCTCAAGTAAGAGAGAAGCCCATGCATTTTAAAATAAATTTATTATGTTCAGTATATGTTTATGATATGCTGGTCTAAAAGAGGTATTGGTCTCAACCAGTGCAATAAAGCAAGAAAAACAAATGAATGGTATAAAGATTAAAAGGGAAGAAACAAAGCTGTCATTATTTGAAGACAACATGATTGCAAATGTAGAAGAAAAATTATCTTCAAAGAAACTAGTTGAATTAATAACTGAATTTAGCAAATCAATTACATTTCCATATATTCAAAAAAAGAAAATAAAAAATTTAAAAATTATTGCAGTCAAAATAGCATGAATCTATAAAAATCATTCATCTAGAGGTAAATCCAATAAAAGATATGCAAAGCCTCTATGAGGAAAATGAAATTATTTAGAGAAAATGAAAAGTCTAAATCAATGTAAAGATACAAAATGCTATGGATAGAAGATTCTATATTGCAAAGAAGTAATTTCTACTCAAATTACAGACTGAATGCAATCCTAATCAAAATCCTACCAGGCAGTTTGGAAATTAATAAGCTAATTTAAAATTTATATGCAAGTTAAAAAGGCCAAGAATAACCAAGAAAGTTCTGAAGAACAAAGTTCAAGAATGTACACCAGGGCTTCCCTGGTGGTGCAGTGGTTGAGAATCTGCCTGCCAATGCAGGGGATACGGGTTTGAGCCCTGGTCTGGGAAGATCCCACATGCCGTGGAGCAGCTGGGCCCGTGAGCCACAACTACTAACCCTGTGTGTCTGGAGCCTGTGCTACGCAACAAGAGAGGCCGCGATAGTGAGAGGCCCGCGCACCGCGATGAAGAGTGGCCCCCGCTCGCCCCAGCTACAGAAAGCCCTCGCACAGAAACGAAGACCCAACACAGCCAAAAATACATAAATAAATAAATAAATTTATTAAAAAAAAAAAGAATGTACACCATTAGATGTCTAGTCCTTACTACAATCAAAATAATATCGTATTCACACAAGGATATACAAATAGAAAAACTATAAACAAATTCATACTCATACAATCACTTGATTTATGACAAAGATGAAACTATAGTGCAGTGAAGGAATAATAATCCTTTGAATAAATGGTGCCAGGTCAATTGTATATCCATATAGGGAAATAGAATCTTGACCCTTATCTCACATCACAAACAAAGTTCAATTGCAGGTGGATTGTTGACATAAATGTGAAAAGTTTAAAAAAACCCACAAACTTCCAGAATATAACGTAGGAGAATATCTTTATCACACTGGGATAGGTAAAAGTTTCCTAAACAAGACACAATGAGCACTAACTTATAAAGTCTGATAAATTGGACTACATTAAAAACTAAGAACTTTTATTATCAAAGACAATATTAAGAGAATGAAATGGCAATCTACAAGGGGAGAAGACATCAGCAATGTTTATGTCTGACTCATATCCAGAACATATGTGAAGAACTCCTACAGATCAGTAAGAAAAAAGGTAGACAACCCAATAAAAGCCTGCAAAAGACTTGAACAGACTCTTTACAAAATATACCCAAATAGCCAATTAAGCATCAGAAAATGTGATCATCAAGGAAACAGAACTTAAAGTGATAATGAAACTCCATGACACACTTATCAGAATGTTTAAAATGGAGAATTCAGACAATGCCAAGTGTTGACAAGAATACAAAACAACTGGAACTAGTAGGAGGAAAACTGGCCTCATCACTTTGAAAAACTGTTAGGTGGTATTTATTAAAGTTGGACCTATGCATATTATAAGACCCAAAAATTCGTTTCTTGATATATACCCAAGAGAAATGTGTACAAATGTGTACCAAAAGTCATGTACAAATATATTCATAGCAACATTATTTGTAATAGCCAAAAGCTGGAAACAACTCAGCTGTATATGAATGGCAGAATAAATGAATAAATTGTGGTATATTCATACAATAAATTACTACAGAGTAATGAAAATAAATGAACTATGGCTACATGCAACATGGATAAATCTCACCAACAATGTGCAGAAAAAGAAGCCAAACTCAAAAAAGTGCATACTCTATGAGTCCATATATACAAAGTTCAAAACAGGTGATAGTGGTCACTCCTTTGGGAAAGGGTGGTGAGAGGACCTGGGAGAGTACTATAAAAGGGCACAAATGCTTGTAGTATTCTTTTTTCTGATCTAGGTGGGGTTTACATGAGCGTGTTCGATTTTGGAAATTCATCAAGCTGTAAGTAAACATAATGAATTATTATGAATGAAATTATATAGTTCAATAGGAAGATGGAGGCATGGAGAGGGGGTACAGCATGCTAAATAAAACATAAGTAGCCAAACAATTATGATTGTTATAGTTGAGTGTTGCGTAGGGAGTTCATTGTGCTATTCTTTGTATTTTAGTTACATTTAAAATTTTCCATTATAAAAAGGGCCAGAAAATTAAAGAACTATCCATAGAGACCTATGACAGCCTCCTGATGGTTTACTGCCCTCTCTGAGTCACAGTTTCACTGGCTCTACCTGAAGGTAAATAAACACAGATAAAGCTAAATGTCATTTGAGGACAATGAAATGATGCTACATTTTGTATGCCTTTCCTGGCACCCAGAGTGCTGCCTCTCCCTTTCTAAGAGCTCACAGGTTTGTTTTCTGCTGCTGCCAGCTAACCTTTTTGCCTGAAAACTTTTGTGCCAGTGATTAAGCTATTTACCTCTCAGCTCAAACCTGCCGTTCTATATATATTCCAACTTTCTGAAGCTGGGGATGGGGCTCTGCAAACTATGGGTTTTTTGGAGGCGGGGGGCACGCTGCACGGCTTGCAGGATCTTAGTTCCCCAACCAGGGATTGAACCCAGGGCCAGGGCAGTGAAAGTGCAGAGTCCTAACCACTGAACCGCCAGGGAACTCCCTGCAAACTATGCTTCTGGTTTGCCAACAGGCCTTCTGATTCTGCCAAAAAGGGGCATGAGAGGGAGCTGGGAAGTCTGTAAGAGGCAGAAGGAAGAAAGAACTTGCTCTTTCCTTTCTATTTCCTGGGCACTTCCTGTCAGTTTCTTGATCCTTTGAGTTTCACCCCAGGGGTGGCAGTCCCTTCCCTTCCCAGCAGCTGAATCCAGCACGCCCTTTCTCACAGAACCAGCCTCACTGGCCTCGGCTCAAAGATGGGAGATCAGGGCAGCAGCCCCCTCTTCCAAGTTTCTAAGTTTTAATAATTCTAGCCTTTTCCCTTTGTTTCCCCAGTCTTAGGAGTGGCAGCTGTTTCCTGAAATTCTACCTCCCTGGTACCTTAAAGTTCTCTTACACTTTAGATAATTAACAACTTTCTGCCTGGTTAACCATTCTTTATGTCAAGCTCACTCTGTTCAAGTATCAGGTGAGATTTCTGCCGACTACTGGATCCTGACTGATAAAACCTTCCAGGGTTATACTCTGTCCTTGCTGCCTCTATGCTTGACATAAAAATATTGATTATTTTCTCTCACTGAACATACATTTGTTTTTAACAAAAAAATCAATAAACTCCTCTCCTTCCTACGTTCACCCTAGATAAGCAGAAAAACAATTTCAACTATTCAAGTATTCGGCTATCTCAATTCTTTTTTTTTTTAATGACTATTGAAAATTAAATAATTGAGTTTTGCCTTAACAATTCAGTCATTCACACAGTGTATAATGGGATAATTTTTGACAGTATATCTGAGCTTTAAGTCACATGTCTCTCACATGTTTACATTATTCCTCTTAAATCTTTCCATTGTGAATGAAATTGATATGGCAATATTGAAACTGAAGCAGAAAAGCCAAATTCCATCCCAAAGGCAATTGTCATCAAAGTGTTGATGTCATAAGTATATGGAAGCTATACTGTAGGTGCTTAATTTAAAAGCATATGAGAGGAAAGTTGCGTATTATATGAATGAGTGTTGCCCAAAACAGAGAGCAACTTACTGGGAATTTAGTCAAAATGTGCTGTGGAAAGATCGACAGGTATTAGCCTAAAGAAAAAAAAAAAAAAATCAATGTTTTTCTGTAAATAAATCTCTGAATAAATTTGAGACATACCCTAATCACAGCCATCTCAGTTATTCTGTTTAATAATACGTGATATTTGTACATAAGGAGATCACTCCCCAAAGCATGTTCATTAGCGTGACTGCCCCCCGAATTCTCACATCAGCCATATGGAATAGAGCTGTATTATTACTACCCTTCTCTGTGCTCCCTCCTCTATACCCGCTGTCTAGATTTTTTTAAGTCCAGGGAGGTTGGAACCTTTTCTTAGTTCAAGTGTATAAAAGTGGCCAAAGGAACTTGACCCTGGTTTTCTGATTCACAGCCTGGTTCTCCTTTCATACAGGTGCCCTAGCTAGCATTACAACATGTCTCCTTTCAGAAGCAAGGCAAACTAAGAAGTAACCTATGAAAGGAATCAATGAACTTATCCCCTACCCAGCTCAGCACACAAACCTGCCCTCAGGAATGTCTCCTCATAGGACATTGAGTCAGTTGGTTTCTATGGGCCACAAATGTACCTCTAATAGTGAGACAGCAGCACTACCTTAGGAATGGATGACAGCTTCACGGAACCATCCTGCTGCATTCAGAGGGAAACAACTGAGGCCATTTATCAACAGATGGGAATTCTCAACAGGACATGGGGATTTCCAATTAAAACCAGAGAACGCTTTTGTTTCAATGAAAACCTTAAAACATTTTAAATGTCTCAGATTTTTTTTCGTAAGTCTGAGAAAAACCTGTTATTTTGAAAAATAGAGGAATTCTGTGCTTAACATCTTTCTTTCAAAGCAACAGCATACAAAAATTAAAAAGTCAAAATCAGTATTGGGCTAAGAGAGCAGTTAGAGCTGAGCTGGATAATTACTGCTGAGGTTATGTCATAGGGTCAATCAGTTTACCACTTCTGTTCATGGGAAGTTGATCATGCACTGATTTGTAATTCACCTTACAAATTATACAGAATTTTAATCAGCTGCATTTTAGGGAAACAGTATTTGAAATACAGGTGACACCGATTTTCTACATTTTTTAAACGATCATTTACTGTGTTGTAAGCATAACTTGGAAGAATGAAGTGTTTTCCTTCAGTGGCATTTCTCAGACTTCGCCACTGTCCCCAAGCCAAGGACAGGGTGGGTGTGGGCTAGGGCTGGGTGGAGGCATGTAGCCCAAAAAAGTTACTATGAAGCAAAATTTCTTTGAATTTGTGTTATATGCAACAAAGAGAGGGATTTTTGCATTCCATAATCTGTTCTTGTTTGCTTAATATAAAAATGTTCTAAATTACTTGTTAGGTAAATTATTTAACTGCTGCCCCCGGTCTAAAATAGCTACCAGGAAAATTATACTCAGATTCTAGGATTCTGTTTGTCCTAAGGCATGCTACTGTCTCTCCTAATTCAAAAACCATGGAAATTTAGGCACAGTTCTTAGTGCTCTAAAAATGCTCTACAGGGCACGTGGGACAACAGCATGAATGGACTGATGCCTTGTTTTGGTGGCTTGCAGGTAAGGAGGATACTCCCTAGCTTTATTAACCCATCCCTAAACTGTAGGGTTGTGTTTATTTGATTATTCAGTGGTTTAAAATGAGGATGGCTTCACCCCTTCAGTCCTAATTTCCAGTGCTGGATCACTACCTCAACACCCGTGCAGCACAGTGTTGCTGGAGGGGAAAGCCACAGTGTATTTCATTTCAAATGGGCTCAGAGAGCTGCTCTGCCATGTTTTCCTGCTTCATGTCAATTGCCCAGAACATTGCACAGCAGTCCAGCCAAACCTTCTCTTCTCTTCCCAAGGACAAAGCCCTCCTCCCTCAAGAAGAGGGTCTTGTCTATGTTACTAAGAAGATCTACTCTACTCCTGAGAAGATCAAGACCACCATCTTCAATTAAAATACTGCTTTCTTTACTTCCATTTTATTTCCTTTCTTCCTTACCATACTGGGGGACAGATGTTCCCATTCCTTCCCCAAATCAACCTTCCCAATTGTGTCCTTGATTCCATCTCCTCTTTCCTCTTGTTGGACCTTGTTCATGTCATGATCACAACTTGCCAGCATCTCCTGTTCTTCTCTGTCCTTAGACTAGAAGTGTGCAGGTTCCTCTTGTTGCATTTTGCGGTTGCAAACTCATCTGTTCATAGAGATCTGGTGGGTCATCTAAAGGATGGAAGGGTTAGATGGGGCTGATTAACCCCAAAGCTTATGCCTCAGAAAAAGGGAGCAGCTATCACTTGGTTCAGCCGACTGTTGTCATGGGGCAATACAGACCACATCTGATTTCTGAAAAGCAGACAGGAATCTAGATTTCCATATGAAATCTGATAACTTTTAAATGGTGGACACTAATTTAAAAGACTGAACAACTCAAAAGATCGGTTGAGTGGGTCAACCAAATACCTCGTGGGCCCCAATCACAACCTCTCGTTTAAACATTCATTTGACTCTGCTTCCTATTTCAATGTTATTTCACTCTCAGAACTTCCTAAACATCTAGTCTGTAACTGTTATTCTTTTCCACACCCATGACTCTCTCCCCAGCCAACTTCCGTATGTTTTCCACTCTGCTGAAAGTATACTCCTGAAGGTCACCAGGAAGCTTCTAGTCACCAAATACTCCAGAACGCCTGTGTGATATATATACTTTTGTACATCCTTAAAACAGTGGTTCTCAAAGGGATCCCAGGAGAAGCAAAGCAATATCAGCATCACCTGGGAACCTTCTAGAAATGCAGAATCTCATGCCCCTCCCAAGACCTACAAAGTCAGAAAGTCTGGGGGTGAATCCAGCAATCTATGTGTTAATAAGCCCTCCAGGGGATTCTGATGCCTGCAGGTTTGAGAACCACTGCCGTAAAATATACCTGCTTGTGAATCCATGGAGGAGGAAGAATTCTACATGTGGGGAATTAATCTCTCCGTATCTTGCCCTACAACTGCAATCCCTCTTCTACACGTCAGGGAACGTCTCTGCATTGATGGAGCACTCTTTGTTAAAGGATTTTCACATTTTATCATCTACTTTCTGCATAAGAATCCTACATGTTAGGCAGAGCAAGCCAAACAAGCTTATTATCCCCATCTGGCCATCTTATAAATGTGAAAACTAGCAATAAGAGGTTAAGTGGTTTTCTTAAAATCGCAGTTAGTACAATGTCAGAGTTAAGACCATTAATCTGGTTTCCTGACATAAATCACAGCCTTTTCTTTTTTTCTGTGTTTCAGAAATAGCATTTTTTCCTTCTTGTAAGAGTCAACTACGTTAGCTGCAGAAAAGCTGGTAAGCACAGAAACTACAACAGAAGAAACCAAAAAGTCACTCAGAATTCCATCATCTGTTACTGTGCATTTTCTTTACCTCTTTTTTTTCTTTAAGTGCATGAGTCCACACCTGCACAGGTGCAGCCCTCTTTTCTATCGCACGATATTGTCAGGAGATAAGCAGCTCCCTTGTCCTCAGAGCCTATGCTAACTTTCTGGGGAGATCATAAATGAAAAACTTCAAGAATTATTTTCTCTATTTATTGTTCATCAAAGTTATAAGTAACTCTGAAAGGAGATGCAAAACCTAAATGAAAGGAAATCAGCTTTGCTGATTTTTCTAGTGGTCATGACAGACAGGGGAAATTGCTAATCCTGATATGAAAATATTCAATATCTCTATGCTATTAGGGGTGCCTGAGGCAACGCCAACTGCAGAGAGTGTGTGTGTGGACTCACTGTGACTAACCATAATAGAATCCAATAATAAAAACACTCTTCATTACCATAACAGCCTAGTATGTCAATAAAATTGAGACTGCTCCTGCCATAAGCCAAAAATTAGAAAATATACCCAAGGGCATGCAGTGGGAAACTTTTAATTTTTTATGGACCCAGAGAATTAGTTTTCCCTGATTCTGGCATTCCTCTAAAATCCAGTATTCCCTTCCTCACTTCCTTAACTCACATACAAAATTAAAAAGCAAAGGCCCAAAAGCCTGAAGAAGATTCACGGGGAGGCCAACCGAAGTGCTATTTCAGACAAAGAACCTTTTTTTAGTGCACTTGTAGATATTTATTTTTAGCCACACTTGGTTATCTCATTGGTTAGCAAGAACGTTTGCAAAGGTGTTCTGAGTTCCTTTGGGGGATTCTTGTAAGAATTCCTAACCTGCTGGATCTTCACTTCAGAATATAATCCCAGCAATGAAACCAACAGTTTTATTTCAGAGCAGTGTTTGTAGGGAAAAAAGCCTCCTAACAAGAACAATCCCATTTGTGGAGTGCCTGCTGTGTGCTGGTACTGCGCTTGCACTCTCCAGATTGCTGCTGTAAGCTCTTTCTCAAATTATGAAATATTTTAAACATTCAAAGAGGTATAGCAAATACAATGATCACCAGTGAATCCACTGCCTGACTTATTCAGATTTTAACATTTTGTCATATTGACACTGATTTGAAAGAAAGAAAATATTAAAGTTGAAGCCCCTCATACTCTCCCACCCCATTCCCCTCTTCTTTTCCTCAACCCCTTTGCTATTTATCATTCCCATGCACTTTTTTAAAGCTTTCCTTTCTCTCTCTCCCATTATGTGTGTATATATATATATGTGTGTGTGTATGTCTAAAACATTTCTATAAATGGTTTCATAATATACATATGCAACTTGCTTTTTTTGCCCTATGTTATATTATGCAAGTTGATCCTTTATACATAACCTCTTTGTCTCAATTTCCTCACCTGTCAGAAAGAGACAATGCTGCTGCCTGCAAGAGGACTAAATGATTCTGGTGAAGTGCTAGCACGATGTCCACTATGTGATAGGCATTTTTTTTTTTTTTTTTTGATAGCAGTTAATTACAAACATTTTACTATTACCCGACACACCATGCTGCCTTTCATGAGATTAGCCAAAGCAAATTCTTCTTGCCTTATCTGGCAATTAAGCTCTCCTAGGAATGCCTTCCATAAACTCACGGATTTCTACCTACTTCACATGACCCCAGGACAGAGCAGCACCATAGGCTGATCGGACACACAACGGCACAGACACACACGCACACGTCACACGCACAAAGGTTATCTGTGTGCCAGGAACCGACTGGAGCTGCTCTGTATTTATCCATCTCACCCACACAACTCTATGCATTTCACAGGTGAGGAAACTGAAGCACAAAGAGGTTCATAAATGCTGGAGACCACAGATCTAGTCAGTGCTGCCACAGCTGGATGCTAATTTCAGGAAGTCCTGTTCCTGAGCCTGTGCTCAGGGTTGATACTCGGCTGCTTCTCCACCTCTAAGCCTGCATAGGTTTCTCTATTTTCTGGTGTTTCAAAAGCTGCACGTTCACAAAAGAGACATGCAACAGCAAACGTCATATGTGCTTCCCAGGGTATTTACTGAATTATTTACTAAAGACAAATACCCAGAGTCATTAGCATTGGACAGCAGCTCACACTCAGCTCAGTTGAAGCAGATATAAATATGTTGTGCAGGAGAGCAGATCCGAGGTTTCGGCTCCCTGGCTCCCAGCAGTCCTCACAAACAAGCAAGCAGATTTCCCTCTTTATCATGAGACACTGGTTTCTGTATGCTCAGCCAAACAACAAACCATCATTCCCTTCCCTCTGAAACGACACGAAGGAATGACATAGGAATTTGTAAGATTGGCCTTTCGTTGATGCAGTGGGGTAGATGGTAGAAAAAACTGTTGAGGGCACCTTTGTGAGCGTGTTTAAACCTCCACATAGTTCCAGCTGAGCAGTAAGGATTTTGCAGGACGGATGCCGGATATGGCTAGTTGGTGTGAAAATTATGACCTTTGTAATTTCACCTAATTGTTCAGCAATACTGGTCAGCCTCTTCAGGTAGTCTAGGCCCAATTAGTTTTTGTTGTTCCTTTTTGTTTTTTACCAACACAGCTCAAAACATCTTCCCAGTTTCCCGATGGCGCTGGTCTAGCCATAAGGGATAAAGCATTTCTAGGTGGAAAATGAAGGAAGAATCACAAGACACAGTTCAGCCACAGTGGAGGATGATGGTAGCCCTTCTTCATTTCAAAGGGAGAGAGTGCAAGAGGAAGTGCGTTTGTGCTAAACTAAAACAACAAGAACCTGCTCCTAAAAAAAAAGACCTGCTCCTCTCTGGAACAGGTTGCTGCACCAGATTGTGCAACCTCCCTCTCCCAAGACCTTGTGGTACAGGATGAGACACATCTGATCGGCACAGCCAGCTTCCAGAGTTATTTCCAGATGCCATCAATAAACCTTTAAGATTCTCATGAATCAGCAGGACCAGTGCGTGCCTTCCAGACACGAGGCAGCTCACCTCTCTTCCTTGCCCTCGGCTCAGGTTGCTTAGGTGAAAAAAGTTAAATAAACAACAACAAAAATAAACAAGCAGCACAATCCAGATACCTAGAATCCCCTTGAGCAAAACACAGGTATTCATTCGTTCTGTTTAAAGGAGGCAGGGAGGACTTCCCTGGTGGCGCAGTGGTTAAGAATCCGCCTGCCAATACAGGGGACATGGGTTCGATCCCTGGTCTGGGAAGATCCCACATGCCGCGGAGCAACTACGCTTGTGCGCCACAACTACTGAGCCTGTGCTCTAGAGGCCGCGAGCCACAACTACTGAGCCCATGTGCCACAACTACTGAGCCCATGTGCCACAACTACTGAAGTGGTGTGCCTAGAGCCTGTGCTCCACAACGAGAAGCCCCCCGCAGCAATGAAGACCCAACACAGCCAAAAATAAATAAATAAAATAAAATTTTTAAATAAATAAATAAAGGAGACAGGGAAATAGCACATATTTTCTTTTGGTCTGTGTCACTGTCTGAATTCTACTATACCAACCAGGATCTTTTTTTGGCTGTATTTTTATATTTGGTTGGGTGTCCTTTTTTTAGAAGGTGTTCAACGGAAAAAACAAATACCACCAGCGATTCAAAAAAAAAAAAAAACCACGAAGGTGAGTTTACTGCTTGTGCAGTAAGAGAGAACCAGAGCTACGTTACTCAAGAACTGAGTTCAGCTGGTCTCCCTATGCTAACAGCAAAAGGAGCCATTTATTTCTTATTAGGAGAGATTCTACGCATTACAAGAAATATCTGAGGTAGACTGGGTTTAGGGTAGTCAGATTTAGCAAATAAAAATCCAAGATGCTCAATTAAATTTGTATTGCAGATAAACGAAGAATCATTTTTAGTATCAGCTTATTCCGTGTAATATTTGGGACATACTTATACTAAGAAATGGTTGTTTACCTAAAATTCAAACAATGCGTCATCCAGTTTTTTATCTAGCAGTCCTGATTAGGTGAGGCTCTTTCGGGTTCAGAGTCAGGCAGCAGCAGCTAGGTCACATGCCCACACGTGGGACTTGGTAACATTCCTCTTTCACAATGTCAAGTCAGGGTTGCACTACAGTGCATTCTGCCACAGGGACCAGAAACCAAATTCTTCCATCTGGGATCACCCTTTGTCCATTAAGCCCAGTGGAATAGAATACTAATTTGGGGAGCAATGCACACAGATTCTCCAGGAACTCAAGCCAATACAAGAGGGATCGCAGTTACCAGTGCCTCCTGGAAAAGGAGGATCTGTTGTTGGATGCTGCCGGTGTAGACTGGGGTCGGGAAGGCGGTTCAAGGAGGGCGTCTTTGACGATGACTGCTTTCTAGCTTGTGAAGCTCGTTGGAGGACAAGGTTTTCACAGATATCCAGAAGATGGGAAGATCTACCGGGAAGACTGGAAAGGCTGAGTGGGCACAACAATCCCTCTCTTCCTCCCCAGCTGCCCAGTGAACACCTCTACCTAAACCTCCTCCACCTGGGTGTCCCAGGAGGCTCTCACACGCGGCATGCCCAACACTTCCTTCACTTTCTTCTTCTCCAGACCCACTTGTCCTCCGATAATTCCTGCCTCATGTACAGCCAGCACACAAAGGCACCAACAGCCCAAGGCTGCCAGCCTCCCTCCCGCCTCGGTCAGTGAAATGCCAACACCTCGTGACACTGCCTCTGAGATGTCTCTCCAGTCCCACCTCCCGCCTGTCCCGTAATTCAAGCTGTCATCATTCCTCACCTCCACATCAGCAGAAAGGTCTTAATGAGCCTCCTCCCCAGCCAGCCATTTCCTCTTTTTATCTCCTCTTCTCAAAAAACGCAATTTTGAGGAGGTTTCTCCGTTTCTTAAAAACCTAAGCGGCTTTTCATGCCTGGGGAATAAACTCCAAATCGCCTTGGGGCAGGCACACGGGTCCTTCAAGGTTTGGCAGTGATCTTCATTTCCGGCCTCTCAACCAGCACTCTCCCTCATCAACAGATGGGGCCCAACTACCGGCCAGTTGTCTGCCATCTGATGCTCGTTCAGGTCAGGAGGGCTTTGCACAGACTGTTCCTTTACCTGGAATGTCCTTCATCTACCCTGCTTTTGTCTGGCAAATCTGTTCTTCCAGACCCTGCTCAAGTGGTAGGCCTGCTCCTGGTAAGCTGTTTCCTTCTGTGTTGCAGAGTTAGCTGCTCCCTGGTCTGTACCCCCATAGCACGTGGACCTGCCTTCATTCTAGGACTCACCAGTTTGCACTGAGTGTGGCAGCGGCAGGTCTGTCTTCCCCAAAGGATGATGAGCTTTGGGGGCAGGGACTTGCTCACCACGTCTTTGAATCCCTGGGACTTTGCACAAGCACTGACTATAATGATTATAGCAGTAATGATTATTGTGGCTAATACTGGCTGAGTGCTTATGTGCTGGGCAATTTTCTAGACCCTTTATCTATTTTTAACTCTTTAATCCTGACAACAACCCTATGAGCCCAGTACCATTATTATCTCCATTTGATAGAAGAAACTGAGGCCAAGACGTGAAGGGCTGGTCAAAGCACTGTGGCTAGTGGTTTCAACTCAGCTGCAAAGTAGAAGCACCTGAGAAACTTTCTAAAAATACTGATGCTCAGAGCCACCGAGAACCAATGCCTCAGAATCTGTGGTGGGCCGGGACCTGGAGGGGTTTATTAAAACTTCCCAGGTGATTCTAAGGTACCAGCTTTGAGGATCACTGACCCACTTGCTTCATCCTAAGAAACCTGAACCAATGTTGGGGGGACAGGAGAGGAGCCAGAGAATTCTGGAGGGAAAAAGGGACCAGGACTCTGACAGCCGGGGGCTCCAAAGCTCTGCGGCCACGCCCCTAAGTCCCCCATCAAGCATTAGACTCCTGTAGAGGAGCGCAGTGCCAGGCCCACTTGACATGCTGCTCTGCATCCTTCCTGAGTATTGCAGAGAGGACCACGTTCTTTCCTTAGCACATGGCTGGCTTGAGATCAGCAGTGGGAAGGGAGGTGGAGACGGCTCCTTTCCAACCTGGGTGTGCACTTCACCAGGCAACAGAGGAAGGCTCTGGCGGAATTAGACATTTCTGAGCACATGCACTATGATTCCACCTAATCTTCTCCAAGGACAGAACTGGTCCTGTTTCTCTCGGTGCACCAGCTGCTTCTCTGAAATCACTCCCTTGCCAAAATTAGAATGTGTAATGCAGTAACCACTTTCCACGGAGTCAAAAAGTTGTCGAAAGGCAGGATTTGACCATAAGAATGTTCATTTGATGAGTGCCTGAAAGGTATTTGGTTATGTGACGTCACTGCCAGCTGCTTGCCAGGGAAGAAATAAGAACAGAAATGAGAGAAACTTGATGCAGAAAGCATGAGGACTTGATCCAGAATAAGGATAAGAAGGCAGGGGATTTTTTTTTTTTTTTTGGCAGATATAAAAGACCTAGGAAAGGTGAGTTACTGCAGATGTATTAGGAGGAATCAAATGTGGAACCACGGTGGGGCTCATACAGTGCAGGAGAGATCAATTCTGACCCAGGAACTGAGGGGTTACAGCTGGATCCCAATGAGAAAAGCCGGGGATTCCCTATGGCTGAAGTAAGAACACGGTGGTATCTTCAAGGGTTGTATCTGTCAGAATGATCATCATGGTGAGTGAAGATGCTGTTTAGCACAGGCTGGGCAGCCAGGCAATCCCAGGCAGCTGGATCTGGGCTCAGCCCCTTATAAGCTCTGTCACTTAGGGCAAACTCCTTAAACCCAGAGAGCCTATTTCCTCATACGCAAAATATTCTTAATACTAAAGACCTACCTCATACAATTTGGGGAAGGAAGAAATGAAGAATCCACATCAACAATAATAGCTAATACTTCTAGAAGGGGGTGGGGTGTGTGTGTGTGTATAAGAAATCTATTCACTTAATCTTCACAACAACCCTTGGAAGTAGGTACTATTATCATTTCACAGATGAGAAAACTGAGGAACAGAGAAATTAAGTGACTTCCCCAAGTTCATGTACATAATAAGTGGCTAAGCCAGATTTTGAACCAAGGCAATCTGGTGTCAGCATCTAGGCTCTTAACTGCTATGCTATGCTCAAAATTCTCTGCAGGTATTAACAGAATAAATGAGGAAAAATGTCAAACGCAAAAAAAATGGAAATGCCAGAATCCCTAAATTACGGCTTTCAAAGGCGGAGTCCCCTAATCCCTCAGGCGCCAGGAGTGGCATTTAGACCTAGATTCACTTTCTATCACACCCTCTCCTTTTCTTTGCACCCTCTGGCTGGATGGAAAAGAGCCCCGCCCTGTAAAAGTGCACAAAGGACCAGATAGGCACCCTGTGGCATCTGAATGTAGACTTGATGGGAAGAGTGACCCTCTTCCTAGTTTCCTTGTCACTAAAGGAGCTGGAGGTGCTCCTCATGAGTCCCTTCTGATTCTCACAACTGGCAGCTGCCAGCATCTCTCACTTACATCAACCACGCAGCTTCTTTGAGAGAATCTTTGAGAGAACCAAGCGGTCTTTCTAGCAGCAAAGGTATGTAAATGATTGATTAAGTGCAAAAGGTGCACAAAACGCACCTTTTGTTGTCCTCAGACCACCAGTGACTCCCCTGGCTCATCAGGCAGTGAGGACAGGAACACACAGCTGAATCAGTCTCATCCAATCACGTCTCTCAACTCAACTGATGCCCACCAAGGGCAGCTCACCTAATTTCTCAGATTCTCAAGCCCCAGCATTTTTAAAACCCTGGATATTATCTCTGTTGACAATCAATAAAGCTTTTAAGAATAGAGATAGCTTTATTCTGGAGAGTTCTAAGTGCTGGTAAGCAGAGCTAAGAACATGGGGGAAAAAAGTAATGACCCTAAACTATTAACATCCCCAAATAGTTTGTCCATTTCCTATACAATGGGGTGCTTTTCACTTAGGCTGGCACAAAACCAATCTTTATTTTTAAACTACCACCTTCCTATCACGTATTCACCTCTATTTTTAAGGAATGAATGAAATTACATTACTGTAAATAGTGGAATTTGAACGTCCAAGTTTCAAGTGTCTTTTAGTACTTCCTGGCTTTAGTTTTTTCCGTTTTCTCCTTTTTTCCACCAAGCACAGAGTGTTTACCTACTCAGCCATCTCTTTAGAATAAGTTATTCCTTCAAAACTACTATCCCACCAAAGGTATGTACTAGTGAGAAAACCAAGCTGAGGACCAGATAGGCACCCTGTGGCATCTGAATGTAGATTTGATGCGAAGAGTGACCCTCTTCCTAGTTTCCTTGTCACTAAAGGAGCAGGAGGTGCTCCTCATGAGTCCCTTCTGATTCTCATAACTGGCAGCTGCCAGCATCTCTCACTTACATCAACCACGCAGCTTCTTTGAGAGAACCTTTGAGAGAACCAAGCGGTCTTTCTAGCAGCAAAGGTATGTAAATGATTGATTAAATCGTATATTTGAACATGCACGCAAGAAAGATATGCTTTAAAAAAAATAAGGCAAAAACTGGAGCCCCCAACACTTTCCACAATACTAACAATTTAAGCTACATTACAGAGGTGAGAAAGCTCACTACTTAGCTTTCACCACGGTAAGCCACTGCACTGAGTCCTCAGAGATTGTGAAAAAGGGGTCACACCCTCGGTGGCAGAGTAAGAGGAAGGATTCACCTGCCTCCAAAGACCCTGCCCCACTGCCTGCCTTCCCAGAACCACAGTCCATCCCTCCTTCAAGATCGAGGTTCTCCATGAAGATGCCCCAGTAAACACTCAGTCCCCAACTAGGCTGAGTCAGGCAGTGGGGAGGACGGTGAACACAGAGCTTGGAGTGTGACAAATTCAGTGAGAGCCTGGCCAACGATCTCTCTCATCATGTGACCTGGGGCACATACCCCTCTGAGCTTGGGACTCCTCAGTGACAAAGGGACTGGCACTCAGCATCTGTCCCACCTTCCTTCCAGTATGCTTTCCTCAACGGCAGAGGCCAGAAACAATGACATTTCCAGCCTCCCTTGCAGCTAGGGTGCAGGGTGCTATTTAGGTTTAGCCAAGCAGAGACTCTCAAACTACATTCAGAAGGTGACAGTGAGAGGCTATACTGCTCCTTTGCTCTTTCTCCTGGAAATCATGGAGAGAATTTTTTTTTTTTATTAACCTGTGGTGTTTAGTGACCAGGCTCATAAGTACTGAGAGGCAGGGCACTGGTGGCTTATCCCAGAATGCACCAGTTCCCATGGCAGCTTCCTGATTCCTCACCTTCCCAACTGAGGCAGAAGCGGCAGCTCTCCGGGCAGGCCAGTCTTACCGTGTGATTCTGGGAGCAATTCCTAGAGACGCAGCCTGCTCGTCCTGCCCTCCCAGTGATTTCTGTAAGCACCCAGTTCCTCCATTAAAGCCCTCTCTCTCTTTAAAATAATAGAGTGGTTTCTGTATTTTCTGCAACTGAACTCAGACTGACACATCTCTCCCTCCTTCGGAGTGGGTGTGAGGACTAAAAGACTAAAAGGAGGCAGTTAAGGGCATAAGCTCTGGGCTCAGATGGCCTGAGCTTAAACCCCACTGCTTCTTGTTTGCTTGCTCTATAACTACGAGCAAGTCCCTCAATCTCCAATTCCTACGCAATGGGGTTCTCACTGATCAATAAGCAATGCTTGTAGAATGCTTGCCACAGTACTTGGTCCTTAGTAGGAATTCAATAAGTGTCAGTGTCTTTTTGTCCCAAGCTCCTGTAGAGCCCTCTGTATACCTCTATTCCAGAACTTGTATTGATTAGCCCTCTGTGAACACAAACCCAGAGGACTGTCTATAATGTGGGAGTAAAAAGTATAGGAATATCCCAAACTCAGAACAAAGTGACTTGGGAGTAACCTTAAAGAAGGAGAACTGACAAGTGATTGTAACTGACCAAGTGGAGACGTAGCAATCTATATTATTGCACCCTGTTATGGAGATACTGTGTGAACAGGTGGTCAGGTATTGCACAGAGAGGGAAGTATCACAGTTAGACAGAGTTGGCCAGGCCTGTCAAAGGGCTGTCAAGGGTAGAGGAAATCTTGGCTGAGCAGGTGTTCCTCTTTCCTCAGTAAGGTCATCCCTGCTGTGGTGAGAGTCTGTCAAGCATTTTAGCAAAGCAACACTTCTTGAGTCCATGATGATGCTATCATCTGGCTTCCCGTTTTGTTATCTATACAGAGCCTATGGTCAGATCAGTCAACTTGACAGTTTAATTCCTCATTTTAAATTAACAGATTGTCACCCTGATTATGATACTTGGTTTTCCAAGTACTTGTCTACTGGGGGATAATAAGGCACTGATTTGTTGATCTGGGCTTTCCTTTCGATTTTAGAGATGTAGTTCTCATTGTATTTTAATGGGCTCTAATTGGATTTGTATTAATAGACAGCAATCCTAATGAGCTTGGGCAATACAAGTCCACCTCTGAGAGACAATCCCTTTGCAATGGGCCATTACAATCAGGGTTATGAGTCCACTGGGCTGAGAGCCAGGCTCCTGCCCACAGCAAATTCACTGAGGTAAATGCTACCTGCTTCCAGTGCACTGTGTCATCAGATATAACCTTCAAACTTGAGCATCCAAACTGTATGCGATGATCTGCTTTCATGTCTGTGTGAGCTCCTGGTGTGCAATGACCATGCTTCAGTCAGATTGTACCTCCAAACGCCCCACTGAGTGCCAGGCACATACATAGTTGATATGTAATAAACATTTGATGCACAAATCCATAAACAAATGGATGTGTCCTTCTGCAGAGGAGTTTTTTTAAAAAACGATAGAAACAAAGAGAAAAAGGAAATTCCAAAGGGATTCCAAGAAGAGGAAAATCATGGGCTTAAATATTCTATGGTGATTTTTGAAAATACTCAAAGCCTAGCTATTGATATTCCCACATTTTTGGATAGCTATTTATATCCTGTTGCTATCATGAGTGGATTAGTTTTCTACTGCAGTAAAACAAACTGTCACAAACGTTGAGGCTCACGACAACATCCATTTATTATCTCCTAGTTTCCACAGGTCAGGAGTCTAGGCATAGCACGGATCAGCTACGTTCTTAGTTTGGGCAAGCATGTTATTAGGTGACAACTAATTCACCTCTGGCAAGCACTAAAGATTATACTAGAGTTCCAGATTATTCTGGAACTAGAAAACCAGATTTTATCTGGTTTTATTTCAGACTAGGCTCTTTGCAAGAGGTATTGACCTAAGTCTGTTCATTTCATGCAGAGAAAGACCACCTTTCTAAACTCCTCCTAGAAAATGCTGAAGTTCAGGGGAGACTGTGGGGCGAGAGGGCAATGGTATCACAAATGTATAAAACTAGAGCTTGGAATCCATGCCCCAGGCTTCCACTGCAGCCTCTAAAAAACTGAAATGTTTACCTCAAAATTCTGGAGCCAATGTATTCAATTTGCCAACATACAACTAAAACAACTGACTGGCCAAATGATGGTAAATTGTAAATTCCTTGAAGGCAAGGGTTGTGTCTCATTTATCTCTGTACCCCAAGAGCCAAGCACGGGATCTGTCCTGCATTCAGTACACTGTATGTTGATAAATTCAAGAGTTTTGGATGAAACTAAGCATGCCAGCAAAATATATGGCTGCATTTAAAAAATTATGAATACTTATTAGAAAATTTCACTGATTCATAAATTTAGTTGCAAAGAAGAAAGGAAAAAAATTATAAAGTAATGTCTTTTATTTGGTTTCTTCTGCTTCTCCTCCTCCTCTTCCTTCTTCTTCTTGCTTTAAATAATGATCACTTAAATTCTACAAGGTTATTTTTCTTTATCAGAAAATGGACACAAAACAGAAATATCCCCTTGACAGTTAAAAAATAGCTTGAAGAAAAGGTGAAGCTCAGAATTGAAATAAACACCCCAAATACCCCAATAAGCCAATGGGATTTCCTAGTCTTTTAAAATCACATACAACCCAGTAAAGATCTTGACATACCAACAGAGAAGAGATTTCACCACTGAGTCTATATTAGGGTAATTTCAATATCAAAAAGGAAGAACTAGTTTACAGAGCATGAAAGAAAATAACCTACGACCCAGCCATGGCCATGAAGTCCAGTCTTTTGCCTGAACTAAGTTGGTGAAGAAGACAGACACAGGGAGGGCCCATCAACTTGCCCAGATCCCATCACACTTTGCTTGTCCCCATGAACATGACCCAATCCCTCCTCTGGAAGAGGGAGGGAAAGAACAACCATAAGTAACCTGTTGGCAGTCAGAAAGTTGTTCTGGACTTTGCAGTTGGGACTATTTCATATGAAATTCTGATCTTCCCTAGTTTGTTTCCATTAGTCTTCAATGAAAAAACAAAACAAACCTAAGAGTTAGAATATACATTATTTGGAAAATAAATCCTCCTTGCTAAAAAGGAACAAGAAAGCATGGTTTCCTTCTGTCGGCCTTTGGGACCAGAACATCCAATGGGAGTAGTGTGTACCTTGAAGGTTGTTCAGTGGGGTTGGGTTGTGAACGTGAGGGCCCAAGGGGACGGGAGACCCTTGTCAGGTTTGGTTTGTTTGTAGTAAGGAAGGTGATTCCTCTTAAAGAGCACTACAGTCTAATACCTCAAAGTTATTTTATCCCTTACCAGTCGCTGGGGTCCACCGATAATTCCTGCTAATCAGGCAAGTTGCAACTAAGATACATCCTCTTGTTCTACTAAGGTAAAATCATCTCTTTGCCTTTCCTCAGTAGCTTACCCCATGCTGCAATGCACCTTTCCTCTGAGGCTCCTGGGATAGAGTGCAAAAAGTGCTTGCACAGCTATTTTGTGTCACGATTACACAGCAATCAGTGTGCAGCCTATTGATTTATGTGAAGATGCTCATCTTGCTGAGCACAAGGAAATCAAGAACAACGAGCCTACTTTGAGGTCCTACTGTTTTTAGAGAAAGTCAGGGCTTCCCTGGTGGCACAGTGGTTGAGGGTCTGCCTGCCAGTGCAGGGGACCCGGGTTTGAGCCCTGGTCTGGGAGGATCCCACATGCCGCGGAGCAACTGGGCCTGTGAGCCACAACTACTGAGCCTGCGCTTCTGCAGCCTGTGCTCCACAACAAGAGAGGCCACGAAAGTGAGGGGCCCGCGCACCGCGATGAGGAGTGGCCCCCGCTCGCCGCAACTAGAGAAAGCCCTCGCACAGAAACGAAGACGCAACACAGCCAAAAATAAATAAATCAATAAATAAATTAAAAAAATAAAAAAAGAAAGTCAAACAAAACACAACTACAAACAGGCACCTAGACCTGGAATACAAAGCGTAACAGTTTTACTTAGCTTCTGAGTCTTACTATGCCTGCCATGTGGTAGCAAGTTGGCATAACTTAAATATCAGAGGACCTTGTTTTGAAATTCCACGACCATATCTGGTTTCTCAGTGTAGGTGTCCAACTTGCCAACAGATGGTGCCCGGCATTTTACCCATTAAACTCTATGATCTCCATAACCATTTAATAATAAGATTGGACCAGATAAGATCAGAGAGCAGATTTTCATTCTGCACAGAGATTCTGCCGGCTTTTCAACAGCAAAGTGAATTTATGGAGTAAAAGCCTCTGAAATTATCCATAAAAACAGAGCTATAAGCAATATTCTGCAGTCAGTTCTCAAGAATAAAAGAGTTTGGAGAAAAAGGCAGCAATGCAGCCATATGGACACTCTCACTTGAAAGATGAAAAACTGAAAATGTGGAAACTGATCACTTAAAGTAATTGGTAACTATCCTTTTAAGTGAAAAATACTTTGGTTGCCCTTGGTTTGGCATCAATCATTCATTCAGTAATTGTTTACTGAGCACCTATATTTGGTGCTCAATAAATATATACAATTACCTAGAAGGTACTCTTCTAGGTAGTAGGGATTCATGTGTGAACAAAAATTCCTGTCCTGACGAAGCTTATATTTCGTTGACTTCTATGTTTCTACCATAAACCATGTACTGGCATAGATCGGGCTCCTGAGGGAGTGAGAAAGTCACCCTTTAGGTTACTGAACTGCAGATAAATGCCCTGCTATATCCTGTTGTTAAAAAAATAACATGGTCTTTTAAAATACGATGGGTTAATATTTATCACTCTGCTTCTTGGCTTCCCAAGCAGGACAGATTTTTGTACTTCAGTCTGAGCCACACAACTTCATTTTGCTGAATGTCGGTGTGATCGACAGATGATTTTTATTACTCATCAGAGCATTTTTCAATCGAATTTTGGAACCCTGTTGCTTCCGATTTTACTGAGAAAACAGAAACAAAAAGAGAGCTTTCACAAATCCCTCCAACACACTCACCCATTACCTGCAGCCGTGCCGTTACCTGTCTTCACTCCTTCCTAGGTGGTGCCCATCAAAGCCAACCCTTCCATCTGTACCCAGAATCTCCCACCCCTTCCCCACTTACTCAGGGACATTACCACAGCAATTCTCCCCTCTTTGCATCGTCAACTCTCCCTCTTTTGCTGTGTCATTCCCATTACCACACAAATGTGCTATTCTTTCTTCCACTTAAAAAAACTCTTGACCCTACATTTTCTCTTGGCTTGCACCCATTTGTTTGTTTCCCTTTACAGGTATCTCTAATTTCCACTTTCCCATTCCTTGAACCCACTTTACCTTGGTTTTCACCCTACTCACTCCACCAAAATTGGTCTTGTCAAATGACCAATGACCTTCCTCGTGGCTAAATCTGATGTTCAATTCTCTGTCTTCTCCCTACTTGGTCACCAATTGATGCAATCACTCTCTTTTCTTTGAAATGCTTTCTTCACCTGGCTTCCTCATTCTCCAGGTTTTCTTATTTCCTCAGTAGCTACCACTTCTCAGGCTCCTTTGCTGGCTCTTCCTCATTTTTCTCCCGTCTCAATGCTATAAACCTCAGGACTCAACCTTCAACCTCTTCTCTTTATCTACACTCACTCCCAGGTGACTTTATTCAGTTCATGGCTTCACATACTATCTAGAGTCTTATGATTTCTGAACTTGTATTTCTAGTCTGAATTCTGGACTCATCTCCAACTGCCTACTCAACATCCCCATTTAGATGTTTACCTTAACCATTTAGATCACAAACTTAAATCCAAAATTTAACTCTATCTTCCACTTGAAACCTGCTCCCGTGAAGTCTTCCCATCTCAGTGAATGGCAGTTCCACTCGTCCAGTTACTTAGGCCAAAAATTTTGGTGTCACCTTTGATCTCTCTCTTTTTATCACACCCTGCATCTAATCCATCAGCAAATGCTGTTAGCTCTACCCTCAAGAGAGGTCCAGAATCTGACCACTTCTCCCTGCCTCTGTTGTGACCACACTGGTCAGGCCACCATCATCGCCAGCCTGGGTCATGCCACCAGCTATGCAAATATGTAGGTCACTCCTCTCCCACCTACAGCCTGTCTCGAATGTGCCACTGCCTCTAGCACAAGGCACACTGAACAGGATTTAGACTCTCTCAATATTTCTGTGGGTATTATCAATGTTAATTGTCATATCACTTTCACATCCATGGGCGCCAGGAGAAGGTGAAGCACTCTGTTTTGAACCTGCAGTTACCCCAGATAGATATACTGTCGTATGGTTTTAGAGTTCTTCTGATTCTTGTTGCCACTGGTTGTCATACTGATGGGATCTACGGGACAGCACACGCCTTGTATATGTGTACTGCCCACAGCCACATGGCCGCGGGGTAAGTGGACCCTGTGCACCCCACCATGCCAGGAGTTCTGGTGGGCACTGTATCTGCCTACCCAGAGGAGATGGCACCTTTCTCTTTGCACCAACGTGTCTTCTGCTCATCACGTCCTGTACCTATAGAGCTGTCCACACTTGAGGGGTGTGTGTGCCTTTTCTAACTGGTCTGCTCAGAGCAGGGAGCCTTTTGTAAACTGCTTAGAGACACTGAATAGGCCAGTAGCAGACCTGGCCATCACTGTGCTCACAGGAGTCTACCCCAACTCAGAACTCTGCCCAACCCCTGCTCCAAACAGATCACATTTGTTGCTTCTAAATTCTTTATGGGCTGGAAAACCAGGTAACCTAATTTATTTGAATTTTGTATATGATCAAAGTAAACAGACTCTTATAAAGAGTCTAAGAAATTGTATGATTAAGTGCCTGAACTCTGAACACTGATCTTCTAGCATCTATTTGGCTGTTCAAAAGTCGTCTGGACTTTGGATCTTGGTTCTGTTCTGGACATCTGGATATTGGACTTCCAGATAAATGGAAGTTTATGGGATTGCAATTATATGCAAATACAGATTGCCAGAAAGTGCTTTATTAATCTCTCAAGCTGACTACATGAACATTTTTTCAGGATATTCACATTCGAGCAATCCTTTATATAAAGACAATTTACTTGAACCCCACACTACAAATGTGCTTGAAACCACTCTAATCCTATTTTCTAATATTCTCACTCAGCACTTGCTGCTGTCTCTTCGTGTCTGTGGTTTCATTTGAATGAGAGCTCAGATATCCCCTCATTAGTTACCACACTATCCTATGAGACAAGGGAAGAAAGCCACCTGCTCCCATTTCTTGATGTAGAAAGTTGGGGACAGATAAACACATATAACTCATAAAATGTCAGCATTTAATAAGGGAGTAGGAACATAAAAATATTTAAATTGGTGTACAGAAACTAAAATTTAACAATGAGTTAAAGAGTGAGTCAGAAAGAGTCTCAGACAAGCATTTTTTTTTATTCCTGGACTGGTTAGGTTAAGGTTAAAAAAGAGAGAAGGGGAGTTCACAGCACATCACAAAATACTTAATATTATTTTTTTCAGGTGGCTTTAAAAAACCTCTTTAAACCTCTATAGCCCAACTCTAGGACTTTAAGAATTTTAATAGGAAGCCCCACGATGATCATATCCAATACAAGCTATTCAACTACAGGTACCACATTTGCACAAATGTGATCCACATTTGCAAGAACCTGAACGGAAATAGTCGTATAAGACTCTAAGCAGTTTTACTAAAAACAAATAACCAAAAGCATGTATTGGGGCTGCTGAGAGACAGGAAGCAGCGCTCAGGAGAGGTGCTTGGCGGAGGGTGCGATCCAAGGTGATTATATGCTGAATGTCACTGGCAATACCACTCATTTGGGGCTGGTCTCCCAGAGCCACGCGGTGAAATGAGACAGTTGGATTAATTTTTAGCGTGCCTGATGATTATGCACCAGTGAAGCATGTGGTGATACTTCCCAGGGCATTTAAATTCTTCCTCCTAAAGCGTAACACTATGTTATCCGATTCTATTTATTTTTCTTAAGTGTCTGTGACTTGCAGAGCATTAAGACGCCAAAACATATGTTTCCAAAGCCTGTTCTCACTTCTCACCTTCACTTAGACTTTCAAGGTCAGAGCTGTTTGTGGCTATCCACTTAGTTGGACTTAAAATAAAAGGCAGCAGGAAACAGCAGATTTGTAATGGCCCTTCAAAGTAAGCACCAAACGAGCAGCCTGGCACACCTGAACCTATTTAAATAAATCAGCCTCTTGTTCAGGGCCCCCAAACTCCATCCACCCCACCACTGGTCCCTGTGCAGCTGTAGCAAGCTAGCAGCAAGAGAGAGGATGTTTCCTGAACCCCTTGGAAACCACTGGAGCTTTGAACCAATTGTGCATTTTTGTACACAGCAGGATCGCATGGCTAAGTTCTCTTTACCCTCGGAGTGTGCTCATTAATTAGGTTTGTGCAATTACTGTTCATGCCAGGCAATGACAGAGTAGATCATTACTAGTATTGTTATTATTTACTGTATGTAGCTCCATATACTTACAAATCTTTGTTCAAAATGGATGCAAATGTTCCTAGGACCTGGAGTGGGAGAGGTTATATGTTTTGGGACAGAGTGGGTAGATGGGCAGGATTGGCCCACAGCCAAGATGTATAAAGCGAAGTGCCAAGGTTCAAACAACAACATGGGCGAAGTTCACAACTGGGAAAGAAGGACTGTGATCCAACTGCTTTCTTGACAACGCCTCTGGATAATACGTAGGGAAAGGGATTTGATGACAAGAAACTCTCTTAGGTAGTACAGAGAAGAATCAGGAGTAGGTTAAAAAGGGTGATGTAGCAACCAGACAACAAACATCCTGGGTCCAATGTTCAAGTAGATTCACGTTCCCAGGTTCTCTATAATCAATAAGTCCTGAACCTCAAACAACCCCTAAATCTTCCTCCAGTCCTTAGCTTCAAGGGGATCAAGCTTTCCAAGACCAACTCAAGGAAACAGGCAGCTTTAGGGTTGATCCAAAGGTTCCAAATCACTCTAGGTATAAGTAGATGCCTAGAGAACAATAGGGAACAGCTTGGAGACCCAGTCCCAGTCGAGGAGCTGCCCCATCTATGGAGCATATTCCTTATTCCACAGAATAGAAGATAATTGCAAATCATATATATGTTCTTGCCCCCAGAATATATAAAGAACTCTTAAATTCAACAGTAAGGCAAATAACCCAGTTTTTAAGTGGGCAAAGGATTTGAACAGACATATCTTCAAAGAAGATATACAAGTAGCCAATAAGCTCATGAAAAGATGTTCAACATCATCATCCTTCAAGAAAATGCAAATCAAAATCACAATGAGATACTACGCCACATCCACTAGGGTGGCTATAATCAAAAAAACATATAATAGCAAATGTTGGCAAAGATGTAGAGAAATTGGAACCTTCATACCTTGCTGGTAGGAATGCAAAATAGTACAGACACTTTGGAAAACAGCTTGGCAGTTCCTTAAAATGTTAAACATATGGTGAGCATATGACCCAGCAATTCTACTCTTAAGTGTATACCAAAGAGAATTGAAAACATATATCCACACAAAAACTTGTAAGCAAATGTTCATAGCAGCATTACTTATAATGGCCAAAAAGTGGAAGTAACCCAAATGTCCATCAACTGATGAATGGATAAACAAAATATAGTATATCCATACAATGGAATATTTGGCCATCAAAAAGGCAACAACATGGATGAACTTTGAAAACATTATGTTAACTGAAAGAAGCCAGACACAAAAGGCCACATACTGTATGATTCCCATTGATCTGAAATGTCCACAATAGGCAAATCTATAGCAACAGAAAGAAGATTGGTGGCTACCAGGGATGGGGACGGAAAGAGGGATGAGGAGTGATTATTAATAGATACAGGTTTCTTTTTGGTGGTGATGAACATGTTCTAAAGATAGTGGTGATGATTTTACAACTCTGAATATACGCAAAACCAGTGAATTCTATGATAAGTGAATTATATCTCAAAAAAACTGTTATAAAAAAGTCAATAGAGGACTTCCCTGATAGTGCAGTGGTTAAGAATCCACCTGCCAATGCAGGGGGCATGGGTTCGAGCTCTGGTCCGGGAAGATCCTACATACCGTGGAGTAACTAAGCCCATGCGCCACAACTACTGAGCCCGCGTGCCTAGAGCCCATGCTCTGCAACAAGAGAAGCCACCGCAATGAGAAGCCCACGCACCGCAACGAAGAGTAGCCCCCGCTCGCCGCAACTAGAGAAAGCCCACGCACAGCAATGAAGACCCAACACAGCCAAAAATAAATAAAATAAATAAATAAATAAATAAAAGAAAACCTTAAAAAAAAAAAGTCAATAGAGAGAAACACTACATAATGCTACACGGTAAGGAGAGCTACTTCGAGGCCACAGCTGTAGTGATCTGGCCTTTAGAACTGACGGCCCTTACCTGCCCTGACAG
The DNA here is from genome assembly GCF_949987535.1 of Balaenoptera acutorostrata. NCBI lineage: Eukaryota > Metazoa > Chordata > Mammalia > Artiodactyla > Balaenopteridae > Balaenoptera > Balaenoptera acutorostrata. The sequence goes on along the minus strand of NC_080069.1, from coordinate 55,800,759 downwards.
CCACACTTCCAACCTGAGGAGACTGGAGAATGTCTAATGAATTCTGTTTCTCAAGTCAGATATTTGTTGTTTGCTCCTTGACTTTAATACATAAGCAACTATGTTTTATGAATGATTCAGGCCCAGACTTTTTATCGTGAACACTCATCACCACCATTATCAATTCCCGAAGGGTATTCAGTGCCCTTTTCCCTTCTACCCTAGATACCAAGCGAGACACCAAATACTGCAGGTGGGATTGGTTAGTTCCTGAGTCAAAGGGAGTGATTTTTTTTTTTTTTTTTTTTTTTTTTTTGCAACTAAGGACTTTAATTGGAGGCAGCTCCTCCACAGTGGCTTCTCCGGGAGCTGAAGTGACTCTTGCTGGCGGCACAGGGATGGCTCAGATGTCTTCTCCTCCTCTGGGGAGTTTCCGAATCAGTCTTCATGGCCCCTGTTCACCGCCCCCTTCCTGCCGGAGACCCTCCAGCAGCCGTGCAGCCTCGGAGACCTGCGAGGGGGCTGCCGTCTAGAATGTTCAGGGTCTCCCAATGAGGCATGGCTGGTACGGCCAGCGATCCTGGGAGTAGCGGCTTGGGTTTCTCTTGTGAAATCCTCTTTTGGAAACATGTGAATTCACATCATGCTTTGATGGCTGAAGCTCTTGGGGTTGACTGGGGATCTTGGAGTCATCTGTGGCATTGGGTTCCTCACAGCATTTGCAGCATAAACAGAAGATCTTCGAGGCCAGGTTTTGGTGGGCTGCCATGGAAAGGAGTTGAAGCCTCTATTCTTCCAGCTTTGCTTGCAGGGGTGCCTTATTGAATCAACCGATCTTGAATTTGAGCCCGGTTCCCTGGGCAGGGCTGTTTCCTAAATAAACATGAGATTATTTTGGCTGTGTTGGGTCTTTGTTTCTGTGCGAGGGCTTTCTCTAGTTGCGGCAAGTGGGGGCCACTCTTCATTGCGGTGCGCGGGCCTCTCACTATCGCGGCCTCTCTTGTTGCAGAGCACAAGCTCCAGACGCGCAGGCTCAGTAGTTGTGGCTCACGGGCTTAGTTGCTCCGCGGCATGTGGGATCTTCCCAGACCAGGGCTCGAACCCGTGTCCCCGTCATGCATTGGCTGTTGTCCAGAGAGTTGAATACTTTTATGTGGCAACTGTTTCAACTTCTGGCTCCACAGCTGCAGCTGGCAGAGCAGAGATGGAACTGTCTGTGATGTCACAGGGCCTGGGAACCACGGAATGTTGGGGGCAGAGGGGTTTGGACTGACTACAAATGCAGGGAGGAGGGAGGATGTCTGCTGATCCTCTCTCTAGTGGTCCTTCCCTCTGTCCACTATGCCATGCTGTCCTTTGGGGCACTGGAATGGAAGTCCTGGTGCCTCTGGTGAAAGCATCTTGAGGATGGCTGGGCCAGAAGGGGGCAGTATAGCACTGGATGCAGAAGACCTGGGTCCACATTCTGTCTCCGTACCCAGCAGGGTGGTAACCTTAGGCAAATAGACGTCATGTCTTGGTTTCTTCCTCTTTAAAGTGGGAATAATAGGACTTCCCTCGTGGCACAGTGGTTTAGAATCCGCCTGCTAATGCAGGGGACACAGGTTCGAGCCCTGGTCCGGGAAGATCCCACATGCCGTGGAGCAGCTAAGCCCGTGCGCCACAACTATCAAAGGGAGTGATTTGATCCAAGGTAGAAAACACAGATGCTGGCAAACCAACATAAGGCCCAGCCACGACTGGATGGAGATATGACAAGCTAAGACTAAACATTGATGATGTATACAAGAAAAGAGTAAATACATTCACAGGGCAGTGACAGGGGACCTCGAGAGAACTTCGTGGTTGAGCAAGGTTCAGTTTCACAACAGGGAAACTACTTCTCTCCTAATCCTCTGCAAGAACAGAGGGAAAGCAGGTTCAAGTCCAAACACTGAGGACTTGACTATTAGTTAGGGATTAGTTGGGGAATTGCTCCTTCATCTGGCTGCTTGGGAGGCAGAGAGAAGAGGACCTAGGGAGTGAGGCAAGGTCCTGAAATGACAGGAGGGCCGGCTAACAGCACATGGGAGGGACTCAGAGGAAAAGAGACCAGGAGTAGAATATACGTGGGTGAGTGGGACCGTATTCTGCTAATCACTTTTCCTGTGTGATTGCATCAAAATTCACAGCCTTTCTCTGAGGGAAAGGCTATTATTTTTTCTTAATTTATGGATAAACAAACATAAGCCCAGAGAGGTTCAGTAACTTGCCCAAGATCACACAGCAAGGAGGGTCACACACTATCTCAGTCTTAAATAATAATTCTATTGTGTTAACCCTTAAACGTCATCGTCCCTCTCAGGAAACAAAGTCACAGGTTCCTAGAACACATGCACCAATACTCAGTGCCTACCGCATGCCTAAAATAATAGAAGTGGCTCAACATCTTTTTCATTGCTATTAGGTGACAGGGAAAAATAAAACTGACTTAGCCTACAAATGGTTAGGGCAACAGATGACAGTTTAAGTGGGAGGAATGGGGCTGCTGAAGGGGAAACCTGTATTTCTACTTGCAACCTGCCTGCCCAGCTCAATGTCCATCAAGCAGTAAAAGAGCAAGTACAGAGCACCAGCAACTTTGCCCCTTTCTAAGAATGTCCTATGGACAGGTGAAGAAGCCTGCATTACCCCTTCAAAGGAACTAATCTCCTTTAATTGGTCTTCTTAACTGGAAAAGCACTCTGAAGGCGGTAAGTTCAGGGCTTCATTACCTGACCACCTCTTCTGTTGGTCAGTCCATAATTAGGGACATATATTTGTTTCTTTCCCATTAACAGAGAGGCACGGAATTATCAGAGCTGGTGGGGACCCTGGAGATAAACTAGCCCCTTCATTTTCAGAGGAGACACTTGGGGCAAAGTACCTGGACTAGGGTTAGACGGCCAGTGTGTGGGATGAAAGGGACTCCATCTCTCCAGGCTTGGTTCCTGCCAGTGCAGGATTCTGAGTGCATCCTTTAAAGCTGTAAACATGGCATTAATATAGTCTGGTGCCCAGACCCTTTCCAAACCCATCAGCTTTTACCAGGACAAGAACCGTGTCTGCATCATTTGGTTTACAAATCCAATCCTTCATAAAAAGGTAACCAACCTAATTGAAATGCAGCGTCGGCCTTCTTGTCAAGGTTCTGCTTCTCTCTGACTTCATATCTCCCTGTTTCATCCACATTTCTTTCCCACCCGATGACAAGCTCACTGGGAACCAAGGATGAGTCGAGGCTCAGGGAGCACATCATGCTTTGACCTGCACCTTCCTTACCCTGCAATCAGTCTCTGTCAGAGCCAGAGGGGGTAAGAAGCAAAGCCACCACCAGCTTAAAGGGCACCTTTGTGGAAGTAAGAAAAGGCACCCTTTCCCCTGGGCAGCCACAGTCCCACACCAAAGCACACAGTCTGTCCAGTAGAGCGATGTCTGGATTTCTGTCCCTATTTGCCCCCTTGGTCAGACAGATGCCCTTGTGCAGTAAATTAGCATAGCCTTGAAGGGCAGCCCCACTAAGAGGAAGAAGGAGGAAAAAGGAATTTCTAAAAATACTATTTTTTAAAAGTTAGGTCACAATCCATTGGTGGGTCATGAAATTATTTTAGGGTTGAAACTAGCATTTCTTACAGAGTAGAAAAACCTATATATGTATATATATATATATATATATATATATATATATATATATATGTCTCACACTTAGATTTTATTTTTATATGTATATGTAAACATATACATATGTATGTGTATGTGCATGGGTATGTGTATATACTGAATTGAGATGTAAAATATATTTTTTAGTGGGGGTCATGGTAAAAAATATTTGAAAGTCACTGACTTAACACAGCCTACTATGAAATGTGCATCGAATTTGGAGGTTTGCTTTGTCTTTATTCCCAACTGTCCAGTAGGAAGCAACAAGAAAACTAGCATGCATTTAGGAGTCAGACAGACCCAAGTTCAAATGCAGTTTACCACTAAATTTGGACCTTAGGCAATCATTTATGTTTTCTGGTCCTCAGGTTCCTGATCTGCCAGTGGAGATGGTACCTGCTTCAAAACGTTGATGTGGTAAAGATGTGGTATTAAGCATGCGTCCAGTTTTCAGATCTCTCTCTTCTCTCGACTTTGGAGAGACCAGCAGAGACCAGTGATCTAGGGACACACATGCAGCTGCCACTGAGGGTTTCCACTGCCAGAAGCCACAAAGCTGAGGAGGTGTAGAGTCCTTCAGTAAACTTTAAATGATTTCCTCCTGTGCAAGTTGTTCTCCTGTCTGTATGGAAGAACCTCTTCCCAAAGCATGCTTAAACAAAAATTACTGTTTAGGCAAGTCAATTAAGTCATTTGAGTGAAAATACTACAGGTAAGCCGGGTTAGGAAAAGAGTTTGGTGCTGTGGGTATGGTGAGAATCTGGTCTTCTGTTTTAAGTAAATGTGTTAGATTTTAGTTTGGCATGGTCAGAGTATTCCACATAGTAAGGATGAGAGCCTCTGAGGACAGAAATGACAAGCTAAAGTAATCTTTTAGGTCATGTGGGTCAAATCTCCCATTTTCCAGATTTGGAGATAGGGTCCTAGGACGTACAGGATCCACCAAAGTCACGTGGCTGGGGGCACACCCCATCCCTTGGGAACATCATTTCTTAACTCCTGGGTCACAAGGCCTCCTTCTTTAGAATAATTCATCCTTTAAAACAAAAATTGCAACAACTTCCTGCCTTGATTTAGGTGTGGAAATGTGGGGAAGTATGAGAGCTAAAGTTAGGGTTTCTCAGCATATGTTTGTAAGAGATTTTTGAGTCATCACAGCAAACTTTAAAAATGACACAAAAGACACATAGGAAATTGGCAATCTATAAATGAAAATTTGAATTCTCAAAAAACATATTTTCAACCTCCCAATTAATCAAAGAAATGCAAATTAAAACAATGTAATGTTGTTTCACCTATGAAATTGGAAAACATTAAAAATGATAATAGTCAACACTACCAAGGATGTAGCAACCTTAGCAGAAACTTTAAAAAGCTCATAAACTTTGTTCCAGAATTGCTGCTTCTCCAAAATCAAAAATTCATGTGTAAGGCTGCTGGCTGTAGCATTTTTTATAGCAGTGAAATATAATATGAAAATAACTTTCTACTTTATGATAATGCTAAACAGTGAATAACAGTTTTAAAAAACAGTTAGTGATCTGAGGAAATGCTCATAATAAACCAAGTTAAAAAGTTAAAATGGTATATATTCAATATAAGTTTAAAGTTGTGCATATCCAATATCATTCAAACTTATTTAGATATATAGGTACATATGTGCATATGTGTGTGTGTGTGTGTGTGTGTGTGTGTGTGTGAGTGAAAGTCTGGAAGAATAAATGCAAAAATGTTCATAGTTATTTCTGGATGGTGCAATGGAGAGATTATAGGCTATTTAAATTTTTTTTGTATTTTGATGTGTTTTTATAATCTTGTACAATGAATATATTACTTTAAGTATCTGGTAAAAATATTTAAAAGGCAAATCTACAATTTAAACTTTCTGTTAGAATTGTCTTTTACATTTGATTTGACTCAAAATTTGCCATTGGTAGGATCTGTTGATAAGGAGCTTTATTACAGCATCAGGCTATATTAAACATTCTGAAAGTATACAGTTAAAATACATATTAGCATCCCTTGCTATATGCATTATCATTTGACAAATCCAAAGTCTAAAACATAATTTTTGGCAATATGATGATTAAACATTCAGAGAAACCATTTTCAGTATATACACCTCAAATTATTGGATATTATATTCTTTGATATATTTTAAAATTACCCAACTATATTAGTGAGGAAGCAGGGATTTCTTAGAACCTAGAACACCAACTAAGCACAAATCCAGAGGGGTCTGTGTTGCTTTGCCTCTGAGGTATTTGCCATTCCCCAGTGGTCAGAAACTAGGATTGCAGAAGCTACAAACATGAGGCATGATAGGGAGGGGGTACTTCAGGGGCCTCCACTCCCAAGAAGCTAGAAACCCTGAAGGGTGGACACTCTTAGTGGGTGAATAAGGAAAAAAAAATCTGCCTACCGAAGGGAAATAGTAGAATGTGCCTATTTTGGCCTTAGCTTTGAGTGGTACTGAAAAAAAGAGCAAGAAAAAAGAGTCTCCCTTAAGAATTTCTAAGCACAGCCTTGCTCCTGGCTTTGGAGTCTGAATTCACACTACATGGGTAGAAAAAAGTCAGACATTTAGGTTAGAATGGTTCCAGGTTGGTTGGGCTCCCAGGAACTTGAGAGAAGAGCAAACAAGTCCTCTCTGTTGGGATACACTTAGAACCCAGGCCTCAGTGACTCCCTACAGGTCAAGTTCCAAGAAATATGAGTTCAAAGTTTTAAAAGAAATCACTAAATATATAAGAAAGCAATCCCACATGAAACATAAAACAACACAACCAGATCTGCAAGGATACTAACACTAGAAATACCAATTATGAATTATAAATATAAATATACTTAACATGTTTAGAAAAATAAAAGAAGGCATTAAATAATAGAAGAAGAAGAAACAGTGAAAATCAACCTGACAGTGGTGAAAAGGAGCCACAAAACCTAGAAATGAAAAATATAATAATTACAATTAGAAACTAAACAGATGAGCACCAGAGCAGGTTAGACAAAATTGAAGAGAAAATTAGAAAGTAGAGAGCAGATATAAAGAAATGATCAGCAAGAAGAACACAGAAAAAGATGAGTAGTTAAAAGACATGAAGAACAGTTTGAGATGGTATAACATATATCCAATCAGAATTCTAGAAGATTATGGGAAGAATGAGGTAGAGGCCAAATTGGTGGAAGGCACTAAACCTCAAATTCAGGAAGTCTAATGAATCACAAATAGGGGATAATTAAGTGAGAAAATCACACCTGTCATGGCATCAGGAAAATGCTGAACACCAAAAACAAAGAGAAAACCTTATAAAGTAGTCAAAGAGGAGAGACAAACTTCTTACAAAGGAGCAACATTCACACCAGCAGCAGTCTTTTCAATGGCAAAAGTGGAAGTCAGAGACAGTGGAATTATTATTTCAAAGTGGAATGAGAATATAACTTTCTACCCACCAAAGCTATCCTTCAAGAACAAAAGTAAAATAGATCTGTAAGCAAATAAAAATCAGGAACAGATACTATTAACAGATTCTTGCTAAAGGAACTTATAAAGAATGTAAGTCAGTACAAGAAAAAGTCATAGAGAAAAGGTCTGATATGAGAAAAGAAATGAGGAGAAAAACTGGTAAAAATGTGGATATATCTAAAAACATTGATGGTATAATGTCTAATTTGTAGGATTTAAAAAGTGAAGATTATATCTCAATAAAGCTGTTATAAAACATCAAGGTAGAACTTAAATTGTAAACTTCAAATCATTTACATTGGGGGATAGGAGACTGAGTTAAAACGTTCTAAGGCCCTTAAGATGTTTAGCAGGAGTGTAAAGATATTAGCTTTACACTCTGTTGAGTTAAATATATGCATTAAAATTTTTAGGGTAAACACTAAAAGACTAGAAATAGGATAATTCCAAACTACTAATGGGAAAAGCAGATTTAGAAAAAAATCAATCCAAAAAAAAAGCAAGAAAAAGTTATAAAAAATAGAAAGTATAAAATAGCATGATAGAAAAGAATCCAAATGTAATAGTAATCACAATAAATGTAAATAAACTAAACTTTCCAGCTAAAAGATAATGATTGTCAAACTGAATTAAACAAAATGCTGCTATATTCCGTTTACTAGAGACTTACCTAAAACAAAAGGAGGCTGAAAATGAAAGAATGAAGAAACTAAACCAGTCAAATCCACACAGATGTTCTTGACTCATCTTGGAGCAACTTAACAATCTCATTCCTTGTTAAAGTTAAAATACAAATTATCTGGTTCTAAGAAAAAAAAGGAAAAAAAAGAAAAAAAAGGAAAAAAAAGGGGAGAAGGGAGGCGAAAAGGAGAGAGGAAGAAAGGAGACAGGAAGGGAAGTGGTGATAACTCCTCACTCTCAACATTGCCAGGATTCACAAAGTTTAGGTCATCTCTTGCTGGAGGAACCAGAGTAGCAAGGGGAACAGCCATGGGCAATCTGTCCTCTGTGTATTAAAATCCACTGGGCTTTCTGAGTCTCTCAAACTGCCTCCTTCACTCTTTGAATCATATGCAGTAACTGAAGGGTTTGCTTTTAACATAAGTAGAGGGAAACAAAACAAGGAAAATAGCACCATGCTGTATCCCTAGATCAACAAACAGACTTGTGATACTGTGATTTATAAGAAATATATATATTTGGTCATTCAGATGACCAAAATATATTTCTCATATATATGTGGTCTTGGTTCACAGTTTTGGGCTCGTGGCTCTCAAAACCCCTGGAATTTCCTAAGTGTGGAGAGTGATAAAGGTGTCATTTGTTATGTTAATGAGGCAACTTTAGGAAAGCACCTAAGGATGGGGGCTGGTTGCCAATGGAGCCAACTGTGTGATTAAAGGGTGGGACTGAGGAGAGAGGGGCTGGAGGTCAAATCAATTGCCAGTGGCCAATGACTTAATCAACCATGCCCATGTAATGAAGCCTCCATAAAACCCCCCAAAATGGCAGAGTTCAGAGTTGGTGAACACCTGGAGGTGCTGGGAGAGTGGTGCCTGGAGAGGGCACGGAAGCTCCATGCCTTTCCCCGTGCCTCACCCTAGGCATCTCTTCCAGCCAGCTGCTCCTGAGTTATATCCTTTTATAATAAACCAGCGACCTAGTGAGTGAAATGTTTCTCTTAGTTTTGAGAGATCCTCTGGCAAATTCATTGAACCCGAGGAGGGGTCACTGGAACCTCTGACTTACAGCCAGTCGGTCAGAACTACAGGTAACAACCTGGACTTGTGACCTGCATGGGGAGTGGGGGCAGTCTTGTAGGACTGAACCCTTAACTTGTGGAAAACTGATGTTCTCTCTGGGTGGACAGTGTCAGAATTGAGTTAAATTCTTGGACACCCTGCTGGTGTCCGAAAATTTCTTGGTGTTTTGAGGAAAGAACCCCCTACCCGACCCCTACACGTTTGAATTGGGGCCAGGAACTCAAAAGAATGCTACAATCACAGGCATCTAGTCAGTTAAGAATTTTAGTGCCTATATTTTCTTTCTTTTGAGGACAGAGAGTTTCCAAGTCTATTAAGTAATACTTACTCACTATAAGGACGATCTCACCTTAACTTCCTTGAAATCTGTACATTAATTTTACTAATTTACGTACTAGTATGGAGGGGAAACAAAGGTTGAATTTATAACATATTCTTTGCCTTAAGAAGGCTTGGGACTATACATTTGTATTTATATAATTATTTATGGTTTAGCATCTTACCAGAAATACTTCACTTTATGAAGAATATTTATAATATTGTTTCAATTTTGATTTTCCCATGATCATTAATAACAATTTGCATTGCAAACACTCTGTTGGCAAGCAACTTTTCAGGAACACACAAAATGAATAAAGCAAGGCACACCTAAATTACTAAGTAGCCTGCCTTCAACTATCAAGCTTTAAGCATCTTTATTTAGACCATTCCCTTCATTTGAACTAGGCTGACTTGCTGTCAGATTATAGTGCCAAGTCTAAGAAGAGGTTAAATACCATGGACAGCTGCTTTCTAGGCCAATGACAGCCTAGCACCATAGCAGATCAGGGGACCTCAGCAGGCAGGCCAGGCACACAGCAAAACATGCCAGATGCCCTGAAACTCCACTGCTTCACATCCTGCAGGATTCAAATTAATTCCTAACCAGCTGTGGAGAGGTTTTTGGAAGATAGTCCCAATCATTTATAAATAAAAATACCCTTAAAACAAAAATCTCTGCTTAGCATAGATATTTCTAAACCACAGTCTACAAAATAAACTTTCAGGACAACAAAGGCATTTGAAGGTTTCCTTGGAGTTTGTAATAATATTTCCCTGCATATGTTCACTGTATATGAAATTAGGCTTATAAATATTATAATATGACAAATATCACACGCCCCTAAGGGAGACAACAGCCTGCTTAACTCAGTGATTCACTGGCATGAACTACAATCTTCAAGGAATGTTTTGAAATTCTCAAATTTGAAATAATTTATCCCGATTAACTTTTCATTTAAGAACAAAAGATGAAAGGAAAGGAACTAACACTTACTGAACAACCCACGTTTGCCAAGGACTATGTTAGCTGCTTAACATTCATTTCTTCATTTAATAATTTTCCCAACTTTATGAAGTAGGTATTATTATTTTCATTTTCCTAATTAGGAAAATGAGGCTCAGTGAGTTTCTGTGACTTCTCTGAGGTCACAAGTCTTATTATACACCTGGGCTAACACCTTTTTTCCCTGAATCAAAGCCCAGGATCTCCTTACCATGTCATGACACTACACGACATTTTTTTAAACGATAATATTATCACTAAAAGATGCAATAAAAATATCAAATTAAAAAACCAAACACCAGGTGGAACAGTTAAATAAAATGGGAAACTATTACTTTAAATATGAGAAAAATGTTTGTATTTTCTGTTTTTTCATGCTCCACAGTTGCCCCATCATCAATAATGAAACCAAATTAAGATTTTCAACTGGTCCATGAAGCAAGCAGTTTCAAAGATATTTCACCGTCTGCAGCCCAGCAGAATTGATGAGTTTTTAGTAAGAACCATTGATGACTTGTATAAAAATATCTAAAATATGTTTCCTCCACTTTCCAATACTCCCCTGTTCCATAATTGTGCAATTAAGACAATGAGGTAGCTTTGCCTAAAAATATGCTTAGTATTTTGCTTCCTAAACTCTTGTACAGCACATTCCTCTCTATGAAGACTCCACTGAGGGCTGCCTTTGGCTTGGGGTCTTTTTCTGACTGTTCTGATGATGTTAGAAGCACTGACTTAGGTAGGAAAGGTGGAGTACACAGCCAGAAATCGACTTTGCAGATGAGAGAACAAGACAGCCAAGCTCAAACACTCATCCCTCCTTGAGACACCTTATGTTCAGCGCTTAGAGAGCAAAATCTCCATAAGATTCTGAAGTCAGACATCTGATAAAGACCAACTGCTGAAAAAATTTTTTTCCAACAATTATTCAAAAGTGAAATTGGCAAGGTAAAATTTCCTAAAGGAAATCACACATCATTATGTACTGTTCCACCTAAAAATATCTGTGTTCCAGCATACCGAACAAGACTTAGCTATGTTAAAAAATTCTGGTCCCATGATAATTTATAGCTCAATCTAGTTACTGAATGACAAAATAAATAATAATGATTAAGTGGAATAAACTAAAGCTATTCGGTGCTCAAAGGAAAATAATACAATGAACATATTTTGGCGGTAAATCAGAAACAGGAGATATAGTCATGAATATAATTTGCTTTCTTTTTTAATTAGGTAAATCCAGAATTCCAAAATTTGAAAAATGCACAATATTAAGCATAGCAAAAATTATGGATATGAGTAACAACTCTAAGGAATGCCAGCCTAAGTTATTGACTTTTAAATTACCATTAAAATGACATGACAGTCACCTAATATAGTAGGTAAAAATCCTGCAAGCACTGATTTAATGAGTGACTTATAATTTATTAAAAGCCATCTGTAAACCATATTTTAAAACTTATTACTAAATGCACAAAACCAGCTTCTCCCTCCCTATTAGAAGACAAAATCCCCCTGCAATCTTCAATACACCATTGGACTGCTCTGCAAATTCCTTTTTCATACACGTTGCCAACATAACCTTTAGCCGAGTCTGTGCCTAAGTTAATGAAGTTCCACTGAGGCATAACAAAACGAAAAAGTACTGAGTTCTCAAAAAGACTTTTTATCTTTGATGGGACCAGGATATTTATAAGACACCAAATCATTCCCTTGCCTCTAAAAAACAGGCCTTTCCCTTGGCAGCTGTTCAGCATTCTAATTGGAATACACACATAGACGACTAATGCAAACCACTCAAAACTTGTAGTCAGTCTTGAGGAGATGGCTTGAGGGATCATCCTTTGGGCTACAAAATTAGATCAGGTACGGGGCTCCAGTGATGACCCTGTCTTATGCCCTCAAGGATACAGACTCAGTATCACATCTGAATGCTTATTTGCCATGATTTTTTTTTTTTACTACAGTTTCTAACAAACAACCATACACTGAGTGATACGTTAGAAAAAACACAGTATAAAACATTTCTTTTTTGCATGGAATAAATAGAAATATTACTAGTGGGTTTTTTGTCTGTGCTTTGCTTCTGTGTCACGGCTGCTACAAAAATGATGGATGGTCATCAAACTTGAACATAAAGGAATTACGCTAAATTAATATCATTTTTTTCTTCATTCTGGACAAAACATCTCACCCTCCACTCAACATCTGTTTTTTGCATACATGAGAATTTCCCCAGATGCAAGTATGAAAAGTCTGCATATGTATTTTGTTTTACTGTTTAAAATCACATTCTGAGACGACATTCCAATGTTAGGATATAGATCAGAACTGCATTACTCTACTTAACAGAAAATTTTATTGATGTGGCCCATGGATTACTTTTAATAATTAATCTATATTTTTGCAGATCGATTTCTTCTAAGCTCTTTACCAACTTGCTTGCTACCTAAGTGGTAGGATGGCCACTAAAATGTCATTAAAACTCCCTCAAATCCTACCATAAAAAATATTTTGGGTCATGTTTATCACGGCGTGCAAAATGGGCCCTCGAGCTACAGAGGCAGGCAGCATGGCTTGCCACTGACTCTTTCACAGATCCCGATCGGTGCCTGGTCGAGGGGTCTGAAGCACTATTGTGTGGGTCAAGAAGAATGGCCATGACCCATTCTAACGACCAGTCCTGCTAGGCCCTAGGCTGCTGACTTAAAGGTCCAGCTCTGCTGACACAAACAAACTTTCTTCGCTAAGCACTTTTAAAGAGATGGTTCTTGATAACTGTCACATGTTCATTTAAATAGAAAAAGTCCTGCAACTTGCAAGGCACACACACACACTTTCCCATGAAAATTAAACGGCTCACAAAAATAAGACAATAAGAGACAAATAACTGCTGAGTCTGCTCTGAGAAGCTTATGTAACCTATATTTACAAATGTTTTACTCTGAGGCAAGTAGCTTGAGAACTTAGTAGACATTCCCCAGAATACCCCCCAAATTATTTTTCCGACTGTCATGTTGGTCTGGCTGTCAAAGAAATGCATAAAGCACCCTGCTATCCATTACAGCCCCAAACACCATCCCATTTAAAAAGTGGCAGATCTCAAAAACATAAGAGTTCAGAGCTATGGTCAAGAAAACATTAAATAAACAACCACTACCACCAACCTTTGCCTGGGCCTCTGGTGCTGTCACCTTGACGACTTTGTTGCGGTGTATCATTTGCTTCACCCATCTTTCTACTTGGACGTTGAATTTCATGAAAACCACATAGCCAAAGTAAGCTGTTAAGAGGAGCAAGCTTTCCCACCACATGATAAAGTTATCCAGGAAAAATATGATCAGCATGATCAAGTCAATGATGTAGAAGGACACATCCCGAAAGAGTGGCCACCACGTCAGGTTTAGGATTTCTCTGGAAAACAGAGCACACATGCCAATGACAAAGAGGATATTGAACACCGCTGAGCCCACGATGGTGCCAATGCCAACATTGCTGTGAGCGATAAAGACCCCTATGAGAGACGTGAAAAGTTCTGGGGCTGAGCCCCCCGCAGCCATAAAGGTGGCCCCAGCCACATCATCAGAGATGCCCAGTTTTTCAGTGATGACAGTCAAAGAGGGAACAAAGAACTCATCGCAGACAATGGCTAAGGCTATGAACATGTAGATCATTCCAATGACATGGAGAATGATGGTACCTCTTCTTCGCTGCTCGAGGGAAAAGATGTCTCTTGGGTAGTCTCCTTGGGCATGATCTGTACTATTCTCAGATTTGCCTTCCTGAGAAACAGGTGGCTGTGGAGTATAATCTCGAATCTTGTCATTTAAATCTAAGAGAGTTCTTTGACGGTAATCGTGGGCTACCCTGGGGCCACTTGCACCACTGGCCTCCCCTGTGCTCTGTGTCTCTGTCTCAGAAAAGGCACTGATTGAAAACGGAACGGTGCTAATGGCTACCAGGCCCATGAAAAGGCCTAAGATTCGAACCAACTTCAGTTTTTTTCTGACATTATAATGTCTCCTGCAGCCAGACGGTGAGTTATCTGAACACCATTTCTCAAGGAAAGAGATGGTGGTGGTGCTTTGGTGCAGATCCATCCTGGGTCTTCTGGTGGATGTGGTGGTCTTCAAATTGTATACTCAACCAGATGGTTCTTTCATACTTTTCCTCACTTTACAGTTAACAGTGCTTGTGGGGTGCTTCCACAATCAGGGATTCTTAGGCTTCACACGAAATATTTTCAACATTTATGCTTAAATAAAAATAAAAACAAGGACATGTGAATCGTAAAATCATGTCTTTTTTACAAAACAACTTGGCAGATATGAAAAAATCCTATCCAATAGCCATGTGACCTTGGGTTAAGTTCCTTAAATCTTGTGTGCCTCAGTTTCCCCATTTCAAAAATTAGGACAATTATAGCACCTACCACCAAGTGCTGCTTTGAGGATGAGTTAAAATACATGAAGCATTAAGAGTGGGACGTGACACATATTAGGCACTTAGGATAGTGTATGTACAAAGGCAAACATTTTGGTAAATCCAATGTTAGACGTAGACTATGTATTTGTTTCTGTTAAATACAAAAATTTATAGATGTAGATGAAAATCTATGTTTATCCCACCTTAACTCATGTAACAAATAACCTCCCAGGGCTAAAAAAGGTATCGCTTCCTTTAGAATTATCTACGTATTTGACAACCAAAACCACTGTCTTTTCTTTTGGTCCAATTATATAATTCCAGTTGCAGGCACACTTTTCTGATTAATCTATCACTTGGAAAGGGCTGAGTGTTGGAGGAGACAGCACTCTTTTCCTGCACACATAAAGATCTTAGGATCCTATTTTTCATGGAAAGCCCCTCCTATAGCAAATGCAGAAAAGTAGCCCTTTAAAAATTTAAGTTTACAAAAGAATGTTCTGATGACATGAACAAACTGTCTTCCCTAAATATCTAGATATTGTATTCAGCTAAAGCTTATTTTAAAAAACAACCTTTAGTCGTATTTAAAATAGACAACTTAGTAAACCAAACAACTTCTATCAAGTAGGCTATTTCAAGACATCAAATGTGTATTTCATAAACAATATGCAAGTTGCAGTGATACCTCTGTCCACAAAATCTGCCAAAAATAGCCCTGACACTGACTCTCTAGTACGTTAAGATACCCAAGCAGTTTTCATTCTCTGTCTCCACAGAGAAGGGTAAAATATCCACACATGACAGCGGATATTCTGAAGGTTCCCCTTTTTAATTTTCTTTAAAAAACAGTTTTGTTTTGGGGTTTTGGTTTTTTCTTGTATCAATGATTTCATTTTAGAGGCATTCGCTGAGATCATCTCAGGTGTAAAATAAGCTAATTAAACACACGCCAGTGACACACTGAGATTAGCTGGAACTCAGGTTTGCAGAGGGAGCCCAAGTCAAACCAGGCTGAGAGGCTGTTACTCCTGAGATAAACCTAACCCAGCACAGAGATTCCCGGCTGGCCTGGCAGATGTCTATGCCTAGCGTGAACGATTAAGCGACTCACTGCGCTCAGGGGATTGTCACAATGCTGGGCCGGGGCAAACGGCAGGGACGGACTCAACTCCCAGGGTGCGCTATCGGCTCCAGCCTGAGCCGGGCTCGACCTGCAAAACCCACCGCTCCGCCGGCGAAGTGCACCCCCAGCCGCGCCCCAACTTTGCCGTGTGTGGTCCCAAACTTTCCCTGGTGGGCTCATAGGAAAATAAAACTGAAGGACAGACGCCCCACTAGCGAGCCAGAGGCTGGGATGCAGTTTGAGGAGGGGCTTGGCCGGCATCTTCCCGAATCGTTGGTGAGTAGGTGGGGAAGGGGAGCGACCCTCTTTGCGCCTTCCCCGACTGCAGGCCTTGCCCCGCGCCCCCTACCCCGAGCCGGAAGCAGGGGCGGTTGGGGTGGGAGAAGTCGGGGCTCGGAAACCCCGCCCGGGAGCGGAGAGAGTTGGCTAACTCCTTTCGGGGCCTGGGGCACCACGTCCACCGCGGAGCTACCTGTGAGCCTGCAGCGGGATGCGCGCAACCGGGATCCGGAGACAACGACCACTGCGGCCACCAAGCCTGGCGGCTGGCCGGGGCTCGACCGCCCGCACTTACCGGGATCCGCCAGGAGGACGCGCACACGGCGGGGGCCCGAGCGCGGCCCGCCGCTCCGGTCCTCCGCTTTCTCCGGCCCTCCGCCTCCTGGCTCCGAGGCCCGGGCTGCGGCTCGCACTCGCCGCCGCTCTCGCCGTCCGGGGCTGGGCTGGGGAGGAGACTGAGCCGCCGCGAGCCCCGCGCGCCGCCTCTGGTGCTGCCGGGCCCCCTCCGGCCCCTCCCTCTCGCCTGCGCGCGGGGAGCGTGGCCGCAGGGCGCTCTGCTCCCGCGCTCTCTGCTCCACGCCTCCTGGGCGCAGAAGCGACGCCGGCAGCCGTCCCTTCGCAGATTTCTCTGCAGTGGGGACGGGGGTCAGGATTTGCAGGCGAGCAAGGACGGAGAGGAGAAATCGTACAGGTCGGTGACGCGCCTGATTACCAAAGCCTGAAAGTGTTGCCAACTTTAGGGTCATCTCTGCTGGGCCTCTCCTCTCCAATTATCTGCAAAAAGTGACAGCAGTCACACATTTAGGAGGCCATGTAATGTGTAATGGCAGCAAAGACGATCAGTGAAAAGGCAAGAAGGCCTGCAGGGTTGTATGTTCAGGCCCAGGGTTTCTGAGGTCTCTGGTTTGCCTGGCTGGGACACTGAAGGATCTTTAGTCTTGCAGTCGGAACTTTAATTTCGTGGGTGATGAAACTGAGACCCAAGACAGTGTCATTTTGAGTCATAGACAGCGTTCATATGCTGGCCTCTGGACTCCAAGCCCAGTGCTTTTTCCTGCCCTGTCAGGAAAGCAAGATCCCCCCACCACAAGAAGTTGAGCCAGGCTTGTTGGGGACTGGAGGCAAGAATCTGGGCCAAAGAGTGGGCAAAGGTAAGGCAGACGGGTTACTGGGGGAAGCTACTTTTACCCGGCCCTGCGATCACCACCAAAACTGCCAAGAGGTACCCACCAGGAGAAACCTTTCATCAAACGTTTTCCACTCTCTTTACCCTCCACTCTCCTCGTTTTCCACTTAGAGAGGGTCTCTTCATGCTTTCCTGGGTCTAGGAGGAATGTTGGTCATATCTGGAAAACTCACTACCTTTGACTTTGGGTAAAACTCTATACTCAGACCTCTACACTTCCTCTTGATAAGTCAAGAGCAGCCTGGAGAAATTAGAAATCTCTTTTACTCCCACCAAAGCCAGGCATTTAAGACTATTGTCTTGCTAAGGATTTAAGGTCCTATTCTGGAAGTCATAGTGTGAACTTTTAAAATATTTTTTATTTTGGAAGATTCCAGACATTTATAAATATAATAGTATAATAAACCTCCAATGGGGCCATCACCCAGCTTGAACAACTATCATGAACAGCTTGAACTCACGGTCAATCATATTTCATCCAAATCCCCTTTCCCGTGCCATCATTTTAAAGCAAATCCCAGACATTGTATCATTTTATTTATAAGTATTTACAGAAATCAAGGAAGCTATCAACCACTTCTTGTGTCAGGAAGACTAAGGAATCAATTCAAATAGGCTCCCACTAGACAAGGATGGACCAATCTGAGCACCAAAAATTGATAACAATTGCAGTTGTTTCAAACGTATCAATATGATTATAAGTTCATAATGATTCTAAAGTAACTTGATTGGTCGCTGTTGATGGGTAAGAAGGAATGAACTCATTATTTTGAAATTGTTTTAGAAAAAAGAAAACAATCATGCATTTAATCTGCCTTTTCCATACAAACTGGACTTCAGGGTAACCAATTAGCCTTTACTTCTCCCCTGCCCTTGTCTTTGCTTTCCTAGTCTAACAATCCTAATCTTCCCTGATACAGTGATGCATCTGGCTAAGAAGATCTTGTATACAAAGTTCTGCTTAAAAGAAAACAATTATGTATATTTTTAAAAATCACACCCTTCCTACTAGGATCTTTATAAATGTTATCCAGCTGACTCCCCCCAGAGCCCACAGATTACCCTGAATCTCCACTTGGTGGAAGGGGAATGAGGCCCAGATGCAGGTTGTATTGGCTGGGGTTTGTACTTGGCTGCATATAACAGAAACTCATCCTTAGTGATTTAACCAAATAAGAGTTTATTTTTTGCATGTAAAAAGAAGTCTGATTTAAATCTTGATTTCTAATATACTGTCAAAAAACATTTTAATGTAAGTAATCAAATTAGTATTTTTCCGTGGCTCTTCAATAACGAACTAATTCAACTTTATTGTTGGGATTACATCATCGCTTAGGCAATGATTATCAGGATTTTAAAACTTAATGAGGGCTTCCCTGGTGGCGCAGTGGTTGAGAATCTGCCTGCCAATGCAGGGGACGCGGGTTCTGAGCCCTGGTCTGGGAAGATCCCACATGCCGCGGAGCAACTAGGCCCGTGAGCCGCAATTACTGAGCCTGCGCATCTGGAGCCCGTGCTCCGCAACAAGAGAGGCCGCGATAGTGAGAGGCTCGTGCACCGCGATGAAGAGTGGCACCCGCTCGCCGCAACTAGAGAAAGCCCTTGCACAGAAACAAAGACCCAACACAGCCATAAAAATACATAAATTAAAAAAAAAAAAAAACTTAATGATTTGTTATTCTAAGTTTGCTGTTTCAAACTTTTGTCAAGCACATTTCAAAATAAAGAAAAAAAGCTGTAAAGAAATAAATAAGTAAATAAAAATAAAAAGAAGTCTGAAAGCAGACTGTCCAGGGTTTGCAGAGGAGCTCCACAATGCCA
The DNA here is from genome assembly GCF_949987535.1 of Balaenoptera acutorostrata. NCBI lineage: Eukaryota > Metazoa > Chordata > Mammalia > Artiodactyla > Balaenopteridae > Balaenoptera > Balaenoptera acutorostrata. The sequence continues at coordinate 55,781,712 of NC_080069.1, read as the reverse complement.
TCAAGGAACCCAGATCTTTTACCTATCTTCCTTAATGTATGACTTTTATCCTCATAGCCACAAAATGCTTACCTCTTTCAGATATCACATCTGTGCTCCAGGCAGGAAGAAGGGAAAAAATGAAGAGTGAAAGACAGAAGGCCTCCTTGCTAGGCTTTGCCTTTTTATTTAGGAAAGGACACACTGTCAAAACTTCTCTTACATTTCATTGGTCACAACTTGGTCACATGGAGCTGTCTAGCTGCAAAGGAGTTAGACTAATAACTGGGCTATTAGTCAGCATTTAGAAAATCAGGGATCTCCTAGTAATACAGAAGGGGGAAACAAATGTTGGGTGTGCGACTAGCAGTATTTGACACACAGTTCTATAGTAGCTCAATGAGATCCACATTGGACTGAAGATTTAGCAGCTGAACTTGGCCGTCAACTGCCATGACAGCTGAGAAGGCTAAAACTGCTGTCATTGTAGTAATGGAGAAAAGCTGGCCTATCGTTTGTCTAGGTCACACGATATGAAAGCAGTAAAACTGAACAACACCTGTAGGTCTCCCAGGTCCACACACCTCACTGCCTGGTCATGAAGAAAAAGGGAGCCTCATGAGAAAATTTACTACCACCACATGATGAGTTATTACAGAGTAGCCTTGATCAAGTTCTTTGCTAAGAGATTTAAGTAGAGTAATCAATGGGTATGAATTATTATTAAAGAGCCAACTCTTTATTTTTAGATATCTGCATAAGTATACACATTAGTTGGCATCATATTTATCCTTCTATTAACTGTGTGATTTATTTGAACATAGAGTTTATGGAGGTCATTGGTAATTACCAGTTAAGAATGATGGGATGGGCTCCTGTTGTAATTCTGGAGAGGAGCCTTTCAAAATTCAGTAGTGACTGTTTAAAGGTATGGGGTCAGACTTAAGCTAATAAGGACTTTTTAATATAAAACTGCCAAAGGTTCTGGTTCAAGATGGTGACATAAGAAGATCCTGCACTCACCTCCTCCGACGAACACTCCAAGTCTACACACAGAACAATGTCCTCTGAAAAAACAAACAGCAACAACAAAACTGGCTGAGTGACTCTTACCCAATGGGTAGGAAAGGCTGGGACACAATTTTACTGTAAGCCCCACCCTCAGTGTGGTGACCCAGAGTCAGGAGGGAACTCAATGCAGAGTTGAGAGAGGCCTATTTTCTTGTCTTGGAGTGTTGGCCTGAGGGACAGACATCTGATTTGACACACATTTGGGGGCCTGCTGGGATGCTCTCTGGGGACAGAGACTGATGGGAACCATTTTTTCTGCTCTCCCTCTGCCTTGGGGGCACCATCTTTTTCTTTTTTTAAAACTCTAGGCTTTCTTCCTCCCGCTTGCTTGCTTGCTTGCTTGCTTGCTTGCTTTTTCTTTCTTTTCTTTCCTCTCTTTCTTCCTTCCTTCCTTCCTTTCTTTCTTTCCTCTCTTTTCTCTCTCTTTCTCTCTTTCTTTCCCAATGGGCACCATCTCTGTGCTCTCCCTCTGCCTCGCTCCAGAGCACCAGTATCTCTTGGAAGGGATCTTTTACACATGTCTGGTGTCCCGGTTTTTACTTCTGGTGCCCAGTCTGTCACCCAGGGGATAACCCTGGATCACCTGGCTCTGGTAGCCAAGAGGGCTTACACTTGTTGTCCCATAGGACTGTATATATTCGTATACTTTAAAAGCTGCTACTTGAGCATTTGGCTTCAATCAGCCTAAATCTAAGTGCTGACTGAGATTCCACACTTTGGGACACTGACAGATCTTGGCACACCCTCAACTACTGAGAGCCACTAAAAGTAAAATAAGCTGCTTGGATGGACAATCACAAAACTTTGACAGGCAACCAAGAGCTAGGGTAGGGTTGAATGATGAGGTTCATCTTCTACATGAGGCCACTCCTTCAAGACTGGGAGAGGTGGCTGTTTTATCTAATGCATAGAAACCACACAGAGAGTCAAGCAAAATGAAGAAACAGAGGAATATTTTCCAAGTGAATGAACAAGGTAGGGAATTCCCTGGCAGTCCAATGGTTAGGACTCCACGCTCTCACTGCTGAGGGCCCAGGTTCAATCCCTGGTCGGGGAACTAAGATCCCACAAGCCGTGTGGCATGGCCAAAAAAAACAAAAAAACAACAACAAAAAAAAAAAAACCCAAAACAAACAAACAAACAAAAACCTTAATGAAAACTGCCAAAGGGATACTAGTAAAACTTACTAAGCACCCATATCATTTTCAATAGAAACACAGGATGGTGTGATTTAAGGTAGGGTTGGGAAGGTTCCCTTTCCCCCATCCAAAATGATATCCTCAATGGGCACTGTGCCTACAATTCCACCATTAGAAATGTGTTATTTTGGCTTTTTATTTTACATCTTTGGGATTTTTTTACAAAAGTAAGTGGCTCTAGAGTTATTGTGATAATAAACAACTTTACATTGCTTTTGACTTGACATTTAGTCTAAAGGAAAACAAAATTCTAGCAACTTTTCATAAGAGGAAAGCAGAAGAAAGAAAGCTGAGTGAGCCAGGAAGTTGTGGGCAACAAAGGTAAAGATGACGTATTTAGGTTTTACTTTGTCAGTTTAACCACTTTTTTCAATCTCTTCTGATGTGCTTTTTTTTCTCCTTTCTAGTATAATCTCTAGCTTCTCTGTTATCAACATCTGCAGGCAATCAGAACATATGTGAAAGATTCAATGTGCACAAAAGCAGTAGTTCCCAACCTTGACTCTTGTTAAACATTAGAATCAATGGGGGATAGTTTTAAAAGACTCTCAAAATGACCTTCTTCTTTCCCTCTTATTATGAGCTCCTTGAGAACAAGAATCAGTATCATGTATTTTCCAGCATCAGGCACAGGGCTTGACATCTATTCAGCACACGGCTGTGGAGTGAACTGAGTTGTGGCAAATGCAGTTCATTAAAGGAGAGTGGGTCAGTCAGGAGGGTGCAGGTTATGCTGCAGTAACAAAGAGCTCAGAAAATCACAGTGACATAAAACAACAAAGGTTTCTGTTTCTCACTCACATTACCTGTCCTCTGTGAATTTTGCTGTGTCATCCTCACTCCTGTCTCCAAGTTGGTCACTATCTAGAACATTGCCAGTTGCTGTCATAAAGAAAAGACACATGGCAAATCTTGTACTTGCTTCAGCTTGGGAGTGATACATTTACGGCTACTCACATTTCACTGGCTAAAGCAAAAAGCATGGCCATATTTATCTTCAAAGGAGCAAGAAAGTGCAGTTGTGCTACGTGATTGGGAGAAGAATGGAAAGATCTGGTGACCAGCACTAATGCCTATCATGATGGACAATAGGAGCAAAAAAATGGAACTAACATATATTATGTACTTACCAAGAACTAGAAGTTTTTACCTATCTCTTTTCAATCTCATGAGTTTTAGCACTATTACTATTCCCATTTTACAGATGAATTAACTGAGGCTCAGTGAGGCTAAGTAGCTTGCCCAGTACTAAGCAGCTCTCATTTGTACCCAATATTGGCTCCAAAGCCCATTCTTTCTGCTAATCCTCACTGTATATGACTGAGGTTTTTGGTCCCTGCCTAAGTAAGAGTAAGTTGTATTTTTCCTGATGGGATTACATCCTTAGGTGATTCCGGTGGATTTTTTCTACCACCAGCTGGTCTACAATCTAGCATAACTATCTACTTCCTAAGAGGATCCGTTTTGCTTATTTAAAAATCACAGGTGTAAATATCAAAATAGAATCCCAGTGTGCTCTAAAAAATGTTCTCCTCAGGTTCCCAACCCTGAGCTGACTTTGTTTTCCTTTGCATTTGGCTCATTTTTTGGCCAGTGGCTCTCGCCTTCCAGGTCAATGAGAACCATAAAAGCAGAAACAAATATCTGTGGGGTTAAGGAACGCAGTACAGGCTTCTTTGCTTTTGACAGTGGTTTCTGCAATGGCACTTAAAGCAACACACCCAAATCATTGCTCTTTCTTTTTCTTTTTTTTTTTAAATCTATTTAGGAGATGAGAAATGATGAATGCCTGTTATTTTTACATTAGAGACAGGAATTTTTTACTCGGCTTAATCAGGAAGCACAAAAACTGAGTTTCTCTTTGCGGCACCAGCTCAGCTCCGGGCTCCTGGGCACCAAGGCAGGCGCAGTGCTGAGGCAGGGCTCAGAGGAGTGCAGGAGCACAGGCCATCGATTTCATCAAGAAACCTGCCTCTAGAACTCTGGCTAGAGTCAGTCTAGAACTCTGGCTGTCTTCCTGATTCCAGCAGAGACATCCCAAGTGACCTCCAGGGTGTCCCTCAGTCTCTCAGAGCCATGTCAGCAAGGAAATAAGGATAAATAATACTGGTAAAAAGGAGATACGCTGGGGAAGAGGCAATTCCTGAAGAGGAATTCAGGACAGCCCATTCAGAGGGCAAGCAAGGAGCACTTCTTTCTAAAAGCTCAAAACACTGTGCTCCTGCTGCTTTCCTCCTTAAACTACATTCTCTCTTTACCTATCTCCGATTCAGAATTTCAATATAAAGTTAAAATATTGGGATAGAAGAGAGGTGTGCCTTGAGCCGGTAAGAATATGCTACTGTATCCTTGGTTTTGAATACTGAAATAAAATACTTGCTTTATTCACTTCATACAAGTAAAATGAATGAGTCACTAGTCATTTTCCCAGCTCAGGGGTCTCACACTATTCCGCTCAGCAACACCTGACCCCCCCCCCAAAATGTATGCACGTGTTGCGGGGGGAGGGGCCCCCGGGAGGGCCCCCCCCCCCGGCCCAACACCGGGATTCAGTCAGTAAGCCTGCTTGATGCTCACGCCCCCCATCTCCCCAGATCGGCCGCTATTGGTGATAATAGTGATCATTCCTCTTCCACCTACCGCTCCTTTTGGCTTATTTCTCAATTTGTTCAAAATCAAGATGGAAGACGGGTGATATATAATGAGCACCTCAAATACTCCAGATATTTCTACAAGGCTTATAAGTCCTGCTTCCTGGTCCGTGGAAATAACCATTTTCAAACGTTTCAGGTGTCTTATATCTTTTCCCCTGGTGCTTATCACAATTTTGCGGAGTAGTGGGCTCGTTTTACTATCTCTTGATTTTTCTGATTTGAATGTTAGCTGTTAAATTCCTATTAGGGAAGAAAAAGAGTTCTTCCTCCTACAATATTCGCCAACCCACCCCCGACTCCCTGAAGCCCTCATCTCCACATAACCCTCTCCCCAACCTTTCAATAAGGTTGTGTTGCCATTTTGAATAAATGAATATTCACATCCTTTAATGAACACATCTTGAAATTATGCAAACATAATCATCAGTTAGTTGAGCTGCAGAGTATACTAATTCACCTCAAACTCTGTTAGACCTGTACATTTTCCCTTCAGAATTTTCAGATGGAGGGAATATCAGCTGATCTACCAGTTTCATGTTTTCCCCCTCAGGGAACGTCAGTCCTGGAGCCCCGTGCCCTCCTGCTGCCACGTGGACCAACAGCTGTCAGGGCCTGTTGCATGGCTGGCATCCTGGGAATTCTCTTTGTTTGTGCTGAGAGCCCTGTTTCCTAAATCCTCTTTTCTTGTTTACTTTCCTGCTTACTGGAGCACAACCTCCAGTATCTTCCTCAGAAGGGGACATGGGAGAAATTTTGAACGCTTGTGTGTCTGTAATGCCTTTATCCTCCTCCCATACTCTGTTCAAAGTCTGGCTTTGTGTAAATTCTTAGGTTAGAAATGATCATCCCTTGGAATTTTTAAGGCATTGATTTCCTTCCTGTCTTTGATGTTTCATTGTTGCTGTAGAGAAGCCTGATGCCATTCAGATTCCCAGTCCTTTCTGATGGGATCTAGTTTTTCTTTTGAGAAGATTTTAGAACCATCCCTTAGTTTTCATTAAAACTTCACGATAATGTTCCCTGGAGTGGATCTTTTCTCATTCATTTTTTTTCTGCTCTAGAAACTCATATACATCTGAGAAAATTACTTTTGTATATATTTAAAAAATAATTTTCTCTCCATTATCTCTACCTTTTTAGGTATCTCTGTTACTTTGATTTTGAACTTCCTTACCTGATCCTCTAATTAAGATATTTTTTCCTCCATTTTCCATCTCTTGAGAGATTCTCAACGTTATCATTTAACCTTTCTAGTGTTAAAAAATTTCAGCTTATTCTATTTTTTAAAATATTTATTTATTTATTTATTTATTTAGGCTGCTCCGGGTCTTAGTTGCAGCATGTGGGATATTTAGTTGTGGCATGCGGACTTTTAGTTGCGGCATGCATGGGGGATCTAGTTCCCTGACCAGGGATCGAACCCGGGCCCCCTGCCTTGGGAGCATGGACTCTTATCCACTGGACAACCAGGGAAGTCCCCCAGCTTATTCTATTTTTAATTTTTAAAAGCTCTATCTTGTTCTTTGCACATTTCTTTTATGTATTGTTTCCTGTTTTTATTTCTTAGGTCTGTTAGCATCTCTTCTCTCTGAGACACTGTTAGCTTCATGAAGCCATGGGCTTTTTCTGCTTTGTTCACTACTTTATGGTTCAACTCCTAGAAAAAATGAGTGCCCAGTATAATAAGCATTTGATAAATATCTTTGAATGAATGAGAATATTTATTATGCTTATTGCAAATTTCCTTCTTCTCCCTGAAGTTTCATTTTCCTGCAAGTTCCTTTTTTGCTGTTTGTTCTGGCTTAGTTATCATGTCACAGGCCTTTCTAAAATGTCTGGTCCACTTTGGTAACTGTAAATAGCTGGGTGAGACACTAAAATGCTAATTCAAAGCTCCTGCTAAAATGGGACCCTCAAGAAGAGGGTTTTACTCTATGGTAATCAAGTAGGGACTCAGCCATTCCATTGCAGGAAGCACAAGCAACAGGATCTCTATTCAATTTATAGACTTTAAGGTAGCTCACACTTGACCACAGCTTTGCCAGATGTCCCAGCCAACTCTGGTTGAGTTCCTTCAAAGGGTCAACCTCAGTCTTCTGCCAGGTGGGAGAAGTTGTCTCCTGGCTACACAGGATGGGGAAAGGTCTTTAAAGGTCTCATTGCTTCTTTAAGACTTTCAACCAAGCTTCCTATTTTCAGCCCCATCCTGTATCCCTGCTCAGTTGGTTTTCTGTTGCTGCTGTAACAAATTAGCATAAACTTAGCGTCTTAAAACAACATACTTTTATTACTTTACAGTTCTATAGGTCAGAAGTCCAGTATAGTCTCACTGGGCTAAAATCAAGGTGTCAGCAAAGCCCCTTTCTTGGAGGCTCTAGGGGAGAGTATGTTTCTTGCTCATTCAGGTGTTGGGGGGATTTAATTCCATGCAGTTGTAGGACTGAAGTCTCTCTTTCCTTGCTGGCTGTCAGCTGGGCTCAGTGTTCAATCTCTCTTTGTGGTTCATAGTGAAGGCTAGTAGATCACAGATGTTTTGTGTTTAATCATTTGGTTTTATTCAGTCCACTTTGATCGGCACTGCAAATCTGCTTAATACTCCCCTCTCTCTTCTTCTTCACACTCCAGTTTATTTATGTGGTGCATTAGTTTCCCTGAGCTGCCAAAAAAATTACCACAAACTTTGTGGCTTAAAACAACACAAAATGTATTCTCTCACAGTTCTGGAGGCTAGAAGCCTGAAATAAGGTATTGGCAGGGCCATGATCCCTCTGAAGCCTCCAGGGTAGGATCCTTTCTTACCTATTCTTAGCTTCTCTGGTGGGTCCTGGCAGCCCTTGTCATTCCTTGGTTTGTAGCAGCATCACTTCATTCTCTGCCTCTGTTTTCACATGGCCTTCTTCCCTGTGTGTCTCTCTGTATCGTCTCCACTTCTTGTAAAAACACCAGTCATTGAATTTAGAACCCACTCTAAATCCAGGAGGATTTCATCTTGAGTTCTTTAGCTAATATCATTTGCAAAGACCAAATTTCCAAAGAAGATCACATTCTGAGGTGTCAGGTGGACATGAATTTCAGGGGGCATTATTCAACCTACTACATGTGAAGTTAGCGTCCAGGTCTGAGAAAAGAATAAGGTTGGCCCACATTCTGACCACTCCAGCCTTGCCAATTCTACACGAAATTGTGGCACCAAGGTGTATTTTCTCCTCCTCAACCTGTATCTTTAATTTTTGTTGTTCCAAGCAAGAGATTAGATTTCTCATGCCTTGTCATTTATTTTGAGGGAATATCACTGAGCTCGGGAACATGATCTATTACTTTTTTGGAATTCTCCCTTAATTTGCCCAATATCACTATGTTTTATAGAAATTCTTTATCATTGGTAGTTTGGGATAGAGCCATATACTGTGTTCATGGTAGATGGAATTCCCTTCACTGTATGATTTTATTTTATTGTTAATTTGGAGGCATTTTAGTGGGACAAGTGAAGAAAACATACATTTACAGTACTACCTTTATAGAAAGACTACTTTTTTTTCCCAAAGGGCTACATTATATCTTATGGGTGGATAATTTATTGAACAATTTCCCTATTACCCTACTGTTATTTTTCAATTATAAATAACACTGCAATGGACATTATTATACTTGTAACTCAGTGTGCACACTCTCGTTTACCTTGAAGTATGTTTCTTGCTACTGGGAACTCTGGGAATTCATGTGTGTCTTTCTCTCGTGAGTGGATTGGGGAGGATGAGTCTTCTCTGCTGATGCTCTTCCATGGAGGTCTCCACTTCTCCCAATAACCAATGGATAGTCTACCTTGTAATTAATTCACTGGGAGAGCCAATGGGCTACCAGTCCTGTCTTGGCCAAAGTCCTAAACAAAAGTATTAGATTTCTAAATCCACACACCTATGGTCAATTAATCTATGACAAAGGAGGCAAGAATATATAGCAGAGAAAAAACAGTCTCTTCAATAAGTGGTGCTGGGAAAACTGGACAGCTACATGTAAAAGAATGAAATTAAAACATTCTCTAGCACCATATACAAAAATACACTCAAAATGGATTAAAGACCTAAACGTAAGACTGGACACTAAAAAACTCCTAGAGGAAAACATAGGCAGAACACTCTTTGACATAAATCACAGCAATATCTTTTTGGATCTGTCTCCTAGAGTAATGGAAATAAAAACAAAAATAAACATATGGGACCCAATTAAACTTAAAAGCTTTTGCACAGCAAAGGAAATCATAAACAAAATAAAAAGACAGCCAACAAAATGGGAGAAAATATTTGCAAATGAGGCAACCGACAAGGGATTAATTTCCAAAATATACAAAGAGCTCATACAACTCAATATCAAAAAAACCAAACAACCCGATCAAAAAATGGGCAGAAGATCTAAACAGACATTTCTCCAAAGAAGGCATACAGATGGCAGACAGGCACATAAAAAGATGTCAACATCGCTAATAATTAGAGAAATGGAAATCAAAACTACAATGAGGTATCACCTCACACTGGTCAGAATGGCCATCATCAAAAAGTCTACAAATAATAAATGCTGGAGAGGGTGTGGAGAAAAAGGAACCCTCCTACACTGTTGGTGGGAATGTAAATTGGTGCAGCCACTATGGAGAACTGTATGGAGGTTCCTTAAAAAACTAAAAATAGAGCTACCATATGATCCTGCAATCCCACTCTTGGGCATATATCTGGAGAAAACCATATTTTGGAAAGATATGTGCACACCAATCTTCATAGCAGCACTATTTACAATAGCCAAGACATGGAAGCAACCTAAACGTCCATCAACAGATGAATGGATAAAGAAGATGTGGTGTAGGGCTTCCCTGGTGGCACAGTGGTTGGGAATCTGCCTGCCAATGCAGGGGACATGGGTTCGAACCCTGGTCCGGGAAGATCCCACATGCCACAGAGCAACTAAGCCCATGCACCACAACTTCTAAGGCTGCGCTCTAGAGCCCCCAAGCCACAACTACTGAGCCCATGTGCCAAAACTACTGAAGGCCTCGCACCTAGAGCCCATGCTCCGCAACAAGAGAAGCCACCGCAATGAGAAGCCCACGCACTGCAACGAAGAGTAGCCCCTGCTCGCTGCAACCAGAGAAAGCCCGCACGCAGCAACGAAGACCCAACGCAGCTAAAAATAAATAATTAATTAATTTAAATAAAGAAGATGTGGTATGTATATGTATACACACACACACACACACACACACACACACACACAATGGAATACTACTCAGCCATAAAAAAGAATGAAATGATGCCATTTGCAGCAACATGAATGGACCTAGAGATTATCATACTAAGTGAAGTAAGTCAGACAGAGAAAGACAAATATCATATGATATCACTTACATGCAGAATCTAAAAAAAAAAAAAAAAGATACAAATGAACTTATTCACAGACATAGAAAACAAACTTATGGTTACCAAAGGGGAAGGGGGGAGGGAGGGATAAATTAGAAGGTTGGAATTAACATATACACACTACTATATATAAAACAGGTAACCAACAAAGATCTACCATATAGCACAGGGAACTAAACTCAGTATTTTGTAATAACCTATTAGGGAAAAGAATCTGAAAAAGAATACATTTATTATATATAATATATATATAAAGGAATATATCGATTCAGTTTTGTATATATATACAAAACTGAATCACTGTGTTGTACACCTGAAACTAACACAATATTGTAAATCAACTATACTTCAGTTTAAAAAAGTATTAGAAGAGAGTCACTGTTTTTCCTCAAATACTTCCAGTCCTATTAGTTTTCCATGCCAGGCACACATCAGACTATAATGGAGATAGTCCTTTATTAAGAGTATCTCTTGTTGCTTACAAGGAGAGGTTCATGCAGAATTTGAGGGGACTGATAGTTAATGGCCTGACTGGTTGTTAAAGTACTGAAGTACTCTATACCACTTGGTAAATTTTATTATATTGATAGTAACAGTGATAAGCAGTAAAGTTAATTTATAATATAACTCTAATATAAATTCATTAGTTCTACTACAACAACCCTTGACAAATGGCCACCTGTCATAACAACATCTGAGAAATAGTTGTAGCTCTACCACCAGTTGGCCAATGTTCAGTAAGCAGTGCTGATAGATTGTGTGTTCTTTACAAAACTCTCTGTGCTTTGGGAGAATCACCAGTTTATGTTCATCATGGAATTATAGTTGCTATTTCACCTAAATATTGTGCTTTTTTATTTGTCATTTATAGTTACTGTGTTGTAATTCTTGAGTAAGTGCATATTTTAATGTTTTGAGATTTAAGAATTTATAACAAAAGGTTGAATACAAACATCTAGAATGAAGAAACAAAAAAGTTTGGATATGTTTCTCAACATTTCTGTTATATATAGTAACAGGAACAATTTGGATCTGTTGGAGTATAAAAAAGAAATGATATCAAAATTATATTATTAAAAGGTAAAAATGTTGAATACTTAAATCTTTATTAAATTAGGAAACATGTTCTGTTAAATCTCATGATTTAAACAAAGGAACTTTATAATCATCATTAAGAAAAAATTTTTTAAATTAAAAAATGGGTGAAATAAAAAAATCTCAAAAGTTTGAAAAATCCAATTCTTAAAAAAGTAAAAATCCTTAAAAATAATGGACAGTTTTAGGCATGAATATTTAATAGAACTTCAAAAAAAGAATACTATCAATATAGATACATAATTATAATCTATATTTGTAGTCCTGGCTTGTTAAAAACATATCTCCTGAAATGAAAACACTTCTTTCTGGAAAACATAAATCAAGACAATAAAATTTCACATTTTATTGATGAAGCTTCGATTGTTCTATGTAAACATACTAGAATAATTTCCTTTAAATGAAAAATTCAATACGCTGAAGAGAGTTGGAAGTTTTTTTAATATTGGGGAGCTGATGTGAATAAGATCTGAAATGCTATAAAAGTTTTTGTGATTGATGTCAGAGAAAAAATATTTCTGTGAAATATACTGACATAAAAACCTTACTGAATTTATACAGATGTACCAGTGTAATGTTAGATTTTTAACCATAATTTTAAAAAGTTCTGGATATTTTAATTTGGCACTAAGCCCCCCTATTCAATCATTTCTGGGTGATGCAACTAAAGCTATAAAATAAATGTTTTCTTGATAATTATATATTTACTACTATTCATCAAATAAACATCAGAGAGACTCACCCAGTGTTCTGGAAGGGATGGAAAATGAAATAATGAAATTAGGGAAATATTTGCATCTCAGTTGGCAGCTTTTAGTGCTAGAGCTGAAAAGCAGTTTGGAAATCATGCCATTGTAACAAACTGTGAAATGAGGTAGCTGAATATTTGAGAAATGAAAAAAAATAATTTTTGAAATACATTACAGAATTGCGGTTTTTAAAAACATCTTTACTGAGATATAATGCACATACCATTAAATTCATCTTTTAAAAATGTACAATTCAATTGTTTTTAGTGAAGGAAAAGTGATATTTAGTGAAGAAGAAATGATATTGACAGTAGACTGTGGTCTGAAACATCTGATGTTGTAGACAAATAGGGAAGAGCGAATCCTGCAACTTTGTTCTTTTTCAATATTGTTTTGGCTATTCTGGGCCCCTTACATTTCCATATGAATTGTAAGACCAGCTCCAGCTCAATTTCTGCAAGGAAGCCTCCTGGGATTTCGGTAGGGATTGTGTTTAATCTGTAGATCAATTTGGAGAGTGTTGCTGTCTTAACAATATTATATCTTTTGATCCATGAACATGTGAATTCTTTCCATTTACTTAGGTCGTTCATTTCTTTCAACATTGTTTTGTACCTTTTCAAGTACATGTTTCATACATATTTTGTTAAATTTAATCCCAAGTGTTTTATTGTTTTTAAAGCTATTATAAATGGAACTGTTTCTTAATTACATTTTGGGATTGTCAATTACTAGTGTACAGAAATACAATTAATTTTTGTATATTATCTTATATCCTGCAACCCTGCTGAACTCATTTATTAGTTTTAACAGTTTTAGTGGATTCCTTAGGATATCCTATATACAAGATCATGTCATTTGTAGAGAGTTTTACTTCCTCCTTTCCAATCAGAATGCCTTTTATTCATTTTCTTTCCTAATTGCCCTTGTTAGAATCCCCAGTAGTATGTTGAATAGAAGTGGCAAGAGCTGTCTTGTTCCTAATCTCAAGGGGAAAGTGTTCAATCTTTCACCATTAAGTATAATGCTAGCTGTGGGGTTTTCTTAGATGGCTTTATCAGATTGAGAACGTTCCCTCCTACTTCTAGTTTATTGAGTTTTTTAAAATCATGAAGTGTAGTTGGCTTTCATCAAATGTTTTTTCTGCATCTATTAAGATGTTCATGTAGTTTTTGTCCTTTATTCTATTGATATGGTGTATTATATTAATGATTTTCAGATATTTGGAGGTTTGGTTTTAATAAATGATATTCTAACAGATACTTTCTTTAACTTTACAAGAAAGAAATGTTTCAATTACTAAAGCTGACATATTAATTTGACAAACTACCACAGTGACTGAACACATACTAACATATTATTCTTGACACCTGTCAGCACAATGTGATAAAGGTGTATAATGCTGTCAATAACAGAATAGCCTTGTATGAAAGCCCACCTACATTTCATGGAAAATATTGACAAGTCTTGACTTTGTCATTTATCATATTGAATTACCCTCTTCAGCTATACATTTAATAAGAATGCTTATGTTTTACATTCAGGTTGTTAGTAAAATAATTGAATAAGACAATGCCATGGACTGACATTCCCTGTGATATTCTTCCAGAGACTACTGTTTAAGTTTACATGAATCCATTAATTAATACTTTAATGTTTGGCCATTCTTCTAGTAAGTAATCTACCCAACAATGCTGTCATACAGAGAATATTACTTCATCTTATTCAAAAATACATCTTAAGAGACTTACTCAAACTAAAGATATATATGGTTAATTCCATTGTACTGTGCTCTTTGAGGACAGGTACTTTGTTATTGTACTCCCAGTAAAGAAAAATATTAAATAGAAACTTCACTTACATAGAGTTGGGAGACCAGAGGGGGCGCTCTCACGCCCTGCAACAATAGCAGAGCCCAATAGGAAGAAGACAGACCCCTCTCCTTTCCTGGCAAGGACTCAGCCAATGAAAAGCCATCGACCCTTTGTTTACTGCAGCCCTCCTGACTCCTTCGCCTCTCTATTAAAGCATTCTCCTTCCCTTGCTCTGCAGGGACTTGCATGTGGCTCGCCACTGTTACAGACCCCGGATTACGATTCTCTGCTGATTCCAAATAAACCCGTTTTTGCTAGAGAAATATCTGGCAGTTTCTTTGTTTCATTTCAACATCTACAAACCCTTGAACAGTGCCTGACACATAGAAGGCTCTTAATAAACATTTGCTTCATGAGTGAATGAATTAAATTCATTGCTGTACTAACCTAGAAAGCAATCAAAAAAGAAAAACAAATTAGGTTACCATGATTAGTTCTTGGTGAACCCATGTGTTCAAATGCATCTAAATTATGAGCTTGACAATTTATTTTCATTGTTAGGTCCAGGTCTTATATGGTCTTTAGCTCACACATTTTCATGAGCCTAAGAAAAAAAAAAAAGCCAACTTAGTTATAGGGCCTTAGAAGGGGTCTGAACAAGTGTGGGTCCCTGAGGCTTAAGCTTTATTAGCTTCTCAGTAAATTGTCTTATCTGAAATGTCACTATGGATTGATGCTTGTATAATGAATGAATGGATGAATGAAATTCTTTCTTTTTCCTCCTAAAAATTAAATCAAAACGTTTCATTGCCTCATTTCAGTTTGCCTTTGGATGTTAAACCAGATGAAATTAGAAAGGGCATGCTATTTATCAAATATTAGGATAATTCAGATGAAAGAGTATTACTAATTTTATTTTTAAGATTTAATTATCTGGGAAAATCATAGCAAAAAAAAAAAAATACTGAAATTTAAAGTTTCAAGGAATATAGCTGAAACCAAGCAGGACCCTGTGGGTCCCCACCACCACCCTGGGTGTAAATCCTTTCTGTGTCCCCCATTTCTTGTTTGTAGGAAAGAGGCTTTGGCCTCCTAGAACCTCCCTGAGTACCAAAGGGCAGATTCAAACAGTTGCTAATCAGAAAAGTGAGGGAATGCAGAAACAAAGGAGGAGTAATCAAGAAATAATGGTGTAGTGATGGGACAGAGTCCCGGTTCCTCCTCAAAGAATATACATAATAATATATCTTTGAGGGAACTCCCTGGCAGTCCAGTGGTTCAGACACTGCACTGTCACTATAGAGGACCCGGGTTCAACCTCTGGTTGGGGAACTAAGATCCCACAAACTGAGCGGTGCAGCCAAAAATATATATATAGACAGACAGATAAATATCAGATATCTATCTATCTAATCTTTGAGTTCTTCTGCAGGAACTAAGGCCCCTACCCAGCTGGAGGATGGTAACTTCAGGCTAAGCACAAGAGTCCTGGAACACGGCCCTGTTACCTCACCACCAGTTAATCAGAAGAAAGTCTGCACACAGTGGAAGATAAATAAGACTCTGACCCTCTCCCCAAATGATTAAATGCCAATAACTTTCCCTTTCTCCCTTTAAATACTGTCAATATCGAGCAGAATCTTTGGAGTTGGTTCATGGATACGAGTCTGCCTTCTCTCCATGTTGCTGGCCTCCTGAATAATGCAACCTTTCCTTTCCAACCAACACTTGTCTCTCAATTATTGGCTTTACAGCAGCGAGCAGCCAAAAATGAGTTCAGTAACATAGTGGAATCAGCATGGTGTGAAGACTGGGCATACTGTGGAAAGAGCACACGGATCAGGAACAGGGGGCTTGACTTGCCATTAACTAGATGAGGGACCTTGACTAGGTCCCTCATTTCTTTGTGCTGAGGCAGGAGATAGATGGGGTCCAGGTTAGACATTTACAGCCAGCCTCCTGTTTACAATTCCAGATAGAAGTAACAAGAGGAACAGGGTAAATAGCTGGACTTCGCCTTCGGTGGACACTTTAAGATAATGGTAATGGCAAGGGCAGAGAGGAGCTGAGCCCTGCCCAGATAAGAGATACAGAGACCACATATTTCTCATTCTCAAGGTCAAGGAGACCTTCCTGACTACACATGCGCAGAAAGGCTCCTCAGAGGTCAAAAAGGGAGGGGGCACCACCCCATAGTAGGTGAGTCAACCTACCCATCGGCCTCTTCGCTAGAGTCCACCTTGGCTAAGAGGTGTGTGCGCACACATGGGAGGACCCTGAGCTAAACCAAATACGGATTTAGAGCCAGGCAAACAAGATGATTGGCCAGAGGCAACCTGGAAGAAGTGCCCCATGTAAGTGATTCAAACTACTACGAGGGCAGGACTCTCTCTCTCTGAGCCAGCCCATGTGAGTCTATTCACATGTACTCTTTGTCCTCCTAATAAACACTTTACTTGTTTCACTACTTTCCGTCTCTTTGTGGAAATTCATTTCTACAAACCCGACGGGCCAAGGCCTTGTCACTGGCCCTTGTGGTCTAGTGGCTAGCATTCAGCTCTCTCACTGCCGTGGCCCGACTTCGATCTCTGGCCAGGGAAACGAGATCCTACTTAAAGCCGCTGCAGGCCAAGGCCACCCGAGATCAGTACCCTCAGTTTTCTCACCTGTAAATAAAAGCTCTGGACTAGGCAGACTCTGAGATTTCTTCTGCTCTGAATTTTGATGGCTGTTTCTACATAGAAAGGATTTGAAAATTCATTTCTGTAATTGTAAAATCAGATGTCAAAACAGATCCTAAAAAAGAAAATACAAGGGAAAATGTTAATTTTACATGACATCTTATATTTCATTTGAGATTTTCCTTTATAAATAAAAAGAAGCAGAAAAGGGACTTAAAGTGTATCTGTTACCGAATACAAGTTCATGTGCTTGACACACAGTGAGGCCAAACAAACTGAAATTTCAGAGTCTGGAGCTGAAAAAGGTTTACTGCAGAGCCAAGCAAGGAGAACAGGTGACTTGTGCTCAAAAACCCCAAACTCCCCGATTGTTTTGGGGGAGAAGTTTTTAATAGGCAAAATTTGGGATGAGGGCCATGGTGCGTGTGACTTTCTTATGATTGGTTACTGGTGAGGTAACAGGGCAGTGCTCCAGGAATCTTGTGCTCAGCCTGAAGACACCACCCTCCACTTGGGTGGAAGCCTTAGTTGCTGCAGAAGAACTCAAAAAGTTTGTTATATATATCTCTCTTGAGCAGGAACACAGGTCCTGCTGGGTTTCATCTCCAGCATCTGGATTCTGTCCTCTTTTGGAAACAACCTTGCTGGCCTAACCCTTGAGTTTTATAACCTAGATGGGACCATTTATAACCCTGGGAATTTAAGTCAGTCAAGTGGTATGTCTTTATGGTGACAAGCAACAAGAGCAAGGCAATGGGTTTGAAACTTGGCTCCTGTCATATATCTGAGCACAGCAACATTGTCTAGCCTTTCCTGTTAGTCCAGGAAACTGCTTCCTAATTTTGTTATTCAATATGATTGATATTTTAGTTTCCTTTTCTCACATCCTTCAGGGAGAACCAACATGTTAGAAGAAAAAAGTGCAACAGTGGATTCTATTTGAAAGAACAAAAGGGAGAGAAACCTGGTACATTTAGGAGAGAGGATAAAATGAATGGCTCAAGTAGACTTGTAGCTGCAACCAAATCTAAATATAAAAGGGTTACTATGACTACAAAGGTGGCATATTTGAATAAAACTGAATGTGAAAGCCTTTTAAATGCTAATTGCAATTGGAGGAGGTCTGCTGTTTCAAACTGCAGACAGTTTCCCCACCTCCTTTTGTACTTTATGGCTTCTGGGTGAAGTCTGCTTTAAACAAAACTATTGACCTGTGACTTTCCAAATACTTTGAGTTCCCTTGTGTAAGGGCTACTTTACACCAGTTCTGACATTGTGACTCCAAATCTTCATTTGTTCAGTCAGAGCCGCAGGATACTTTTTTTTGTGATGAAGAGCATGATGATCCACCCAAAAATCTTTAAAGTGTAAGCCATCCCTTCTGAATGGTTATGACTTTCAGTCAATTCAAAGAACATTCATAGAGCTAATTCTAAATGCAGGGTACTATGGGGAAACTCAGGTAGATAAATTTGGGTTCTGCTCCCCATAGACTCCCTATAGATGAGGAGTGATACTGAGTGATCTTTCTGGGTTCTTTCCAGATCTTGTTTCAGGTTCCTAAAGGAAATAGCCACCATTCCTTGTCCTTAAATATAGATTGTACTGGCAGGTGCCTGAAATAAAACCACTATAACAGTGTCAGCAATACCAGATTACGGAGATGTTCCTGAACTGGCTACAGTATTCTCGCTCACCTCTGATAAGTTTAAAGGACATATATGCATTCTGTTTTTTAAAAGCATGTGAGTAATGAAAGAAATGGATGACATTCATATTTCATATTTCATGAAAGAAATGGATGACATTTACATAAAGAGTATTTGGCCACAGAACTCTGTTTTCAGAACAATGATTAACAACCCTAAGAGAAAGAGTTTTCTGATACAATGTGGGAAATGAACATTTCAAGATTATTTAAGAAGGCTTTTCTATCCAGACCACGATGAAGACTTATTGAGGAGGGGCCCCTGATCTCCAAAGATTGCAACATCTGAAGTTTACTTTTGGTCCTGTCATGACCAACAGTTACACATTTACAAATAAATGAGTTAATGAACATACCTTTCACCTTTTGTTTTGTTCTCCTGTTATTTACTTTCTAATTATGTGCACGTATTAGTTTAATTTTTTTAAATGTCCACAGTAGTTATCCGGGGAATAGAAGGATAGGCTAGTTTTTGGTTCCCTTCTTTATACCTATGTTTAAAAAAAAATCTATCAACAATATATTAAAAAAGCAAAACAAAACACCAAACCCTACTGGATTTTCCTATCATGTAGGAACAGATTAAATGCTCTGAGATATAACAGAATGAAAAGAAAGAAAAACTTAAAAATTTTAAAGATATTGAAAACTATGTACCTGGCAGAAGATTATTTCCTTAGCACATCAATCAACAGCCTCCAGAATATTTCACAGTTTGGGAAACTCTGATCCAGCCCCTGGGGCGTAGAAATCAGTCTGCTGGCTGGAACCTTAGGAAACAACAAGGAGAAGTTTAGCCCTGAGTGAGTAATGTGTCCTAATGAAGGCCTGGATGGGGCGACAGGTTATTCTGGGTACTGGGTGAGGCTGGCTTGGACACTCTGACCCAGCGTTGTCCCACCTCCTTCAGAAGTCCTTGTGGCCAGGCAAGCACAGTCTCAGGAGAGCTGGTATCAACTGCAGGGAGGTTGGATAACCAGAGCAGAGGGACCCCAGTGCATGAGAATGAGCACCTCATGCAGATGAAATTCATATATGTGGGCATTTAATTTAATCTCTTAATAATGTGTTTGTTTGTAGAGCTAGATTTTTTAAAAAAACTGTGTAGATAGGAAAGAGCATAGGGAACTATGACTAATCCCAGAAAAAACAGGAACTGTATTGAACATGAAGAACTGAAGAACATGAAGAACGTGAGGAACTGATCAGCTCTAATGGTCACAGGTGGAAATGGATTCCAACAGTTCATCAGCATTGTGTGCACTCATGACCAAGTAGAAAGAGGGCACACCCATGTGTCCTAAGATGATAAAGTATCCAAATGTCTGAAAGAGGGATGCTAAATCAGTTAATGAGTCCAGTAAAGTAGCTGGTTACACAAAAAACCATGACAAAATTCATAGCTCTGTTGTATACAACCAGTAACTTTTTAGAAAACAAAATGAACAATAAGATCTTATCACAATAATAATTTCTTATTATTTATTATTTTTTCATTGACATATAGTTGATGTACAATATTATATGTTACAGGTATGCAATATAGTGAGTCACAAAGTTTAAAGGTTATATACTCCATTTATGGTTATTATAAAATATTGGCTGGGGCTTCCCTGGTGGCGCAGTGGTTGAGAATCTGCCTGCCAATGCAGGGGACATGGGTTCGAGCCCTGGTCTGGGAGGATCCCACATGCCGCGGAGCAACTGGGCCCGTGAGCCACAATTGCTGGGCCTGCGCGTCTGGAGCCTGTGCTCCGCAACAGGAGAGGCCGCGATAGTGAGAGGCCCGCGCACCGCGATGGGGAGTGGCCCCCGCTTGCCACAACTAGAGAAAGCCCTCGCACAGAAACAAAGACCCAACACAGCCATAAATAAATTAAAAAAATATATATATTGGCTATATTCTCTGTGCTGTACAACATATCCCTGTAGCTTATTTTATTCGTAATAGTTTGTACCTCTTAATCCCCTACCCCTATCACTGCCGCTCCCCTCTTCCGTCTCCCCACTGGTAACCACTAGTTTGTTTACTATATCTGACAATGATAATTTTTTAAACCATAGAATAACCAATATTAAGGATAATCTTATCAAGAAATGTGTGAGGTCCACAGGAAGAAATGGACAAAACTTGTAGAATACTTGGCTAGATAAATAGGTATATAAAATATTGCATCACAGTTTGTTTTTTTTTTTAATTTATTTATTTATTTTTGGCTGTGTTGGGTCTTCGTTTCTGTGCGAGGGCTTTCTCTAGTTGTAGCAAGCGGGGGCCACTCTTCATCGCGGTGCGCGGGCCTCTCACTATCGCGGCCTCTCTTGTTGCGGAGCACAGGCTCCAGACGCGCAGGCTCAGTAATTGTGGCTCACGGGCCCATTTGCTCCGCGGCACGTGGGATCTTCCCAGACCAGGGCTCGAACCCGTGTCCCCCACATTGGCAGGCAGATTC
Organism: Balaenoptera acutorostrata; assembly: GCF_949987535.1. NCBI lineage: Eukaryota > Metazoa > Chordata > Mammalia > Artiodactyla > Balaenopteridae > Balaenoptera > Balaenoptera acutorostrata. Next base: position 55,760,906 of record NC_080069.1, on the reverse strand, counting down.
TCAACCACTGCGCCACCAGGGAAGCCCCAGTTTTCTTTTTTTAAATTCAAAAGTAAAATATGCTTATTGGGAGCATTTCTAAAAACCAAAATTTTGGAAAATAAAATCCTTCCCCTTATTCTCCCTCAGACACTTTTCACTCTCCAGAGGCGTTGGAGTTAGCAGTTTGCTGTGTATCTTTCCAAATATTTGCTGTATTGAGTTCATTTACATTACTGAACTTAAATTTGCAATGGGTTCATTTACATGTGCTGATGACTGTTATATGTGGTTTTAATATGTTTCAGACTTCTTTTTGACTTACCTATTTATCTTCTTCTCTCTTGACTTCTTTTGGATTAATCAAATAACTTTTATCATTCCATTTCCCCCGTTAACTTTTATTTTTACATTCTTTCACTGTTTTTTCAGAGGTTATCAGAGATTTCAGCATGCAGTCTTGATTTGCAGTCTAATATGGATTATCTTTTATTTTCCTGATAATATTAAAACTTTAGATTAACTCAATTATGCCCCTATTAACTTCTGCATTTTATTTCTATACATCTTTTAAAGCCTGTAAGACATTGTTATTATTGTTATTATAGTTCATTTTTATTTATCCTTTCCATTGCTCTTCTTTACTTCCTGCATTTCTGTGTTTTAAACTGGGATAATTTTCTTTGTTTTAATAACATCCATTTGTATTTCTCTTAGTGCAAATTTTCTGGTAAAAATTCTGTTTTGTTTGTTTAAAAACTTCTTTATTTTGCCTTCATTTTTGAAGGATAATTTTACTGAATATAGAATTTTAGATTTATTTTCTTTCATTGCTTTCAAGATGTCATCTCATTATCTTCTGACTTCCAGTTCTGTTGAGAAATTGCTGTCAGCATTATTGTGTTTTTTTTAAAGGTAATAAATATACTTTTTTTTTTCCTCAGCTGCTCTGATTTTTCAAAAATCAGTTTTGGAAATTCTTGGCCATGATCTCTTGACTTTTTTTTCTTTCTTTTATTCTTTCTTCTCTCCTTCTGGGAGTCCAATTATATTTACATTAGGTTTTTTATTATGTGTGTCTTATACTCTTCTAAAATTTTGATCCTTTTTTCTCTTAGTGCTTCACTCTAGTTATTTCTAACAACCTCTCTTCCACCTCACAGATCCTCTCTATTGCTATCTCTAATCTGCTGTTAAACCCATCTATTAAATTTTGAATTTCGGGTATTGGGTTTTTAGCCCTAGAATTTCTATTTGATTCTTTTTATAGATTATAATTCTATGATGAAATTCTTCATCCTTTCATCTGTTTTCTCTAACATATTAATCATTGCTGTTTTAAAATCCTTGGTTAAAGCAATTATACTCCAATAAAGGTTAAAAAAAAAAAACTTTGGTAACTCCAATATAAGAATCACCTGTAGTTCTACATCTATTGTCTAATTTTTCTCTCCATTTTAAGTCAGATTGCACTGCCTCTTGACATGTGTAATAATTTTGATTGACTGCCAAATACTATTTATTACTGTATGGCTTCCAGATGATTTTATTTCCCTCCAGGAAGTATTCACCATTTTCTTTCCTAGGCAAAAAGAATTGGGTCTGATTATCTCATTTTATTTAGGTGCTGAGCTATGCAGTTTTAGTAAGTCTCTACCTACCTCTGTTCTCCTCTGCTCCTAAGCTATAGCCCTCCAGGGCTTCCAACTAAGAACCTGATGTGTTCTCTGGACCTGTCTGCCTGGAAGGTCCTGAACTCTAATCATTGCTTTTTAGCTGAAACTCTGTTCTGTTTTCCGGAGGCTTTCTACTTAGCCTCTTAGACTCCTGCACTGTGTAGTTTCATAATTTGGTGAATGGTTAAAGGAATAAGCCAGACACATGTCAGGCTTAGTTTTCTGTCTGCCCCTATCCCCAACCTCTGTCTTGGCCCATGATGTCTCCAATTTTAACTCTCTGGCCCCATGAAAGCATCAAAATCTCTACTGGTTTCTCTGTCAGCCCTCATAGCTCACTATGGGTGCAAAGCCTGGATTCTCAACCTCTTGCTTTAGTTCAGAATGGACAAATACTCTCAGAGAAATAGCAGTTGCAAATGGTCAACTCACCTCTCCATTGTTTCCCCCGCTCCAAATCCTCGGTCCCTCTAATTCTGGTTGCTTTAGCAGCCCTTTCATGGCTGTAAGCATATTTGTTGTTTGCATATTTCATATTTTTATTTGGTTTTGCTAATTGTTCTCAGTGGGAGTGCTAGTTTGCTGTAAGCCATTCGTCATACCCAACAATATCTCATTGTCCAGACTTAGTCATATGGTTACATTCCACACTGTGAAAGATAATTTCAAAAATTCTGAGTGACAATATGCAGAACTAAAAATTAGGATTCCGTTCCTAGGAAAGATGGGAAGAATGGGTGTTAGGGTTAGCAACTAGCATGCTGTTCCAAAGTGGGTAGTGGAAGCCAGTTGTAGTTTCAGGGTGGGATAGGAGTGGTCTTCTCATACAGTGGGGCTATGAGTTGCCAGAACACACCTGTGACTTAAGTGAGCTCATAAAACAACCATGACTTGATTAACCCCAGCTATCAAAATCATTCAGCTCTCTGTGTTCAGATCCATGCTCACCAAACAACCTTGAGGTAGTCATTTGACTTTCCCTAAAGACTTGGAGAGAATGTGCTAATCAGCAGGTATGCATCTGCCAGTCAGTTTGGCAGTTATATTTCTCAAGGTAAATAATAAGAAATAGTGTCACGACTTGCATGATGAACCAGACTTCTTTTTTTTTTTTTTTTTTATCAGCTTCTCTTTTTATTTATTTATTTATTTATTTATTTATTTTTGGCTGTGTTGGGTCTTCGTTTCTGTGCGAGGGCTTTCTCTAGTTGCGGCAAGTGGGGGCCACTCTTCATCGCGGTGCGCAGGCTTCTCACAATCGCGGCCTCTCTTGGTGCGGAGCACAGGCTCCAGATGCGCAGGCTCAGTAATTGTGGCTCACGGGCCCAGCCGCTACGCGGCATGTGGGATCCTCCCAGACCAGGGCTCGAACCCGTGTCCCCTGCATCGGCAGGCAGACTCTCAACCACTGCGCCACCAGGGAAGCCCCCTGAACCAGACTTCTTGAGCTCACTTTGCCCTGGATAAAATGACAAAATATAGTGTCTTAACCTACCAGAAGTTGATTGTTTCTATGACATTCTTACGAAAGTACTGTCAACACTTAGATATTAGGCATCTCTTTCTAAATTTATCAGCAATTCCTGTCTGTGGAATAAAAAAAATGAATCCTCTGTTTAGAAAGATCTTGCAAATGATACATAAGTTTCCAATAAATAGATGAAACATCTTATAACAGTGATGAACACTGGAAAGATCATGTCAGAAACTAGTTTCTTATTATGTCAGATATGCCGTTGGAAAATGTGGTCCTGAAATTTGGTGAAAAGAAAACTCACAGAGAATTCTAAAAGATTTATCTCTCAGACTGACTGGTCTGCAATTTGGGGGTTATAAAAAATTTTTGTTCTTTTTCAAGGTAGAGCAGAATACAGATTTTGGCTAATGTGAGAGAACTTCCCTATTAAGTTAATCACTGCAAACACTGGGCCCTAACACACAGAAGAGATCTAAATTCTGAGGGTAAGAGCTCTCTTGGCACCCATTTCAATTTTATGGGAATAATCAGATGATTAAGAGAAAAAAATTGTAACTAGAGAGGTCCTTGGGATTCTCCTACAAAGTCTGAAAAAGGCATTTAATTTTCCTAACTCTGATTTCTTCCTTTTCCAGTCTGTTATAGAAAATAAAATATGACCTCTGAGGATATATTGCTTATACTAATGAAATAATAACCTAAATGATGCTGAGTTTATTGGATGGGCTCTGGGCCAATTTCCCTAAACCCTGTTCTTGCCTAATTACTAGCTCACTTAAAATTCAGCACTTTATTAATTTTTTTTGAAGTATTGGAAATATTTTCCTCCATCCATCCTCACTTTTAAATACTTCTACACACTAATCCATTAAGCTTGTAGAATCAGATGTATGCTGCAGAATCTATCTCTAGAAAAAGGCATCTATGCACAAACCCAGAGATTTTTGCCTGCACCTACAAGAAATTCGTAGACTCCTTGGAGCCCATCCAAGAACTAATTTTATATCTTTTATACTAAAGGAGATATAATGCATTTAAATTCTTGCTAATATATATTTATCAGACTTTGAACATTTTGTAAACAATTAGGCTCTTTTGTATCCCTACTGTTGAACATTTTACTTTTCAACATCAGTTCATAACGTCATACTGGATTATAAAACATAAAGAACTATATACAGGGGTAGCCAACATGCTGGGCAATGGAGTACAAGTAACACCAAAGACTCCCATATTGGGACAGGTGTTATTATCCATTTATCTTTTGCTCTATTTTTTACCTTAATCAGAATTTGTTGTTTTTTGATGGCCCTGATGACTTTCCCCAGGCGTATATAGTTTGTGGCAACCAGCTGCTGAAATTGAGAGATATATTCTAGTTGCTTTAAGTCCCTCACATATGTACTTTCCTACTAGGAGCACCCTCTACATGCTTTTCTCTCTGCCTTTCTTTCTCTCTTTGCATAGTAAAATCCTCCTTATTCTTATCTGGTTGATGAGCAGCTTCCCTCCACACGGTTATTCAGGGACCCAGGCTTTTTCCATCTTGTGGCTCCACTGTCTTCAGGAGCTCAGAGTCCTCTGCTTCCAGTAGTGGAGAGAGAGGACGGAGAAGGCACCCACTTGTAATCACCTTGACCTGAAAGTGACATAGATCACTTGCAAACATATTCTGATCATAAGAACTACTCATATGGCCCCACCTAAGGTGCAAGGGGCTTTGGGAAGTATAACTCCTAGCTAGGCAGCCACTTCCTAGCGACTCCTCAACACTGGAAGAGGGAGCATGAGTTTTTAGTGGCATTTGCCTATCTCTGCCACACCATAGTGTACCACTGGCATCTAGCATAATGGCAAACCGACAGCAGGTACTCAACAAATATCTGCAGAATGAATGCAATTGTTTGAGGTAGTTTATGATGAGCACTAATATAGCAATGTCACACCTGGTATACAGAGTTTGGAGAAGCAGCAGTTCCATTATGGTGTAGATGCCTAATTTACATAGTTTCAAAATAGTAATCCAGGAGAGGCTGCTTTCTCAGGTTTAGTATGTCAGAATGCACCACGCTGGGCAACATCACTCTTACATCTTGGTTTCAGTCTGCGGGCTAGTATCATGGCACAATGCATCAACAGAAACAGAAGAAGCAACTGTGGTGAATTATGTCTGAGAAGCCCATTAGAATGGATTTTATCCTGGCCATTTCAAACTGCATCATGAGTTAATTGTCCAAAAGAGGAAGAAGAGAGTATAACCTAAGAGCAGATAAATAACCAATCAAAAGTAGGTTGAATTTAGGCTAACTAATCCTTAAGTAAAAATCTTTGTGCAAACTGACCTGTTCCCATTGGGTGAGTATGTATATTCATATATATTAACTTTTATAATGGCCATTTGAAGGATTATATATATGAAACTAGGTGTATATAGAACACATCAGGGAATTGTAATTATGTTGTTTGCATGTTTAAAATAACACCTTTGCTCATTCCACATTATAATTAAGAGCTGATTTTCAAATACAAGAACTTGGTGATGTAACAAATGAAATTATGTTTCCACCAAATTCTAAATTTGAGCCTTATAATATATCTCTAAGTATACAGCTTTAATACGATGTTTACAAGATTAGCAGGGACTATAAGATTTATTTACCTTTAATCTTTAGTGTAACATCTCGCCTGTAGTAGAGTCTCAGTACAGGCCTTCCTGGTTTCCCCATTTTTGTAACATTTCCCTGATTCATCCAGCTCCGTTGCTCACTGAGTCTCTGACTCCCACCTCCTACAAGGTGCTCAGTGTTCTTACCTGTCCTAATTATTCTGACTGATAGGAGAACCAGAGAATCAGAGGATCTGTAGTCCGGAAAGGACTTCAGCTTCAAGGGGACAAACCTGCTATGTGATCTGATAAACTAAATCAAAAATAAAGATCTAGGGACTTAACACAAGTGATTTCGTAATAGAAAAACGTTCACTAAAAGATCACCAGGGAGATACGACAGGAGGTAATGGATTAATGAAAAAGGTAGCCCAGGATTCTGCGTGTGTGTGTTTATGTGTGTGTGTGTGTGTGTGTGTGTGTGTGTGTGTGTGTGTGTGTAGGGAGTTACATAGCTGAGAAAGATTTATATGATACAAAAGGAGGAGGGCTGGACCATTTAAATCATACTAGAATAGGCTACTTTTGCTTGCATAAAAGAGCTTAGGTGTAGCATTTGTATTTTCTGCAACCTCAAGGAGGTGGACACATTAGACCCCCATCTTATGTTTGTGTAAAGAAGTCTCTACTGAATAACCAAATATTTTTCTAAGATGCTACATTTTTGGAAAAGCACTTCTAGTTATTTCAAAATCTTAAGTGCTCTCTGAATGGCTGTGGCTTATTTTTGAAACAAATTTTTTTTGTTGGTACTGGTAGTTTCTGAATGATTGCTACATAGACGAGTTTACATCTACGTGTGAAAAAGACCAATTTAACTGTCCATATTTCTGTGTCCTTTAGAGTGGTGCCAATTTGTACTGTATTGTAAGGATTCATAAACAGATGAAATAGATTGGTACTAAATGAAACTTGATCCCCCAAATTAAATCTGCTCACATAGAATTTGTAATCTAGATTCTGCTTCTAGAATACACAAATAAATACACAGTTACTTAATTTTGTTTCATTAATTAACATACTGGTGATGATATTCCACTTTGCTATTCGTCTTACAGAAAATAGATTTACTTTTCGCCTTGTTAAGGTGGGCTTGGAAGTACCCCCCAAAGAATCTATTGAGAATGTGATATCACTTTTAAGGAAAACCTAGCCCAAGGACATGGGAGGACTTTACACAGTGTCCAATGTCTTTGATGGTACACGGAATCATTTCAACAGCAGAGGTTCCCAACCTTTTTGAATATAGGCTACTTTGGAAACTCAGAAAAACATCACAAAGCTGGAAGTTGTACTTTTAGTATCTATGGATTGAGAAATAACCTAATGATAATATCTATTCTTGAGCATAGCAATGCTTTAAGATATATTCTCATGTCATTAATCATAGCATCACCACGTTTTTGTAAAAGTATAAGAGCTATTTAGAAGGGGCATGTTATCTATGCCATTGATGCTTGGCCTTCATATAAGCTTGTAGCCCCTTCAAGGGCTTGTCACCCAGAGACAGGAAAGTACTGGTTAATATAAAAAAATATATATAATTGATGATGGACATCTTTTTTTTAAAAACATCTTTATTGGAGTATAATTGCTTTACAATGGTGTGTTAGTTTCTGCTTTATAACAAAGTGAATCAGCTATACATATACATATATCCCCATATCTCCTCCCTCTTGCGTCTCCCTCCCACCCTCCCTATCCCACCCCTCTAGGTGGTCACAAAGCACTGAGCTGATCTCCCTGTGCTGTGCGGCTGCTTCCCACTAGCTAGCTATTTTACATTTGGTAGTGTATATTGGACATCTTTTTAAGTTATGAAAATTCAGTCTTGACAAAGGCCTGAGAGCTTTAAGTAAAACTTACTTCTTTCCAGGCCCAGGCTTGATGCTGTTCTTATTTCCCCCCATAAAATGCCTGATCTTTTTTCTTTTTTTTTTTTGGCTGACCACACTGCAAGGTTTGTGGGATCTCAGTTCCCCAACCAGGGATTGAACCTGGGCCACCACAGTGAAAGCGCCAAATCCTAACCACTAGACCACCAGGGAATGCTCTGTCTGATCTTTTCTTGATGCCAGATGTGACCTCTGATAATCCTGAGTGGATCTAAAGCCTCATCATGGCTGAAATGATACTCTTCTCCATGAAATTGTGATTAAAGTTTGATGTTTTATAGCACAAGGAATTGGCTAGGAAAAATATCAGGCCTGATTCATTAATTAGGTAATCTGCTAAACTATAGCTCATTTTGCAGTATTTCTGAAAAAAAATGTAATTGCATATGCTATGGAAAACAGGAGCACTAACTCAGAATTTAAAAATAAGACTGCAATTTATAAGGACTACATTGCAGGATGGAAGGGAGTACTCACCTGTCAGAGGAAAGGTACCATCACACCCTAGCTCTTTAACACATAAAAATGATAAACATACTTCGATTCATGCAAAAACGTCAGAACCCTAATGGGGGGGCGAAGAGGGGCCACGGGAGCCTTAGGTAGGGGAGGCCTCCTTTCCTCCCTCTCCTTCACAGGAGTCAGACCTGTGTCGCTGTCTGAATGCTCATCCTGCCCACTCCTGCTTCTTTTCGCTTTATCTTTCGTGGAGGTTTCCTCCAATAAAATCTCTCCATCTAACCTCTGCTTGGCATCTGTTTTTTGGAGGATCTGAACTACCACACCACTTATTAGCTTAGATGAATCCTGATAAGCATGGGCTGTCTCAGCAGTAATGTGGGTAAAATAATATTATTTAAGTCCTAGGAGTTCTATGAGAAGGAATTTTGACAATGGACGAAAAATTCTAAGCACAGTGCCTGGCACATGGCAAGTTATCAGTGAATAATAACTGTCACTATTATCCTTACTATCCTTCAGTGCTGCTGGAATTCTCTGCTTAGGAGAAAGTTGAGAAAGTTGAAGGTTACCTTTACTTGGAGGAGCCCTGGATTCCCAAATATGGTTGGGGAAGAAATCACAGAATCCTAGGTTGATCACAATCCAAGTCTTTTGTAGCTGCCTGTGGTAGGGTTTTCCTTGCTATTGGGTTTTTGTGCCCTTTGTACTTAGGCAAAAGCCAATGAAAATCTCTCTGACCTACTGAGGCTTAAGCAAGGATGGGCTGGGGGCCTGAGGGACTTCTTGGCCAGTCCAAAAGAGTCTTCTCCCCTCATGCTTTTTAAAAAACATAACCTCAGACCTACATGAGAGTTGCAAGAATAGTACAAAGGATTTCTGAATACCTTTACCCAGATTCCCCTAATGTTAACATTTATGTGTGTGTGTGTGTGTGTGTGTGTGTATTTGTGTGTGTGTGTGATTTTTTTCTGAATCCTTTAAGAGAAAGTAGCAAGTATGATGTCTTTTTCCTTTGAAATATTTCATTGTGTTTTTCCTGAAAATAAAGAATTTTCTTACATAGAGTACAATTTTCAATCAGGAAATTAACGTTGATTCAATTCTATTATCTAATAGATCTTGCCCATTGTCTCAATATCTTTTATAGCACTAAAAATCACAGATCAGGCTTTAGAGTCTTCTTTTTTACTTTGCCTGAAATGTAATTCCATGAATAACTAATAAGTGCCTACTAAGTGCCAGGCAGGAACTGATAAGACTCAGGTGGGGAAGAAGGGGTCCTCATGTTTAAGCAGCTCACATCTACTCCAAGAGGTAGATGCACCAGTAACTAGAGAATGAGTTAGGCTTGTAGTGTGGTATGTGGGGAGATTCAGTGGGGACTCATCTAACATGCGGTGTACGGAAGGTGAAAATTGCCCAGTTGCAGTCTCACATCCTGCTCTACAATAAATCCAGAGCAGCTTGATTTTGTCTTCTACGTTGAAACAGATCACTTCTTGGTTAAGCAGCTGATGAAGTAGTTATTTTGCTTATAGGGACCATGTTGTCTAGAAAAAAAAAATAGTATTTTTAAATACCAGAATTAAACTTATCTTGGTAAGAGGCTCACCACGAGTGGCAGGTGGGAAGATGGAACCCTCTGATGGTGGTTCTGGTGGCCCTGCTGACTCAGGCTCTCTATAGGCACATGCCCACGGAGGTCTGAATTACCTCCATTGTTTACATTATTTCTCTCTCATTCTCTTTATTAAACTAGTTTCTGTTAAATACTCATGTGATGTGACTTTGAATGACTATTTTGCATGCTCAGGGGATGGAAAATTATTAAGACAAAACCCCTGCCCTGAATGAACTTATACCAGGGAAAATAAGACGAGGACACAAATGATCTTTAAAAAAAATATGAGAGAAGGGGTTTAAGAAGGAAAAAGGATTGCAAAGAGGTAGGCTCAAGGAAAGATCTCATGGAAAAGGTGGCATTTAAGATGGTCATTAAAAGAGGGAAAGTTTTCTGAGCAATGTAAGTTGGGAACTTACATTCCACGGGGCGTATCAGCATAGTTAACGTATAGAGATAGGAAAGCACTACAGTGAGTGGGACACTCAAAAGCACCAAGGGTGGGGAGCCCCATTCTTCTGGGACACAAAGCATTTGTGGAAGAATAGTGAGAAGCAGGGTGGAGAGACGATTGGGGGCAGACTGTGGAGCACATTAGAGCGTGGTCTCCAGCAAATTTTCTCCTAGTTCTGCGTATGAATCCTGGGAGCAGTTTGTTTCCCCTCCTCCCTCCCTCTCGGCCTTCCCTCTTACTTGCACGCTCTCCTTTTTCTGCTCTTTTCTCTTGGTGTCAAGAGACCTACTCTCAAACAGAGTCCTTTGCCGGGTTGGACAGAGACCTCCTTCCATTCTCACTCTCCACACACTCAGCCCTACTCCACGTTGTTAAAGTCCAGGGACCAACACTCATATTTCTAGGCTGTCACAAAACCACCAAGGTGAGGGCTGCTGACATGCCAGCATAGTATACGAGTCCTGTGGGTCATCTGAGGCATGGCCCTCTGCCTACTCCCGACAATGCATCTTGGCAAGGCTGGCATATGAGGCTCTAACCAGGTTCAATATTTTAGTCAAATTAGCTGGTTGCCTCCACTTCCCAATATGCCACTGTTCTAGGTCCAAGATAACTTGGATGCACATGTTAGAAACTCTCTGAGTTTACAAGAGTGCTTTCTTCCTGAGGATGCCAACCTAAGGAAGTTACCCTAATATTTTTTTTTCTTGTTAAGGGCATGCAAATGACCATGAGGAAAGAGCAAATGCCTACTAGTACTATTTTTTAAAAGGTATGACTAGCTTTATTATCATATCGCCTTGATTCTAAGATGCACATTTTCACATGTTTTGATGTTTCTGAAATGGGAGCATGGCTTACCTTCAACATGCAATGTTTAATGTGATATCTTCTTGTTTTCTCCCCCCGCCCCCAGTTTCCTCTTCCCTCCTCCCCAACTCAAACCGACAAACCAAAAGGTATTATTAAATCGCTGTCTTACAATCAAGGGAATAGGATGATATTTTCTTGTTCGTCACTCCTATCCCCTAGACATACCCCTTCTGCTTATTGGCTGGGTGAGGAGAAGTCATCTACTAAAAATTTCCTATTGATGGTTAAGCATCCTTCCCTAGAGGATTCCATGAACTCTGGAGTCACTCATGTATAAGACACGTCTAGACTATTTCCATCAGCCAACACCCTTTCCTCTATAAACCGAGTCTCATCTGAACAATTCCCACAAGCACATGTCTTTCTGACGTCCAACTGTCTCATGTTGCCATCATGACAGAAAGCAGCAAGGGATTAATTTTTAACAATCCTAGCCTGCTTTTTGTGATGGTTATTATTATTATTTATTTATGTAGAAATGATTCTATGATGATTCAATTACAAGTAGAAGTAGAGGAACTTTGTTTGGTAGATAGCTTTGTATAGCTCCCCAGAAAGCAGAATATAAATTAAATATTTTCAAAAATAGGAAATGAGGTTGTTTTCCTAGAACTCTGAATATAAATTCATGAATGAGAGGGACTCATAACTAGATTCACGTGAGGGATGGGCAAGTCATATCCTCTCCCTGCTTTCAATTTTTCCCCCCAAGATTTAAAAACTGGATAAAATCTGGTTGGAGTATACAGATTGGACAGATGCAAAGGATTTCTAAAAATAAGCAAGGTGTCATAAAAGACATCTTGGCGGGTAACCCAGAACTAGCTGCTTAGCTGCAGGGGGGTGCGGTAGGGGAGGTTTAAAACGAGGAGAGGGTCTGCCGCTCAGGACCACAGTACCTCTGGCACCACACCAACATTCTATCTGCAGTCTGGGTGGGACTCTTTTAACAAATTTAACACTTCTTCTTCCAGATCTCTAATGGACCTCCAGCAGCTCTTTCCTCCACTGCCAGCTATTCTATTCCCCACGCTGCCTGCCCTTCTCTCCCCACGCTCTTGAACTTACCCTTCCTTTTCATCTCCAACTCTTTTCTCATTCTTTTTGTCTCTACACAAGAACTGAAATCTGACTTTCCCTGTAAAACTCTCACTGAGGACACCACACTTTCTTCGTGTACCTGAAACTCATAGGATATGAGGGTTTGCTCAGTTCTGTTCCTCTGTGCCATTTTCTTTCTACTCTACCCTCTCTCTTAAAACTCTCCTCCTGGGAAGCCCATAGGGGTCATTTCCATGGCTTGTGTGAAGGGGTGCGGAGCACAGTTTGACACTGACCTCCACCACTCAGAGACTCTAAGACCATGCTGAGTGGTGGTGAGGGTTAAATAATTCACCGCTCAGGAGCATCTGGCAGAGGGCTTAGCAGGTTGCAAGCACTCAGCTATTTCTTCAGTTCACTTTCTCTCCTACCCTCCGTTCCTCATTCTTGATTCTGTCATCTGCACAATTCCTAGAAAATCTTTTAATTTCTGAGAACTAGATGAGTTTATCATCTGGCTCACAAATTAGTAAGGTATTTCAACATCCAAACTGATGGCCCTTCCAGTTCCTTGGTTTCACCATTCTTTACCAGCCTCTATTTTAATTACCTTCATCTTGAACATCTTCATCCCCTGCAAGAATTTTACTCCAGCTCTTTCACTGATTATCTCCCTCTGTACATGAACCACCTCTCCACAACACTAGATTTATAGAACTACCACTTATGATGTGGTCTTTTGCTTTTAATGAGGACTGAGTCGGGGCAAAAAGAGCTATATGTGCAATATAGAATAATATTTCATTGAAAAAATAACTCCAAATGATATTGAAGGCCTATATACATGTTGCTCAATATTTCTTATTTAGATATCTACCTGATATATGAATCTCAGAGTATGAGGCCAAGAAAATGCTTGCCTCCTCTGATGATTTGGTCAATGTCTTTTAAGCAGAGAATGGAACTTAAGAAACTGTTAGTTTTCCCACTTTGCCTTGGCTGTCGGGAAGGTCAGGGCCTCCCTTCTTTCCCTCCCTTCATTCCTTTTTCTCCCCCCTCCCTTCCTTCCTTTTTTTCTTTCTTCTCCTTTTTATAAAATTATAACATTTTTCTTACTTTAATTCCAGTATAATTATTCTTTTCCTTTTCTTTTTATTACTTAAAATTTGGATTTTCTACAGACTTAATCTTTTTAAAAAATTTGAGGTAAGGAGAGTAAATAAACACAAACTGGGATAATATTGGCCTAATTGGCTCCCTTGGACCCAGACTTATTCCCAAGGAGAAGGGGCAGATGGGTGATAAGGGAGCAGGTCTATGATGGAGATGGATGAGTCTTTCCAGTAGTTTTCCAAAAGTGCCAAAGCACCTCTCCAGGATTGCCATGGAGGCCTTGAGGCTGCTGTAAGCACAGCCCACTAACATGTCTATCTTAGATACTGGGTTTCATGGCTAAAAAAAATCTGCCAGCGACTGTGTTTTGCTTCAGGTATGATAGGACATCTTTGTTCCAGAAAAAGTAAATTCTTTTTGGGAGCCCCTAAGGAATCTGAGGTCTTTTAAATTAACTAAGATATTTTTTACAATATACTTTCTGTGTGTTTACTTGTCATGAGACACTGCTAGATTTTGACATGCATCAGTTTATTAGATTCTTACCATAATGCTGTGAGATAAGTATTATTAGTAGCTACATTTTATAAATCAGGAAACTGACTCTTAGAAAAGGTTAAATAACTTGCCCCAAACCAAACAGCTAAGAGTTAGGCCTGGAATCATCTATTTGAAACCAAAACCCCCAACTACATTAGGATCTCTCAAGATGGAATGAAACAGACCAAGTCTCCCAGTTTCTCTGGGTGGCAGATCATCCAGACCCAGGGGACTCCAGATTCCTGCCCTTTCCTAGCTGGACAGGACTCTGGAGACTTTGGCATTGACCCATGAGACAAAGAACCAAGCAGAGGACACTGCATGGCTGGCATATGCCTAACTGTATGAATTCTGGTCACCAGCTATATCAAGTACCTGTATGTATTTCAGTCTGACTGCCTGGGGAAAAGACAATTCAAGGTCTCCTTGATATATCTCTCGCCTAGACGTCTGGGTGAAAAAGCAAGTCCATTGTTTTTATGCTTCTTTTTAAATTCCTCTGCTGCTCTTACTCTTTCACTGTCCCTTCCATCTGAAATACCTTCTCTCTGCTAGATCATAAAACAGAGCTGCTTATAAACTGTGCTGAAACTTGAAGGGAAAAAAAAAGCATGCATTTTTAAAGCATGTCCCCAAATAAATCTGAAATCAAATCAGCTTGAACAATAGTTGTGCTACAAATGTCACTGGATTCTCAATTACATTTGATTCACAGGCCTTTTATTTTCCCCAACTGAATTCTAAAAATGATTTTTAATTAGGAAGACATAATATTGTCTTAAAATTTATTCAGTGGTTCATAAGACAAAGAAAAGAAAGGGACAAAGACTTCTGGTGGTGAGAAAAAAATCTCAAATCATCAACATGCCAAATATTTATTTTCCTTCTGAAACAAAGTTATTGATTTCCAAATAAGGAATCCATTTAGGGCCAAATATGCCATTCAAATTATAATTGCTTTTTCATGCTAAACTTAGAATAGAAGAATGTATGCATTAGAAATGTTAGCAATTCTAGAAGCAAACATTTTGCCCATGATACACACCACATTAAAAATATTCTTGCATAATGGAAAAGACAGCATTGCTGATTCAGTATCAGTTGAATATTTGGTTTTTGCTTGTTAGTTTGAAATGAACTTTTTAGTGGTGGGATAGATTTGTATCACACCTGTGCCTGTCTGCACTCTTACCCAATCATTCCCACAGTTCTTTGATAAATGCCAAAGCTGGGTCAGGGATGCTTGTTTCAGAGCGGGCAGAATCCAACTGGTACAGAAAAAGAGGATTTCCCAGATTTTGGTCTCATAAGTGAATATTCCAGCTATAACCCCAAACATCTGCACGATTTAGAAGCTAAAAAGGAAGTCCACAACCTATGTCTCCAGAATCATTTGGCTGACGTTAAACTACTATCTACTCCAATTTATATCAGAGAAAAGTTATCATTCAATACACAAACCTTATTATATGCTAGCTCTGAGTTATAGAAGTGCTTAGTAACTGATTCCATCAAAATGATCGACCAAGTCGTATGTGTAGACTAGAAATTTCTGAAGAGAATTCAGTGCAACACCAATTCATTAGGACGCTAAAAGATGATACTTTAAAAAACGTAATCCATGGCCCTCTGAGCTTGAGAAATACAGTGTTAAGTGCAAGTAAACAGTGTTTTTAGTGTAGAATGTCTATGCTATTACAGATACAGACTAAGTGATGACCAAGCCTGTATCTAATTAATCTTTTCTTTTTTTTAATTTTGAAAAGACAGGTTTATGACAGCCTCTATTCAGAAGCCATCTTTGTCTTATGCCAAAAAGGTGGTGTAAACAAATACAGATTTCTTACTGATTTCAAAGAGCTTGATCTGTTTGCTTTACCATCAGTTACCTGAGGGCCATCTTAATTTTCCAATTACTTGTTGCTATTTCTGTTTTAGCAACACACTCAGAGACAGGGATGACTTCTATTAGGTATAATGGCAAAGTGCTTTCTTCATTCTTACTCTGCCCAGAGTAGAGTAAGATGCCTAATCAATGCCAATAGGCCAGTTTAGTCTGAATTCTCTTTTCTCTCTCTCTCTTTTTTTTTTATTTCTTTATGGAACTTCCTGACATATTCTTTTGTGTAGGAGATTGATCACATAATTCAAGAGAGAAGAACAATGAGTCATAATTATTTGAAGAATGGGTCAAAGTCTGGACTGGTGGAAACTGATGGAGAAAGTCCATGCAACTTAGGAACTTACTACAGTTGGTGAATGTTTTCCTATCAGGCTCGAAAACACAGGTTAACTCTAGCAACAATTCCAAGAAAGTATAGTATGTAACTTTAAAAATGGCAAAACAGGGGCTTCCCTGGTGGCGCAGTGGTTGAGAATCTGCCTGCCAATGCAGGGGACACGGGTTCGAGCCCTGGTCTGGGAAGATCCCACATGCCGCGGAGCAACTAGGCCCGTGAGCCACAGCTACTGAGCCTGCGCGTCTGGAGCTTGTGCTCCGCAACAAGAGAGGCCGTGATAGTGAGAGGCCCGCGCACCACGACGAGTGGCCCCCGCTTGCCGCAACTAGAGAAAGCCCTCGCACAGAAACGAAGACCCAACACAGCCAAAAATAAAAATTAAAAAAAAAAAAAAAAGCAAAACAGAATTGAAAACAATATAAGTGGTAAAATCATAGGAACTTAAAGGACAATTGAATTTGTGCTTGTACGACCCTGAACAGAAAGACTAACTGTTGTCATCCAAACTCAGCTTGTGACAATACTCAGCCATTAAAAGTAAAGGAGGGAAACTATCATTTTCCCAGGTAGCCTCTTTCAATATTTTACAATCCTTATAACTGTAACTCTTTCTACAATCAAACCAGTGTCCAGCCTTGAACAGCAGTAGCCATCATCAGAAATAACAGGACTGGAAGAGTCATACTGGAAAAGGAAAGAAGAACTGTTATAGGTCTCTTAATTTTTAATGAGTTGAGGGGACTTAATTATACTTCCTATGTCCCTGTTCAGCCACAAACAAACTATACCTGAACTCTCTGCCACTTTCTCTTTTGTAACTTGACTTCTGGGGAATGAACTCAAACCTTGCTTTCCATATGATCAAAACTTGTGTTTCTGCTTTAGTCTTTTTGATGAATGTGAGAGTCATGAGTCTTTTCCTGGTTTAATGGATAAGTTATCATCAATTGGGATTACTGATTGTTTTTGTGACTTTATTATGTATCCAAATTACTACTGAATTTTTCATTAAAATAAAACTTACATAGGATGAAATGTACTCATTTTTAAGTGTGTCGTTCAATGAGTTTTGATAAGTGTATACTCCTGTGTAACTTCCACCCCAATTGAGATATAGAACATTTCTATCACCCTGGGAAGTACCCTTGAACTCCCCTCCCCTCTCCCTAGGCAAATACTGTTCTGATTTCTATTATCATAGATTTATTTCACAAGTTACAGAACATATAAATGGAATCATATAGAATGTACATTTTATAACTGGCTTCTTTTGTTCAGCATATTTTTGAGAATGAGACTCCATGTTGCTGTGTGTATTAGTAGTTAATTCATTTTTACTGATGAGTAATATTCCATTGTAAGAATATACATCAATTCTCTTGTTGACAGGTGGATGGTTTACAGTTTGGGGCCATTATGAATAAAGCAATAATCGTTCTTGTACAAGTCATTTCATGGACATATGTTTTAATTTTTTGGAACCATATACTTTTTCATCACCCTTAACCTAAATGTACACAAACATTTAAGTTTTTTAAAGACCATTTATTAAACAAATATTTATCAAGTGCCTACTCTGAGATGGGCACTGTTCTAAGTGCTGAGGATGCAGTGAACAAAAAAGAATCTGTTCTTGTGGTGGTCATTTTCTGGAGAGGAGACTAAAAATAAGCAAGGTAAATAAGTAAAAAATATATATTGTAGCATATGTCAATAAGTGTTATGGAGTAAAGTAAAGCAAAGGAGGGGGATAGTGGTATTGGGGTGGTCAGGGATGCCATCACTAAGAGGACGGCATTTAAGCAAAGACTTGAAGGAGGTGAAGGGCAAGTCATCTGAATATCTGGGGGAAGAGCATTTCAGGTAAAAAAGGGAAGTGCAAAGCCCTTGAGGCAGGAGTGTATCTGGTGTACTAAATGTGCGTAGGTGAGGTGAGCGCTGCAGGGATCAGTGAGAGATAATAAGTAGTGGGGAGGGCTTATAAGGTATGATAATAAGTCAGTTAGCAATATATTGCCTCTCAGCTCTGAATTCACCCTTTTTGCATGCTTTGTGAAATTGGATATGAGCCCTTTAAATATTTTTCCCCTGTCAGCTCACACTGAAGCTTTGTCAATATAGGGCACTGAAGAGGATTGGAATACTGGTGACAACAAAATCTGGGGAAAAGATATATAGTTGGATTTCTGTGAATGGGCACAGACTGTGAAGATATTTGTGTCCCATCTGAATGCCTACCAACAGGGATTCACTGCAATGGAGTTGATTTTTTTTAATTTTTAAAAAATTTGTTTATTTATTTATTTTTGGCTGCATTGGGTCTTCGTTGCTGCACGCGGGCTTTCTCTAGTTGCGGCGAGCAGGGGCTACTCTTCGTTGCAGTGCACAGGCTTCTCATTGCGGTGGCTTCTCTTGTTGCAGAGCATAGGCTCTAGGTGTGCGGGCTTCAGTAGTTGTGGCACACGGGTTCAGTAGTTGTGAATCGCAGGTTCTAGAGCACAGGCTAAGTAGTTGTGGCTCACGGGCTTAGTTGCTCCGTGGCATGTGGGATCTTCCCGGACCAGGGCTTGAACCTGTGTGCCCTGCATTGGCAGGCAGATTCTTAACCACTGCGCCACCAGGGAAGCCCTGCAATGGAGGTTTTTAATAGTCAGGTGGACAAAATTACTCACTCTTTGGATGCCAGCCGCCAGTGCTCAATGAGCCCATGAATAAGGTGGTTATGATGATAGGGATGGAGGCTATGCATGGGCTCAACAACAAGAACTTTCCCATATCAAGAATGATCTAATGTTACTGTTGAGTACCTAATCTGCAAAAAGCAATACCATGATTGAGTCTTAGACATAACACCACTCCCTGTGGGAACTGGCTGGCCACCTGGTGGCAGGTTGATTACATTAGACCTCTTTTACCACAGAGGCAGCAGAGATGTATCTTCACAGGAATCACACATATTCTGGATATGGATTTGCCTTCACTGTCCGTAATGTTTCTGCCAGCATCTCTAGCCAAGGACACTCAGGTTGTCTTATCCACCATCACGGCACTCTGCACAGTGTTGAGTGTGATCAAGGAACTCATTTACTGCAAAAGAAGTGCAGCATTGGGCTCATATCCATTGCATTAACTGACCTTACCACAGACCTCATTATCTGGAAGCAGCTAGCCTAATTGAAAGGTACAATGGCTTACTGAAGATGCGGTTATGATGCCAGTTGGGAGACAACATCTGAAAAGAAGGGGTTCTGTAATACAGGACACAGTATATTATTTGAATCAGAGACCACTATATGCTGCTGTTCCCAGAGCCAGAATTCGTGTGTCCAGGAATCAAGGGATGGAAGCAGTACGGGCTCCTCTCACTATTACACCTAATAACTCACTCACAGAAATTTTGCTTTTTGTCCTGCCAACATTGAGCTATGCTGGTGTAGACTTCTTAGTCTTCAAGGGAGAATGCTTCCACCAACAGACACAGCAATGGTTCTACCAAACTGAAATGTATGACACCACCACACACAAATTTTGAACTCCTTATACCACTGAACCAATAGCTCTATTGCATTTGTGTTTCTGTCTATTCCACACAATAATTCTACCTGATATTCCCTCTCTAAAATTTCCAATCTCTCTTCATTCCTCAAAACTCCACTCAGATCACTGTGCTTTCACTAAGCCTTGCAATAGCTCCCCTGCTCCCAGAGATCTCCCCCTTACGTAATAAATACTTTTACACTTTATGATCTCACTGACAATGTTGTATTATCACTTGTAATTATTATTAGTTTTCCAGTGCTTATATTTTATTCCCCCCAGCTGATTGTAGCTTTGTTTGAAGCAAGAGTTGTGTCTTTATACTTCTGTATACACCCCATAATAGTTGGTGCCGGCCCATGAGCGATGCTGTCACCAGTCTGTAGCAAAGGGGAAAAAATAAGGACTATGTATTCAGGATTTTAAAAAGCTAATATATTCAATTTAGAGGACTATCCTTTATATATGTCCTTTATACTTTCCTTATGTCAATATGTTCCTTCTTTTTTGAAATTATAGTAATAATAGATGATAGGGTTTTCTGAAATCTTTCTTTGATGAAATTGAAAAATCAGAAGCTCTATATCTGTAGACCCAAATGTGAGGGATGATAAAACTCCAAAGTCTGAAAAATAATGCACATAACCGTTAGTGCAATACCTTTTGGGATTGTGGTTTAATATGTGTTTACTCACTTGGGACTTCACTCATCAGTGAGTCCTTGTTCTTGAAGAGCTGATAATTCTCTTAAATTCTCTTTGTTCAGAAATTTCCACTTGTATTAAATGTTGTAAGAGAAATGCAGATCTGGCTTACGTTCCGTTCATATGATTTTGAGATAATTCAGGGGGAGGAAAGATATCTTTCCCAATTATTTGGCATTATGCAATTGTTATATTGGATTATTTGGAGTGGGGGGCCGGCTAATACAACACAAATGCAAGAAAATATGTGAGAAAAGGGAATGATTCACAAGGTAAGACACAGTATAAATTTCTGCATCTTTTACAAAACTGCTATCAATCTGTTAATTTAACATTGTTCATTCCTTATATATCCCTGGGAGAAGTTCCTCTTAGAATTTAATGTTAGGAAAAAATCTTGTGTGTGTCCCAGAGAACAAACTGCATTCTTTTATCAGATAACGTGAACTACATAATTTATAACGTTCCTCTTTTAGCCTTGGCTGCCAAGAAGTTCAGTGCTAAATCTAACTCTCAATTGCATTAACCTATCTTCTCAGTGGCTGCTGATGTAATCTCTCCCTCCTGGTTCTTAGTCTCTTTTTCAGATTTTTTAAAACTGTCCTTACGTATATATGTTCTTTGGGTACTTATCTCAATTACTTTGTGGAGAGCAGGAAAGGTAAAATAATAAATGCATCATCAATAAACAGAATTCCCCGTGTTGGTAAGAAAACTGGGCTCTTACACAGAAGGCAAGCACTATGTGTAGTGCTTTTTGCTACTCCCACGTCAGCACTTGCATGCCATCCTAATCCTCGCAAATTTATTTTGAGTAATTCCTTTTCTTTCTTCACACCAGTAAACAAGTGGCTTAATTTGCTCGGAACAAAACGATGGCAAGTTCACACGGCCTGCCCTATTTATTTGGCCATTTTCTGTTTAGATGGAAGAAGCTTCCAGCTTAGGTTGGCTTAGAGCTTGAGCCCAGCTTTGAATTTGACCATCAAAGGGCTTCTCTTTTTTTAAGAGGAAGCTGCAGTGCACATTGGACAAGCATCAGCGACTCCCTCGTGACCACAGTTTTGGTGTGGCATCAGATTGTGTTATAATCCCTGGCATTGTGATTTAAATTATTCAGAACAGATGGATTTTTCTGAATTTAGAAGCAAGTTAACTTGATAACACTAAACTTTTTGTGTACAAAGGAGGTGGTTTAAACTGTAGATTTTCAAATTTGAAAATTTTGTGCTAAAACTCGGGGGGAGAAAATAAACAGATTTAAATTTTGGCTCTGCCGTGTTCTAACTCTGTAAAGTGATTTGTGCAGGTTATTTAACTTCCCCGTGCTTCTGTTTCTTCATCTATAAAATGGGCAAAATGGTAGTAATTGGGTGGAGAACAAATGATATATGGTAGCACAGGTAAAATATTATATAAATTTATATATATATATATAATGTATGCATAGTGTATGTATCACAGCATATGCATTGAAGTATTGTGTGTAAATGATATACAGTATTGTATGTAAAGCACTTATCATGGTCCCAGGCAAGAGTTAGCTATTACTATTTTAGAACTATAGAAATATAATCATAAATAATAAGCATTACAAACAGATATTTTAAACATTTAATTTCTTGTTATGTTATATACAATTTCACTTAAAGAGCAGTAGGTGAGATTAAAAAATGTAAAAATCTTCTCACCACAGAAGACTATTCTTTATTAAACTGTGACACACTTCAAGTTCCTTGCAGTCAATAGAATTGGATCCAATTATTCTTGTGTGCCCTCCTTGACCAGAGCACTTATTGAACAGCAGATGTTCAATAAACATTGACCTGGAGTAATCTGAATTCTGAGTAGCTATTCAAAGGCTATATTTATTGAGTGCCAAGGATGCCCCAGGGACTTGTGATACAGAGATAAATAAAACATGGATTCTGCATGCAAGGGGAGCACACCCTAGTGGGGGAGGCAGACAGGTAAAGAGACAGCTGTACTCCCAGGGAAGTAGCATGTGTGAGAAATGTGCAGGGCTGGGGGACACCAAGTGGGCACTGAGACCCCTGGGGAAGGGTGGGTGTCACAGGAGGTTTTCCTGGTCGTGGGACAATGAATCTTTACCTTCCCTCTGCTCTGTGTTTGGGGTTTAGGTACTAACATCATCCAGTAAGACAAGAAAAAATCAAGTACAAATAGGGCCAAATCACCCTTGAAAAACCTCTTAATTTCTCATTAAGTATATATAGAATAAATCCTGCACAGATACACATCGTACATGTGTGAACTATCTCTGGTAATGGAAAGTATATAATAGTAAGTACACAAGCAATATTTTACAGTGTTTTAGTTTAAAAATCATTATTATTGTTATCTTGCTGAAGTTATAACATTCAATTCAATTAACTTAAATGTGCATGTGATGAGATTCTGCTCATGGGCCAATGAAAGGCATTGTACTGTTATTACATTTATGACCCTAGTTTGCAAATGTTTCAACAGAGAAATAAAAGCAACACTGGGGAAAAAAAGATTTATGTCCATCCTTAAAATGGAATGCATTATCATAACATAGCTGTGAGTATGAGTGACAATAAAATTTTACTTACCAGTGTAAAGGCTATAGCATAGAAATGTGTCTATTTTCATGCTATAGACTTTCTGTCAAGTAACCAAGAAAATGTCTTTATCTTTCCATGTCTGGAATGTTATGACTCTAGGAAGACATAAATATAGCAGGCACCAATCTAAACTGTGAAGACCAAAACACTGAGATGATATTTCATCAACAATCAAGAATATTTAAAGCGAACGCTTCTATAATGGATTTAGATATAGAAAGTTCTTAAAGGGTTGTTGTAGGAAAAAAAAGGGCTGATATATGTGAACAAATTCATAAAACAGTTAGTTCATAAAACAGTTAGTTAACACATTCCTAGCAGGTCATTTTCTCAGAGAGGAGGCCCAAAGTCTAAATCATAAGAATAAAACCTGCTTTTCTTATACAATCAATGTTATAATACAGGGCTATGTTACTGAGTAAGGGCTTGGTTTTTAATTCTTTATCAGAATGGTCCCCTGAGATTATACAAATGCCTGTACACTATGAAGATTTTAAAATAATTGAAAATCAATTAGGCAGGCATCAAAGCAGTTAATGACTTAAAATTATATTTAATGATACAGTAGCATAAGGTATTATTCAATGACCTCATCTTCTTTCTCTATAATTTCTAGGTTATACTGCTACAAATGAGAAATTCAAATAATTCTTTTCTCCAACTTGTATTAAGAACATTTTTCAAACACAGAGAAAAAAAATGAGAAAGTAGAACATCTTAATTGTTCTAGATTCACTCATTACCTAGATTCAACAAATTTTTTTAATGTGAAAAGCATTATGTACAAGCCATTATACCTCCTTATGAGTATGTTTGTCTTTTATTTACACCTTTATTAAGGTATAATTTACATATCATAAAATTCAACTATTTTAAGAATACAAGTCAATGATTTTTTTAGCCATTTATAAAGTCATGCAGCCATCACCAAAATCCAATTTTAGAACATATTCCCTCATTCCCCCCAAATTCCCTTGAGCCATTTTCAGCATATGCTAGGTCCTTTGCATTTTCATGTAAATTTTAGGATCAACTTGTCAGTTTCTAAAAAACAAATCACATTGGAATTTTGTTGAATCTAGAAACCAATTTGGCAAGATTGCCATCTTAACAACTATATTATTTTCCCATTGCCTTTGTAACAAATGACCACAAATTCATTGGCTTAAAACAACATAAATTTAATATCTTACAGTTCTAAAGGTAAGAAGTCCAAAATCAGTCTTACTGAGCTAATTTTAAGGGGTGGCAGATGTGGTTCCCTGGGGGTCAAGCCTAGTTGTAGAACCTGTTGGCTGGGACAGTAGGTCACAAAGGACACTAGAGAGGCTTAATATGTAGTAACAGGAAGGCAAATCATACCCCCCGGGGGAGATAGAAACAGAAAGTATTTGGAGATCCAGGTAGGTTACTCAGTTTGGAGACACCTGAGATCTTACTCCATAGACTGCTGTCCAGGGAGAAGACCCCTCTGAGGAGAAACTCAGAGGTCTGGAAAGAGTCTCAGAAAGTCTCAAGAGGTAGCATGGTCTTAGTGGGAAAAGCATGGGTAGTGAAATCCGATAGCTGTGGGTTTATTTATTAAGAACCGTGCATTGATGAAATAATATACATATAGCTGTCAATACTACCAAGTAAGGCATCTAAACCAGTGGTCCCCAACCTTTTTGGCACCAGGGACGGGTTTCGTGGAAGACAATTTTTCCACGGACGGGGGTGGGGTGGGGCTGGGGGGAGAGTTCAGGTGGTAATGTGAGCGATGCGGAGTGATGGAGAGCAGCAGATGAAGCTTCGCTCTCTCACCGCCGCTCACCATCGCTCACGTCCTGCTGTGCGGCCCAGTTCTGATCTAAACCTTCTCTTTATTTTCCCACTTCCACCAGCAGCCTCATCTAGCACCTGGATGTTCTTCAAAGTGAACCTGCATTTACAATAGAAAACTCAATCCTTCCCTGAATTTCACTTTCCCCTCTTTGAATTTAACCACAATTTTACATTCTAGTGTTTAAAGCTTCCAAAGGTTAATTTTCAACACATACAAATTCAATAAGCCACAGAGAGCTGACTTTTTTTCTAATTTCACAAAAGTTCTTCGACTCTTTGTTTCAGTCTCTGTGATATGAGAGAGAAGATTTACTCTATTTTTAAATGGAAATCATACATTTTTTTCCCAGTTGAAATTATTGTATTCTATGATGTGGAACTTTGGTGCTTCAAGTATCCATTTGTCTTGGCAGTAAAGCTAATCCAAATTGCATTCAGAAGAGAATTTTCACCTGCTAGGAGGAGAGATGGGCTTCTATTAGGTAGACAACTCAGTTCTATTATGAGGATTTTAATTCTTCCCTAGTAATGCTGAGGGATAAAGCATATGATGCAGCACTCAAACTGCAAAATAATCTGACTGGACTCTGTGTACTTGCCCAGTAGCCCAAATCACCACCTCCCAATATCCATCAAAGGCCCAGTTCACAGATAGTATTTACTGCCTGCTTTAAGGATAACTAGTGCAATTGTTTCTCTAGATCAGCAGTTCCAAAACTTTTTGGAGTCATGGACTGCTTTGAACATTTGCCAAAAGCTACAGATTCCAACTTTAGGCAAAAATTCTGTAAACTGATACATATACTATTTTTCAATCAATATCCTTTATTGCACTGGAAATTGATTTCCTTCATAGATAGAATAGGAAAATGTTGCCCAGAAAGAATTATATCTCTCATTCTCGTTTTTCATATAAACATAATTGAATACTTGCTAAAAAAAAAAAAAAAAGGTCCAAAACTGCAAACAAAATTAAAAGTAGAAACTAATTCTGAAAGTTTATTTCAGTATCAAGGAGGTTGTTTTTGGCCTGTACAAGAAGTTGGAAATGGTGTCTTGAATATGTATGACTTTGACCCAAATGCTTTCCAACTTTTCATTTTAACAGCTGAAAAATTTTAGAAATGTATATGGTACCCATAGCTCCCTTTGCCAGACAAGGACAAGCTTATTTCTTGGCACTTGAATTCCCTCAAGATTCTTCCAGTTGAATTCGCAATGCATCATTTTCTTCGTCCTGTGTCACTGTCAGCTTTGTCTGTGGCTGCGTTATTGATGCTGCTTATATCATCAAGGAAAGGATGTCTTCTGAATCTGCTTTTTGAAATTTTAAGCAAATAATCTGAGCAGAAGTATTTTTCTGCGATGTTTGATTGTGTCTTCAGATTTCTGCCTATACCAAACTCTCTACGGCTTTATCTTCTTTCCTCCATTTATAGAAGCCCTTTCTCTAGCTTTAGAACATTAGCCTAGTTAGCTTAGTTTTCTATGTCCAATTTTATCTTCCAGAATAGCAAAAAAAAAAAAAATCTTGGCCAAAATAGTTTTTGTTTTGTTTATTTTTACTAGCATCCCTAACAGTGACTGTATAGGAAGATTTTACTCACTCCCATGGCCAAAAGTATTGCTGAGAAAATCAAATCATGAATGAATACCTTCCTGTCAGATTTCACTGAGCAGGCTTTCCTTTTCTCTCTCATGAAACTGAAATTTCTCCCTGATGCTTCCATCTACTCTTTAAAGACTTGTCCTCAAGAAAACCAGTGAACTTCGGTTTAGTAGAAAACATTTGTACTTTGCTCTTATTTCTTAACAAAATCATTTGAAAACAAGGTGAACGAAGGCCCTGGCTCTGGTGAAATTGAGGACTTACTCTGAGTAGATGGTGGCAAAACTTCTTTCAAGTCCTTTCGCAGAGTCTCTGAGTGAAATGCATGCCGTTGAGGACAGTGATGAGTCATGAATGACATACAGAGCCTCTTTGTTCATCAAAACAGCAAACCAGATGTGTTACCAAGTCCTGCAAGGGCTCCATCTGTGCCCAGGATATCAAGATAATCCTCATGGGGAGGTTTTCTTGGCAAAGAAACTTGTCACCATTTTGGAGACAGTAAGGGCCTTTGAAGTTTC
This sequence comes from Balaenoptera acutorostrata, assembly GCF_949987535.1. Lineage (NCBI taxonomy): Eukaryota > Metazoa > Chordata > Mammalia > Artiodactyla > Balaenopteridae > Balaenoptera > Balaenoptera acutorostrata. The sequence continues at coordinate 55,734,066 of NC_080069.1, read as the reverse complement.
AAAATAGGGTTCAGGAAAGAAGAATTCTACTTTTAAGTATAGGCCGCACCCAGCAGCTAAAATTCAGTTGTGGAATGTAGTGGTTTCATCCAGATGCATGTTGAAAGGAAAGGGTGAGTTGCCACCAATTCTTCTATGATGTGCTTAAAACTATGAGAAGAATTTGGGAGTAGGTGATGTTACTTGAATAAAGACACTGCTTCAGATTTCTTCCTCTGTTTCAAGTCACATACTTGCTCAGCTGTTTCCAAGGCACATGGATTAACTAAAACTTCTCCAGTTGTGCTTGGTAATGTGATAAGCAACCTTATTCAATGCTTCAAAACAAGATTTTATGTTTGGGAAAATTTTAAGATTTAGTAGGATCCCAAACCTTTTTCTTAAAAAAAAATCTGGTTAATGAAGGTTTTCCCCCAGCATTGTTACCTAGCAATTTTGGTTATGAAAGCCAAATCAAAGGACACATTGGTGTTACTATACCTCCTTTTCTTGAATATTTTCCAATTGAAGGCAGAGCTCACATAAACATAGAAAGATGTTTACTAACATAAATGTCAGAGCATGTGCAATGAGAAATCATGAGACATCATTACACACTTTAAGATCCTGAGCATATACAATAGTATCCAGTGCCATCTCACATTTATTTAGAATGAAACAATATCTCGACTTACAAACTGACATTAAAGTGTATGTTTTTAACAAAGACCATTTAGGAATAAATTAAAGTAAACAATTTGATTGGTGGATGCATGTATGCCAATTCATAGAACTCTTGGAAGCCATCTATAAGGGGCTGTGTACTTCAGGTCAAGAACCTCTGGCTGAATTCTTTAAAATCCACCTCTGGATTAAGTCAGATCAACAGAAGATATGCCCTTAATCCACTTTCAAATGGCTCTCCATAGAACTGCTTCTACTGAATGATGATGTCTCCAATTTAGAGTGAGGGTCACTGTAAGAAACAGCCCCATAAAGCTTGTTGCTATGTTAACTATATAGATATTATGAAAGATGTTTTCGTCATGTTACACAGTTTTCTCTCTGTCTCTGACAGCCACAGTAAAAGTTTATTTTTATCTTATGGACACCTTGAAACACAAAGTGAATCATATTTCCCTTCACAGTGGTTTTGAGAAGATTTAGAACCATATTTGTGGCCCACCAAATACAGAGTCATTATTTTTGAAATCTTAATGGCTCAAAGTTAGTTCAAGCTGCTGTTTTAAAGCTGCCAGCTGTTTTCTGATTCATTTTTGAGAAGGACTATTTTATATGTTAAGAAAAATATTTTCATTTATCTTTTGCAAAGGTAAAGCCAAAAATCTTATTTCAGAATGGAGAACTATGGATAATATGGGAGCTAAATTTCTCTTAGTACTAATGTGAAACTTTGCCCTTTTTTAGGGTACTCACATCTGTGTGGACTATTATGCTATTGCCTAAAAAATGGGCCTGACACTGAGGGTGAGGAAAAAGTAATTTTCTTCCCCTCTCATTAGATCCCAGTGAAAGGTGGGGTCCTAGACTTCCAATAGGGAAATCAGAGTCAAAAAATTCCTTTGTGGAAGGTAAGCCGGAGCCTGCCACTAGAGCAAGTACAGGAAAAAGGAGAGCTATATGGCAAGAAAGCACTGCGTGTTTTCTTCTGAGACATTTATGTTCCTGTTCTTTTGCACCTGTTCTTTTTTGGTTTCTATGGTTGTATGTATCTTGGTATAAGTATGGCGTCTCTTCCTTGTGATTGTAGCTTTAAGGCTAGCATCAATCTTAACCTCATATTTTCTTTAGTCTCCTAAAAAGCAGTGGAGGAAAAAGTGGGCACAGAAAGTATACAGAAATCACAGTTCTGAGTCTAAGACAAGACTCAGTATTGTCCACTGTCTGTTTAACCCACTGGGAATTTGGTCCCTCTGCAGTGGCTTTCTGAGAATTTACAGGGATGGGCATAAGAGGTGGCAAAAAAATGAAGAATCAGTTTCCACCCAGTTCTCTACTAGGCAAACACTTTCTAAAGACATACAAAAACTGACCCATAAGTTGTAGAACTGGGCTCAGTAGTTTGAATAAAGACAAACAGCAAGCAATGTCGAATAACATCTGAAAAATGCTGCCATTTAAACTCTCCTATTCTGAGCTGTGCTCTGCTGAGTCAAAAGGCTAGTTCATGCACGCAGCTGACATATGATTGCTGTTGGAGATCGCTCAGTTGCATTAGATATGCAGAAAGACTGATGAAAATAATTGCACTCTAAGAGAAACTGTTAAACATTTGTGACTTAGAACATGAAATGATTAAAAATTACCTAATACAAAAATTATAGCAATGAGGATTTCATTTACTACTCTAAGAACTACTAGAACATTTAATAGGAATTTCATGTTTGCAGCAGGCAAATGTCTCTACTTCTTCAAGATACTGGGATTTGGCAATTGAAACCATTTTATCTACCCCAACACCGACTCATTGCAAAAACTCTAAGCTTCTGATATCGTATGTAGTGTGTCCAGACTGGAATTACTTACAGGTGTAATAAACTTTTTCCTGAAATGTATACAAATCAAAGTTTTACAAATTTAATTTTTTTAATATGGTCACAGGTTAGGAAATTTATACTGTTAGCATCAATTAAAATTTTGAAAAATATAGTGTAGCATTTTGTAAAGCAAAGAATTATTTTATAAGCAAAGACTCTTCACCTAGTTTCTCTGCAAACTGTGTGAACTTGCCCAAGTTGCTTCACATTTGGGGGGCTCAGCTCCTTATCTGTAAAACGATGTATCTTTACTTCACTTTATCTGTATCTCGAAGGCTACTTCTACTCTAGAGTTTCATAATATGTGGTACATATAGACAAAAATTGTCCTGTTAAAGCTCTACTCTATAAAGGGCACTATTATTCTGGAAAAAGTCAGGGAGGGTCAATGCACCCAGTCTAGAAACTTATCTATAATTTTTTTTTTTCCTTAGGACTTTATGGCAACAACAACATGTATTAGTGTAGAATAGTTGGACTAAAACCCAGAAATTTTTTAACTCAATATTTATGAACCATATTCCTAAAGAGGTTTGTTTCCTCTACCAAATTCTACAAAATGCCTGCTAATTAATATTATTGCTACTTGATGATTATTGGAGGATGGATAGCTTCTCATTCTGTGTGCACCATCCTAGGTTATTATTTGGGTCCTGTGTTTTCACTATTTTGAACACTATTCTATAGTTTAAAAAGGAGACAATGTGTAAGGTTTCCTCTCTTCACATTTTAAAATTTGAAATATTTTCATTGTAGAATCTGTATTAGCCAGACTCTTGGTTGGAAGTGACTAAAATGCAATCCAAATGCCATATATATATATATATATATATATATATATATATATATATATATTCATAAAAGAAAATTATGGAATTGATGAATGAGGTTGGGCTGGCCATAAAGGATGATGGAAATTCTTTCAGGGTTCTGTTTTTCAGTTCTCATTCTTTCTGCATGTCAGTTCCTTTATCCTTCTGCATATCCTTTATCCTATGTGGCAGGGGATATGGCCATCAGCATCTCTGAGGACATATCCTTGTAGCTCCTGGCAAGAAAAGAAAAAAAGGCCCCCAAGAACAACTCTGATTGAACTGGCTTAAATGACATGCCAATTTCTGGCCCTTTACTGTGGTGAGGTGCATGGGGTATGCTGAATTTCTTATTCCAACAGTAGGGAAGAACAGTTCTTCAAGGGAACAGGAGCTATATCACTACTGGAAGAAGGAGGGCAGGGGTCTGGGTAGACAAAAACAATGAGAATCATGGTTGATTCATGTGGATGATGATGAAGATGCTTTTATGTATGGAGGACTTTACAACGTTAAGAAACACTTTCACATACACCATGTCTGTTGGTCTCCCCAGAAACCCTATGAAATTTGGTTGTTATCCCCATTTTATAGGTGAGGAAACAGGCTCAGAGTTCTGCAGCTAGCACATGCTATAGTGGTAATTAAACACTTAACTAAAATTTAGGATAATTTAAAAGTATCCTTCCAAACTTTAAGTGGCTTTTCACATTGTCACCCTGTAAACTGATGTGGATCCATATGTTTTAATATTTCTGAAAAATGTTTATATACCAGTGTTTCTGTTAAGTTCATCCCTGAGCATGCGCAAATAATTTGAAAGATTTACCCATAGCCTTCCTTTTAGTTCCTTTGCCAAAATTTGCTATTTTTCCTTCTATATTCCCCTTAATTTCCTGATCTTTCTTGTTCTCTGACCAAACCTAAAGTGGCAGAGAAGCATGCATCAACCAGCCTGATTTCTTCTTCAGATCGTTCAATACCTCCAACCTCTAGTGTGTAATGTGACGGTCCCTGTTTAGAGGGATTAAATCTTGGGCACCAGTATTATCTGTTACCTTTTAACTTGGATTCTGCGCTGTTTCATTAAATATACCATTTATTTGTAGGCGTAAGAGGTATCCTGGAGGAGTAGAAATGAGAAGGGTTTGTATTTGGATAAATTATGGTTCTAATTTGGGCTACCACTTTCTAATGTGTGATACTAGAGGGATCAGGGAAGCAGACTCAGCCAGAGTGATCTGGACTAAGAAATGTATTCTGAGTACAGAACCTGCTACCCCTGTGTCTGGTGGTGCTGGCATCTGTCTTACTGTCATCCTTACCATATGTCTGTCAAAATCCTGGATGACTTCCACACCTACATCAATGATTTGTTCTGCACCTTTAGTTTCTTTCTATAGTTTCCTTCAGTCTGTCTGAGCCACTTACTCTTAAGGTTATACTGTACACATTACATTCACCAGTACAAGTTTTGAAATCTCCCTTTGAAGCACTCTTCTCTCTACCCATTCCCTCTTATTCTTCCTCCTCGGTTATTCTGGTATTCCACCAAGTCCTCATCTCCCACTGAGTTTTTAATCCTTTGTCCCACTACTTCTCTTTCCCTTACACACTTCGTCGTCACTTCTCTTCTTACCTAGCTTAGAGCCTAGAGACCACTAATAGAACTACTCTATTACAAACTCTTTTAAGTCCTACACCCTTCTCTTCCTCTATCATAGTTGCCTTAAAAAATTCCAATGCAATTTAAACCTAACTATCTGTTTCCTCTATGTCAGCACCCAAGCCAAACACTGGAAAGAGAGAAAGCAAAATGGATGCCCAGTCTTTTGTAACCTAATCTCAGAAGTGACATTGCATCACTTCTGCTGTATTCTATTAGAAGAAAGTCAGTAAGTCCAGTCTATGGTCAAGGGGAGAGACTGTGCAATGGCATGAATACCAGGAGGCAAGGATCATTGGAAGCTACTGAACATTTTAGAGGCTGCCTACTACATCTAAGTTGCCAGTGACCCATATCTCAGCAATGCCAATGGGCAATTTTCTGCCCTCAGCTCACTTAACCTCTCAGTGGGATTTGATACAATTGATTGCTTCTTCCTTAAAACACTGAGTCTCTAGGTTTCTAAGACAGCACACTGGTTAAGTTTTTCTTATTAATGACCCCTTCTCCTCTACTGACCTCTAAATACTGGCACGCTTGAAAGCTCTGTCTTTGGCCTTCTCATCTTTATATCTACATTCTTAGCTGATCTCATTCTATTCCATAGCTTTTAATAGCATCTATGTGCTGACAAGTCTCAAATCTGTGGCTCCTCCAGTATCTTTCTTACAAGCTCCAGAATCATACGCCCAACTGCTTACTTAACATTTATTCCCACTTGGAGGTCTGACACATATATCAAACCTTTCATATTTAAAAGAAGAACTATTGATTTCTTCCATCTCTACCCTCCTCCTCCATCATCTCCTACCCCACTATCCCCTCTGCTCAAGTAAAGCACCCTTGATTTCAGTTGGTGCTTGGCCTTGAGGACAGTTGGTACAACTCTCAGGGAACAGGAGTTTTTATTCTATTCAATTTTATATACTTGTGGAGCTCGAGCTTTGGATAGACGAAGAACATTACTATAATAATAGCTACTGTTTATAATAGCACCACCGGATACCTGGCATTATTCTAGGTGAATTAAATTTATTTATCACTTTAATTCAGTCCTTCAAACAACTGTAAAACATAGATATCATTATCCTCATTTTGTAGATGAAGCAACTGAGTCTCAGAGGGTTTAATGTTGTATTTGCTTAAGATCTCATTGTGGGTATCAGTTAGGCTTAGGTTCAACTGTAAATGACAGGAACCCAATACTGGCTAAGACAAAATGCAAGCTTGATTTTCCTCTCACAGGCCACATGGGCTGGTATGGTGGCTTCACAACCATCAGACTCTGATGCATGTTGCTCTCCATCCTCCATACAAGGCTATCTGATGGTCCAAGATGGTTGCTCTAGCATCAGCTTTCATGGCCACCTACTTGCCAGCAGGAAGAGCAAAAAGGGGGCGGAGGGAAATCCCACTTCTCTTAAGGACACTTCTTGGAAGTTACAAAGTTACTACTTCTCTTCATCTGTTCAGGTGGCTATAGAAAATTACCATAAACTGGGTGGTTTACAAACAGCAGAAGATTGTCTGGAGAATGGGAAGTCCAAGATCAAGGTGCCAGGAGAGTCTGCATCTGTTGAGAGCCCTCTTCCTGGTTCACAGATAGCCATATTCTTGTCCTCACATGGTGGAAGAGGCAAGGAAGCTCTCTGGGGTCTTTTTTTTAATAAGGGCACTAATCCCATTCATGGAGCCTCCACCTTTATGATCTAATCACCTCCCAAAGTCTTCTTCCTAATAAAATTGGAGATTAGGACTTTAACATGAGTTCTGGGGGGACACAAACATTCAATCTATAGCGCTATTTCTACTTGCAACCTTTGACCAGAACTTAATCTCAAAGCCTTGCCCAGCTGCAAGGGAGATTGGGAAACATAGTCTAATCTCAGTGACCATGTGCCCAATTAAATTCAGAATTTATATTATCCTGAGGAAGAAGAGGAAATGGGTTTTAGAGGACAATTAGCGGTCTCCTACAATAGGGACATAAACACAGGGTTGTGTGGTTCTGGAGATCACAACCTTTCTGTCTTCCTATCCCCGCCTCCTGAGCACCTTAGCAGCTAAGGGTTCCAAAGACAGCTTTGCCATGTGTCCTGGGGCAGCTTGTGTGCCTCTGAAACTCAGCCTCTGACACATATGCTACAGGCGAGGTCAGTTATTTCCTCAGTTTTTTACTCCTCAGCATTTTGAATACTTTTATAAACTTATCCCATATGTTGTGATTATTTGTTTTCAGTTTTTATGAATCAAACAGTGGCTAATTGGTAAGTTTATTACATGAATGACTGAATTAATGAACAACCCGATATTGTTTATGTAACTCCAGCACATTGTCTGGCATTTCACAGATGTTCAACAAATACATGTTTATTGAATAGATGGACGGCTGGCTGGCTGGCTGGAAAGTCAACAGCTTTCCTAATTCAACATTTTTGTCTGATTTTGGATAAACACAGCCTTTGCCTTCAGGATTGGGAGAAAAGAAAGGAAAAAGGATACAGAAGATGAGATATATTTACACAAGTTCTTCCACCCCCTACTTCTTTCTCTCTCTTTAGTATTGATGCCACAATCTTGAACTTTTCTATCTAAATGGACCTCCATAATACTTGCTAGGAAATGTCCTGAGTATAACACATTCAAGACTGATGACCAATGTATTAATGTTTCAGAATTTAGGAGTATTTAGGGAAGTTGTAACAAATTTTATTCAGCCAAAGTTTACATACTTTTCTCTTTGTGATGCCTTCTTCACTGAAAACCTAAATAGAATTTCACATTTCAAAGCCCTAAAGGTGAAATAAATTTTTAAAAATCCTTTGCAAGGTAGTATAAGTGAATTCACAGTTATTTCAACTTCATAAAGAAGTAAACATCATCACATCCCCCATGAAGAACTCCAGCAAAAGCCCCTGACATGGTTTGACTGACTATAAACATCCAGCAGCTAAATGACTTTATCAAGCTACAATCCCTGTGCTCAGCAATTTAGAGGAAGTCAGCAGTTTAACCAAGGGTTTTTGTTTTTGCTTTTGCTGAGCAATTGGGGGCCAAAAATAAAACATTATTATATCAAACTGCAGACAAACTAAAATCTGAATACATTTGCTATCTTCTCATGGCATTTCTGTACCTAATGAGCACAGCTGAGCCTGAAGGCGTCAAGATGTTTCTCGCCATTAGGCAGTGGGGTAGAGGATTATCCAATAATGCCTGACGGGCATCGTCAGTTCTACTGTGTAAAATAGGGAAAAGGTCAGAAGAGGATGTGAGTGTTTTCTAATCAATGAAAGGGAGGCCTAATACATTTCTCTGACCTTTTCGAATGCAGGGAACATGCATTATTTGCATTAACTAGCATGTTGAAAATTCCTTCTGGATTGCCAAGTGCCTTTCCATGAGTGGTGGGAAATATGATACACAGCAATCTGTCGGAAAGAGCCAATTTTCTGAACTTTGCCTCTGAATACATATAAAACGTGAAACAACTTAGTCAGTTATGTGGCATTAGTCTTCCTAATTGGTGAAAAGGTTAACATTTGTCTAACAACATTGGTGCAAGGTGCTTGGGTTTTAAAGCACCACTATGCGTAGGACACTGGATGTTGTTAAAAGGAAACACTTTGGGAGGTAATATAAATCGTTAATATCTCCAGCAGAGTTACCACTTATTGAACACTGAAATTATTTCATTTAATCTTCACAGCAATCCTTGGAAGAACGTATGACTGGTATATTTTAACAGATAACAAAAATGTGTGGTTGGAGAGATTAAGTAATTTGGCCCCAAATCACAAAGGTTCTAAATGACAGAGTCAGGATTTGAACCCAGGTCACGCCTGACTGACTCCCAGAGCCAACATCCTTTCCCACACTTCGGTACTCCCTTTGCCTTTGCTCTTCTCAAGTGGCTGCCACTGTGAGAGTTACTTAGCTTTTTGCTGCCTCAATTTCTTTGTTGGTAAAAGGGAAACAAGAATAATTTTGTATCATTGGGATTATGAGATTGAATTATATACTGGTTATAAAACATTCAGTAAAATGCTTTATTATACATACCATGCCATTAATCATTTTTTCAAATTATCACATTCAAGGGTTGGGAAGAATCTAGTTATTGCCCCCTTTTCTCATTTGGTGAGTAGCAGTTAGACTGAGTAAATGTCACTTATTGCCAACAGAGCTCATATTCAGGGTCCTGGACTGATAGAACTTGGAAGACTTCACATTAAGCCTTCTTTGTTGTAATTTATGAGGAAACTGAAACCCCAACTGAGACTGAGAGAAGTATACACTTGGTAGAACTGCTTTCAAAGCTACTGATGAGCCTCTCCATGGGAGTACAGTGAACTCTTATCTGTTATTCTGCTTTTATTTCATTGCTTGAATGTGCCATTATGTAAACAATTAGTTATCAATCAAATATATGTTATGCTCAATATTTTTTATATTTATAAAAATGAAAAGTGAAATTTTTATTTTCTAAAAACTTAAATATCCATAGCTTATGAAAACTTGCACTTCTTTTTGAAGTATATTAAAAGAAGCATAGCACAGAGTACTTTTAAAAACCAATTTGAGAGGGCAAACCCAGAGCAATCACAATTTTATTCATATTCTTATTATTTAAAATGTATTTTATAAAGGTATTTATTTTTACTAGAAAGTCTTTTTAAATAAGTATTAAAAACAAGAATTCTTAGTTCAAATGGGCAACAAACACGTCTTCATTATATTTGATTTCTAAACATTGGACATAAAATGGAAAGGGCCTGAGAGCTCAGTCTACTATGTTCTCAACACTTCAAAATATTTAATCATCACCAAGCTCATTAGGTAAGTATTATGATGCCCATTTTAAAATGAGACAACTTACGCTCAGAGATGTTGAGTACATAATTAATTTACAGAGCATCACACAGCTATAAGGGACAAAGCTAAGACTAGAACCCAAGCCTTTATGATTCCTGAAGCCCAAGTGTTTTCCATTATTCTAGGCTGCTTTGAACAGAATTGTGCACTTCAGATTTATTTTTACCACACATGTTATTACCCACCCCATTTTTCATTTCACTGACTGGATCAGTCACAGTTCAGTCAAGAAAAGAGAACTATGTATTTTGGTGTAAGAATTAGATCTTGCACCGCCGTGGAGAGTTACAATTTGAAGGTAGGAGAAGAAATCACAGAGTCAGAGAACCATCTCTAGCCACTTCCTCTGAAGCACCGGTACACGGGGTAAGTCAAAGCTTGTGGGAGAATCTGAGATGCTGTACACGTCCAGCTGCCAATGTGGAGAAGCTCGTGGAAGGGTCTGTGGAAGTCTGCACGTCGGGGAAGCTGCTGCTCCCCAGGTCTGCAGCAGATATGTGGTGTTCAGTCTCACATACACCCTGGAGCATGCATAGCACACTTATGCAAGAAAGCCCAAAACTCATCAGTTGACAACTAGAGCCTTCAATATCTCTCTTCTGTCAATCTCATCAGCCTCATTCTATGCCACTGCCTTACTCCATCTTTCTTCTGCAGTGTGAACTGTACTTGTCCGGTAGGTTTTGTGTGAGAATCCAATGAAATAAAGAATGGAACAATGCTTAGGATAATGCCTGGCACAAAATAGATGTAAGCTGCAAACAACAGAAATGACTTCAGCTGGTTAAAGCAGAGTATACGTTTATTCCAGGTTATTAGGTAGCGCAGAGAATTTCCATGAGGGACCAGATCAACTTGGAAGGCACACAGACAGAAAAGATGTCAAACTACAACATGAGTCAATCCCAGAAGCAGCCCTGTTGCAGCCTCCTCCAGACACTGACATCAGGCACTGCTGATACTGGGCCCTGGATTCCAGAGTCACCACAACTGTTGTCAGAAACCAAAGGCCTCTGTTATCAGTCACTCCAGAAAATGGATTTCATGCTCCTGTATTCTCCTACTCTTTTCTAAGCCAAAACTTCACATGTGTACATATGACTGGCAGAGCCTAAATCACATACCTGTGCCCTTTCTGCAAGAGAGGTTGGGGAAGCAAGGGAGAGAGAGGCGAAATTTGTCTAATATAAATTCTCTGCAGGCTGCCTTCTATAAAATGAGTTGCTCCCCTGCAAATATGATGGAAACTGGTGATAGCTTGGTGCTTAAAACAGTCAATTCTGGTTAACTATGAGACTTAAAGCCTAGCACTCTGATCATACCAGAGGAAGGGGTGGTATTTCTTTGGTCTTGAATGCTGCTTGGTTGCTGGGGTTCAAGCCGATAGCTAACTATATTATGCAAATACCAGAGAAAGGCCTGGTATTCCCTGAAGTCATGAAAGACAAGGGTAGGGCTGGAGCCAGTGTTCTACCATGCCATATTACTATGGTACCTTGAACCCTGATCACCTGAAGGGAGGGGCTGGTGCTTTCCTAACCATGTAGCTTATAAACCCCATGGCCCAAGATTGGAGTCTCTATGAGTCTGCTGCCTGCCTTGCTAGATCTCTGTGCACCCCCTTAGAATACAATGGATTAGAGGGGTCTGCCTATCTGCTACTGCTTCTATCTTTGTAAGCTCCATTCATTTAGTCCTGGTGTGTGTGTTGAGTGGCATTTTCCCTTTTTGCACAAGAGCAAATGCCTGGTCTCTACCTTTGGGAGGCAGGACTCTTAATATGGAAAATTACCAAGCCACCATCAAGTTGGATTCATTCCAGAGTCACAAAGATGGTTCAACACATGCAAATCAATCAATGTGATACACCACACCAACAAAAGAAAAGACAAAAACCACATGATCATCTCAACAGATGCAGAAAAAGCATTTGATAAAATTCAGCATGCATTCATGATGAAAACTCTTTACCAAAGCTGGTACAGAAGGAACATATCTCAATATAACAAAAGCTACTTATGGCAAACCCACAGCCAACATAATACTCAACAGTGAAAAGCCTTCCTCTAAAATCAGGAACAAGACAAGGATGCCCATTCTCACCACTTCTAGTCAACATAGTATTGAAAGTCCTAGCCACAGCAATTGGACAAGAAAGAGAAATAAAAGGTATCCAAATTGGAAGGGAAGAGGTAAAATTGCCATTATATGCCGATGGCATGATACTATATGTAGAAAACCCTAAAGACTCCACACAAAAACTACTAGAACTGAAAAACAAATTCAGCAAAGTAGGAGGATACAAGATTAACATACAGAAATCGGTTGCATTTCTTTACACTAACAATGAAAATATCAGAAAGGGAAAGTAAAAAAAAAATCACTTTAAAAATCGCATCAAAAAAATAAAATACTTAGGAATAAACCTGACCAAAGGGGTGAAAGACTTATATGCTGAGAAATATAAAACACTGATAAAGGAAATTGAAGATAATTCAAAGAAATGGAAAGCTATCCCATGCACTTGGAAGGATTAATATTTTTAAAATGGCAATACTACCCAAAGCAATCTACAGATTTAATGTGATCTCTATCGAATTACCCATGACATTTTTCACATAACTAGAATAAATAACCCTAAAATTTATATGGAACCATAAAAGATCCAGAATTGCCAAAACAATCCTGAAGAAAAAGAACAAAGCAGGAGGCATAACCCTCCCAGACTTCAGACAATACTACAAAAGCTACAGTAATCAAAACAGCATGGTATTGGTACAAAAACAGATATATGGATCAATGGAATGGAATAGAGGGCCCAGAAATAAACCCACATACCTATGGTCAATTAATCTTTGATAAAGGATGCAAGTACATACAATGGGAAAAAGACAGTCTCTTCAGTATGTTGGAAAAGTTGGACAGCTGCATGTAAATCAGTGAAGTTAGAATACACCCTCACACCATACACAAAAATAAACTTGAAATGGCTTAAAGACTTAAATATAAGACATGACACCATAAAACTCCTAGAAGAGAACATAGGCAAAACATTCTCATATTTTTCTTAAGTCAGTCTCCCAAGGCAATAGAAATAAAAGCAAAAATAAACAATGAACCTAATCAAACTTATAAGCTTTGCACAGGAAAGGAAACCACAAACAAAACAAAAAGACAACCTACAGATTGGGAGAAAATATTTGTGAACAATGTGACCGACAAGAGCTTTATATCCAAAATACACAAACAGCTCATACAACTCAATATCAAAAAAAGAACAACCCAATCAAAAAATGGGCAGAAGACCTAAATAGATATTTCTCCAAAGAAGACATATAGATGGCCAATAGGCACATGAAGAGATGCTCAACATCACTAATTATCAGAGAAATGCAAATCAAAACTACAATGAGGTATCACCTCACACTAGTCAGAATGGCCATCACCAAAAAATCTACAAACAATAAATGCTAGAGAGGGTGTGGAGAAAAGGGAACCCTCATGCATCATTGGTGGGAATGTAAATTGATACAGCCACTATGGGAAACAGTATGGAGATTCCTTAAAAAACTAAAAATAGAACTACCATATGACCCAGCAATCCCACTACTGGGCATATATCCAGAGAAAACCATAATTCAAAAGACACATGCACCCCCAATGTTCATTGCAGCACTATTTACAATAGCCAGGACATGGAAGCAACCTAAATGTCCATCAACAGAAGAATGGATAAAGAAGATGTGGTACATGTATACAATGGAATATTACTCAGCCACAGAAAGGAACGAAATCGGGTCATTTGTAGAGACATGAATGGACCGAGAGAGTGTCATACAGAGTGAAGTAAGTCAGAAAGAGAAAAACAAATATCGTGTATTAACGCATATATGTGGAATCTGAAAAAATTGGTATAGACGATCTTATTCATAAAGCAGAAATAGAGACACAGATGTAGAGAACAAACATATGGGTACCAAGGGGGAAAGGGGAATGGCAGGATGAATTGGGAGACTGGGATTGACATATATACACTATTGATACTATGTATAAAATAGATAACTAATGAGAACCTACTGTATAGCACAGGGAACTGTAGTCAGTGCTCTGTGGTGACCTAAATGAGAAGGAAATCCAAAAAAGAGGGGATATATGTATACATATAGCTGATTCACTTTGCTGTACAGTATAAATTAACACAATATTGTAAAGCAACTATACTCCAATAAGATTTTTTTTTAAAGTCTACAAATAATAAATGCTGGAGAGGGTGTGGAGAAAAAGGAACCCTCCTACACTGTTGGTGGAAAAGTAAATTGGTGCAGCCACTATGGAAAACAGTATGGAGGTTTCTTACAAAACTAAAAATAGAGTTACCATATGATCCAGCAATCCCACTCCTGCGCATAAATCCAGAAAAAACTCTAATTCGAAAAGATACATGCACCCCAATGTTCATAGCAGCACTATTTACAATACCCAAGACATGGAAACAACCTAAGTGTCCATTGACAGATGAATGGATAAAGAAGATGTGGTATATATATATATATATATATATATATATATATACACACACACACACACACACACACACACACACAATGGAATACTACTCAGCCATAAAAAAGATGGAAGATAATGCCATTTGCAGCAACATGAATGGACCTAGAGATGATCATATTAAGTGAAGTAAGTCAGACAGGGAAAGACAAACACCATACGATATCATTTATATGTGGAATCTAAAATATGATATAAATGAACTTATTTACAAAACAGAAACAGATTCACAGTCATAGAAAAATTTATGGTTACCAAAGGGGAAAGGGGGTAGGGGAGGGATAAATTAGGAGTTTGGGGTTAGCAGATATAAACTACTATATATAAAATAGATAAACAAAAAGGTCCTACACTATAGCACAGGGAACTATATTCAGTATTCTGTAATAAACCAATATGGAAAAGAATATGAAAAAAATATATATATATTCTGAATCACTTTGCTATACTGAATATAAAACTGAATCACTTTGCTATACACCAGAAATTAACACATTGTAAATCAACTATACTTCAATTAAAAATAATAAATGTGGAAAATTACTCAAATATAGGAAAGATGTTCAAAGATGCTAGGTGGTCACAAAGCTTAACAGATATCTATTACCCCCCAATAAGTATTAATTCATAAATAATTTCCCTGCACTCTTGCCTACTGGTCTATTCCTGGTGGACTCCGTTACCTGAAGAGAGTAGATTTTGGCATTAGGCATGCCTGGGCAGGCTTGGGTCCCAGTTCTACTACTGCTAAAACCGTGTGGCCTTGGGCAATTAGCAATCTCTCTTATGAGTCTCAGTTCCCTGTTTGTGACATAAGGCATACTAGTAATTGTTATGATTACTATCTTTAGTTATGATATAACATAACTGACTTTGCTATGTCAAAGTGTTGTTATTATGATGAAATAAAGTATGCAAAAATAAGTAAAGTATGCAAAGACTTACTAACATGTCAAGCACACAGTAAACATACAAGAAATGCAAGTGATTCTTACAGGAAGACTTCAAGGAAAGGAGTTCTAACCTGCTCTTGATTCTTTAGGGCTCAGTCTGGTGACAGTCCACTCTGTTTTCTTACCAACACTCACCCTAAAACCCAGTCCCAGAGGCAATTCTGGGAAATCTGCTCTTCATCAAAGGAAGGGTGAGGAGGAGAGAAAGGACTGGAAAAACATGCAGGGCTCATGGCAGCTCATGCCTATGTATCATGGGTAGACAGCAAGCCTCCTCAATGTGAAATTCCCAAAGTGCAAAGCATTTTGGTGCAGGGCAAACGTGGGCCTTGGGGTAACAGTCCAATGTTGAATTCCAGCATTTCTTTTCACTACTTGGGGGACCTTTGGCTCTGGTGCTATTTATTCACTGAGTCAACAAATGTTTATGGATCATCTACGGTGGACTGGTGTGAACAGCACAGAGAATTCTGTAAGGAAGACAGACAGGGTGGGGAATCCTCCTGATACACTGTGAACGATGTGATGATAGAGGTGATTACAAGATACAGCAATGGCGCAGAACAAAGACAACTTCAGTCTTCCTGGGTGGAGGGGAGGACTCAGAGAATGCTACACAGAGTGGGCAACATTGCAGCTGGGTTTAAAGACAGAATAGGAATTTTCAAGACAGGCAGTGGGGAAAGGACATTCCAGACAAGGAGAAAAGCCTTTCCCCTTAAAACAGATCAATCCTGACCTTACAGAAATCAGAGGGCTAGATAATCAATAACCAGATTTTTAAAAAATGCATAAACCCTTTAACAACAAAAACCTCCTTATCATCACCAGCAGCTGCATCAACAACCACCAAAGTACCAACAGAGCCGTTAAGTGTTGCCTCACAGGGTCGGACCTGGGCAGAATGGGTGCTCTCTCTATTCAACCAAGGTTCACTCTGGAAGAGGATATTGACTGAGCCACTTGCCTAAGTCTCTGGAACTGTCACACTCCTACTGTATCATAACATATAATGAACATTATATTGAAAAGCTGGGTCTCCAGAAAGGGCTAGATTTCTAAAACAGGAGGACAGGAGTGTGAGGTAAGGTCATCACTCTACTGCAATTAAGTTAGAAGGGAAGGAGGCACAGAAATGGGCTACGTGAACAGAAATGGGTACATTTATGAGATGTGTGAGTATGGTTATAGATTGAATATATTTGACGTAATTAACCAATATAGCTTTATTTCCTCCCTAAATCATGTTGCCTTGTTGCCTTCTACC
Organism: Balaenoptera acutorostrata; assembly: GCF_949987535.1. Classification (NCBI taxonomy): domain Eukaryota; kingdom Metazoa; phylum Chordata; class Mammalia; order Artiodactyla; family Balaenopteridae; genus Balaenoptera; species Balaenoptera acutorostrata. Next base: position 55,717,393 of record NC_080069.1, on the reverse strand, counting down.
TCCATGGCGAGGCTTGTTACTCCAGGGAAAGAGAGAACAGATCCTGCCTAGGAAAAAGAGCCATTGGGTCTCAAAGTCTATAGCAAGTCTTGCAAATCAGGCTTTTTTAAATGCAGGAGTTTCTAAATTTCTTTAACTTCCATTCAACAGATCAAGTGTCAGATCTCCTGGGACTTGATTATGCTTAGGGAGTATATTAGTCATTTGGGGCTGTTACAGCACAATACCATAGACTGGGTGGCTTCGGCAACAGATATTTATTCCTCACAGTTCTGGAGGCTTGCAATTTGAGATGAGGATGCCAGCACGGTTGGGTTCGTGGTGAGGGCCTTCCTCTGGTTCACAGGTGGTTTGTCTTCTTGCTGGGTCCTCACATGGTGAAGAAAGAGCGAGCTCTGGTCCCTTCATCTCTGTATAAGAGAACTATCCCATCTGACCGCATCTCAACCTAATTAATCACCGAAGGCCCCCAAAATACCATCACATTGTTGATTACAGATTCAAAATAGGAATTAAAGACTTCAACATAGTAAGGAGGCATAACTCAGGATATGACAGAAAGGAAATGAAATATCCAGCTTTTCTCACTCAGGTGGGTTGCAGCAAGAAAAGAAAAATAGAGCCAGGGGGAGGCATTTTATGATTCTGTTTCCCCCTTCCTGAAGCTGCACTCTGATATGAGACTTCAGAAATATCCAGCTAGATATGAGAAAATTATGGGAGACAGGATTTAGAACACACTGCTGCAAAATATGATGCCGTGGCATTGTGAATATTTTAAGCTGAAGGAATTTGAGAAACAGAGAAGCAGGAAGGACTCTAGGACCTCCACCTTCTCTGCTGAAGCAGGTCACAAGACCCTCATGTGAGAGGTGCCCTCCCTATACCAGGAGGAAAGGAGCATCCTTATTGCTGAAGGGAGGGCAAGAGGAAACTGAATGAACAGGCCTTGCTAAGTTTCCCCGTGTTTACTACCTTTAGCTCATTCCCTTTGGTCCTTTCATGTTTTACCAGGACTTCCCACTCTTCAACAAACCTAGTGGTAAAAAAAAGCTCAGGTTTAACCATTTCTTCAGGTCTTCATTTCCTTATGAGGGCTCCATTGTCACGTAAAACTTATATTAAATAAATGTGTATGCTTTTCTTTCGTTGTTCTGTCTTTTGACAGTCCAATTTATAAGGCACCAACTGGGGAACCCAGGAGGGCAGTAGGAAAAGGAATTTTTCCTCCCCTACAGTAGCTCCTGCATGGAGCTAGAGGAGAACTATGAGCCTCAGGAAGTCTCACATATGGCATCTCTTCCAACATGGCACAGGAGACAGCACAAAAGTGGTGGAAGCGAGCTTGAGAGGTGAGTGTGAGGATGCACTCTGTTTCCATGCCTTGTATGGCGTTCAGGGGACCCAGATGTTACCCTGTGTCCTGGTAAGTAGGTACACATGCTCAGAGAGGGGGCCAGAGCTGTGTAGAGTCAAAGAAGCCCCTATGTGCAAAGACTGTAACTGAAGGAAGGTGGCTGAGACCATGGATGTCAGTAGTGAGAGCCAGTGTGTCACCGCCAAAGGTCTAATGGGACAAGTCTTACCTCAGTGGTCACCCGCCTAGCAGCTGAGCAGACCAGACATGTTGCAGCAGAGACCTGCAAAGGTCAAGAGCCTCACTACTTAAGGTGTATCCAAACACCAGCTGCATCAGTATCACCTGGGCTCTTCTTAGATATGCAGAATCTTGGGTTATCATCCCAGAACTGCTGAACCAGAGTCTGTACTCTAACAAGATACATAGATAATTGGTGTCACATTTAAGTTTCAGAAGCCCTGATCCAGAAGATATTGGGTGGGTCAAAGGCTCTGCCTCTCCCCTATAGCCCACCATGAGTTGCATGCCACAATCACCCTCTATAGCCATGTGCTCTTTTAGAGAGAAGTAAAAGGATGGGGAGAAATTGTGAAAGACTGAGCATTACCCAAAAGAGGCTCCATTAACTACAGAGACTGTCTGCATTTTTGAATTGGACCAAGTTTACTGGGTTGGACCCAAACTGGCCCCCCCCACCAAGATTAAATCAGTGGTGGAAAATGATGAAACTACATTTTCTTTGCGCATTTGAAAGTAGCAGGGTTAAATTATAAGGACTGCCATAATATTATCAATGTATCTGAGTGGCAGAGTGAATAAAGACTATTTCCATGTTTGTTTCTTATTAGTCAGGATTCTCACTCAGACAAGATGAATACTGAATTGCGTGGTTTCTCATTTACTGTTTCATATTATTCACCTCTTTTTAGAGTCTTTTGTATATTTAACTTTTTGGACTCACCTCTTAATGAGTGAATCCATGGGTCTATGACATGAAATATTTTAATAAATTTGCATAGCAGGGAATACAGCTTAAAGCCAGATTTGTTTTTTGTCCTAGGATTTAGTTAAGTCTGGACATGTCTGCACAGCTGGTAGGGAAGCCTGGCAGGGCTATCTACTTGTGGGACTAAAGATCGTTATGATAAAGAATTCATCTTGAGTGAGCCGCGGGGTCGGCTGACGGTAACGGGCTGAGAAGCTGTTTGCGGAGCGAGTTGAAGATGAATGCCAGAGGACTTGGATCTCAGCTAAAGGACAGTATTCCAGTTACTGAACTTTCAGCAAGTGCACCTTTTGAAAGTCATGATCTTCTTCGAAAAGGTTTTTCTTATGTGAAAAATGAACTTCTGCCCAGTCATCCTCTTGAATTATCAGAAAAAAATTTCCAGCTCAACCAAGATAAAATGAACTTTTCCACACTGAGAAACATCCAGGGTCTATTTGCTCCGTTAAAACTACAAATGGAATTCAAGGCAGTGCAGCAGGTTCAGCGTCTTCCATTTCTTCCAAGCTCAAACCTTTCATTGGATATTTTGAGGGGTAATGATGAGACTATTGGATTTGAAGATATTCTTAATGACCTGTCACAAAGTGAACTAATGGGAGAACCACATTTGATGGTTGAATATAAGCTCGGTTTACTGTAATGCACTGTGCTGTTCATGGAAATAGAGGGGCTGCATCTTGTTTATAGTCGTTTTTTACTATACTTTGACGTGCACAACATTAAAAGTACTGACACATGAGAATTTTTGCCTAAGTAGTATCTGTGATCATTTGAAATTATTTGGGTCTTTGGTTTATGTGATAATTGAAGGCACTAAAGGGAGATGGTTTTAAAACTTCTAATTTATATTAAAACAATAGCCTTCTATGTCTTTAAAAAAATGTTGCTAATTAATGTCATAAAACTATGCACAGGTTCCAATTCAGCCTATTTTCTAGTTATTTCATAAATTTAATTTTGAATAACCATTATTGGTATTTGAGTGTGCAAACTTCATAGTAGCATCTTTCAGAATAAACATCTGTTCAGTGGCAGCATTTCAAAGTAAGTACAAAATAAGAGTATTATATTTTACCTTGTTTCAGTATAGTCCATTAATACCCATAAGAATAACACTTGCTTTATTGTTGCTACTTTAGAATTATAACTACATTCTTTGATTCTTTCAGGTTGAAAAGTGTAAGTTCAGAGGTTTTGATTTTGGTCTTGTCTTTAAAGTGAAAAGTTAAATAAAACAATCAGCAGATGTCAATTAAAAAAAAAAAAAAAAGAATTCATCTTGAGGGAAAAGAGTAGAAGTAAAGGAAAAATGATTGTTGAGTCTCAAAATATACAGCAAATCTTAAATTAGGCTTTTTTTGGTAAAAGTTTCTAAACATCTTTAACTCCCATTCAACAGATAAAGTGCCAGGCCTTGTGGGACTTGATTATGCTTAAGGAGGCATAACTCAGGATGTGACAGAGAGGCAATGAAAAGCCCAGCCCTTCTGGTCCAGTTGGTTCAAGGATAGTAACACAGGGTCAGAGGGGAGGTGTTTCATTCAGACTGTCTCTTACTTCATTAAGGAAATGAGAGGACATCAGGCATAAGGTCCTTCAACTCCCCAGTATTTTCCCTATAAGCACCTATATTTATATTCATCCTCAACAACTTTTGTCTCAGAGGATGTGATGTTACACTTTTTCCAAAATACCTGTGCCCAATCCCCTTCCACTTCTTTTGGGACCTCACTATTGTCCAGGAGAAAAACTTGCTTCTACCCTCTCAGGTTCAGTGTCCGGGGGCTTGCAAAATAAATGAACAAAGACAGATTAATAGGAGAAAAAGCACAAAATTTTAAAAAATTATTTTGTCATTACCTCTTTTTTTTAGCACTTTAAAAAAATATTTATTTTTTTATTTTTGGCTGTGTTGGGTCTTAGTTGTGACACACGGGATCTTTGTTGAGACATGTGGGATCTTTCGAGGTGGTGCGCGGGCTTCTCTCTAGTTGAGGCCTGCAGGTTTTCTCTCTCTAGTGTGGCGTGTGGGCTCCAGGGCATGTGGGCTCTGTAGTTGTGGCATGTGGGCTCCAGAGCGCATGGGCTCTGTAGTTTGCGGCATGCAGGCTCTCTAGTTGAGGCGCGCAAGCTCAGTAGTTGTGGCGTGCACGGGCTTAGCTGCCCTGCAGCATGTGGGATCTTAGTTCCCCGATCAGGGATCGAACCCGCGTCCCCTGCATTGGAAGGTGGATTCTTTACCACTGGACCACCAGGGAAGTCCCACAAAATTTTTATTAATATTTACATGTACAGGGGGCTTCCCTGGTGGCGCAGTGGTTGAGAATCTGCCTGCCAATGCAGGGGACACAGGTTCGAGCCCTGGTCTGGGAAGATCCCACATGCCGCAGAGCAACTGGGCCCGTGAGCCACAACTACTGAGCCTGCGTGTCTGGAGCCTGTGCTCCACAACAAGAGAGGCCGTGACGTGAGAGGCCCGCGCACCGCGATGAAGAGTGGCCCCCGCTCGCCGCAACTAGAGAAAGCCCTCGCACAGAAACAAAGGCCCAACACAGCCAAAAATAAATTAATTCATTATTTTTTTTAAAAAAAGCTGGAAATTATTAAAAAAAAATATTTACATGTACAAGAGTTGACAGAAAAGAAGTAAAACTAAAGGAAGCTATTAGACTTGGGGGCTTACATACCATTTTAATGAAGGAAAGAGTGTTTGTGCTTTAAGGGATGATAAAACATGAAGCAACTAGAAAACATATGGGAAGATAAGGGTTATTTTAGTAATGTCTGTTTATTCAGACTCTTCTTGATGTTGACTCTATCTCTGGTAATAAGAATTGCTCTTCCAGGTGGTGGTGGGGGTACCTTCACAAAGGGAAATTTATGCCCTACTAGGCAGATGAGAGGAGGGCAGAGAACTTTTCCTGCATCTGTTGATTCTCAGTTGCCTTCAGCTCAAAATAATCCACGGTGACATACTTTGGGGTGGCATATTCTGATCCCCCCATTATATCAAGCATACCCTCCCTCTGTTAGAGCTTCATTTCTGTCCCCAGTTGCTTCTTCCTCTCTTCTTGCAAACATGCTCAAATCCTTCTCATCTTAGTGATCCTTCCACTGGCCCTTCCACATTCATTCAGAATGATATTTGTTGAGGACTTACCAAGAGTAAGCATTGACCTAGGTGCTGAGGATACTGTGGGTGAATAATGCAGACATAGGCCCTATCCTCCTGAAATGTACAGTCTTTTGTCTCTACCCCCTCTAATTACTATCCAATCTCATTTCCTTTTCATCCAAATCTCAGAGTACTCTACTCTGCCTGAACTTTCTTGTATAATCTCTCCTTAAATTGGTGCCAAGCTATCTATCACCCAAACCAGAAACCTATGAACTTATTTCAGTTTCCTCCTGCTCCTCACCCCACACATCACTAAGTCCAGGTGTTGTTACCTAAATATTCAAAAGATGATTCCCCTCCTCTCCATTCCGACCACCATGTTTCTAGACTGGCCTTGATCATCCCTTGCTCATCCGTGGTCATTATGATGCGTCTCCCAGCCTCTAGTTTCAGTTCCATTAAATCTGTCCTCCAGATGGGAGCTATAGAGGTCACTCTAATGCTTTTAACCCCTCAATGACTCTCCATTTCCTACAGGATAAAATCTGAGTTCCTCAGTGGGGCCTCAGATTTTTGTCACAGCCTTCATCTCCGACCTTACCTCTCATAACTCCTTGACTTGCACTCTGTCCTTGTAAGTCTCCACATATGGCATGCTCGGTAGGTGTATGTGCTTAAGCTCACAACAACTGGGAACACTCTTTCCTGGGCTCTTCTTGCACAGTGACACTTAGCTACATTTACCTGAAGACTTTCCTAGCTTTATTCTTCAAGCCTCAGCTTTTTATTACCTTCTCTAAGAAGCCTTACCAGATAGTCCCCCTTCCTGGAGGGAAGGATGGGTGTCCTTTCTCTAGCTTCCACAGTGGCTGTGTGTGTCTACCCATCACTATGCTCTTATATTCTAACTCTCCATTCTGTCTTCCTCACCAAGCTGTGAGCTCCTTTAGAAAAGTGTTTGATGCTTGGTAGGCACTCAATAACTATTTGTGGAATGAGGCCCAAATAGACCTTGATTTGGGCTTTTCCATGACTGGATGAGATTCCCCGGACTATAGACATGGAACCCAGTCCTAATGGTGGTTTGATTCTGCAGTGTCATTGGAAAGCCAGCATCTCCGCCGAGAGATGAGATGCCAATGGCTCTACCTTAGCCTTTCACTACTGCTCCATTAAGCTTTTTCTGTGGCAGGAAATCACCTTGATCTGTGGAAACACCCATGATGCACAGTCATGATCACTTGTTTTTAATTCCTGCCTAGCTCTTATCCCTGCACATTGGCTTCTCTTTTTATGGAGAAGAAAATCAGATGTTTAAGGGTGAACTTGGGGGCTGAGCAAACAGATACTGATAAACTTGAGAAAGAAACTATCTGCGTAACATGTCATTGAGGTTTTCGGTGTCTGAGACCTAAGGTTTTGTTTATCACCCAATGTGTATAAATGTGTATTTACATGTTAAGCATTCTTTTAAAGTCACTGTAGCTTCACTATGATCACAGAATGAGGATTCTTGACTATGGCGTGTCATGAAGGTACTCAAGCCCCCAGTGTGAGGACTGAGACCAGCAGTTAGATGACAGATAAACCCTCTGTGGAGACACACATTCCCCTTACACAGACACACATACAAATGCTAGCGCCGGAAAGGACCTTAGGGATCATGTTGGTGAACTTTCGTTCTATAGATCCAGAAACTGAGCCTATTAAAGGCTTAAGTTAGTGTTCTCAGATGTTACCTATGGACAGTGCTGGCATGCATTTAATTGTCCTGGAAAAAAAGGTTACAAATGTGAATTCCCTGTTCCCATCCCACCAGCAGGGATTTGACTCAGGTGTGGGTTGGAAATGATTGGTTTCGGTGAGTTGCCAAGTTATCCTGTCACAGTCAGGATTAAAGTATCGGTTCTCTGCTCTCTACACTACAACATATGGCCTCACTCCATTTATCGAATGAAATATAATCCCCCCCTCTTTTTCACTGAATTCACGTGGGACCCTCACTCTGTCATACAAATTTCTTGCTATTGCTTTCAACTTCATGCCATTCACAAATTGGATAAGTAAACCATCCTTGTTTACATCCACATGGTTTATAAAGTATTCACAAAGACGAGACTATGCCAGGGCCTTTTAGCTCATATTAGAGTTTCATATGTGGACATCATCCCCTAACCCACATCCCTTTGGGATTCTTCATTTGCCTGATTGATCATCCTCCCACCTGAACTTCATCCAGTTTATATTTCTCTACCTTGTCCCCAAATCATGTCATTAAAGATGTCAAATGCCTGGCTGACACTCAAAACACTGTGTCTAATTTTCCCCTCAACTCACAGGCTTGTGAAACAATCAACAAATCCTTAAAAAATTAAGATGAAACTTTTCTGTTTCTTAATATTCTCTCCTGGTTTTCTTCATGTCTCTCTGACAATTACTTCTCTCATTCACTGGCTCTTTCCCTCTGTTTCCATCACTTCTGCATACATCATTCTACATATTCTCTTCCAGCTGTCTCCTCTAAACTGATGACTCCAAGATCTACAGCTATCCTGTCCAAACACAGGTCCCATAGTCCCAGCTACACGTAGATGTTTGGGTGCAGCCTTATATCAGAAATGCAGTCACTTTTTGTCTGCCAACACTCCTTTCTTAGAGAATGTGTCTTCCCACAGTCCATAAAGAGTAGTCATGTAAATCATTATCTGGCCTCATCTCTCAGGCCACAGCTGATTTGATCAGACTGGCTACCTGATGCAAGCCAGTCCAATCAGATTCCCTTACCTGGGAATCCTCTGCCAGTGGGCCCTGCAACAGTAAGGTGATACAGGGCTTGGGACCTTGTCCTGAAGATAAATGAGCAGAGTAAGCCAGTACAGAGAGAATCTGGGACAGGCAGGGAAAGAGAAGCAAAGCAAAGTACAATATGATTTCAGAGAGAGACGGAGTGGGTGGTTGCCTGAGGATCTTCCAGGGCTAATGAGACTCTGCTCTATTGCCCTCATTGTAATTCATGAAATTCAATCATTCACTTTTCAAATATTATTTGACAAGCTACTTTATGTCAGGAACTTTGCTAGGTACAAGAGATACTTTGTTGAATAAGAAAAATATGATCTCTGACCTCACAAATCTTATATTTGAATGCCTTCTCACAGTAAACTCCTTTTTACTTGCACATGTTTGAGTGGGCTTGTTTCTTGCAATCCAAAGATCCATGGTTAGTATATAAGTTAATTCTTAATATATCTCAAATCAAACTTGTCTTCCTCACCATGCCAGCTCCTTCTCCAGAAACCCAGTCTTGGTCAGTGAGTATGGTGAGTGGCACACCCAGTTTTCAAAAGCAAAAACCTTATAGTTGCCATTCATTCTTCCTCTGCTTCACTACATATCCAGTCCCTAGCCAAATATTTTGGATTCTACCTCAAAATATCCTTCCCTTCAGACATTCCTTTTTATCCTTACTTTTATCCTGCCTCAGATTAGATCCTTGACACCTCTCACCTGCAATGTTTCCACCACCTCTTATCAGCCCTACCTGTTGATCTTGACATCCACCTCCTAAACATGTCCATTGGCTCCCCACTGCCCCAAAGACAAAGTACAGACCCCTTTTACAAAGGGCCTACATGACCTGGTCCCAGATTCCTCTCTATCATTCTCTCCAGCAAGTTGTATTCCAGTGATTTCCAACTACATGAAACATCTAGCATTTTCTGAGTTTGTGTTTTTCTAATACACGTTTCTCTCTGTCTAAAAAGGCTTTTCCCACATCTCTGCCTGGTAAACTCAACTTTTAAAACAAGCTCAAAAATCATCTTTTCTGACCTAGGCAGAAGACATGTTCTCTTAAGGCATTCTGTTCACCTTCAGAGAGTCTGGAATCCAGACAAGGGTGAAAAGAGATAACAATAAGTCTCCCTTGTGCCTTGTGGTTATCCCATTTGGGATAAGTATGTCAAGGTTATACCACTTGAACCATATAACAACCCAGAGAGGCAGAAAAGGGAGGAATGCACCCCACTTCATAGATGAGAAAGTGGGCTTAAAGCAACAAATGTCCTGTCTAATGTCATGTGATCAGTCAGTTAGGACCCAGATTCTAGAGACAGGTCTTTGTAAAATCCTGTCACATAAAACACCTGACTCCAGGTATTTCAATAGTTCTGCAACATATGATTTTAATTTCATTTTAAAACACATTTTAATAATTTAAAAAACTGATTGAGATAAAATGAGATAAAATTCACATAACATAAAATTGACCATTTTAATCATTTTAAAGTGTGCAGTCCAGTGATTTTTAGTATATTCACAATGTTGCACAACCATCACCACTACCTAATTCCAGAATATTTTCATCAATCCCGAAAGAAACATGTGTCTTCCAATTCTGCCCTCCTTCTGTCCCCTGGCCACCACTAATCTACTGTCTCTATGGATTTGCCTATTCTCGACATTTCAAATGAATAGGATCACACAACATATGGCCTTTTGTGTCTGGCTTCTTTCAATTAGCATGTTTTCAAGGTTCATCGATGTTGTTAGCAGGTATCAGGACTTCACTCATTTTTATGGCTAAATAATATTCCATTGTATGGATATACTACATTTTGTTTACCCATTCATCAGTTGATACACGTTTGGTTATTTCCACTTTTTGGCTATTATGAATGATACTTCTATGAGCATTCATGTGCTAGTTTTTATGTGAATATATATTTTCAATTCTTTTGGGTATACTTCTAGGAGTGGAATCGCTAGGTCATGTGGTAAAACTTTAACTTTTGAGGAACTGCCATGGAAAAAAGCTACATGAGCAATATTACACACAGTCATCCCTCAGTATCCTCGGGAGGTTAGTTCCAAGACCCCTCAACAGACACCAAAATCTGTGGATACTCAAGTCCCTTCTGTACAATGGTATAGCATTTGCATATAACCTATGCACCTCCTGTTGTATACTCACCTCTAGATAACTTATAATACCTAATACAATGTAAATGCTATGCAAATAGTTGTTATACTGTATTGTTCAGGGAATAATGTCAAGGAAAGAAGTCTACGTGTTCAGTACAGATGCAACCATGGTAGGCCTAACTACATAGTACATGTCAGCAGCAACATAACATTTTCTTTCTTTCAACACATAAATTGCTTTTGTTTAATGACCTGAATGGGAAATACATAAAATAAAACACAGAATATTTAAAATACAAGTACATATAGAAACTATAATTATAAATAGAGAAATATAAATTCATTCTCTCTCATACACACACACACACACACACACACACACGGTGTTAACACTCACCAAAACCCTGGTTCTCCTCTCTTGATAATCCTGCTGTGATGATGATGACGAGGACAGTGGTGATGACTGTTGCATGGGGCCTACAGTGCTGATGCTATGAGTCAATGAGATGTGTGGTACTGCAGGCAAGTGGTGAGACAACAGGCCAACTCACACCTCCTTACAGGATGTCAGAAGGATCATCTATGCCCGGAAAACTGGCTTCCTATTGCAGACACTGATGCTTTGGAGGAGGCTGCAGCGGTGACATAGTGTTAGGAGGCAGGAACATCACTTCCACATTCTCACCAGTGAAGCAGGGGGGTTGGGGATGACTGGGAGCATTGTCAATTATGAGCAGGGCTTTGAATTGCAGCACTTTCTTTTTGAGGTAATTCTTCATGTCAGAAATAAAGCACTGGTGGAACCATTCCAAGAACAAGATGGAGTTACCCAGGCCTTCTTGCGTTACCAGATGACTGGCAGGCAATTTTTGTTTTTGTGCTTAAGGGCCTGCAGATTGTGTGCCCTGCAGACGAGGCCCTGGTTTGATCATGTGGCCTACTGCGTTGCCACCCAGCCCCAGAGTAAGGCGATCTTTCCAGGCCTTGAACCCCGGGGCCTGCTTGGCGCTCCTGTGGATGTAGGTATGATTGGGCATCTACTTCCAGAACAAGCCTGTTTCATCACAATTGAAGACTTGCTCCAGAAAGTAGCCTTTCTCTTCTACGAGTTTCTTGAGCTCTTCTGGGAACGCTGATGCTGCCTTGGTATCAGTCGATGGCGATTCTCCTGGGATCTTTAAGTTCTTGAGGCTGCAGCGCTTTGCATGGCTAGCCAGCCATCCCTTACTAGCCTTCTGCCCCTTAGGCTCGCTCTCCTCAGCCCCTCACAGCAGGGCTCACAGAGGCTAAGTGCTTTTTCACACATCACTTTGCCATCAACAGGGATATGCTTCTGTGACTTGTCCTCTAGCCACACATTTAACGCTTTCTCAGTCTTTGCAAGCTCTTTATCAGGAACCAGGGAGACAATTTTTCCCCTTGTAGCGGCAGCACTAACACTTCCACAAATTCCAGCTTCTTTCTGCTTTACTGTGCGAATGCTTGATTCGTTCCTACTGACCTCAAGGCCGACTCCCACAGACGAAATGCCGCTTTTCAAAAGAGCTAAGATTTCCATTTTCTCGTTGAGAGATGACGCTTCACGCTCCCTCTTTGCCTTTGAGGGATTGCTTTGACCACTTAATTGCTTTTTAGGAGACATTGTTTCATAGAAACAAAGGCTGCACACAATACAAATAGGCAACGAATGAGACGTGAGGCGCTCCATGCTCACGCCCGTTCAGGAGAAACTGACGACGACCTGTGAACCGGAAGGAGGCTACAGCGGGGTGTGCCTACATAGCACGTCACTTTCATGTTTTCCGCGCAGTGCTCCATATGAGGCAAATTAAGTTTTGTTTTTTGGAACTTTCTGGATTTAAAAAAAAATTTTTGATCCGGGATTGGTTGAACCCTTGGAGGCGGAACCCGCGCTGGGGGTGGGTGGGTGGAGCAGAACCTGCCGGGCGGTGGAACCCTGCGGAGGCGGAACCCTACGGAGGCCGAACCCAGCGGAGGGGGAAACCCAGCGAAGGGGAAAACTCAGCGAAGGCGGAACCCAGCGGAGGGGGAACCCAGCGGAGGCGGAACCCAGCGGAGGGGGAACCCAGCGGAGGGGGAACCCAGCGGAGGCGGAACCCTGCGGAGGCGGAACCCTACGGAGGCGGAACCCAGTGGAGGGGGA